>NC_040094.1:54963493-55599602 GCF_003369695.1 Bos indicus x Bos taurus
GGGAAGAAGACTCCTGCAGCCAGGGCCCCCCTCCCTGGGCCAAGCTGGGGGCCAGGGAAGGAAATGTTCTGGGGCGGAGGCTGGGAAGAGGGTTGGAAGTCCTGTGAGACCCAGGTTCTGATGCCGCAGGCCTCTGGCTGCCAGCCTTCCCCCCATTGATCCGGGGAGTTCAGGCTCACATCTCTGGCTGCACAGGCTTCCTGGAGCCATGCTGCTGTCTCCTTTGGGGCTGGCCCAACCTGGCTGCCTCAGGGAGGCCACCGTTGGAAGGAGGAGGGTGGTAGGCACCCCTAGAGCCAGCTGGATATTCAGATCTCCTCTGCCCACTAGAAGGCCCTGGACTCAAGGCCCTGGAAAAGGTCTGCTGACTTCAAGGAGGGGGTCCAGCAGGAGTGCTGAGGCCAGATTTGCACAGAGAGGAAAAGCTTGTGGACCTGAAGTCCCAGATGGAAGAACAGGATACTCTCCCAGTCACATAGGTCAGGTAGAATCCCCAGGAGAGAATTCCTGAAGGCTGGCTGAGAGGAATGATACAGGAGGGGGCGCAGAAGTGAGGACAAGCTGGGAAATCCCCCTACAGGGCCTGGGAGGTTGCTCCTGCCATGTCCTCTGGGCTCAGTGCCTAGGCTGAGTCCCTTCTGCACGGAGCCCTACCAGGTGCCACCAGAGCATCTTCACCACGGTCCCGTGGGTGGGCTTATTCCCACTCCCCATGGACCAGCATTGAGAGGTGGAGTCACCCACTTCCCCACTCCCCGCAGAGTTGCAGATCCAGAATCTAACATGAAGGCTGACCTCTGGGAGGACCGTGCTTACTGCTTCCCGTGTACGACTTCATCAAACATGAGAACCAGGAAACTGGGAGATGGCGAAGGACAGGGAGCCTGGTGTGCTGCAGTTCATGGGGTTGCAACGAGTCAGACACAACTTAGCCACTGAACAACAACAACAACAGATCCCATGTCATAGACGAAAGGTCCAGAGGCGTCCAGTCACGTGCCCAGGTCCCACCGCTCCTTGGTGCCAGGATCAACAACCAGACATCTCAGCCAAAAGGTGGGAGCAACCCAAGTGACCGTAGATGGTTGAATGGATAAACAAAACATGATCTATCCATACAAGAGACTCTTAGTCCACGGGGGACTCTTAAAGAGGAAGGAAGTTCTGACACGCATGACGATAAGGCTAACCTTGAAGACATTATGATCAGTCACAAAAGGACACAAGCCAGTCACAAAAGGACAAATATTGCAGGATTGCACTTCATAGAGGGTATTCAGAATAGTCAAATCCACGGGGACAGAAAGGAGCGTGGAGGTTGCCAGGACAGAAAGGGCTGGTGGGGAGGGAGAATGCGCAGTTAGTGTGGGTGGGGGGAGTTCCAGCGGGGCGTGTTGAAGGGTTCTGGAGATGAATGGGGGTGCGGGTTGCCCAACAACATGAATGATGCCACTGTACACATAAAAACGGTTAAATGGAAAATTTTATGTTCTGTACCTTTTACCACAATAAAAAAAAATATTAAATAAAACCCAAAAAACCCAGGCAGTGACCTCGGCATCCATGGTGCAACCACCAGACTGCACAAAACCGGTGGCGGGGTCCAAACCTTTGCTTCTCCCCATCCTCACATCCCAGGGCAGGAGGTAGGTAGGGGAACGAGGTTGCCAACAAACTGGAACACAGGATCCCAGAAGCCAGGAGCCCTGAAGACGTTCTGGAACAAGCCTCAAGGGCAGCAGCTCCTCGGGGCCGATTGGATAGCGCACTGGGCAGTCAGGCCCAAACCGTCCCTCCCCTCCATGGATGCAGATCCAGAATCTAACGTGAAGGCTGACCTCTGGGGAGACCCCGCACATTGAGCCCCTCAGATCACCCCGACAGAGAAGACGGGGCATGCCCATGCCCTTCACACTCACCTACACACCCTGGGATACCTCAGGCAGACACAGACCTGCGATCCCTGGTTTCAAGGCAGTGTGCGCACACAGGTGCCCTCCCCCAGGTCCCTGGAGCTTCCAGAACTGCACAACAGAAAGGGGGTCCATCCCCCTCAACTCCCCTCCCATCCCCCTTGCCCACCTCAACCACTGCCCCAAATAAGAGCTCAAGTGACCCCACACACGGGCGCCATGGCACCAGGCTCTAGGCAGGCCAGGGCCAAGACCTATACAGAGACTGCCTGGAAATAGGAGGGCAAAGAATGCAGTGGGCAGCTTGGCAGAGAGACAGACAAAGCTGCCGGGCTTCCAGGAACATGCTGGCCCTGCCCTGACCTCGCCCACCGGCCCAGGGACTCAGCCAATGGATGCTCGGTCCTGGGCTCCAGCCCCCCGGCCGCGCCCAGCCCAGCACAGCTGCTCCAGGCCCTCCTGGTCACCACCCCCTGCCCCCTGGTGACAACAGGACGGGAACTGGATCCCTGTCCTTTCAGGGTTCCAGCCGTGCCGGGAAGGGGGTATCTTTAGCTTCCCTTCCTGGAAGCCCACTGGCTCCCGTCCCACCGTGGCCGGCCTCAGAGTCCAGGCCACCTCCCCCTCTAGCACCAATTCTCTAGAAGAGGAGCGGCCACCCCAGAAGGCTCTGCTGGGCTGGCTTGTCCCCCATTTGTCCCAGGACCCCATACCCAGCCTGACCCCTGTCCACGCCAGCCCTTCTCAAGCCCCAGCTTGAAGCTGCTCATTCAGGGGAAGTGACTTAAACATGCCCTGCCCCCGGTCTAATGCGAGGACCTTAAACAGCATCCAGGTGAGAGGAGAAGAGAGCAGCCTTGGGGTCACTACAAACCAGGGCTGGACAAGGCCCCTGACTGTTCCCAGCAACAGCAGTGCGTTTTCCTGGCAGTACAGTCTGAATCACGACCTGAAAGATGTATCCATGAAGTGACCTGCGCACCTCCTGGTGTGGGGCAGGGCGAAGTTGGGCGTGGCTTCGGGGAAAGTGGGAGTCCAGACAACAAAGGATAGGGAGGGGCACATTCTCAAGGGCCATGGGGCTGCAGGGGGCAGCCAGAGGAGAAAGGCTGGAGTCTCCAGAGGGGAGAAACAGCACCCACCTGTGGAGCTTCTCGCAGGAAGAGGGCTGGGCAGACAGGTGATAAGGAGCTGAGTCAGCCACCGGGCGGAGAGGACTGGCCGGATCTCAAGCTACAGGGTGGCCCTGGGGCCTTGAAACTGGCTGAGGGTGCAGTGAGCCCCTGGTCCAGGAATGAAACTGGGCAGGTCGGGCCTGGCCTCACTTCCCAGCCCCGAGAAGTCACTCCACCTTGGATCCCTGGATTGTTCAACCAAGACCACGGTCCACTCTCTTGCGCTGGGACTGGGGTGGAGGGAATATTGAGAAAGTCATTCTGTCTGTGCCCCCTCCCAGGGGCTTGTAGTGTGTGGGGGAAGGGAAGGCACAGGGGGCAGGTAAGAAGAGAAACAGCGAGCACCCAGTTAGCTGCAATGTGGGAGGGAGCAAGCAATATCAGAAAAAAGAAGTAAGTAAAATGCCTCCTAAGGTGAGCAAGTTTGCAGCTGGCTGCGGAAAAGCTCAGGAAGCCTTCAGGGAGGAGGGGGCACGAAAAGGAGACCTGACAGGGTGAACGCAGAGTGATGGATGGCAGACAGGGTCACGGGGTCAGAGGGCACAGTGCATGAACAGCATTAAGGGATGCAAGGTGTGCAACGCTCATGCCTGTGATTTCAGCCACCAGTAACAAAAGAGAGACTTGAGTCATAAAGACCATCACTGGGTTTTTGTTTCTTTAAAATTATTTTTATTTTATACAATTTTAAAGGTTACACTACATTTACAGGTATTACAAAACATTGGCTATATTCCCTTTGTGTATAATATATTCTTGTAGCCTCTCTTACAATAACCATTGTTTATATAACAAAAAAGTCCAGAGGTTACGGGTTCCAGAGCTGGTTAACAACTCAAAGATATTGGCAAGGGCTAAGTTCCTTCTGTCCTTCCATGCCACCAGTTTAAAGCGACCAATCGTCCTGTTGCCCAAGACTTTCCTAGTTTTAGTGCTGAAAGTCTTGCATCCTGAGAATGCAAATCCAGACTCTCAGTTACTCTAGTATTGAAGATGTTGCTCCTCATGGGCACAATATAGTTGCCACAGCACCAAGCATCACACCCTCGTGAAATGACAGTGTACTGAGCAAGAAGAAATGGGGTGCAAGCAAAACATATTCTCCTTGCAGTTCTCAGAATCCTACAGAGACACTCCCCTTACATTTCATTGGCAGGCCCGAGTGTCATGGTCACCCTGGACTGATCGCTGGTATGACTGGCTAAGCCCATCACTGTTCATCTCTGGGGCCAGGACTCTATTAATGAGGAGAAAGGTGGTCTGGCTGCTTGGTGGCACCCAATATCGTAAGGCCAGGATGGACAAGCCGCACTGGGGGACTCAGCCTGCTTCGAGTCCCAGCTTTGCCCTGTCATGGCAGGTCACCTGTGCTTGGCGAGTTTCACACTCCTCACCTGAGACTGGGGGAAACTAAGAGTGGTGTCCTTGCAGAGTCTCGGGAAGAAATGAAAACATGAAGAAGAGTACTGAGCAAAGTGTCTGGCAAACAGGAAACAGGATAGAGCTGGTGTCCGTGTAGACTAGCCACGCTCACCATTTTCAGTTCAGTTCCCCAGACGGCAGATGCTGCGCGGCACAGACCCCCTGCTCTGGGGGGCCTCAGTTTCCCCAACAGAGGAGAGTGTGCTGGATGGTGGGGGAGGGAGGGTCTTCAAGGGGAGCCTCGAATCTGCTCCACTGAATCTGGTTCTTTCTGCACAACTCTTTTCTTTTATGTAGGATTATTTCTTGGAGGTGTTTTCCCAGAAGTGCAAATACTGACTCCAAGAGAATGGACTTTGAAATGATGCTTTATTTTAAATTATGTATGTAATAGATCATCCTTGTAGAAAGTCAGAAAATACAGAGAAGCAGAAAAACAAATATTAAAAACTTCCTGGTTGACTTTCTGTTTTTGGAAAAAAGTAAATCATTTAGAAACGCAGGCCTATTTGGGGAAAGAAACGACTTGTACCTCACCCCAGTCCTGATGGAGGCCTCCAACCTGGCTAACCAGGGAGCCAGGGAGTCACCTTCTCGGGCTGGAGGAGAGAAGTTAGAGTGCTGTGGCCACAGTGGACTCAAGAAAGTGGCCAGAGAAGGGGAGGGAGCAGGGTGTGAGAGACACGGGCTGGGCCCCTACCCCCTTGGCAAAGCAGGGGCGAGGGAAGGCTCAGGGTTTCACTGGGGCTGAGAAAGCACGTCCCGTGCTTACAGAGGGACTGGATGGTGGAGCAGAGCCATAGGGGTCTGGAAAAGCAGGATGACAGCAGAGGAAAAGGAGTGTTTTGAGGGACTGTCCTGGTGGTCCAGTGGTTAAGATGACGTCCACTGCAAAGGGCATGGGTTCTATCCCTGGGGGAGGAAGGTCCCGTACGCCGCAGTAAATAAATAAAATGGTTAGTTAAAAAAAAAAAAAAGATGGAGGTGGGGAGACAACACTGAGGCTGGAGCCCAGGGAGGGAGGGGAGAGAAGAGGCCAAATCCCACAGGGCCAGGGGAGTCCTGGGAAGGAGCTTGGGTTGTCTCCCGTGGGTAACCTGTTGACTCTGAAGCCAAATAACAGAATAACCAAGTGCACGATCAGATCTGTGTTTTAGGAAGACCTCCCTTCCTGTCCTCGGGAGCAAACCCCAAGGGGACTGAGGAAGGAGGACCTGTGGGAGGCCATGCTGGTTCTGCCACCGAGAGGCGGAGGGACCAGGACCAGGGTGCGTGAGGAGGGGCTGACCTCTGGGTCCACCCAGAAGGCAGAGCTGGAGTCACTGCCGGGACGGAACGTGGGATGCAAGAGGAAGATGGGGATGGGGTGGGGGTGTCAAGGACAAAGGCACTGTTGGGGACCTAATAACTGACACCATGGAGTTGCCTGGAAGACAGTGGGAGGGGGCGAGAAGGGGAGTGTGGTTAGAACAGTGGTACCCAGCTTTCTCTGAAGGGCAGCCCTCTAACCCTCTTTGTAGAAATTTCATAGAAATTCTGGGATTGTTATCGTCTCTCGCTCAGCGAGTGTGTGTCCATCTGGAATGAACCCAGAAGAGGAGGTAGGGGTCCAGGCTCAGGCCTGAGCACGTCCCCAGCTCCTCTCTTGCAGGCACCTGAGGTAAACCTGGCTGGGCTTTCTGTATGCCCCTTCCTGAGCAGTTCCCTTGCCAGCTCACTCCCTGTGACTATTTCACCCCAGCAGGGACCTTCTCTGTCTCCTCACACCTCCCTACCCTCTTCATTCACAAATGAACCTAAAACTGAATCTATCCCTGTGGCCAGCCAGCCTCCAGCCAGGCCACCTTGCGCCATGAGCAGGACGCTCCCCAGCGCAGGTCCTCTCTCAGGCCCGGATGTCCCTTCTCCCTTCTCATGGTCACCTCCCCAGTAGTCTTCCTGCTATCTCTCCCACAACCCTTCACTGCCACCCACCTCCAGACCAGACACGCTGGGCCACCTCCTGTCTTTTATCCCTCTCTGTACCCTTCACTGCTGCTTCCTGTGTCTGCACTCCGATCCCTACGCACCGCCTCAAGCCCAGCAACGAAATATCCAGAAATCAGCATCTGTGTTCCCCCCACCCCCAGCATCTCTTTGGTCCACTCAGGCTGGCTCGTGTCCTCACTGCACTTGTCAAGGTCGCCAAAGAGCCACCCCATCATCCCATCCTGGTCTGCACCAGCATTTGACTCCGCTGGTCCCGCCCTCCCCTCAGACCCACACCCGCTCCCAGGGCTTTTCCCTTCCACATCAAGCAATTCTCTGTGACCTCAGCTGGCTGTCCTACAATTTAACTCAATTCTGATACTGTCTGCCTGGAGATCTCACAGGTTAAGGGCTCAGTCCTATGAGACTGTCCCCCAGTTCAGATACCAATCATAAGCAGTAGGTCCCCTGGGGTCACCCACAACTTCTGTTTCCATGACCTGCTCCCCCTTGGATTCAGTTATTCATCAGAACAGCTAACAGAAGTCAGGGAAACACTGACATTTATCAGTTTATTATACAATGGATGGATGGATGTGCTAGTTGCTCAGTTGTGTCTGACTTTTTGCGACCCCATGGACTGCAGCCCACCAGGCTCCTCAGTCCGTGGGATTCTCCAGGCAAGAATACTGGAGTGGGTTGCCATTTCCTTATCCAATGCATGAAAGTGAAAAGTGAAAGTGAAGTTACTCAGTCATGTCCGACTCTTCACGACCCCATGGACTGCAGCCCACCAGACTCCTCTGTCCATGGGATTCTTCAGGCAAGAATACTGGAGTGGGTTGCCATTTCCTTCTCCAGTGGATCTTCCCAACCCAGGGATCGAACCCAGGTCTCCCGCATGGCAGGCAGATTCTTTGCCATCTGAGCCGCCAGGGAAGAAAAGGACATGAAAGGACACAGATGGACAGCAAACGGAGAGACACACACGGCGTGCGGTCTGGGAGGGTTGCCAGCACAGGAGCTTCCATCACCCTTGGGGTGGTCACGGCCTAGAAACTCTCCAGACCCTGCACTTCGGGGATTCTTCTGGAGGCTCCCTCACGCAGCCATGACGGGTCATTAACTCCATTCCCAGCCCCTCTTCCCTTTCCGGAGGGTGGAGGATGGGCCGCACATTCCTGGTTCCCAGCGGCTGGTCTTTCTGGTGACCGGTCCCCAGACAGAGTCGCCTGGGTGACTATCGCCCAGGAAATTCCAAAGGCTTTAGGAGCTCTGCGTCAGGAACCGGGGTCAAAGACCAAATATTAGAACAAAAGATAATCTGAGTGCTCTTATCACTTAGGAAATTACAAGGGTTTTAGGCACTCTGTGCCAAGAACTGGGGTTAAAGACCACCACATATGATAACACATAATATATAGTACTACTAATAAATACATATATATATTTCTATTACTTTGCACCATTCACCCTTCACCATTTCTTTTTTTTCCCTTTTTTATGGCTGCACCTTGTTGCTTGTGGCAGCTTAGTTCCCTGACCAGGGATTGAACCTGGGCCCCTGGTGGTAAAAGGGCCAAGTCCTAACCACTGGACAGCCAGGGCATTCCCATCCCCACCCCCCTATTTCAAACACCGTTAAAGTGAAGACAGACACAGAGAGCAGCATTCTGTTATAAACGGTACAAAGTACAACGCATGGGAGGCACCCCCACTCCAGTGCTCCCCGGGGTTTCCCACGAACTCAGCCCAGGGCCAGCATCACCATCCAGGCAGCTGACCCCTAAGATTGTGTGTTTGGGCATTGGCATGGCAACCTAGCCAGTACCCATGACTGGCCTGATTTCTGGGATATTCTCCCCATTTAAGGAGTGAGGTCCCGTCCTGTGGTCACACGCAGGGGACGTCAGCCAGGGCCCAGGCTGATGGCCGAGATTGGCACACACTTGGTCACTTGGTGCCGATGTGTCCCCGGAACCCAGCAGGACGGGGGGTCCAGTGTCCACCGTTCCCACGTTCCCAGCCGTGCCTTGTCCATGAACAGCCATGGCTCCAGGTTCCCCCCCAGCCCCAGGGGAGTCCTGTTTGTAGTTAACACTCCGTCTGCCTCCTGGACCAATGATGGTCCCTCAGTGACCGCTTGAAGGCCTCCATCCCTTGGAGCACCCAGGAACCTCTCATGCGCTCTGAGACACATCACTACCTGTGTCCGTCTCACCCCTATAAGGTTGCCCTGAGGTCCAGGTTAGGATCAATAGGACAAGCCTGTGTGGACTTAAAGGCCCTCTCCAGAGGGACTCTGGAGAGATGTGGCCTGAAGCAAGAGCTTCCAGCGTGCGCTTCCAGACAGAGACAGCAGAGAATTCTTGGTGCGGGTTGGGGCATGTTGGGACTTGGTGCACATTGAGTTGGGAAATAAGTGACCCAAGACCAGGGGTAGAAAGGTCAGAAAAGCAAAATGGCAGATCTGGGGTCAATATTAGTACTCTCTTGAGTCAGAATGTTCCAGAAATCAAGAGGGCTGCCTCCCCCAGCAACAGGCTCCCCGTGGACGGACACTCAAGGAGAGACTGGCTCCTCCTGGGAATACGGAGCCTGCTAGGATGCTTTGGACTGCAGGGACACGAAAAACCAAGTCCTCCTAGCTTAAACCTCGAGGGGCAGTGATCCACAGTCCTGGGAAGGCTCCTCCACCAGAGGGGCGGCCCTGAGAGGTGCCCGCTTGCTGGGAACCCACTCCATCCTGCCAGGCTCTCCTGTGTGACGGAAAGAGAACTTTAAGCTGCTCCCAGGGCTTGTGCTGCTAGGTCCAAACCCAACAGAAAAGGAATCTAGTGCCAGCCAAAGAAAAAGTCCAGAATTTACATCTCCTGGGGCCCGTCTGGCCAGAGTTGGGATCTCTGTCGTGAACTACTGTGGCCAAGGGGCTGAGGCATTAGTGAACCAATCAAGGCTCACCCCCCGGGGTGGAGCTGGGTCCACAGGGGAAGTGGATGGTGGGGAGGAAAGCAAGAAATGTCCACTGTAGGAGGGGGCTGGGGGCCACATTCTAGGCGTACAAGCACCAGAGCACACCTGTAGCAGCACTCTGTGTCCATAGGCTAAGTCGCTTCAGTCGTGTCTGACTCTCTGTGACGCTATGGACTGGAGCCTGCCAGGCTCCTCTCCAGGCAAGAACACTGGAGTGGGCTGCCACGCCCTCCGCCAGGGCGCCTTCCCGACGGGGACTGAGCCTGCATCTCATCTCCTGCGTTGGCAGGTGGGTTCTTTACCACTATTGCCACCTGTGTCCGTATAACAGAGGTTTAATGAATGGTTGTTGAATGAATAAATGAAAGAAAGGAAGGACAGAGGGAGCAAGGAAGCAAAGAAGCGGGGGCAAGAGAGGGAAGAAAGGGCAGAGCCCAGGGCATGTGGCTGACGCAGCTGGATTAAGAGGAGAGAGTCCCTGGGACTTCCTGGTGGTCCAGTGGCTTAGACTCTGTGCTCCCAAGGCAGGGGGCCCAGGTTCCATCCCTCATCAGGGAGCGAGACCCCGTGTGCCGCAACTAAGAGTTCAAATGCCGCAATGAAAGGATTCTGCATAGCATCACTAAAGACCTGACAGCCAAATACATAAATATTAAAAAAAAGAATTAGTGGGGGTTCCCAGTGGCAAGGAGAGAGTTCCTCCTGAGCAGCGGCTTAAGTCTGCTCTTCCCTGAGGGGAAGCCAAGCCAAAGGCGGAGAATGAAGCAGGAAGGTGGCAGCCGTGGAAGGCAACTGCTCAGACCACCGAGCTGTGGTGCGGGGCCCAGGCAGAGTGGGCAGAAGCGACCTGCAGATGAGGTGCGCTGACCGGGGCTGCTCTCGGGAGAGCCGTGGCCCGACATTCCTCTGACTTCCTTCCTGGCAAACTTGGCAGACGGGAGGTGGACTCTTGAATCAGAGAGGGGTGGGGCAGGTGTGAGAGACACCCCGCCAGGCTGCTGTGTGGGGAGACCAGGTGGGGGATGGGCTCCATTCCCTCTTAGCCTGTGACCTCAGCGACCCCCGCCCGGACCCCCACCCCTCCGGGCAGGCCTGTAACAGGCGAGGACCCATGGCACCTGAGGAGGCCTCGGGGACCCCGGGTGGACCTCAGAGAGCCTCCCGCTCCGGCCGCTCTCCTGGCCAGGACACGGCCTGTTCCCAGAACACCGCCTGCCCCAGAGGCCATTCACCCTGGGCGGTCAGGCTCAAGGGCAGGGGCCCAGCCCAGGAGCCAGGGGTGAGGACTGAAAGGTGCCAGCTGGAAGGCCCCGCGTGCCCACTAGGGCTGCCGGAGGGGGACGCCAAGGGTGCTCAGGGACACGGGCCTGCAGGTGAGTGAACTGACTGAGGGGAGCCGGACGCCAAATGGGGAGCACTCAGGCGGTGGCACTGCACGCTGGCCTCGGGGTTCCCCCCAGGGTGAACTAGGCGGGTCTGGGAGGACGGAGATCCCTGCTAACGACTTAGGGTGGACGAGTGTGAGCTCAGAAATGGCACCGCTGTGACTGGGGGACCCAGAGGTCTTCCACTTCCAGCTCTGGTTTGGGGGAGCAACTGGCCGGACGCCGAGCCACGTGCGCGCCTGAGAAAGGAGGCAGGGAGCCCCGAAGCCTGGCGAGGACCCGCTCCCCTGTGCTATTCTGTGCGTCCTTTTCTCACAAAGGTGGCTCCTTGCCTGCTGAACTTGATGACACAGGGACAGAGACAGGAGAGCTGGCCTGCTGCCACATGTGCAGGGCCCTGGGGTGAGAGAGTATTGAGGATTTCAGGAGGGTGACAGCAAAGCATTAAGCCTGGCACAGGGTCCTTCTGGGCACAGCCAGAGGGAACAAGAGGAGAAAAGTCCATGGTGGGGGAGCAAGGACAAGACAGCAGGCAACTCAGGGGCACACGTGATACAGAGCAAGGCCCTGAGGCCACACGCCAAGGGGCCTAAGGAGCCCTGGAGTCTGCCTCTCTGCACATCCTGTGTCTCGGTTCAGCCTCTGAATCACGCCCCTCCCACACCAGAGAGCTATCATGAGTCCCACCTGTCCGAGGGCAAGCCAGGCTTGGAGGTGCAGAGACTTGCAGAAGGGGCTAAGAGCTGTCTTGGGCCTGTATTCCCCTCCCCAGAGCTGTGGGGTCCAAGCCCTGACTCCCGTGCTCTAGATTCAAACATCAGCTCTGGCCTTTCCATAGCTCTTATGGCAAGTTACTCGGGCTCTCTGGGCCTCAGTTTCTTCATCTGAAAAACGGATCTTATATGAGTAGCTCCTACTCTCCACAGGGTGATTTCTCATAATACACAGAATGCTTAGCACAGCACAGGCAGATTCGTTGCCATCTGAGCCACCAGGGAAGCTTTATTATACAGTAAAGGACATGAGAGGACACAGATGGACAGCAACGGAGAGACACACACAGGGTGAGGTCAGGGAGGGTCGTGAGCACTGTCAACCTTGGGGTGGTCATAACCTAGACGCTCTCCAGACCCTGCACTTTGGGGATTTTTCTGGAGGCTCCCTCACGCAGCCATGATGGGTCATTAACTCCATTCCCAGCCCCTCTTCCCTTCCCGGGGGATGGAAAAGGGCATGGGCATGCAAAAGGCCCCTGTACGTGTCCTCCATTCGACCCATTGTGGTTCTTATCTGCTGAACTTCCTGCCCGGGTGCTGGCTCCCACCACACCCCCTAGCTTCTAAGTAGGTCCCGCTGCCATCCAGTAAACGGATCTCCACCTGCAGGAAGCCAGGCCACTGCCCACCACCCAGGTAGGACACACACACACACACACACACACACACATTCTCCTGTGCCGGGCAGTTGCACCCCGTGGCTTTGGAGGAGCCGAAGCTGGGCCGTGAAGGTCTCCCTCTAGTGGCCCCAGAAACAACAGCTGCTCGCTTGTGCCTGAGCCGAACCCTCAGCAGAGGCAGCAGGAACTGGGCTTGACCCTGTCGCTGCAGCAGGAGGGACCCCAGCTCCCTCCCAGTGCCCACTCCAGTCTGGCTGGATGCCTGCCTTCTGTGCGTTTATTCATCTGCATGGCGGGAACCTACACTTTCCAGCAGCAGCCCAAGCCCAGGCTCAAATCTCAGAGTTGAAGGACAAGCCTGGAGTCCCAGGCTGGGTGGGAAGATGGGAGGTTGTGGGAGGAGGAGCGGGTAAAACAGGCTGCTAGCAGATACAGAGGGCCACCCCAGGATCACGCCAGATCTGGAGCATCAGAGGGAGGAGCATGGTGGTGGGACGGGGGGCAACGGTGTCCCACAGCCCAACAGGAGAGAAGAAAGGAGGGAAAAGCCGGCATCCCCTGGAGGCCAGAAACAGGAATGTTGGGAACTCTCTGCAGCTGGGCTTTGCTGGAATGGAAAGGAGGCTGGGGGCGCAGGGGAGGAAGAGATCGGCTGGGAGGAGCAGAGCTGCTGCCACACCGAGTGGGCACAACATGGACAAGTGAATGAAAGCGAGTGACCGGTGGGCTTTGCCATCCTTGTATCACACGAGCGCCTCCACCCTTCCTGACAACAGATTCCAAGGCACCTTCTCCCAACCTGCTGACTCAGACTCAGCGGGAAAGAAGGCCATGTGATAACCAGCAGACCAGGGAACTCAGAGATCAAGTCTGGAAGTCATCTGGTTCCCCGAGGCACCGTTGAACTGCCTGGGCAGGCCCTAGGCCTGAGATGCTGAGGCCTCCAGGTTCCAGGGCAGAAGGTACGGTGGCACTGTGGGGACTCAGGAGGGAGCTAATCCAGGCTCTGGTGACCTCAGCCGCTCCCACGTTCTCTGGGCCTCTGGTCCCGCTCTGGAGAGGAGGCACTCTGTCTCCGGTCTGCTTCAAAGCTGCTGCTGGACACAGACTGGGGCCCAGGCCGGGGACCTGCAGCTCCTGCCTTCAGCACGTAGCAGTCACTTGTCCAGCAGCCCTCTTTGCCTCTCTGAGACTTGGCTTCTGCACAGCCACATGGGACCATAAAAGCCTACAGGCTCTTGTGAGCATTTTTTCCCCTCTTCTTTTAAGAAAACTGTGGTAAAATACACATCCCATAAAAGTTGCCATTTGAACCATATTTAAGTGTCTTAATTCAGTAGCATTACATGCCCTCACACTGTTGTGCAAACATCACCACCATTAATTTCCAGAACTTTTGCAACTTCCCAAACGAAATCTCTATCCCCATTTAACACTAACTCTCCACTGCCCCCCTCTCTCAGCCCCGGTCCCCCACCAGTCTACTTTCTGTCTCTGTGAATGTGACTGTTCTAGATGCCTCATAGCTCTTGTCCTTTTGTTAGAGGCAGATTTCACCGGGTACAATGCCCTTAAGGTTCATCCATGTTGCAGCCCGTGTCAGAATTTCTATCCTTTTCAAGGCCAAATAGCATCCCACTGTATGGATGGACCACATGGTCCTCCAGGGTCATCTCTTATTTGATCCCATCCATAGGGCTGGTGCTTCTCAATGTTTCCATCTTACATCCCGGCTGGCAATAATAATAATGATGATGATGGGACTCCCCTGATGGTCCAGTGGCTAAGATTCTGAGCTCCCAATGCACAGGGACCAGGTTCAATCCCTGGTCAGGGAACTACATCCTTCATGCTGCAACCTGCTCTCCAGGTGGCCTAGGAAATAGTTGCTTCATCCCTTTGAAGTCCCCTGGGGAACCCTAACTGCTAGGCTGGGTCCTGACCCTGCCAGTCCCATCAGGGGAGACACAGAGAGACCACTTCTTCTGAGAAACAGATCCCGTGTGCTGCAACTAAGACCAAACACAGCCAAATAAATAAATACATAATTTTTTAAATGATGATGATGATATTTCTTGAGTTGATGCCTCAAAATATGTCTACCCAGAAGCTGTGAAAGTGACCTTATTTGGACAAAGGGTCTTTGAGGATGCAATTAAGTTAAGGATCTTGAATGAGGTCATCTGGATTAGGGCGCACCCTACATCCAGTGACACGTTTCCTGAGAGAGGGATGGGGTGGCGGAGCAGGACATTGAGCTCACCTCCTCTCACGAGTACACCCAAATCACAACTGCTGAACCACTCTTGAGAAAAAAGACTGTAACCTACCAAAAAAGATATTCTACATCCAAAGACATAAAGAAGAAAGCACAATGACAAGTATCCTTAAAAGAGACAAAAAAGAAGAAACTTCTCTGGTGGTCCAGTGGCTGCGACTCTGTGCTCCCAATGCAGGGGGCCCAGATTCGATCCCTAGTCAAGGAACTAAGATCCTGCATGCCAAGAAAATAGGGGGAAAAAAATAAAAAAGAAGGAGAAACCATAATGAAACTCACAATCCTTCTAAGAGACAGAAGAGGAGACAGAAGACGCAGAGGCAGAGAGACCTGAGACCGCAGAAGGGGCACAGAAGAGGGACGTGGCCACAAGCTAAGCAACCCCTGTGACACCAGAGGCTGGGAGAGATGAGGCAGGATGCTCACCTGGAGCCTTCGGAGGGAGCACAACCCTGCTGACACCTTGATTTCGGACTTCTGGCCTCCACAACCATGGAGAATCAATTTCCACTGATAAAAGGTGCGCAATTTGCGGTAGTTCGTTCCGACAGCCCCAGAAAACCAATACAGGGATTGTCCAAAGACAGCCCATCGCATGCCCTCAAGACCAACCTTTCTATTTAATAACCCAGTGTTTTTGTTCCCATTTCACAGGCCATTGAGGCTCTGAAATGTTAAGTAACTTGCTCTCCAGGCGGCCTGGGAAGAAGTTACTTCATCCCTTTGAAGCCATCCTGGGAACGACTGGGAACATCCTAACTATTAGGCCCAGTCCTGACCCTGCCAGTCCCATCAAGGGAGACACAGAGAGACCACTTCTTCCGAGAAGGATGTCTTATGTGTTTTACAAGCATTCTGTTATTACGTTTACGGCCAGCTTTGGGGACATAAAATTGCAGCTGTATTGTGGGGACTAAATTTTATTTCCAGGGCTTTAAAACACAAACAATAACCTCATTAGTAGCTGAATATTGTCATAATTCTGAAGAATATAAATATTACCACAATAATAACTGTAAAATACCAAGAACCCATTGCATCAAACTTTGTGGGGGGAATAAATGTTGCTTCTGGGCCCCCAAACATGAACAAATAATTCCACTCTGGCTGCAAAGGAGCCTCATACCGGAGAGTATAAAATGTGCTGGGTAGGTAACTATAAAGCACCAACACCAAGGGAATATTTCAAAACTGCAGTGGTGCAACTGGGAATCCATTTTATGCCTCTGACACACATGTAACAAACGATTCCCTTTGTAGGTAAATTTTCAATCATCCTGCTGACAAGAATTTTTTACTGCTGCCATTGTGAAGCTATAAAAGGCAAAAAGCAAAAGTCATTTCAGCTCCGGGAAAGGGAGAATGATAAAAATGCAGCTTCCCTGCAAGAAATCTATGGGGTGGATGGGATTAGGGTTGCAAGATAAAAGACAAGATGCTCAGGGGTTTCCCTGGTGGCCCAGTGGTTAGGAATCCTTCTGCCAACGCAGGGGACACCGGTTCGATTCCTGGTCCCGGAACTAAGATCCCACAAGCTGTGAGGTGACTAAGCCTGTACACCACAACTCCTGAAGCCTGTGTGCTCCAGAGCCCATGCTCTGCAACAAGAGAAGCCACTGCATCGAGAGAAACTAGAGAAACTAGTTGCAACTAGAAAACGCCTGCGCATTTCAGGTGAATAATGAATAACTATTAGCATAAGTATATTCCACACATCGCATACACTTATCCTAGCTGTTTATCTGAAATTCACATTTAACTACACACTCGGTCTCTTGGTTTATTTTACTAAATTTGACAACTTTTGGTGAGACCAAAGAACAAGGATGAATCTCTACCCCCGACAAGTGAATTCTTTTTTAAAAATTATTTTACTTATTTATTTTGGCTGCACTAGCTCTTCATTGCAGCACACGGGTTTCTCTAATTTCAGCACGTGGGATCTTAGTTCCCCAACCAGGGATCAAACCCCAGCCATTTCTACATTGGGAGTGCAGAGTCTATTATATACTGGACCACCAGGGAAGTCCTCATAAGTGAATTCTTAATGTGAATAAATGCTGTGATGCCAGGAAACGCTCACAGGAGCAGGTGTTCGAAGGTGGCCAAGCAGGTGTTCTTGGTCTCAGTGGGTTTAACCGTGTCCCCAAGCTTTGAGGGAGGAGGAGCCAGGGGCGCTCGGGGGCATCGACATTGTTTAGGTACAAAGGTAAATGGTCAAGAGAAGGTTGGATGGCATCACCGACTCAGTGGACATGAGCAGACTCCAGGAGATGGTGAAGGACAGGGAAGCCTGGTGTGCTGCAGTCCACTGGGTCGCAAAGAGTCAGACGTGACTGAGCGACTGAACAAAGAAGAGGAGAGGTGTGACCTTGATCAGGATTTAGAGACAGATTTCATGCAGGCTTCCCAACTCTGATGGGGAGCGGGGGTGTGCTGACTGCTGTTCCACAAGAGGGGAACGTAAGGACCGCAGCTCAGTCTCACAGGGGACCTTTCCCCTCAACTCCAGGGTGAGACTTCGCACTGAATGCTGCAGAGCCTGGTAACTTGGGAGGTTGTACCCTCAGTCCTGAGACGCTTTGCAACTAGACTTCGGAGCCACTTGAGAAAACCAGCCGCAGGCTTTTCGAAGCGGGGGCTGCTTTGGGGTCAAAAGTTGCATGATCCAGTGTTGATTAGTCACTCATTTGCCAAGCCCAGTAGCAAGTGGTTTTTGGTTGCTGCAAAAAAATCCACTTTCAGAGGCGGCCAGCTTTTCCCCTTTCAACAGGTGGAAGTTAGGAGAGGTGAACCCCAGGGACCCCAGAAAAGGCTCCCCAACAAGGGGGCTCTAGGGACAAGCTCCCGGGCCACTCTTCCCTGTGAGGGCCTGACTTGGGGTTCTGCTTAGTTTGGCTGTGGTGTGTCCAGCAGTGTGTGGATGTCAGCACGGAAGGAAAGACGCTGTCTGCAGAGCTCAGTGAAGATGCCCTCCCTCCCCCGGGACCTCCCATGTCCCCACTTTCCACTTCAGGCTGCACCCACAGGCTCGTGCGCCTCTATGGCACCCACGTCACTGGACACACAGGTCTCTGTTTCTGCTTTGGGGTTTTGTTTAATGTAAATAACGTGGAAATGTAATATACCCCAAATGCACCCAGAAGCCAACTGCTTCTCAGCACCTCCGCTGGCACCCTTGCATACCACTGCATCTCTTCCTAGGTGACCACCGTCTCTGTTCAATGGCCCCCCGACCACCATCAGGACCTCCCTGTGGCCCCCAGGTGACCTACAAGGCCAACTCCCACCCCGTCGCTTCCCACCTTCCTGCTGGGTCCTCAGGTGTCCTGCAGTTCTGGGAACGCACGCCCAGCACATCCTCCAGGGCCATTGCTCCCCAGGGCCCTTGCTCCAGCTGCCCCCTAGGTTTCCTACGTGGCTCAGCCCTCTCTGCCTCAAGGCCTGGCTCAATCACTGGGCCAGGTGCCGTTCCAGACGACCCTGGAACTTTATAACCCTGCCCCAACCCCCTTCCTCGTCCATTTAATCTGCTCTCCTTTTCCCTTCAAATACACTGGAATCCTTACTTCCTGGTGGCACAGTGGGTAAGAATCCACCTGCCAATGGCTTAAATCCCTGGCCCGGGAAGATTCCACATGCTGTGGAGCAACTGAGCCCGTGTGCCACAACTTCTGAGCCCACTCTCTAGAGCCCACGAGCCGCAGCCACTGAAGCCTGTGTGCCTAGAGCCTGTGCTGCACAGTAAGAGAAGCCACCACGCTGCAACTAGAGTAGGTCCCCACACACACACCCCGCCTTTCTGCAGCTAGAGAAAGCCCACATGCAGCAACAAAGGCTCAGTGCAACCAGCCAAAACAAAACAAAAAATCCTTTGAAAGCTGCCACCACACTTCCCCTCCGGCCTGGAAGCCCCTGCATCTCTGCTGCCACTGCTGCTGGTGACAACAACCCACAGCTGAAGGTGGGGTGGGGGTGGGGGGCGCTCCGTGTGCTTTGCATAAACACTACCCTGGTGGGAGTTTAAAGTCTGGAGCAGTCAGAAGAAGGGCCCTTTCTTCATCCCAGCAGGGGTGGCAGTGGGTGGGAGGGGGCTGTGGCCAAGGTGAGTGTCCTCAGGGCAGCCTGCTCCCTGGGGCTGGGAAAGGCTTGCAACGCCAGCCCGAGGACAGAGGGCCACTGCAGGGCCCTGGAGAAGGGGGAGAGCACAGGCCCCCACACTGGGCCTGGGAAGGTGGGCCAGAGGAGATTGGCCCCTGAAGCACAGAGGACAAATGCCCTCCCTGGGAGGGGGGGGTCCTAGGGGACCGACTCCACCCCAGAGCTGGCCCGTCTCCCAGAGGCCAGGTCACAGGGTGAACTGAAGCTTCAGGCCAGGGAGGGTGGGGATGGAGGCTTTGTCCCCAGATGCGGGGGCCTTCCTTCCTCTTTCTGGAAAAAGGAGGGGCTGCCCTGCAGGCCCTGGGAACCTTCCCAGAAGTCTCCCCCGAGACCACTCCCTGCACCTGAGTGGCTGGCTGCAGGAGGGTGGAGTGGTCAGGGGCAAGCAGCACCCACCTCTTAGGGTGAGCCCCAGATCCCAGGGAGTGAGACGGGGAGGGCGTCAGCTCAGAGGGCAGCACTGCAACCTCAGCCGTGTCCCCTCTGCCGTGTCCCCACAGGGTGGAGGTGAGAGGCCCGGGTCCCCCAGAGTGGAGGTCACAGGGATCTCCTGTGAAAATCCCAGATCGCCTGTCTGGGAAACACTCTCTCCCCCTTTTATGCCCGACAGACCCTTGGAAGGAGACCTCCAAAGGGGCACCTCCCGCTCAAGGAACACCGGTCCCCCCACCCCCAGGGCAGGTGAGGAGCAGATTCATGGAGCTGAGCCCGGGCTGCTGGGCCACGTGGGGCAGTGGGGCTAGTAGGTACTGAGTTCAGGCCTGGCCAGGAAGGCATCTGGGCGGGTGGCGAGGTTGGGAAAGGAGGTCACGGGGCCACTCCTCAGCAGGCTGCACCCACCCGGGCAGCATCCTCCACTGGCCCCTGCTTTTCTCCCCAGTTGTCATGAGAATAGTCTTGCTATACCTGTCTAGGCATCACCTTAAAAGCAGGAGTAGCCTGGGACTCAACCACAAGAGGAGGGGGAGGACTGGGAGGAGGAGCAGATGGGAGACAGGGGAGGGGAGGGGGTGGCCCCAGGCGGGCAGAAGCTGGCACCCCACCCCATGTTCTGTTTTTACCGGAATCAAGGAGGGCCCCTGGGGTCTCAGCAGAGCTGCCTGCCGGTAAGTCCCTTCCCCAGAGGCCCCTCCAGCCCTCCCACAGGCCCAGCTGTGCCCGCCGCCCCAGCCTGGTGGGCCCCAGCCGCCGCCCCTCTCCTGGCTCCTCTGCAGGTGGTCTCCTGCGGCCCTGAGGCCCAGGGTGGGCATCCAAGCCAGCTGGCTCTGCCCACTCCTTTTACCACCACCTTGGTTTCCAGGAAGCCAGACACTGATGCCCAGGCTTACGGGACACATGGCAAGCAGTAAAGACCCCAGCTGAAGCCTGGGTGGGGCTGGGGGCACTGAACAGGTGGGACCCCAGGGCCCTGCCTGGCCTGCCTCCTGCAGAGCCCCCAGAAGGCAGGCTCTCTTCCCCATCACTTCGGCCCACCAGACCCACACAGCAAGCCCATTCCACAAGGAGTTCAAGAGCATGCTAAGGCTCTGCGGGCCAGGCCAAGGAGCCAGGTGTTAACTGCAATCAAGCAATTCATCTGAACACAGGCAGCTTACTGGTGAGCAGGGGATGGGCAGCTTCCTTCTCAATCCCCCTTCCTGGAAGGAAGGAAGCCCATATTTTTAGATGCCACAGCAGCTTTTCAAAAGGGCACTGAGCTCCTCTTCTCCAGATGTTCTCACCCTCCAAATGCCTCATCCTGGGAGAGTAGCAAGGAGTCTCAGCGCCCTCTCTCTTTCCAGTCTCTCCTGCACCCTGGTGCTGTCCAGGTCTTGGGATCTCCCCGACCCCAATACCAGTTCTCCAAGTCTGAGCCAAGGGAACAGGCAGGCCTCCCCTGGCAGTGACCTGGCAATGCCTACCCTACCCTGAGGAGCCCAAGGTCACGGCTCAGGTGTAGGCTTGCCTTTGAACCCCAGCTCTGTGCCTCTGGGAAAGTCACCTGTCCACCCTAGCCTCACCCCTACAATAAGCAGCCCCCACCTCACTGGGCTGTTGGGATCTTGAATTGGGACAGTGCTTGGGAGTGAAGAGCCTGGCTTGCAGCACATGTTAGCTAGAACAACAGGACACTTGCTGCTGAACCCACCCAAACTAGTCCCAGTTACAAGAAATAGAAACCCATCTCAAAAGAGAGCTGAAGTCAAAAGGAGATAGAAACACAAATCAAAACCACAATGAGGGGACTTCCCCGGTGGTTCAGTGGCTAAGACTCTGTGTTCCCAATGCAAGGGGGCCCGGGTTCGATTCCTGGTCAGGGAACTAGATCCCAGATGTCTTTGCATGCCTCAACTAAAGATCTTGCAAGCTGCAATAAAGACTGAAGATCCCACATGCTGCAACTAAGACCCGGCACAGCCAAATAAATAAATATTAAAGGAAAACAAAACTATAAGACACTACTTCATACCCTTTAAGATGGCAATGATGAAGAAAGGAGGAAGGAAAGGAGGGAGAAGGGAAGGGAGGGAAGGAGAGAGGAAGAAAGAAGGAAAGAAAGGAAAAAACAGAGAATAACACGTGTTGGTGAGGATATGGAGAGACTGCAGCCTTGTGCTTTGCAAACAGGAATGTGAAATGGAGCCGGCACTGTGGAGGACAGCATGGCAGCTCCTCAAAGCGTGAAACGACGCAGCAACTCCACTTCTGGGTATACACTCCAAAGAACTGAAAGCAGAGTCTCAAGCAGATACTTGTACACTCAGGTTCATAGCAGTATTATTCAAAACAGTCAAAAGGTAGAAGCAACCCAAATGGCCATCAGTGGCTAAATGAATAAACAAACGTGGTCTGCGCATGCAACGCAATAGTAGTTGGCCGTAGAAAAAAGAAGTTCTGACACACACTACAATAGGGGCGGACCTCAAAAACATGATGCTGTGCAAAATAAGACAGTCACAGAAGGACAAATATTGTGTAATTTCTCCCAGATAAGGTACCTAGAATAGTCAGATTTATAGAGACAGAAACATAATGGTGCTTGCCAGGGGCCGGGGGAGGGGAGAATGGAGGGTTAGTGTCTCATGGGGACAGAGTTTCAGTTTAGGATGACGAAAATGTTCTGGAGGTGGATGCTGGTGATGACCGCATAGCAGTGGGAATGGGAATATATCTAATGCCACTAAGCTGCACACTTAAAAATGGTTAAAATGGTAAATTTCATGTTATGTGTATTTTAACTTCAATTTTTAAAAAGCTTTAAGAATACCTTACCAAGAAAAAAAAAGGCAGATCAGGGAAAATGTAGGAAGATATTAATAGTTATGGAATCTGGGTGATGTTCCAAAGAGATTCACTATGCCCCTCTGCCTACTTCTGCTTTCTGATTTTTAAAAAACTATTCTCATAATAAAACTAAAGCTAAAAAAGAGGGGATTGGGTTATCAACCCTGCCGCTTCACTCCCTTCTGCAGTTATGCCTCTGTATCCTTGGCATTGGGCACCACCCCCCCACACCCCCTCCCCCTGCCCCGTCTCAGTCTATACAAAGTACCATAGTCTCAGGGCTTATAAACAACAGAAATGTCTCAGATTTGAAGGTTGAAAATCCAAAATTAAGGGGCCAACACGGTCAGGCTCTGGTGAGAACCCTCTTCCTGCTTCCCAGCGGGCACCTTCTCACTGTGCTCACATGGGGAAAGGGGTAGGGGAGCTCTGGGGGGCTCTTTTATAAAAACACTAATCTCATTCATGAGGCTGGAGCCCTCATCACCTACCAAAGGCCCTACCTCCTAACACCATCATCTTTGAGGGTCAGGATTTCAACATCTGAATTTTCAGGGGACACAAGCCTTCAGATAGAAGCGCCATATGACTTGCTTTGATCAATGGGATGGCAGTGATATGCAGCGAGCAGAAACTTGAAATGCCTCACACAACAAACCTGCTCTCCTGCCTGCTGACACAGACCAGGAAAGAACACACCTCGGGTCGCCTGCTGGTCCAAGGAGGACAAGAAACACGCAGAACAAACCTGGACCCAACCCACAACACGGAGGCAAGCCCAGTCTGGATCTGCTGAATCCCAACAGGCCTACTCACATAACAGCAGAAAACCAGTGCCTCCTGGAACGCCGCGAGACTGTGGGGCTGTTTGTTAGGGGCCTAATTATGGCAGTAGCTGACTGATACAGGGAGTTTCTCAGGAAACAAGGGAAGTCACTAGTCCGAACTGCACCTGACGGAGACTTGCTCCCTGGTTAAGACAGCACGGAACGGCCTGCATAGGACAGAACTACTGGACCCTCACTGCATGCCGTCTGACCCAACCACAGGCCCTGGGAAGGCTGTGTGGACACCAAGCAGCCCAAAGCGCAGATGTCTGCCACCAGCAGGACTGAGGGGAGGGACTGGAGGAGGCTTGGGCTCTCAGCTTGGCCCCTGCCCCTGCCTGGGATGCAGACA
The DNA here is from genome assembly GCF_003369695.1 of Bos indicus x Bos taurus. Lineage (NCBI taxonomy): Eukaryota > Metazoa > Chordata > Mammalia > Artiodactyla > Bovidae > Bos > Bos indicus x Bos taurus. Next base: position 54,986,608 of record NC_040094.1, read on the forward strand.
TCATCACTCAGGGCTCCTCCTCCCCTCCTGAGCCCTGAGCACCAGGCTCCCCGGATTCAGCCACCTCAAGGGAGACCTACTTCTCTTCTTCAGTTCAGCATGCTGGCCAAGTGCTCCCAACAGTGGGACATGCCCTGCCCCTAGTCCTTGGGGACAGGGAGGTCCCTACTTGCCTCTTGGAAGATACCCGAAGCAGAGCTGGGGCTGAGGGGCAGAACCTGGCGGCAAGGGGCAGGCAGGTGGGGGAGCTCGCAGTCTGCAGGCAGGTGGAGGAGCTCACAGTCTGCACCCCTCTGGGGCAAAAGGCAAAGGCTGAGCCCTGGTGGTGCCCAGGGAACCCCGAGTACAAACGCCACGTCAAGCTGTGGGTCGGTGGCAGGCACCGCGGCCGAGCCTTCCCTTTATCATCTGCAGCAAAGCATTTACAGTCAATAAACGGGCTAATTAATTCTCTTCAAAGACCTCTCAATTATTCATCCTGGGCTACAGAGAGAACAATTAGAGCCCACTGACGGCTCTGAAAGTGGAAGCAGGCTGGGCCGCAGAGCTGAGCCCCCTGGGTCCGCACAGTCTCAGGGGACCCCAGGGGCCCCTGATAGAGACAAAGCAGGCTTTATTGCTGGCACCCCTCCCCCAACCCCCCACCTCCGCAGGATGGAATATCTCTTCTTCCTCAAATTGCAAGCAGCCTAGATCATTCCCCTCACTTCTCAGGGAAGAAAGCCAAGACCCCAAGCGGTCAGTGACTTCTTTTGTCCAATAGCCCACCAGAGCGGACCTATGGACACAGAGCCAGGCTGACGGGCGTGTGGCCTCCCTTGAGGGACTGCTGGGTGCGGGCAGTGGGGCTGCTGGACGTGAGCTGAGCCCTCTCTGCCTCCAGAAAGAGGTTTGCGCTGGAGGAGGGGGACAGGAGGGAGAGGGGAGAGCTGATCCGTCAGCAACTGCAGGCCAGGCTGGGGAGTCCTGCTACCCCACCGACAGCGGAAGGCACCCTGGGGCGGCTGGCCAGAGCCCAGCGGGGACACTCGGCTTCCACTGGGAGCAGTCCTGGTACCCCAGCAAGAATTCTCCAGAGCCGGTGACAGTGGGGCGCTAGCTTCCTTTCTCTCCTCTAACTTCCTGGAGTCCCATCCTGGGGCCGCGAGGGAAACAGCAGCTGGCCCTACCCTGTTCACTTTCTCCTTTCCAGCCCCAGGTCCCCCACGGCCAGCTCTCACTCTCCTGACTTCCCCCAATATTTCCGGCCAGCCGGCAGGCAGAGGGTTAACTCCTGGCCGCTCCCTACCGCGCAGAGTGGGGGGTGGGGGGCCGGGGGCGTGCCTGTCGGGAAGTATGGATTTCTGCAGTGGTTTTACTGGAAAAGCTGTAGCTGAAGGTGGGAGGGGGTCACCATGGCAACTTCTGGCTATGGGAACAGGTTGGCTGGTGGGAACCAATTCTTCCAGCGGCCCAAGGGGGCCCGGCTGGCGCTTGGCACCCGGGGGGCCCCTCTGAGGATCCTCAGAGTCTTACGGAAGCGCAGAGACCCTCCCCAACCTGGAATTACCGCCTTCCCCGCCTCCCACCGGCAACACTTCGCTGGGCTGGGCCCCAGACTCAGCAGCCCCGCCCCCTGTTGAAGCACCCCCCCCACACCCAAGCTGTTAATCGATGAACCGATTACCCAGGGCCGTCCGGAGCTCTCGGGAATCTCCCATTCAAAGAGAGAGCCTCGACTCCATGACCTGGGGTGAGACACCCCCCCTCTCTGGCCCTGCCCCAACCAAGGGAATCTAGATTCCAGGGGGCCCAAGAGCTTGCCCCAACCCGGCCCCCACCCAGCCCCAACCAGGAAGATTCCGCCCGCAGCGGCAAATTCAAGGAAGTCCTCCCCACCCCCAGCACAAACATGCACACTCTCCCAGCAAGGGGCTAGCCCCCCCACTCCCCGGAAGACCCCGGTGGGGAGGGGGAAGGCGGCCGCGGGCTAGGAGGCTCCTGGGTGCACCGCTAAGTCTCTGTCCCTGTGGAATTCCAGGCAGCTGGGGTAGAGCCCACCCAGTGCCCCATGCCCCACCCCATCGCGGGGCCCCCTATCCCCAGTCAGACCTCCCGGTGGGACACTCTGCACGCCTTCCCCGGGCGCCAATTCAGCTCTGGGCCCCAGAAGGCCTCCTGGGTGCGGGCAGGACAGGGGTTAGGCCAGAGCGCGCTGAGCACTGGCAGTAAGAGGAGTGGGGGACTCCTGGGCCCTCCAGGCTCAGGTTCCTGGCCCCCTACCCCAGAATTTCAGAGCCCCCCTGCAAATCCTGCAAGCACAGGGTGGGCGGGTGCAAGGAGGGGTGTGTGCCTGGGAGGCGCTTCCAGGAATCTCCCGCCCGCGCTGCCCAAACGTCCAGGAAAAGAGGGCATATACAGGGCATATGCAGCTTGGGGGACGTTGGAATTCTGGGGGCCAAGTGAGGGGGCAGGCCCGGCCCAGTACCCTCCCCTTGCTCCAGGAAAGACCACCTGCCTGAGTCCACATGGGCACCAATCCCTGCTCTGCTGGAGGTCCTTAGACCGTTGACTCTCCTGAACCTCAGTTTCCTGCTCTGTAAAATGGGCAGGAAATGTCTCCTGGGGATGGTGAGCATAAAGAAGACATAACGCCCCTGCACGTTAACAGGTGAGGGATCCCAAGGTCAGGACCGATCTCTCCTCTGGCCACTTCCACCAGGAAAGAGCAGGGATCCTTCTCAAGGCTTCCTGGGTTGCTGCTGCCAGATGTGGTTCTTCATCCTCCTTCGCATCCACCAGGGACGCTCGGGGGGGAGAAGTGGCCCGCGGCGTGGCGCCCCTGTCGGCGGGACCCACACAGGCCAGCGCCCAGAGAGGTTAAGCAAAGCCGCCCCAGGTGTTAACTCCTGCAGGCAGGCCGGATACCCGCTGCGGTTTCCCAACTTCCATCAGGGCCTGAAAGGCTTAAACCGACCCACCGCGATTGGGGTCCTTCCTTCCCTCACCCCCGGGCTGATTTAGGGGACGCCTAAACTAGCTCCCTTCACCCCCCGGCTCCCTACTGCTTCCCCTACAGTCCCCTCCCCGCACCCCCGCTCCTGCCCGGGGCTTCCATCTCTCGGATCTGCCGAATCCCGATAAAACATTTGGGGGAGATAAGTGCTGCGTATAAATAATTAAGACCACATGCATATGCGCCAACAAAAAAAAAGTTTAAAACCCCCATTCCGGGAACAGCTTTCTGTGTGGGGCCGGGCAGGGCTGCCGGAGGCCCCTACCCCACCCTGCTTGCTCCTTGGGGAGGGTCTGCCAGGGGCTCACCACCCCCAGAGCCCCTTCCCCCACCCCAGGGGGACTGTCTCCCTGCTTGGCCCAGAGTGGGTGGGGAAAGGGTGGCAGAGGAGTCCACCTGTGCAGTGAGGGGGACTGGCACCACCGTAAGAATGGCCCTCACACATCCCCAGAGGCCAGAGTCCACCAACCCCAAGACCGAGCAGGGTCTAGGCACCCAGGAGTGCCCAATAAACATTTACTGAATAAACACACGAATGAGCCAACGAAGGAACTGATCCCGAAGGAACTGATCCCGGGCTCCAGGGGAGTGTTGCCCTCAGCTCTGCCACCGTGAAGACCTGCTTTCCCTGATGCCAGCGTCCTGTCAGCTGCTGGGGAGTCAAGCCCAGGGTGCCCAGGCGCCCCCCCCAAAAAAGGGCCAACTCCCATCCTCTGCAGGAATGCCAGGGGAAGGGAAATTAGACTAGCTCGTCGCCCAGCATTCCCGACCAGCCGCTGGCAGACGCCTTTCCCAGGTGCAGCTTGAGGGCCTTAGGTGAGAAGGCTGGAAGAACTTCCAGAAGGAGTCAGGTCTTAGGCCTGGAGAGTGCAGCTCCTGCCCCTCCCCACTGCAGGAGGGTCAGCATGGGATGCACAGGGATAAGGGGAGGCTTGCCCTTCCGAGCCCCTGCTCAAGAACCTGCCAGGGCTCCCACCTGGCAGTGCTGTCTGATGCCTAGGCTGGAGTCGTCCCCTGGCAGACTCTCCCGCCAGTGCATGCAAATCCTGCTCCTCTCTCCAGGGCCACGTCCCATCTTTGGAAGGAAGGCCCTCGCACCCTCTACTCTTGCTTTCCTCATTCATTCGGTTATTCCCTTAACAGCTACCATGTCCTAAGCTGGAAGGATGCTAGGATGCTGAGAACAAAGGACACAGGTCTTGCCCTCAAGTGGCCCGCAGCCCAGTGAGAGGGAGCCCAAGTGGCTGGTGTCAAGGGCTGCTCTGAGGTGAGCCAGGTGCAGAGGGGACAGAGGGAAAGGGTGTGTCTTGGCAGAGTGTTGGGGGCTGGGTATCATGGAAAGCTTCCTGGAGGAGGAGGCGAGCTAAACTCCTGATACACAGGATTCCTCCAACCGCAGAAGGAGAGCAAGGCTGGGCGGTGCCTCCAGGCTCTTCCAGCACTGCCCCCTGCTGGCTGTCCATACACCTGTGGCTCTCACTGCCAGACCTGGGAGGTATGGGTTCCAATCCAGACTCTTCTATTTATCCTCAAGTTAGTCTACTTCCCGGACCTCAGTTTCCTTATCTGTAAAATGGGGATCAGGGTCCTGCCATGCAGAGCTCCTTGTGATCCATCCTGGGCCCTCCGTCCTCTGCGGGAGACAAAGCCCCCTACCCCAGCACCCAGAACTGGCTGGTTAAACCTGATAGGTGCCCGGTGGATACTGACTGGTAGATGGACTGACGACTTGGCGTTTTCTTGCTGAGCTTCCTTTCCCGGAAGCAACAAACCCCGACAGGGAGCACTAGCCTCTGCTCACCCAGGACTCTGGAAATGTACTCCCACCTCGGATCGCTGGCATCTTGTACCGCTGCCTGCCCACCTGACCAGGTGCGTGATGGCACAAGTTGTGTCCTGTCCCTCCCCGGGGCCCCACAGGAGCATGACAAATACTTTGTGGAGTTAAATGCTCCAGTAACAAAGCTCCTCCCAGGGACCCAGGACTGGAGAGACAGGTGGGTGTGCTCAGAAGGTGCCAGTCCTGGGTGCTGTCTTCAACCCTGAGCAAGGGGGTCTTGGGTTCCTGACCAGAGGCCCAGCCATGGCTGCCTCTCTCTCACCCCACGCCAGGGTGAGCTCAGTCTTGCCTCTCTCCCGATGAGAGCAGGTGCCCACCAGAGACAGCCCGGAGCCCCATCTATGCCCGTGTCACCTGCGGGTCCTTAGACCCCTCCATCATCCCCGTCAAGCCAGCTCAAGACTTTTTGCTGATGCCAGACCTTCAAGTGCCTGAATGTGGGACCTTCCTTCATCCTGCCATCCTGGATTTCAAACTCAGTAGGGAGGTGCCCAGGATTTAAAAAAAAAATCACAAGCGCTAAGAAAGAGTGACCTTCAAACCCTCTCACCGCGTGGGTCATGCACTCTCTCATAAGAAACGCTTGAGCTCATAACTCCATATGAACTCATAACTATATATGCATAGTTATTTATAGACTTCAGTTTCCATGACTGTATGAATCTATTACTTGCATTATAAAATATTCACAAAAGAGAGACATTTAAAAGGATGAAATGTAAATACTAAGCATAAAAGTCTCCTCCCCACCCTAGGGGATTATTCTGTGTTTGGGGCCCAGTCAGATCCCTTGGTCTCCCCAGCTAGGATGGGGTCCCTGGCAGATCCCCTACTTTGGCCCATTCCCCAGCCTCAGACTCTGACCTTCTTCCTTCCCAAAGATCCCCTCTGAACTCTGCCACCGTGAAGACCTGCTTTCTCTGACACCAGCCATCTGGTCAGCAGCTAGGAAGTCAAGCCCAAGGTGTCCTGGGACCACCCCCCCCAAAAAAAAATGAGCATCTCCTATCCTCTGCAGGACTGCCAGGGGAAGAGAAATGAGATGAGTCTGTGGCACAGAGAATAGGAACAGGCCCACTGCGGACAAAATAAAGGACTGTTGTGCTAAGTGGCTTCAGTTGTGTCTGACTCTTTGTAACCCTATGGACTGTAGCCCGCCAGGCTCCTCTGTCCATGGGATTTCCCAGGCAAGAATACTGGAGTAGGTTGACCATGCCCTCCTCCAGGGGATCTTCCCAACCCAGGGATTGAACACACGTCTCTTATGTCTCCTGCATTGGCAGGCGGGTTCTTTACCACTAGCACCACCTGGAAGCCTAAAGAAGGATTAGGTAGGGTTCCTTATAAGACAAAATTCCTGCAGCTGGGCACAGAGGGAGGCGCTGTTCAGGACTAGATACCTGGTTCCAATCTGGCTACATGACTGATGCAGAAGCTAGGGCTCGAGGACAGATGCGCCATCACTAGGAATACCTTTCCTAGACAAGGTAGGATCCATGCCCAGGGTGCCTGATGTCTGTTCCCGTGTTCAGAGCCCAGTGGAGGCAGGGCAGCCTTTCTTGCCCCCACCTTACCCTGAGACCTTGCCACTCCTCTGGGGTAGCTAGGGAGGCCCACCCAAGGTGCATAACCCTGGAATTCTGCAGCGGAAGCCCTTTCCCCTTCTGCAGCGGAAGCTCTTGCCCCTGCAGATAAGGCTGAGGCCCCGATTCCTTCTGTCCCTGTGTGTTCCTTCCAGGTCTGCTCTCCAGAACCTCGTGTGCCCTCCCTTCTCACACAGGCTCGGGCCCCAGTGCAGGCACAGGGGACCGGGAGGCAGAGGAGGTCAGAGGGGAAGGGCACCCTTCGTGGATACTCTGCCCAGCAGAGGACAAGTGGAGGAGCCTCAGCCACCCACCGTGCAGGACCCAGAGCTGCAGCCTCGGAGCCCATGCCCCCCACATCCTGGGGTCCTCTACCCCCAGCACAGGGTCAGCATCTGCAGAGCTGGTCCCACCCCAGATGGCTCACCAAGCCCATGCCTGGCATATGACCCCTGTGTGCTCCCTGCCAGGTGGACTGAGGGGCCTGGGCAGAGGCCCTGGGAACAGCCGGGGCCCGGCCAGCTCAAAGCTGACCCCACGCCTCGGCCGGGGCTGAGTAACAGGAAGCGAGAGGCTGATGCCGGTAAGAGAGCAGATTCGAGAGATTAGAGGTCTGCTGCCTGATCAGAAGCTGCCTGGAGCTGGAGGATAAGTTACTGGAAGGAGGAGGAAGCTGCCGCAGTAAATAATGCCAGGCCCTCAACGCTGGCCTGACATGGCTGATGGGGCCCAGCTGGGGCCTGGGGCAGGCAGGTGGGGCAGAAAGTGTAAGGGTCTGCTCTCGTTGAAGCCAGAGCTGGGGCAGCCTGGGAAGGTGGGGTGCCCAGAGGGTACCCTGGCCCCAGCTGGTGGAGCCTGAAATTCAGAAGGTCTCCAAGGCTATGTCCCCCGCTGCCCCCATGTCTCCTGCCCCTACTGCCTGCATACACCCAGCCCCACCCCCCACCAGGAGAGACACTTGAAGTGGGGACCCAGCCCTGGGCTTGCTTGGCCCCCCCTACAATCCTCCCTGCTCCCCACCCCAAAGCGATTCCTGGAAGGCTGGCTGCTTCCTCGCAGAATGGAGGGCACCCTGGGTATACCGTCCCAGTGGATTTCCCTGGACTCCAGCGTTCTGCCCGTCCACCTGCCAGGCTTCACCCTGGGCTGTTCTGCCCCCAACCACATAGACTCCCCAGACCCCTGAAGAGCCCTTAAGACCCAGAGTTCCCTGTGGCCTGACCCCGGGATCCCACAGCGTGGGTGCTTCTGTGGAAGGGGTCAGATGCCGACCCAGCACCTCCAATCCCAAAAGGCTGAGCCCCCAACTTTGCACACTCTGGGGGGGCCCGAGAGGCAGCAGAGGCCTCCCACCCCCACGAGGGTCACAGAGCTGAAAGGCCTGTCCAAGGACACCTCTGTTCCCAAAGGCTTCGTGGCACATGCCTCCCATCCTCTCTTTCACTTCTGACCAAGACCTTCCCCAGCCTCCCGCAGTCAGGACACTCTGATTCCCGCCCTGACCTGGGTAGCCCCCTACTGCCAGCCTAGGCCACCCCGGGGTGGAGAGGACGGAGCCCCGTGTCACACAGGCACCTTCTCTCCGAAGTGCAGTTTTCACACCATGGCACCAGCAAGTGGTTAAATTTAATGAGACAGCAGAACTCCCATATTTCAGAGGACAGTGAGGAAAGTGTCATCACGACCTTGAGGAAAGGAAAGCGATCTTAAACAAGACATCAATCATAAGGTTGCGGGGTGGATTTAACTACAGAAAACAAAGAGCCTGTGATCTAGCAAGAATTCCATAAAAGTGAAAAGACAGGCCATAAAAGGGAGACTTTTTTTTTTCCATACATATAACTAACAAGGGTTAGTACCCAGCATATGGAAATAACTCTGATGAAGCAACTAGAGAACTTTATCAAGCTCCTCATAGGAGCGGAATCTGAATGGTTAAGACCTAAGAAAAGGTGCTCAAGTTCGTCACTTATCAGAAAGAGCAGATTAAAATCACAAGAAACCGCCACATGTCCACCAGAATGACTAAAGTTTTGAAGTCTGATGATGCGGAGGATGGCGAGAACAGCAAGCAACGAGAACAATGCATGTAAATCACGTTGGCCACTTTGGGGAAGGCTCAGGAGGGTCTAGTGAGGAGATAAGGATCACAGCCTCAGCAGTTCCTCCCCAGGCGTGTGTCCAACAGAAATGTGCGCATTTGTGCCCCAAGCAACACCAGGGTGAATGTGCCTGCTCACAGCAGGGCTGTCTGGAAACCACGTCTGAAAACAGCCAAAGGTCCCCAAATGGCAGAGTGGAGAAATCAACCGTGGCACACAGTGGAAAAACCACACAGCTGTGGCAAGAGTGAGCTACAGCTGCAACACGGATGAATCTGACAGTTGGAGCATCGAAAAAGGCACTCATGCATGCTCAGTCACTCAGTTGTGTCCGGCTCTGTGTGACCCCATGGACTGTAGCCCGCCAGGCTCCTCTGTCCATGGGGATTCTCCAGGCAAGAATACTGGAGTGGGTTACCATACCTTCCTCCAGGGGATCTTCCCAACACAGGGATCAAACCCAGGTCTCCCGTATTACAGGCAGATTCTTTACCATCTGAGCCACCAGGGAAGCCCAAGAATATGGGAGTGGGTAGCCTATCCCATCTCCAGGGATTTAAGGCATACATTACCCAAAATTCACAGCAAATCCAAAAGCTAGCAGTGCTAGCTATTAAGGAAATAGGGTGATGGCAAAGCGATAGAGCAAAGCAGGTAATGAGCATAAAAGTCAGGCTGCAGCAAAGCTTCTGGCAGAGGGAATGGGTTGTGCATGGCAAGGAAGCTTCTGGAATCCTGGCTATGTTCTATTTCTTGATCTGAGTGGCAATGATATGAGAGATCATTTTATATGTAGTTGTAAAACTGTGCATATATGCTTCGTGCACTTTTCTGTATTAGGTTGTGTGGGCAGCTCATTATTTTTTCAAAAACACAAGTGTATCTGAGCACCCACTGTGTCAGGCACTGGGACTCCTCACACAGACTTGCACCCGGCCCTGTTCCTGGCGCTCATGGTCCAGGAGTTCATGGAATGAGGATGCAAGTTCTATGGTTTCCCCTTGGCCAGCAGAGCGCGGGGTCTCCCGGCTACCATAACCTCAAGCTCACTGTGGGCGGTCGGCTGAGCCCGCCTGCTGACTGGTAGGGTGCAGCCTCCCATGGCTCCCATTCTCTCCTGGTCCCCCACCCTGTTCGGAAATGCAGAGACAGCTCTGAAGGGGACCCCTCCAATGCATGTCACGTTTCCTTCCCCAGAAGGGGAGGCACAGGGCTTGAACTGGCTCCTCCCACCCCCCTACCCTCCCTCCCAAGAGCAAACATGACCTTGGCTCCCAGGCCCAGCGCTCTGTCCCTTGTCACCCCCCCCCCCAGTCTTCAGAGATGATGGTACAAAGAGCCTTCCCTCGACTCCCAGGCTGTGGGGCTGGACCCAGGCCAGCGCCCTATGGATCCTGCAGGCTCAGGGCCAAGGGGATGCGATGGGAAGGACATCTCCCCAACCTGTTTACAGGCCCCGGCCGCTATCTCCAGCTCCAATCTGCGGCCTCCCTTTATCTCAGCGGGGCCAGCCCCGGGTTCCCAGCAGCAGCCTCCCCACTGCTCACTTCCTGCCAGCGACCCAGTGTTACAGGAATATGCACACTGAACTTGGCTCACGTGCATGTGTGTGTGTGTGTGTGTGCACAAGTGTGCGCCCACACCCCAGAGAGCCTGTCCCTGGAGAGGAGCCAGGGGGCCTGGGGGTGCCTCAAGAGGCAGCCACCCCAGGACTCATATCTCACTCCCCTGAAAACCTGCCCACCATCCTCACCCTGCTCGCGGGACAGACACCTCCAGAAGGCCAGGAAGGGCTACCTCGGAGACCCCCAGCTTTCCCCAGCATGTGTTCCTCACCCACTCTTGCCTCCTCCTGCACAGGGGCCCTGTAGCCCTCCACGGTCAGAGTTCCCGACAGGGCTCCCTGCCTCCCACGACAGTGTCCATACTGCATGGGGGTCCCCGGGGTCAGGGAAGTTGGGCCATTGCCCCCTCATCATCCATTCAACTGAAATCACGGAGTACTGGGGGGCTGCTGCTGGTCTGGGCACACAGGACACTTGGAAGGCCAAGAGCGTCCCGACCTCTCCCCAAACCTGCAGGCAGTGAGAAGAGACCCTACTGACACCCCAGAGGAGAGCCACCTCCCTTCCCTGCTGGAAGGGGGTCAGGGTGCTTCCCAGAAGGAGCGTCTCAGCTGAGACAAGAAAACAGAGACGGTGGTAACCAGAGACACGTGCCACTGGCTGGGGGGCGGGGGGTGGTTTCCGGGCAGAAGGCATGCAGGTGCAAAGATCTCGGGGTGAGAGTGAGGCCAGTGCATTCGGGGAATCAGAAAGGGCTGCAGCACTGTGAGGGAGACAGCTGTGAGGATGCGACGGGGTGGGGGGTGGGGTGAGGGGGGCTGGGGGTGGGCAGCGCGGGCTGCATCCCGGGGGTGGAGGCAGGGGCAGGAGCCCAATGTGGCCTGACCTAGGGCAGTAGCTATGGAGTGGGTGGGTCTGCATGGAGGCAGGAGAGGACCCCAGGCCTCCAGGTTCACAGTCGGGGAGGGGGCTGAGGAGGAGAGAAGGGGATCAGCCCAGTGACCTGGGGTACTGGGGAGGGATGAGCAATGCTGGCTGCACCACGGGTTTCTGGCTTCTCATCCTAGTCTGGGAGCTGTGGACTGTCCTTGGCTTACCAACGGGGTGACTGGACCTCACACACTCCAGGGACACACACATATATACATGCACACAGACATACATATGTATACACCAGTACACACACATGGGCATATATAAACGTGCATGTGTGCGTGCTAAGTTGCTTCAGTCGTGTCCGAGTCTTTGAGACCCTATGGACCGTAGCCAGCCAGGCTCCTCTGTCGATGGGATTCTCCAGGCAAGAATACTGGAGTGGGTTGCCATGCCCTCCTCCATGGGATCTTCCAGACGCAGGGATCAAATCTGTGTCTCTGACAGTGGCAGAGAGGTCTTCACCACTAGCGCCACCTGGGATACCCATACTCACACACATGCCCACACACAAACATGCACACATATGGACAGGTACACCTTGTTTCACGGAGCTTCGAAGATATTGCTTTCATCTTACCTTTTTTTTTTTTAACAAATTGAAGGTTTGCAGCAACCCTGCATCGAGCAGGTCTATTAGCACCACTGTTCCAAGAGCACACTCTCACTTTGCATCTCAGCGTCACATTTGGGTAATTCTCGAAATGTTTCAAATTGTCCAACAAAAATACTACAACTCACTGGGACTTCCCTGGCGGTCCAATTAAGTGGAGTCTTAATTAACCACTACAGGTTCAGTCCCTGATCGGAAACTAAGATCCTGCATGCGGTGCAGCCAAGAAAAAGAAAAAAAAGATTATAACTCATTGAAGGCTCAGATGATGGTTAGCAATTTTAGCAATAAAATATTTTTAATTAAGGTATGTACATTGTTTTTAGACATAATGCTATTGCACACTTAAAAGACTACAGTGTAGTGTAAGCATAACTTATGCGCATTGGGAAACCAAAACATTCATGTGACACACTTTGCGATACCTAATTGCAGTGGTCTGGAAGCAAACCGGCAATATCTCTTGAGGTGTGCTTATACACGTGCATAACAAATACTAGTACAGTGACATATACCCACGAGTATACACACATGTGCACAGTGCACACATACCTGGGTGGGCATGCCAACATGCATGCACACACAAACTTATACACATATACATATATACATACATACGTAGACACATTCACACACATGCATGTGCCTACACAACTCTCTGAGACCAAGTCTTGGTCAGAGGGTCTCTGAAGCACCAATACTCTGGCCACCTGATGCAAAGAGCCAACTCACTGGAAAAGAACCTGATGCTGGGAAAGATTGAGGGCAAGAGAAGGGGGAGACAGAGGATGAGATGGTTGGATGGCATCACCGACTCAATGGACACAAGTTTGAGCAAACTCTGGGAGATGGTGAAGGACAGGGAAGCCTGGCATGCTGCAGTCCATGGGGTTGCAAAGAGTCGGACACAACTTAACAACTGAACAACAGCAAGCCCCCATGATGAGGCCTCAGAAACAGGCTATGGAGGGCCCCCAGCCTTCTCCCATGATAGCCCAAGCTTCCTGCTCCCTTCACGCTGGAGAAGCCACCACTGGGCAAGGAGGGGGTGGCCCAGGTGTCCTGGGACAAGATAGGCGGTGATAAGCAGCCACCTGGCAGAAGCAACTTTTGTTGGGGCCAACTTTCCCCAGGAAGCGCCCAGCTTGCTGAGGAAACAGCTCTGCCCTGGGAGAAGAAACGCCCAGTTTGGTGACCAGCTGTTTCACCTTGGTGGCATTTTCGGGTAGCCCTGAGGCCCACGCCTAATCCCTCTCCCACAGCGTGGCGGTGAGGATTAGCAGGGAAGGTGAAATGCCCGCAAACATAAGGCCATTCTGTGGCTCTGCCATGGTGGGAGGTGCCTGCGGATCCAGCTGTTTGCCCCCTTCTCCCTGCTCCCCCTAAAGCCACCATCACTGCCCCAGCCCCTCCCTTCCTTCCCACAGAGGCCTCTACTCCCCGCCCCCCCCCCCCCACTTCCCAGCAGAAGGGCTGGAGCCAGACACTGAGATAAGGGGCTTGTTTTCTCAGGGCCCGGAATTCAGTGGAGATTGTGGGTCAGGGCCGCAGGGCACCAAGGGGGGAGTTGGGGAGGGCAGAGCGGGCCTTTCCTTTAGATGGGTGTCCTTGGGGCCCCAGATCCTACAGGGACTTGCGATTTCTGCCCTCTCACGATGGCTCTGCAGGCACAGGGGAGAGGACTCCATCTCCACCCCCGCTCCCTTCTCTTTCAGGCCTCAAATGTTCCAGCTGCCTCTGACCGCAAGCCTTTGCTGAAGCTGTTCCCACTGCCACTCTCCCTCTCCCTTTGTCTGATTAACACCTTGCTCTGCCTTCAAAGCTCAGCCAATCACTGCTTCCTCCAGGAAGCCTGCCCTGATGCTTCAGCCAGGCCTGTTGCAACTTTTCCCAGAGCCAACAGGCAGCATCCTGTCTCCATCCCAAAGAACTTCAAGGGCAAGCTACTTTGCTCTCCTCTATCCCCAGACCTGACCTGGAGCAGATACATGTCAGAGCTCTGATGAAGGTCAGTGTCAGAGTCCTCTTTGCTGAGGGCTGCGCTGATCAGAGCTGTGGGTGCCTCTTCTGGTCATGTTCAGCCCTTAGGGTCCAGTCTCCTCCCATGAGGAAGAGACATCTGTGGCCCACACTTGGGGAAGGGGAGCTGCAAGTGGAGTGGGGAGCCCAGAGAGAGGCCTGTCCTCCCCGGCCGAGGGATGGTCAACCCTGTAGGAGCCCCAGTCCAGGCGGAGTCGGGCTGCACCCCACAGAGCAGCACCAAACCCCAGCGCCCTGGGCTGTGACCAGTAACCACAATCAAACAGCAGAAGTAAGACAGAAAACACTCATCTGTGGCATTTACTACCAGCCAGGCGCCAGACTCAGCACAAAAAAACCCTTAAGTCATCAAATTCTGAAAACAGCCCATTTTGCATTTAAGGAGACTGAGGTGCAGAGAGGTTAATTGACTTGTCCAAAACCACCCACCTGCTAAGTGGGGACTTGAGTCAGTCAGGGCCCTTCACCACTCCCCACCCCTCAACCCGACACTGGCCCGGGGTGGAAGCAGCACCCTCTCCCCCACCAAGGGCCAGTGGGTACGGAGGAGGGGACTCTGTCACCCCCATAATTCCACCTCCATGATGCCCCTGAAGTCGGATGCTCAGACTTCGGGATCATCTTTGTATCCCTCTGCCTGGCAAAAGGTGCACAATAAATCTGTATTGAAAAAAGTAGATGATGGGAAGCTACTTTTTTAGGGGCAACATAGCACAGTCCAGTTAGAGCTGGACGCTCCCGGCCAAGCGACCTTAGGCACGTTCATTGCCTCTGTGCGTCTGTTTCCCCATCTGTAAAATGGGGTGATAATAACGCTTGTCAACGGACAGCTGTTGGGAGGCTTAACTGTTTTAACACTTGTAAAGTGTCTGCGACAGTCCTGGACACACGGTAAAAACGCACATGAGCGTCTGCTCAAGAGAAACTTGCCTGGGCTTTGTTTCTTCACGGGTAAGCGCCAACCCTTCTTCTCCCTCAGCCCAAGTTCGCTCGGAGCCGAACGCGACGAAAGCGGAACTACAACTCCCAGGATGCCTCGGGAGTGCGCTCAGCGTCCGCCGCGACGAAAGCTGAACTACAACTCCCAGCATGCCGCGGGGCCCTCCGGCCAGCCCGGGTCAATCGCGGCCGAAGTCTGGAAAGCCCTGCCACTCCGATCCGGCCGAGGAAGATAGGGGCTGGAGGGCCCGGCACTATCCCCGCCATGCTCCGCAGACTGACCCGGGCCGCGACCCCGCGGCAGCGGGTCTTCTGGGCGCGGAGGTCTGGGAGCCTGGCGGGGGTTCCGACGTACGTGGTGGACCTGCGCAGCGACACGGTGACCAAGCCCGGGCCGGCCATGAGGCGCGCCATGGCCGAGGCCGTAGTGGGAGACGACGACTACGGCGAGGACCCCACCGTCCGCGGTGAGCCCGGCGTGCAGGCCGGAGCCGGGGGTCCTCGCGGCGACCCCAGGGCGCTGTCCGTGGTGCTGGCGGGAGCGGAGGCCCGGGGCTCGGGGTGGCGGCTCAGCTGCAGGCCGTGCATTGCGCTCGGTTTCGTTGCAGCTCAGTCTGACCCATCACTCTAGAGCCTGTTAGAAATGCAGAGTCTCGGGTCCCACACCGGACCTCCGGAGCCAAAATCTGCAAGTTAACAGGATCGCCGGGCGATCTGTGTGCTCACTGAAGTGCGGCCCCAAGACACGATGAGAGTGGATGTTATCTCATCTTGCAGAGAAGGGCTTTGAGAAGCTAGGCCAGGTGCTCTAAGTCCCATGTCGAGTAAACGGCAAATCAGGACTCGAACTCAGGTCTTCTCACTCTGGAACCCTTGGCTATTGTCGTGCACCCACCACCTTCCCACATGAAGACAACAGAAAACCCATCTAGAAAGGGTTTCTCCATAGGCTGCTCCTCCAGAGGAGTGAGTTCTAGAAACCTCAAAAGTGTTTTCAAGATGGTTGAAAGTTGCTGTCACCCACTCTGGTTTGAGGGTAGGTGCCATAGTGAGCCATTACTATTGCTGGGGTGTGTATAAACCGTCAGCTGTGCCAGGGGCAAGTCGCGGGGTCATGACTTTAGCCCCGAGGGCCTGGATGTGGGGTCAGGTAATGATGGGGCTGATCAAGCATCCAGCAGACACCCACTGTTGGCCTGGAACTTCAAAGATGTTGACCCACTGCTCATCAGGCAGTCTGACGCATAGACAGTCATCCCCCTGGGTGAGGGAGGTACTGGGGTTAAAGCATCCACAGAGAGTGCCTTGGAGACTAGGGGTGGGTGAGGAGAAACATGGGACTCACAGGAAAGGGGGACTTTGTGGAGGAACCTCTTCAAAGATGAATGAGATGCTCTACCCCTAGTCCCGGGCATGGAAGAGAGTGCTGGCTCACCAGGGCAGAAGCATAGTGGTGAGAAAGGTGTTCAGGATATGGATGGGGAATGTGGCTGGAGCTGGGGTGTAGGACAGCACCCTTGTTCCTGGAGGGGAGGCAGAGGCCAGATCCCATTGGTCTTGAATGTCATGGCAAAGGGAGGGGAGCTTTAAAGCAGGAGCCGGAAGCCCCGCCCCCTTCCAGCCCCCCAGAGTCTCCTTCTGAGGGCTCCTGTCCTTGTGTTCTGGGAGAGGAAGTCAGCAGAGAAACCACAGGGCCCCACCTGCAAGGGACTGATGGGAAAGGAAGTCAGACAGGTGTGAGGTCTGGGTGGGACAGGAGGGTTCAAACCACAGAGTTTCAATGTTGGGGGGGGAGGGGTGGAGAACACAGCCCAGGAGGAGGCGGGGGTGGGGTGGAAGGCGGTCAGAGGGTTGACTGAGGGGCCCCTGAACCCAGATGTGCAGCCACCAAGACCACAGACTGCAGCTGGAAGACGGGCTGGCGTCCCGACTGGCCACTCACCACAGCCTTGGGCAAGATGTCCTTATGCGGACAAGGGGCTCATGGGGTCAGTTAGGAGAGGACTTTGAAAAGTGCCATTGTTAATGGGGCCCCTACCCCCATCCCTTCCCACTTCAGAGCTGCAGGCCACAGCTGCAGAGCTGCTTGGGGTGGAGCGGACCCTGTTCGTGCCCACAAACACCATGGCCAACCTCATCTCTGGTGAGCGCAGAGCGACCTTCACTTGCCCTCCAGGCCATCCTTCCACACTTCTCCCTTTTGTAGAGGGGGCTGTGACAACATCAGTGGCGCTCTGAGCCATCTGGAACCCATAGCCACACCCTTCTCTCACCCCTTCCTGCCTGGGGGTCTTGCCCCCGAACCTCGAACCTCGTGACTTCCCTGCAGGCTGCCACACCTTTGTAAATTGCCTCTTTATCAAGCAGTCTGGTTTCCCAGTTGGTGCCCTCTGTTTCCTCTGGCACCTGACTGATGCTGTGCCCTGGGCTACTGAGCCCTCAAAGGGGAGCACTGTGGCTGGCCTCCTCTTGCAGGAGGTACTCTGCAGGGGGGGCTGCCGAGAATCGGGAGGAGGAACAGAATGTGCAGGGCCCAACGATCCACAGGCCTAGACTTGTGGACTTAGTAGGATGCTTTCCAGCACATGGCAGGAAGGTGTCTTAAAGGGGCGCTCTCTCCTAATTGGCATAAGGCACTTGGGAGCTGCCTGTGGCCCTGAGGGTCAGACTGGCTGAGCTGGGTGGGGATAGATTGCGGGGAGGACATGGCCCAGGAGGAGGTGGGGTTCAGAGGGTTGACTGAGGGCCCCTGGACCCGCATGTGCGGCCACCGAGACCACAGGCTGCAGCTGGCAGGTGCAGTCTGCCAACACTTGATGCCAACACTGCCCCCACCCCATCTACCTTAGTGATGTGTCACTGCCGGCGCCGGGGCTCCCAGCTCCTCCTGGGGCACGAATGCCACCTCCATGTCTATGAGCAGGGCGGGGTGGCTCAGGTAAGCACCCAGCACCTCTCACCCTGGGGCCAGCACAGGATGCTCAACACTTGTGGTGGGAGCCTGCTTCCCAGGCACCAGGCTGGGACCTGCAGAGGAAGAAATGGCTGGGCCGGTGGCCTCTCTGGGGGAGGCAGGAAGGAGAGCCATTCCCAGATTGACCATGCAGGGGCAGGCTAGGCTCAGTCCTGCAGCTTGTATGCTGGCTGTATGCCTGCTGCCCCCTAGTGGGCACTCAGTGCACTGGGCGCTCAGGCCGGAGGGACGCCAACCTCTCAGGCAAACATGGTGTCTTCCATCCCCCCTGGCTGGGATGTCTGTGCCCATGGCTACAGCTCAGGTGGAAGCCTCCATTGCCCAGAGCTGGGGAGGAGCAGACAAGACAGGGGTAGGAGGTACTTTTGGACCCCTGGACCTTATCCTCTGCCCCCTGCAGATCGCAGGGGTGCACTCCCACCCCCTCCCAGACCTGCCCCACGGCACCCTGGACCTGGCTGAGCTGGAGAGGCTGGTCACACGGGGCCTTGGGAGCCCCTACCACCCGGTCTGTGAGCTCATTTGCCTGGAGAACACCCACAGCAGCTCGGGGGGCCGGGTCCTCCCCATGGAATACCTACGCCAGGTAGGCCCAGCCCCACCGCTGTGCCCCCAGCACTAGCCAGCTACTGGCTTTCTGTCCCCTGGGTCCCCTCCTGGGGTTTAGTCTCCTCTGAAACATGTCTGTGTGCCCATCAGTGGCCAGAACTGCTCTGGGAGACACGGGTGTGATTCTAGGTGCAGCTGCAAAGGGGATGATGGCCCAGTGTAGAACCCCCCAGGGCCCCAACCTTCCTCCAAAGAGCAGAGACCCACCCTTGGGGGCGAGTCCCCGGGCAGCACCAGCTTGGCCAGGTCTTATGGCCAGCGTGCGAGGCCTGAGCGCTGGCACTCTCCATGCAATGGCCTGAGGGCCAGCTCGCCCTCACCTGGGAAACAGGGCTGAGGGCTCCCCTCCAATGGGGCTGTGGTGCTGCTTAGACAGGACGAAGCATCCGTGGTCTGGCCTGCAGTGAGCCCGCCATAAACAGGAGATAAAGCCCTTATCGTCGACCCCCTTTCATAGAGGACGGCCCAGGCCCAGACCCAGAGTGACTGCTCGGGTTCCAGATGGCCAAGCTGGTCACCAACCATGCAGACCCTTCGTCCTTCCTCCAGGAGACAAGCCCAGTGACTTTCTAGTGACCTTTTGGAGACCCATCCTCCCCCCCGGCTCAGCCCCTCTGACCCCACCTGCATCTTGCCCGCAGGTGCACTTGCTGGCCCGACGCTATGGGGTCCGCGTCCACCTGGATGGGGCGCGGTTGATGAACGCCGCGGTGGCTCTGGGCGTGCCCCCTGCCTGCATCGTGGAGCACTGCGACTCTGTGTCTCTCTGTTTTTCCAAGGTAGGGAAGCTACAGAAGGGTGGAGGTGCCCACTGCAAGAGGCTGAGCTGTGTCCTGGGGCTGCTGAGCAGGCAGGTGCTCACCCTGGGTCCTCTAACCCTCTCCCCTAATGAGGCCACAGTGTCTGCCCCTCCACATCCCTCTTGTGCCCTCCAGAGCCCTGAGAACAGAGATGCACACCCACGGGTAGGCGGGCAGGACTCCTCTCTTCCTTCAGGGCCTCGGTGCACCAGTGGGGGCCCTGGTTGGGGGACCCAAGGACTTCATTGAAGAAGCCTGGCGCCTCCGGAAAGCCCTGGGTGGAGGGATGCGCCAGGCAGGGGTGCTGGCCGCAGCTGCCCTGGTGGGACTGGCTGACGCCGAGGAGATGCTGCAGAGGGACCACCAGAATGCCCAGAGGTTCGCCAGAGGTGCCTGATACCCCGCCACTTCCCTTTGGCCCCAGGGTGGTCCTTGGGGGTCCCCTGTAGCAGGGCCCAAGTCCCCAGCAGGTGTGCATCCCTCCAACTCAAGTAGGTGAAGGTCAGTCACCAAACCAGGAGGGGTGGGATCCAGGGAACGAGGACTTTACCAGACCACACCCAGTGCAGGGCCTGGACTAGTCGGCACCCAGTAGGGGTCAGTAACTCTCTGCAGGATCCAGCAGAATGTAGCCTTGAACCTAGGTTGAGTCCTCACAACCCCACAATGTCCCCCCTTAAAGATGAGGAAACCGAGAGGTTAATTGATTTGTCTAAAGAAAGCGTTAGTCACTCTGTTGTGTCCAACTCTCTGCGACCCCATGGATTGTAGCCCACCAGGCTCCTCTGTCCATGGAATTCTCCAGGCAAGAATACTGGCGTGGGTTGCCATTCCCTTCTCCAGGGGACCTTCCCAACTCAGAGACTGAACCCAAGTCTCCCACATTGCAGGCAGATTCTTTACCATCTGAGCCACCACTAATGTGTCTAAGGTCACAGCTAAAAAGTAGCAGGGCCAAGTCTGCCCAGGTCAGGACTAAGGCTGCCTCCTTTCTTCCCTCTACAGTTGGGCTGCCCTCTGCCTTTCCTGGGTGACAAGGCCAGGGTGGTAGGGGTAGCCATAGAGTCCTGGGGTTGGGCTCAACTCACCACAGGACTCGGGCCCAGGGCTCCAGGAACTGGCGTCCCCTGTCTGCTCCGTGGATCCCACTGCCGTGGAGACCAACATGGTGATGGTGAGGGTGGACGGGCTGCCGCCGGAGGAGCTGTGCCGGCGCCTGCAGGCCGTGAGCGCGGACGAGGTGGCCCAGACCGGCCGCGCGGTGCGCGTGCTGCTCTTCCCCTGGGCTGAGCGGTCAGTGCGCGCTGTGTGGCACCGGGGCGTCTCTGCGCAGGACACGGAGCTGGCACTGGGAAAGTGGGCGTTCGTGCTGAGGACCCTGCGGACGGGGTGACGGACCCTGTGCCTTGGCTAGGATGGACGGAGGTGACGAGGGCAGGTATCTCCAGCGAGGAGGCGGAAGGAGAGGCAGTAAAATGACACCCCCGTTATCTGCTGGTCTCCTGGGACCCCCTCACCCCTGTGACACATGGGGTGATGCCTTCCCCCTGTTCATTCAGCAGACCCTGCATGCTGCTGTGTCTGGGACGGGGGCCCAAGCGTGCCGGGACAGGTGGGACACCCACCACAGCCCGGGGGGCATGAGAGCATTTCGGGGACCAGCAGGAGGAAGGACGAGAGGACACGGAAAGGGACGCCGGCGTCGGGTGGCCTGGTGGGGGGCTGGGGCTTTACCTTGCAATCGTCTGACTTGTTAAACAATAAATTTACCTTTTGAAACAATAACTATCTTTTTGCTTACAAAATAATGTCATTACAGCACATAATTTTGGACTGGATCTCCTTTCTAGGGACTCGGTGGTTAAGACCACCTTCCTCTGAGTCCCTCTGCTGTCCACCTGAAACCACCACATTGGCTACATGCCAATACAAAATAAAAAGAATATATCTATACCACGCTCCTGCGAGGTTAACCAGAAGAGCTGGACAAAATATACTTTCAAAAACCACCTAAGAATAACCACTATTACTATTTTCTTGCATATTTCATTCTGGATATGTATGTATGTATATATACATTTATATGAAGCTGCATGTGGATTTTTTAAAATAGGGGAGATAGGCCATCACGTCAGTGCTTTAGAAAACCCTTAACAGGAATCGTAGGAGGAGGAATAGCTTTGTGAGGGTAGGGGATACTTCAGTTTAAGAACGTTGTTTCAGTCCCATGCACGAGTAGTTAGAAGCTGCCAGAAGCAGAAGTGTAGGCGTGGCGCTTAGGAGAGGACCTGGACGGGAGGCATGGAGGTGAGTGTGAGCCACAGGAGAAAAGGCATCCATGGTGGGCCAAGGAAGCCTGAAGCTGAGGACCGGCCTTCTTTGCCTCCCTCCCTTATTTTTATTTATTTATTTTTTGGCCATAGCGCGTGGCATGTGGGATCTTAGTTCCTTGACCAGGGAAATGAACCCAGGCCCCCTGCCGTAGAAGCGTGGAGTCTTAATCACTGGACCATCAGGGAGGTCCCTGCCTCCCTCCTTAGAAGAATCTAGATGTGGCTATACTCTGGGAAATGCAGCATCCGGGACTCCCCAAGGCCCCAGAATCATTCTCCTGTGTGAGAAGGTGACCATAACAGAGAATCCGAAGAAAATCAGCACCTCTAAACCTCTGCAGTGTCCCCTGCCCTGCCCTGCAAATGTGCACTCTGCGTGAGTGAAGTCGCTCGGTCATGTCCGACTCTTTGCAGCCTCATGGACTGTAGCCTACCAGGCTCCTCTGTCCATGGGATTCTCCAGGCAATAGTCCTGGAGTGGATTGCCATTTCCTTCTCCAGGGGATCTTCCCAACTCAGGGCTCGAACCTGGGTCTCCCGCACTGTAGACAGACGCTTTACTGTCTGAGCCACCGGGGAAGCCGTGCACTGTAATAGTAGTCAACTGAACTGAACTGAACGGTAATCCATCGCTTAGTAACAAATTACTCCCCCACAGCGATAATCCTTTTATTATCATTTGGTTTCTGTGGTCCAGGAATTAGGGAGAGGAGTTCCGGGAGCTTCTCAGGAGGCTGCAGTGGAGACCGGACTAGGGTTCACGGCCACTGTGAGGCACCCACTGTGGACTTTCACCAGCCCGAGACGGAGGCTCACCTGGGCTGGCGTCTCTGAATCACGGCCAGGTCCGTTCTAGAGAGGGAAGGGGCAAGTGCCCCCCTCCCCCAACCCTAGGGAATTCTGGGATCTGAGGTTCACCCATGTGTGTCTGGTCCACCCAGGGTTAAACCCTCACACTGCTGAGCCCCAGCTGCGGTGAGAGAGGAGGGAGAGGTCAGGGGAGAGCCTCCCAAGCTGAGAGGGCCTGCCCACAGAGCCAGCCCCTGGAACCAACGAGAGGCCCCGGGGGTCCTCCCTGCCTGTGCCGGCCAGA
Organism: Bos indicus x Bos taurus; assembly: GCF_003369695.1. Classification (NCBI taxonomy): domain Eukaryota; kingdom Metazoa; phylum Chordata; class Mammalia; order Artiodactyla; family Bovidae; genus Bos; species Bos indicus x Bos taurus. The sequence goes on from NC_040094.1 coordinate 55,009,027, forward strand.
AATGAGAAAGAGCTGACCGAGTCTGCCGAAGACGACTCCAGACGGACGGACACACACAGCATGCACAGGATGTCTCTGGATGCACGGACGCACACACAGACCTGGTGACAGGCTTCCCCTGCGCTGTTTGGAAGCCATGGGCATGTGTTATCTGAAGTGAATAAAGGTTTAACCGCACACAGAACAAGCTGATTTATTTATGGACACATTGGCACAATGTTAAACGCTAAAACACAGGTAGGAAGGGAAGCCCGCATTGAACACCCCCTTCCCACCCCCGTCCCCGCTCTTTGTCCCTCAGGGGGACTCCCCAGATGGTACCAGCCCCTGATGGTCCCGAGCTTCCTGTAACCACCCTGCCTCCAGCCATAAAGGGAGACTGGGGAAGGGGAAAGACCAAGGTAAGAGAGGCTGCCATGGACCCTCACACATACCTCAGACTCAAGAGGGCCCTGAGCCTGAAACAAACGCTGAGTAGGTCTCCAGGTCCTGCCCAGAGGGGAAGCAGCCTCAGCCTTCACAGACCACGATGACACCCACGTGTCAAGGGCAGGCCACCCACCTTCCTGTCTGTCTGGCCCTTAGAGGCACACTGGGTCTGGGTCTGCCTCCATTCAACAAGCCTGCAGCCAAAACTCCAGGCTCTGGCCTCTATTGCCCCGGGCAGCCGCCCCACCTGGTAGAGAAGCCCCTCACTCTCCATCCTGGCATGGCTCCCCCACCCCACAGGACTTCCACACCTGCTTGCCCAGGGGCCCACATGGGATCACAGATATCCCTCTGGGAACTATAGATGAGGGTGGGGTCCCGGAGCACCTGCCCCAGGACAAGGAAGAGACCTGAAAACAAGGGGGCGGAGATATGCCCAACCCCCTCTGCCCTCCCTGCACCTGGAAATCCAAGAGGCCCCCCAGTCCTCAGTCTCCTCCCCACCAACAGCTGCCCTGGGGAGGGGTGGGGGGAGGACAGAACATGGCATGGAAGGCCTGGTGAGGGCCTGGCATAGAGTGTTTGACGGATATCGGCTTCTCCCTTGAACTGCCCCCTCCAAGGACTGGGGCAGCTTTTCCGCCTGACGCAGGTCCCTAGGACTGGGGCCAGCTGTGGCCCACCAGGACGGGTGGGGAGGGGCGGGCACAGGCCACAGCCTCGAGAAGCAAGGGGACCCGCTGAACAGCCAAGAGCCTGCAGCGCCCCGCCCCCACTACCACCACAGCCGTCCCTGGTCCCTTTGCTCCCACTTTCTGGGTCTTGCCTTTCTCACCTCTAAGAAGAGGCCAAACCAATTAGTCCCTGAAGGCACAATGGGCAGGGGAGCCCCCCGAACATCAAGCAACAGGAGCCTGGACTCTCAGCTCTACCCTGCACCCCCAACCCTGCACGCACCCTAGGGCCCACTCCCAGCCAGGACTCCAGCCCAGCAGAACAGTCAGAACAGGGCTCCTAGCCTCCTTCCCACGGCCTCTCAGCCTCGGCCACCCCAAACCCCAGGAGGTGCAAAGGGAAATGGAGCCTCTCTCCCCCAACCTGCCTGCCTGGGACTCAGATGACCACAGAGTGGGGGGCGCCCGGCTGCCCGCCCAGGCTGAGGCCTCGGGCCGCTGTGAGCAGGAGGGCGCCGCTGAGTGACTCCGCAGCGCAGGAGCCCCAGGCCAGGGCCAGGGACCAGCCGAAGCTGATGCGGACGTCCTGCATGTGCTGGGGGCCGTACTGGCGGGCCGTCTCCGCAAAGGCCAGCTGTGAGTAGCTGATGTAGATGATGACCCCAGCCAGGGTCAGGGCGCCTGGGGAGGGGGTGCAGAGTGACCACTCAGTGCATCTGCCTGCTGAGGGCACCTGCCCTACCTGGGACCCTGGCACGGTGGTCCTGTAGACATGGCCTGTGCCCACTGGCCTTTGGGAGCATGGAGGTTCCAATTCAGTCCTGAAACCTCAGGACCTTATCCTACAAAAACCCCTTGCAAACAGCATTACCTACACCCCCAGTAGGTAGTCCCTACTCACATAAAGGCCCCCGAATACACAGCCCCCTCCAATCGCCCCTGGAGTTATACACACACACACACAGCCAGTGGCCTCTACTGGCAGCCGGGAAGCGTGGGAAGCTCTGGGGCTCTGGCCAGACATCCTGAGCCAGGCCCCTGACCTGCACCTCTGGCCCCCTCCTCCTTGCAGTTCCCCTCCCCACTTCACTGGCCCACAGCCTCCCCTCCTGACCATTGCTCAGTCCCTCTTCCAGAGGCCCTGTCCCCTTTCCAGGTCTGAGTTTCAGGCCCTTCCTACAGATCCCATGACCCCGGTCTGTCCCCAAGCGAGGACACCCTCCTCCCTCCCACCCTGCATCTCTGCAGGGAGAAGACTGGCTTGCACCTAGTGCATGGTGACCCTGGAGGGCCGGGGCAAGCAAAGAGCCGGGCACTGGGACATTTGCCTGTCCACCCAGGTTCGGGGGGACCAGCCCAGAGAGCCGCCCTCTGTCCCACCGCTGCAGGCTGATGTCAAGGCCTGCCCTTGGTGCCAGCTGCAGGGAATGTAGGTGGGGTCCTGGGACCTCCAAAGGCACATCCTGGGTGCATGGTGCTCCCTCTGGACACTGCCCAGTTAAGGCCCGAGGCAGACCTTCGGGGCTAGGTCTGCATCTCACTGGGACCCAGAGAAGGGGCAGACCCTGGGCTCCCCACACTGCCTGCCCCTTACTCAGGTCCTCTGGGATTCCTCACTTGACCAAAGATGGGAAGGACGGACTGGCCTCCACCAGCCTAGGGCTGTGGGAAGCTGTGAAGCCAAATCAACTGCAGGGCTTTGGGACTGGGGTCAGTGCCCAGCTGGGGTGGGGACGCTGAACACATCTCTCAGGCTTCTTCAGGGAACTCTGTGCAGCTGAGGCCCCAGAAACAGAAGTTCTGTCTCAGCCTACAGCAGTCAGAGCTCCCAGCCAAGTTCCCCTGTCCCACCCCCACCACCCCCACCCAGGCTGCCCCACCAGCTGAGCACGCCTCTTCAAGCTGCCAGCTACTTCCGTCCAGCCTGGCTCTGGGCAGGACCCGCTGCTCTGCCAGAGTAAGCTCCCAAGCTGGACCCCGACCTGGAACACCTGACTCTTCCTGGGGACTGAGGCGCCCAGGTCTGCCTCCTGCCAGACTGCTCTGAACCTCAGACTTCCTGAGATGACTCAGGCCTCTCCCCTGGCTGGCTCTGGAGTCTTGAGCTGAGTGATGGCCATGGGACTCATCACCCCAGGCTCCATGTGCCCCCAGGCCCCTAGCTCAGGGCCCAGCCAGCGGCAACCTAGAACCCTCCATGTCCCTCCCTCTTCTGCAGTGACAATGGGGGGGATTGGGGTGATCTGGCCTCATGAAGGTCCCCTTTGTGTGACAGTCCTGACTCCGAGCCCCCAAAGCTGGGGCCCTGGCCCCACTGCAGCCCCCCAGGCAGGCTCCTGACAGTGACACCAGGGGATCTGTTTCAACCAGGAGCCTGCCATGCAAGGAAAGCAGAGGTGCGGCCAGTCCAGCCCCAGCACAGGGGAGCAGACGGGGTGGTCCTGGAACCCGGCCCACTGCCTGCCCTCCCTGGAGCAGGGGAGTGGCCCTGGCGCTGCCTCCAGGCTCTCCCTCTGCCTGCTGGCCCGGTGCCTTGGGTCCAAGGGCAATGCTGAGGATTCCTGTCACCGCCAGGTTTCCTGGTTACAATCCCACCCAATTACTCCTCTCAGTAGCTTCCCAAGGTCCTCTTAATTGGATTTTGGACACACACAGTCTCTGGGGTCAGGCTAGGGCCGATGTTTTGATTCTTCCTGTTCTCATTCTCTGAACCACACACCTAGGCGGCTCGGCCCCCTGGCAGATGGCACCTATTCCCTCCTGACCAAGCCTCCCAAAGGGCCCAGCAGCCCCTGGGGAGGAAGCAGGCCTGCCCAGGAGGGAGCCCCGGCCAGTGTGGTCTGGTCCTCCTGCCGCAGCCCTGGCAGGAGAGCCAGCCCAGGATGCCAGCCTCGGCTCAGGCCTTGGCCCTGGACAGGAGGGGCTACTGAGGACTGACCCGAGGAGTCTCCAGCCCACGGTCAATGACGGCCAGCCTTGGGCAGCTGGGGACAGCAGGTGGCTGGCTGGGACAGATGGCCCCGAAAGGCAGCGATGAGGATCTCAGGACCAGCTTCCTGCTGAGCTCGGGGAATCCCCAGACATCTCAGCAGGAAGCTGTGACCCGAGGGCCTGCGTCTGCCACTGCATCCCTGAGGGAGGGCTGGGCCCAGTGCCTGCAGGCTACATGAATGTCAGTGATTGCGCTGTTACTAGTCAAAGTCTGGACCTGGCTCGGTTGGGGGTCACTGCCAAGGAATCCAAGCCCCTGTGTCACCCTGTCTTAATGCTCAGCCCTGCCTGGCTGATGCCAAACCCCTACCCGTGTTGCCCCCTCCCCGGGACGGTCTTGGAAGGAAAGGGGAATGGATGGGGGCTGGTCCCACCCCCCTCATGCAGGTCCAGCAGGGTACGTCCGGGGCTCACCTCAGAGATCCTTGTGCCTCCTGCTCCCGGCAGCTCAACTCAGGGCTCCTGACCCCCGTCCCTGGCTCTGGCCCCAGCATCCCTGCCCCTCCAAAGGCCCCAGTGCCACCCAGGGCACCTCACCTGCTGCAGCTCAATCCCCAGGGTAGGCCTAGGCTCAGAGCAGCCAGGGGTTGGGGCAGTGAGACAGGCAACACCCCACTCCCAGGACCTGCAGCCCCACAGCCCCCCGACTCACCCCCCAGCAAGAAGTAGCAGCCAGTGAAGAGCAGCAGACGGATGCTCTGGGCCAGGGAGCTGAGGAGGCCACAGATCCAGCCACACACAATGAGGACGAGGCTCACAGGCAGGACCACCAAGACGGCTCGGTGCAGCGCTGCCAGGAGAGGGGGCTCAGGGAACAGGCAGGGAACCAGACCGGGCCCCCAAGGGAGGTTCAGCAGAGCACTTCAGAGCCCTGTGTGCCTGGACGTCCTCCTTCGTAGGACACGTGGGACTGTTCTGGCCCTGGCCGGAGGAGGAGCTGGGCCATCTGATTCCCTGTGATGTCTCCATGGTAACCACCCGACCCTCCCTGGCACAGGGGCAGCAGACACATGCCCCTCAACTCACCAGGTGGGAGATGCCCACTGAGTAGACCCATTTGGGAACATAAAAGAGAATCCAGAAGATGCGCAGGGAGGGCGAGACAGGCTGGGGGTCCAGCATCTGTGGTTATAAGCTAACAGCAGAGCCTGGGGGGGCCAAGGCCAGTCAGGAGAAGTTCTCAAGCAACTATGGAAATGTCCTCTGGGCAACACAGGGTCTATCTGGAAGCAGTTCTGTGGGTCTAGGAGGAGGGATTCTGAGCCTTGCCTGGAGGTCAAGGAAGGAGGGCGTGACTCCCACCCCAGCACTCACAGATGAGGTGCTGCACCGAAGTAGAGGCGTCCAGGCTCTCACTGGCAAAAGGGTCGATCAGGGGGATGCAGCTGTTGTGCCCTAAAAAGTGGAAAGAACGCACAGCCTGATGGGCTGGATATTGCTGGGTATACCCCACCCCCCGTGCTTCTCAGAGATGGGTGGGCTGCCGACTCTCACCACCCTCCACCGGGCCAAGGGCCCTCAGTTTCTCCCCTGGAACTCAGAGTTGGGGCTCAAATGGGTTTGGAGGGCTCAAGACCTTTCATTTTGCTTATATGATGTGCAAATAATATCTACATGGAGGCCTGTAGAAAAATATCAAACACTGCAAAGAGAATGCCCTCAGGCCCCCCTTGGGCCTGCTCACACATGGAGGCCAGGCTATGCCTGCATGAGAAAGGGGCATGCAATATGGGCTTTCCGGCTCTCGCACACTAGGGCGCACACACATGCACAAGTCGGGAACGCCTGGAGCCTTAGGCTGTCTGTGGGGCGGTGGAATCAACTGCGCTCTCCTTCCTCCCCGGTAGCTCTGAGGAAGGCTCTGTCTCTCTCTCTCACACACACACGTTTACACATGCTCCCACACATCCCTGCCACCCTGGGCATGTCCTGCGCAGGGGAAGCCCCCAGGCTGGTCCCAGCTTGGTGAGGCCCCCAGCTGAGGAGCGTGTGGAAGCCCACCCCTCCCGAAACGGGACAGAGCCCTTGCCTCTCTGCATTCAGGTCTGAAGCCATGTGGCGCTCCTGTTTTCTTCCCTGTGCCAGGCCGGGGGGTGTGGGGAACAGGGGCCCCGCGCCACAGCCCTGGCTGAGCCTGACAGGGAGCAGGGACCAGACTGAGCCCTGGACGGAAATGAAGACACAACTCCAGGTCACTGGGATGAGGAACCCTGGTCTTGCCAGGGCCCCAGCTCCCCACACTCGGGCCTCCCCCTGACACACGGGCTCCTACCTCAGCCCAGGGACCCTGCAGATGAGTGACAAGCACAGCGCTGAGCGCCCCTGGGTGCCAGGCCTGCCCGTGCCTCCCCCGGCCCCATTCCTCCCATCCCGACTCCCGCATCTCCAGAGGCCTCATTTTCTCCCCGTCTGACCAACGAGGCTGAGGGACAAGGTCCCAGGTCACCCCTCGATGTCCTGCCACCTGCCAAGTGACGTGCCATCGCTTGGAACACAAGACCGGCCCCCAAAGGGTGAGGGCACGGGACTGTGGAGGAAGCCTGCTCTGGAAAGTTCTTGGGGTCCTTCTGGGGCCAACCTGGGCCCCTCCTTTTCACTTCCTATCCTTGGACTGTGGGAGTTGAGCCCTCCTCCAGCCAGACTGTCAGGGAGAGAGTTGGGGGGAAGGGGTATGTACCCTTGAGGGCAGACAGGCGGGGGAGGGGGTGTCTTCTCAGCGCTGCTCTGGGGAGGGGTGCGGCCCCCTAAGTCTGAGGGGAAGGGTTGTATGGGGGAGGGACAGCCGGTACCTTCGCAGATGCGCCAGAGCCCCGAGTGGGAGGAGAGCTGCCCGTGGCCGCTGTGGTTGCCGGCGTCCGCCACCTCCAGGAGGTACCAGTAGTCGCTGGCCACGGCGGCCGCCAGCAGCGCAAAGCTGAGCAGCGCGCCCAAGGCAGCAGCCAGGAGCAGTGCACCCAGCCGCGCCATGCGGTCAGGATACCAGGACCAGAGCCGAGCGGAGTGGGATGTAGGAGAGCCGAGGGAGCCAGGAGGTGAGGGGCAGCTGGGGGCTGGGGTGTGGGGGCAGCGCAGGAAGCCGGGACTTAGGGACTGGAGAGACCCGAGAGAGTCTCAAGAGAGGGGGTTCAGGGATCCTGAGGGAGTAGGTCTACCGAAGGGGCACGGGGTGTGGTGGGGGTGGGCGGGGGTTTGGGGAGCGGGGCCGGGGAGGGGGCCCGGGAATGGGGAGCAGGAGCAGCAGGTGGGCTCTTCCGGGTATGGTGCCCCTCGGGTGCACAAGTAACTCCCACCTGTCTGTGATCGCCAAGCTACCTCCCAGGGGAAGGAGGAGGAAGCAGGGCTGGCGCAGCGCTGTGTTCAAATCCCAGCGTCCCTGGCTGCGGGTCCCTGGGCAAAAGCCTTAATTTCTCTAAACCTCGGCTTCTTCAGCTCCCAAATAGCCAAGCTGAGGCGGGAGGGTGGGGCCAGAAAAGCCCTGGTGGAGACTCAGCAGGAAGCTTGAATGGTGGGAGGCAGCTCCCCCCTCAACCTCCAGCCCTTACACTGGAGCACTTGGCTGCTGGTTGGCCCAGCTGTGTGGGTCTTAATCAGTCTCCAGGATCAACCACCAGAGGTTCCTGATAAAGCGGGTGGGCTTGTGAGGGGCTACAGAAGGGAGCCTGGCTTCCTATTAGTTGCAATTACTAATGCCCTGGGAGGCTAGCCTCTGCCTGTCCATCACTCGCTCACAACCATTAGCAAAGCTTCTCCGAGGACAGGGGCAGGTGCTGGTGGGGCAGGAGGCAGAGGAGCCACAAAGGGGCCTCACTGGCAGTGGGAGGGCTGTCACGGTGAGGCTGTTGGGAGTTTAGTTTGGGGCGATGGGAGGTCCTCCACTCCAGGTCCCTGGACTCTCCACTGCTGCCCCTTCCACCAGTGCAGGGCAAAGATGGGGTCAGAGGTCTCACTGAAGGTGCTCCTTCTCAGACCACCAGCAGCTTCTCCACTTAGGGTCATGCCAGGGCTCTCATTTCCACGTGTTTGCTTATTTTGGCCCCCTTTTCTCTAGGTTTGAGCAATATCATCAGGAAGTAGAAGTAGTCCCAACAAACTTATTGAAATAATCCTTCAGGGGGCATTCAGACACAGTGGCTAGAATTGTCCGGTATCCTGCCAGCCACGCATCTTTCTCACACCACACTCAAGACTGGGTTGGGGCACATGGTGGGGATAGGGTGGGGTAATCCTGGCTGTGGCAGTTTCCGTACCCTCTTACCTGATAGCCCTCCCCCAACCCCCGCCCTGGAAATTGGGTGCCAGCCAGAGGCCCTCCTCTCTCAGGGGGCATTGGGCCTGGAGGGTAAAAGAATCCAGCAGGCAGACAGAGAAAAGCAGGTGCTTGGGAGCAGCAGCAGTCTACAAAATTGGGGATGGGGGGAGGGACTGGGGGAGCAGGGGAGAGTGGGGGTGGAGCTGGGAAAGAAGGTAATGACCCAAACGTGACAAAGAGGGACGCCACTTCTGTGCGTTTAAGCTACGATTGAGAGATGGCGTTTTGTTGTTGTTCTTCTGAATATTTACCTGGCTGCATCAGGCCTCAGTCGTGGCCCGTGGAATCCTCCTCAGTCACATGGACTCTCAGGCTGTCGTTGCTGTCCACTGGCTGCAGACCACACCGGCTTCAGTACTGCAGGCATAGTTGCTCTGCAGCATGTAGGATCTTATTAGTTTTCTGACCAGGGATCAAATCCACGTCCCCTGCATTGCAAGGCAAGTCCTGAGAGACAGTGTTTATTTTAGGGAGAACTAGAGGAACCCTGTGGCTGCACACTCCACACACTTCCTCCCCGCCTTTCGCCTGAGCTTGTTTGAAAAGGTCTCGTTTGCATCCCCTGTCAAGGCGTGTTGAATGCTGTTTGAGGCCACTGTACCTCCAGAGCCCGCCTCTCCATAGAGGAACAGACATGTATCCCATTCCTGTTGCAGTATAGATGGCCAGGTGAGCAGTCTACACCCCATCGCTTCAAAGCTTTGGTTCAGGGTTTCAACCCCAGATGTGCCAGTGACTGATTGGACTGTCTCCAGACAATTGGTATCAGTCCTTGAGGGGCTACTCTGATGAATTCCGCCAGTCTACTTCCCTTGAAATGGACTCAAATTATACCCTAGCCCAGTTCTGAAAAGGCACCTCTTAGAATGATCCATTATTTTTCATTATTCATCCTCCTTTCATCAACTTGCAACCCCGAACTTGTGAGCACCAAGCCTGTCACCAGGCTGCTGAGGCCTCTTCAAAGCCAGCATTGACCACTTCCACTGAAATCAGGGGCATATGAGAACTTTAATGGAAGAAATCCCAATTATGTGTGACAGAGCAACAGGGCTGCAGCCAAGCCTCTTCTTGCTCTTAATATTTTTTTTTATTTGGCTGTGCCAGGTTTTAGTTGCCACACAAGGGATCTTCTATCGTCTTTGCAGCATGTGGGACTTTTTAGCTATAGCATGCAGGATCTGGGATGCAGATGTTCCAGAAAAACATCTATTTCTGATTTATTGACTATGCCAAAGCCTTTGACTGTGTGGATCACAATAAACTGTGGACAATTCTGAAAGAGATGGGAATACCAGACCACCTGACCTGCCTCTTGAGAAATTTGTATACAGGTCAGGAAGCAACAGTTAGAACAGGACATGGAATGACAGACTGGTTCCAAATAGGAAAAGGAGTATGTCAAGGCTGTATATTGTCACCCTGCTTATTTAACTTCTATGCAGAGTACATCATGAGAAATGCTGGACCGGAAGAAACACAAGCTGGAATCAAGATTGCCGGGAGAAATATCAATAACCTCAGATATGTAGATGACACCACCCTTATGGCAGAAAGTGAAGAGGAACTCAAAAGCCTCTTGATGAAAGAGGAGAGTGAAAAAGTTGGCTTAAAGCTCAACATTCAGAAAATGAAGATCATGGCATTTGGTCCCATCACTTTATGGGAAATAGATGGGGAAACAGTGGAAACAGTGTCAGACTTTTATTTTTTGGGGCTCCAAAATCACTGCAGATGGTGACCGCAGCCATAAAATTAAAAGACGCTTACTCCTTGGAAGGAAGGTTATGACCAACCTAGATAGCGTATTCAAAAGCAGAGACATTACTTTGCCAAAAAAGGTCCGTCTAGTCAAGGCTATGGTTTTTCCTGTGGTCATGTATGGATGTGAGAGTTGGACTGTGAAGAAGGCTGAGCACCGAAGAATTGATACTTTTGAACTGTAGTGTTGGAGAAGACTCTTGAGAGTCCCTTGGACTGCAAGGAGATCCAACCAGTCCATTCTGAAGGAGATCAGCTCTGGGATTTCTTTGGAAGGAATGATGCTGAAGCTGAAACTCCAGTACTTTGGCCACCTCATGCGAAGAGTTGACTCATTGGAAAAGACTCTGATGCTGGGAGGGATTGGGGACAGGAGGAGAAGGGGACGACAGAGGATGAGATGGCTGCTGACTCGATGGACGTGAGTCTGGGTGAACTCCGGGAGTTGGTGATGGACAGGGAAGCCTGGCGTGCTGTGATTCATGGGGTCGAAATGAGTCGACACGACTGAGTGACTGAACTGAACTGCAGGATCTGGTTGTCTGACCAGGGATCAAACCCGGGGTCCCTGTGCATGGGGAGCACGGAGTCTTAGCCACTGGACCACCAGGGACGTCTCCAGGCCTCTTTAAATTTACACTGAACTGACTTACAGTGGCTGAAAGAACAGGATGCCTGAGACCAGGGATGAACTTCCTGCTCCAGGGTGATGATGCCATAAATAGCCTCCAGCAATGGACTGGGAAGCAGCTGAAACCAGTGGTGAAATTACTCTCAGAGTAGCTCAGCATCAGCTACACTACAACTAATCTCACTGCATTTGGCAAACATCCTCCAACAGAAAATGAACCTCCCTAAATCGTCCTTCCCTACACGTCAACTCCTCCACTCAGCATGCATTATGAAGTGAATTCATCCTGGGAGGCTCTCAAGACACCGTTCTAGTCAAAGTCAACCCTTCTAAAGGGCTCTCAAATGACTGGGGTCACAGCTGGGTAGCGCTGACACGCAGGTTGGGAGCCACGTGACTGGCCACTCTCGTCTCCCAGGACTCACAGGCCTAAGAAGGGCTTATTATGGTCACCTTGGATGCACAAGCATCTGTCCAGTGACTGACTAAGAGTAAACGGGAGGAAGCCACCACTTCCCCTCATCACAGAATGCACTTGCTGTCCCCAGAATGGACACTCCCGTCCTTCACAGGGCACATCTGTTCCTTCCTTATCCATCTGGCAGCCTCGTCCTCATTCCTGGACAAGCAGAATCTCCCAGAGTTCCTTGTCTTCTTCTTGCTGCTCCCTTGGGTGCACTCATATGGATACTAGGTGGCCTGTCTTCCCACCATTCAGAGAACAAGGAGCTCGTGAGCTCCCTGGACACAGCACCCGGAAAACTAAGTACTCAAGCAAATGGATGGATAAATGTCACCACCCTGGGCCTCAAGTGGAGTCGCCACAGAAACCTAGGTCCCAGTTTGGTCCCAGTCAGCTGAAAATTGGCTGAAATGCTGGAAGCTGAGCCAGTGCAGAGGAAACCTACAGCTCAGTTGACTGACTCTGCTTTAAGGCCAGACTCACCCAGGGCGAGACAGGAACTCCCCTGCAATGGAAAGCCTGGCTCAGAGCTTGCTGGGTTGCACGGCTCACCTCTCAGCTCAGACCCTAGGTGCTGGAAGCAAGTCCAGACATTTTACCAGTTACAATTGGGAAATCTAGGTGAAGAGTACACAGAACCTGTTTTAGCTTTACAACTTCCTGTGAACCTTAGTTCAAAATAACAAGCTAAAGTCTGGTACAGTGAGGATCAATGCAATACTCCAGAGAAAGGTATCAGTTCATATATGTACTGAGAACCTTTGAAACAAAGTTGTCTGAAAAAAGGAATGGGGATGGTTTACTGCACTAGCCCCTGGGGCCAGGCTGTTGCCCATAGCCCCAGCCCCCAAGGCTGGGCAGTGTCACTAGTGAGTGAGGGGCCAGCTCTGGGGTCAGACTGCCTGGATTCAAACCCAACCTGAATGCTTTCTTACTTACATGATCTTGGACAAGCTATTTCATCTATTTATAAATCTCCACTTTTGCATCCAAAAAATGTAGTTAAGATCCCAATAGACTTCACTGGCAATTGTTGACTTTTTTTTAAGTGAGTACAACCTGCAAATGGTCCACATCCCAAAGGAGTGCCAACTTGCAGGTAATGGCTGGCTGGTGCTCCATCTTTCATAGCACTGAGGATGGAGGATCCCAATTCCCCAGGCTGTCCACTGGCTCTGATCTCGCCATACCTGACAGCTCTCACCACCAGTTACAACCCTTCCAGACTCGCACTGACTTGGAAGAATCAGAGAGGCAGACACATATTTGAGAAAGTTGAGGCTGTTGCCCTTAGTAAGGGCCTAAAGCTTCATTAATGGATGTCTGGTAAACTTTCCGGACATTGGCAGCCATTAAAGCCCAGTGATGTTTTTTTTAAGAATATAAGTTTCTAGAAGAGGAAATCTGTAAGATGGTCTGAGGGGTCAGTGCCAGCTTAGCCTTGCCCCACAGCACAACCTGACAACACAAACTGCAGCATTACCCATCGTGCAAAAGAAAGAGCAAAAACATCTTCTCAGCTTCTATGCAATGCCAGTTTGTAAGGATCAGTTATTATTCATTTAAAGATTGGCACAAATATAAAAAATAAGCGGCTGAGATGAATATAAAGGCTGAAATGCTTTTTTTCCCCATAACAAAAACCACTGCAATATTTTCCAAACTTGGAGGAAAAAATTCAATTTACTGAGATATGGCAGAAAACATGTCTGAGGTGCGTTTTTCACAGCTGGTTCACACATGCAATGAGTCCAGATGACACAAATGGCTCTTGTCTCAAGTGGCTCTTGCAGGAGCCCAAGGCTGGCTCTGTCACTCTGCAAGGACATCCCTCCCCAAGCACTGGGGTGGGATTGATCAATTGGCAAGCTAAGGGACTGCCACGAAAAGCCAAAAATATTTAAGAAACCCAGTAGGGTCTGCAGTGTTTGAAATGAAGTAGTTTTTATTCTTCAGCAACTACCCAGATGACCCCCAGAGGTTCCAACAGGACAGTAACAATCCACCCTGCAGCTTTACTTCATGAAGGATGGTGAAATAAAATCTATCATCTGAAGATCAGGCCTCAGCCCTGTGTGAGCCGGCCTCGGGGAGGAGAGGAGGGGACTGCTGCGGAGGCGATGCTGTGAACATGGCGCAGATGTGGAGCAATGGAGACACAGCCAATCAGGGCTGACAGATCATCTGCACAGCGCACCAAGTCCCCATAGCTCTGAGCCAAGTCGTTTAGAAGGGATTCAGGCCACTGCATTGTTCTCGCAGAGGAGCAGCCAGTGTGCGCCCTCCAGCTCACCAGGGCTGGCTAACCATGCAGCAATTTCATGACAGTTTCTGCCAGATATTTCCTGTTATCTTACTTTGTCTCCAAATCCACCTAAAGTTCACACTGGTGTCCCCAGTGACTAAGAAAGGCTTTGTGCTCACTTTTAACTGTAGTTTATCCTGTTATGCAAAATAATTCAAACAAGATAAGAAAACAACACTACAGAATCTTAGGATTGGCTGAGGGCTTTGTCCCAATTCCTCTTTACATGAAAATCCTGTTGCCACACACACACACAAAAGCCAGCTGAGGCTGAACAGCTTCTAGGATCCCCGCATGACTCGTGAGGAAACTGCAGCTCCAATTCAACAGGCGCCAGGCCCAAGCCCAAGCCCACAAGGCAAGCATCCTGTTAGAGGGCAGTTTGGGGCTGGAGTGGGTGTTCCATATGCTTTTTTTGCTCCAACTCTTTGCTTAGTCTGTGCTGGGGCTGAAACTCATACATCATTGCATTTATGATCTTGCAAGACTGAAAACAACATAAAAAAACATGCTTTTCTTTTTTTTAAAGTTTTTCCCAACGAGGTTTTGCAATCTATTTTTTAAATTAATTTATTCCTTTAGGAAGATTCACATTGGAAAGACAGGAGAATTATCAGTTGCCTAATGCACATCATTAATGGAAAGTAGGTATTTGAAGAGTATTAGTAATTAAGTCCATGAACTCCTTCCTCAGATTTTTCATCCTGACCCTGTGTGCCCCGCCCAATGGATGACAGCTGGTCCACAGCGGGACTCCCCAGGAAGAATCCACTCTGACTGTGTGCTCTGCTATCCAGAAGCAGTGAGCCAGGCCTCTGAAACACTGCTTTTCTGCATCAAAGACCTCCTTGTCTATTGTAGAAAAATGTTGCAACCTTGCCAGGAGCCATGGCAGAAGTATCTTCAAGCTGACCACAAAGCATGAGGCCAGCTCTACTCTCAAGACATCAGTCCTTCTGCATCCCCCTCACCAAGTCACACATACTGCAGTCACAGAAAGGACTCTGACACAGATCAAGTCCAGAGGCAGAGCCTGGGGTCTAATCCCATGGCTACCCCTGTGAAACTGAAAATCACAAGATGGGATGGCAAGGAACCCCTAACATACAGGGCACTTTCAGAGGCATGGCAGGGATGGGCCGTACAATCTGTCTGGGAGGAAGGGAGCTGCTGTGACACCACAGATCTGATGGGGTAAAAGAGATGGTCACAGGATCTGCAGACATCAATGTGAGATAATGTAGAACATCTGGAACCTAAGTGCACATTATTATGCAAGTGAAACTTAAAATGGCATTCTTAATCCTGTTTGTCCAGTCATAATGGACCTATGATCACATTCAGGCATCACATCTCAGCTGGACAGCCAGTCACCAGCTTCGTGAAGCCCAAATGCGTTGCTGTAAAAGAGCTCTACCCACGTGAGCAAACGTCTTCCCTCACCCTGCTAAGTCCAGGAAGCAATAAAACGAAAACTACCAAAGAGAAAAGACAGGTCAGTTACTGTACTTAGCTCCAGCTATATAACAGAAGTAGACCCTGGCATCAACTTCAAGAAAAAAATAAAAAATAGTTTAAATATTCTCATTTCAAAATGTTGATGTTCTGCTTTCCTAAGGCACAGTTAAGAGGCCCCAGAGAAAAACTGGTAACGCTGAGGGGTGTGCCCTGGAAACGACGTGTCTGTGTCGCCGTGCAGCAGTGACGGGAGGTGTCACTCCAAGGCAGCCAGCTGCTCAATGGCACAGCGGACTTTCTTTGCAGTTTCTTCAAATTCTTTCTGCTTATTGTTGGTTTCTTTTGCCTGGAAATAAAGAATACACACGTGAAACTGAAGCTCTAGGCATGCTTGGATAGGGATGCCCAGCTATATGGGGTAAATATTCTCATTCACTTCCAAGGCCTCTTTTTTTGGGGGGGGGGGGGGCTACACCATGCAACCAGGGATCTTGGTTCCCCAACAGGGATCAAATCCTGGCTCCCAGGCCTAACCATCAGACTGCCAGGGAATTCCCCTCAAATGCCTCTTCTCATCTGAGCTGCCTCACAATAATTTTAACAGAAGACACTGATCGATAGCTTCGCTTGTACTGTACCATTCTACCTGCTCCACACACGCTAGCTTACTTACCGCTCCATGTCCCATGAGGTAGACGCCACCTTTATCTCCATTATACAGAAGAGGAAGCCGAGGTCCAGAGCACCATTCAGCTCAGGGTTACCCGCTAGTCTGTGGCAGAGCCCTACTCTTCCCCACTACCCTACATTGCTTCTGAAGCTTCCACAGAAAAGTCCACAGCTCTCCTCTCCTCCCTGGCAAGCATCAGCTTTCTCCTAAAACAGAAAATCTGCCACCTGAAGTTGCTCTTTGAATCTGGCTTCCAATCTTTCATTCTGCCAAGCGCTCTCTCCACAGGGACAAATGACAATCACGTCAGCAAATCCAGAAAGCTCTTTCCCAAATTCATTCTACTTGATTTCTCTGCCATATTAAAAAACAAACAATAGGTTTTTATTGGGTTAAATAAGAAAAACAACAGAGGTAACTTTTTTCAAAGGAGGGTGGTGGATGCAGCAGCAGGAGCACAGAGCACACGGTGTGCTACCGGGTCAGACCCCAAGCCCCAGCTCTTCCTTGGCCGCACACCAGCCAGCACCCACGTGGCTGCCTGACCAGTCAGTGGTCCTTCAAACTGACCGGCAGCATCTCAATTAAATATAGGGTCTCATTAATTCAGAGAATCACGACAGACAACACTCGTTCCTTGTTTTCAGTATTTGTAAACTGCAACATGTAATTATCTCACCTGGATAAATGTCTGTCTTAAAACTGTGCACTGCAATCCCATTGCTAATTTAGTAAATGGTTTAAAAGATCAGCTCCCAACCTTATTTCCTATCAGAGAACAGACAAGGTCTGCATGCCAGCCCACCTCCAGGAGCGATGTACTCTAGATGGTTCATCCTGGAGCTCTAGCAGGAAGCAGATGGGCCTCTGGTTACACTCATTCCCTGCACTTGGCTCTGACCCCAAACCTTACTGTCCACATCCACTTACAAGCATATGCCCATAAGGAAACAAGAGGACCTGAATTTTTGTATCAGGGATATATTATTTGCAACAAACCTCACAACTGGGTGTCACTAGAGCAGCCCTATCCAACAGAATTTTTTGCAATGATGAAAATGTTCAATTGTCTGCACAGTTCAATAAAGTAATCACTGGCCATATGTAGCTACTGAGCAGATAAAATGCCACTAGTGAAACTGAATTTTATTTGATTTTCTTTTTATTGGCTGCACCACAAGACTAGCAGGACCTTAGTTCCCTGACCAGATATCAAATCTGTGCCCCTTGCAGTAGAAGTGCAGAGTCCTAACCACTGGACCAATAGGGAATTTCCCCAAATATACACATTTAAAAATGATCTGGAAGGAAATACACCAGTTAATGGTGGTTTCCATCGGCATGGGGGTGAAGCTTTTGGTTCTTCCTTACAAAAGCTTTATATTTTATACTGATAGTTTATTACTTTATAATTAATCAAGGTAATAAAAACAAATGCATAGACTTTAAAGTATTTTGACTTCAGGTGAACAAAAAAGCAGTTGCAAAATAGAAGCAAACCATTTTCTTCCAATCTCCCCACTTTTCTCCTGGGTGTTTACACCTGGTTCTGATCTGGTTCTGCCCCCACTGCTGACACCAAGATAAGGGAGGCCCAGCATCTCCTGGGTCTCCTCCTCCAGTCCTCCTAAGCCACCTTCCTCAATAGGTTAACTACCTTCTTCCATCAGATTACAGGATCACAAGCACTCAATTTTCTAGGACTGGACTGTGACAACTGTAGTGTCTGTCTTCCTATTTGTTTCAACTACCAAAACATCTTTGTCTTTCTCAGAGATGCACAATCTGGCTGCAATCTCACTGTACTCTCCTTAACATTCCTCCCATGCGCACAGACATAGCTTTCCAACAACTGTTCTCAAAGTACACAAGCTGGTCTTTCTTTCACTTTGAACAGGGCTGGCAAAATATGCCCTGTGGGACACATCCAATCAGCCCATGGCCTGTTCTTAACCCAGTGCCAAGAATGCTTTATGTTTTTAAATATTTGTGGGGAAAAAACGAACAAAGAATAATTTCTAGGGCTTCCCTGGCAGTCTAGTGGTTAAGAATCCACCCTGCAAGGGACACCAGTTCGCTTCCTGGTCCCAGAAGACCCCACATGCTGAGGAGTAACTAAGCCCATGGGCCACAATGACCAGACCTAGAGCCTGGCTCCACAAGCCCCTGCAGCGAGAGGCCCCTGCCCCACAACCACAGAGTAGCCTTCACCTCCTGCAGCTGGGAAGAGCCCGAGTGCAGCAACAAGGCTCACCACGGCCACAAAGTAAAATGAGTAAGTAAATATTTTTTTAAAAAAGGAATATCTAACAGAAACTCTGTGGCCCATGATGGCTAAACACTTAACATCTGTGGCACTTCACAGAAAATGAACTGACCCCTAACCTCAAAGGCCCTCTCTAGCCCTCCTCCTAATTCCAACACAGCAGTTCCCAAAACCTTCACTGAATACATAGCTTTACTGACCACTGACTTCTCGCTTCTTGAAAAACTTTTCGATTTTGTCCTTAGCATTTAAAAAGTACCATATTAGACAGAATTATGTATATTGATCTCTAAAAAAGAACATGATTTTCAAGTTGAAAAGGATCTCAGAAACCATGGGGGTC
The DNA here is from genome assembly GCF_003369695.1 of Bos indicus x Bos taurus. NCBI lineage: Eukaryota > Metazoa > Chordata > Mammalia > Artiodactyla > Bovidae > Bos > Bos indicus x Bos taurus. Next base: position 55,027,327 of record NC_040094.1, read on the forward strand.
TATCCTCCATTTTATAGGCAGGAAACTATGATCAAGACTGGTCTAAATTCACAAAGTCTGTGAGTGGCAGAGGCAAGTGTTATGTCTGGACTCCCTGCCCAGGGCTTTGCTAAAAAGAAATTAAATACCTGAATATTTATTCTTCGTAAAGCTACCAGATTTAGCACATAAAGAGAGAGGATGCTCAGTTAAATGTGAACATCTTATAAACAAGTAATTTTTTAGTAAACACCCACATAAAATGTGAGATATATTAAAAAATTATTCCTTGTGTACCTGAAATTCAGACTTAACTGGGAGTCCTGGTTTTCTCTGGCAACCTTACTTCTCTACAGCCCAGGCTGTTTGGGAGCTGCTTCTTTAACTCATGGTTTCACTCTCCCAATAACCTAGTTTACCTGTGCAAGAGTCAAAGTTTGCCTGCAAAGATCCCTTCAAGGTCCAGTAGGACTGGCACTATTTTCTCCCAATACACATAACGCTCCTTCCTGACACACTCTCTACTCTGTGTCTCCAAACCCTCTGTTCTCACCTCTGCTAACACATGAACACACTCTGTATAAAGGAGCTACCATCTGAGTTGTCACTGAAGGCAGGAATGCCAGCCTAGTCCTCATATGTCCCACCACCAGAGGTAACCACACACTGAGGGCACCTCTACTCAGGGCATGCATTTTTTTCTGATTGTACAACCCCAAGGTGACAGTCTAGGTCATATGCTTTTCTGTCCTTTTATATCTTCACACACATATCTGAGGGGTTTAGAAAGTGCTGAGGAAAAGCATCTATGCAGTGTTTGTGAGGGACCAGGAGTTCAGTACTAAAGATGCTGAACAGGATTTGCTCTTGGTTCTTATTTCCAGTGATACATACGATTTTGTTCTTGGTTCTTTCTTTATCCAGTTTCAAAAATTCACTGAGGGTTAATTCTTCAAACTGCTTCTTGACAGAAAGGAAAGCACAACCAGATGAATGCTTTTTATGTTCTTCTCTAGAAAAAACAATACACGAGCATGTCAACAGAGACAGTGAAGTAAAGGGAGAAGAGTTCATTACCACCAGTCTCCCTCCCCACCTCAGAGACACACGCTGCTCTGCTTCAGGAGCAGAGTATGAATTCTGAAGTGGATGGAACCAGTACCCAGACCCACATTCCCACATACCTCATCTCAGCATCTTCTTGGTCTGTGGACACCCCCCATTCCCCTCCTATGGCTGTTATATTCTATCTGGAGTCCTTTAGCAAGCAGTAGGAAAAGCATTACAGGGTGTAAATCTAAAGGTACCACATGTTAAAGCCCTTAAAAATCATCCAGGAACCGTTTGCAGTTATCTCATTTTATTGGACTTATTACATAATCTATTGGTTCAGAGAAAGGGCACTACTGGCCTGGTTTCTCCAGTGAATTCTTGTGCCTATACTACCATTCTCTCCAGTGGGAATTATCCCTGCATAGCAGACTGCACTAGAACCAGAACAGTCTGGGGACTTCCTGGTGGTCCAGTGGTTAGGACTCTGCACTTTCATTGCTGAGGGCCCAGGTTCAATTCCTCATTAGGGAACTTAAGATCCCACAAGCTACTTGATGAAGCCAAAAAGAACAAACAACCACAACAACAACCCAGAACAATCTGGAAGAAACACACAGCCACACAAATTCCAAGAGGACAGCCAATAGTAACTATATAATCTGAAAACATTACAGCACTTGGAAATCCACTCCCAAGAATACAACCAGTATTTCTCCACTGATCCCTGGTATGATCACCATGCCATCCCAGTCAATACCGGGTCACAAGAGCAAACACGTTACTAAAAAAACAGTAATACTCTTCCTGCCAAGACGACAAACAACTCCAGAGATTCTCTAGGGCAAAAAAATTCAAGTTGTGGAAGCTACTGATTCTGATGGGGGAAAAAAATGGGAGGGGAAAAATGGGGTATTACATTACAGGAAGACAGCTGCTGTCTGTATGAATATATGCACACACGCAGGCACACACACATAAACTAGACGCGAAGAACAAAATCCAAAACAACAGAGTGTACACTTTAAGGTGTGGTTTTTCTGCTGTATGAATGATAGTCCAGATAATAAAGCTTCAGATTTAAAAACTCTAAAACAGGAAAGGCACCTGGACAGCTCTAGGTCACAGCAGGATCTGCTCCAGCATTCTAACTTAAAAGGTATCAAGAACCCACAGGAAAATGCCTTTCTTTAACATCCACCCAGAAGGATATTCCGCCAAATCGGGTTGGATTAGGTTGAAAGCATCACCCAAGTGCCAGCAGCAGACTCATCCATGACAATAACTGTTTAGGGCACATAGGAGGTTGGAAAGCTGACGCTCTTTCACTAATCCTTCAAAATTCATGGTTTGTTGTTGTTGTTTTTTTTTTTGGAGGAGCCCAACACAAAACAAAAGGTCCCGATGGAACTGAGGCACCCACGAAGCCCAGTGAGGCCGGCCTGCGGGACTTACATAGGGTCGTCATCTGGTTCCCAGCCTTCCAACTCCTTGAAGCAGAAGAAACACTGAGCCAAGTCGGGCTCGTTCTCAGTGGGACAGTGGATGAAGCCTGCCGCGGCCATCTGCAAGGGAGAACTCAGCTCAGGCCCCAGCGCGGAGGAGGGGGCCCACAGAGGGCCCGGAGCCCGCGGGAGAGGTCGTCCCGGGCCTGGAAGCCCACAGCAGGGTTGGGACCCGAGGGAGAGGTCGCCCCGGGCCCGGAAGTCCACAGAAAGGCCGGAGCCCGAGGGAGAGGTCACTCACAGCCTAGAAGCCCACAGAAGGATTGGAGTCCGACGGAAACGTCGCCCCGGGCCCAAAAGCCACGGAAGGGTTGGAGTCCGCGGGACCGGTCGCCTCAGGACGGGGGCGGGACTCTTGGGGCGGGGAGGACCCGGGGACTCAGGGAGGTCTTACCCGCTCCGGGGTGCAGGCGCAGCCCTCTAAGAAAGGCCAGTTCTTAAACGTGGAGACGCGGTGGTCCTTGAGGTAGAGCTGCCAGGCCGGAGGCAAAGACTGGGCACCCATCCCGCCGCCGCCGAGCGGTGCCGCGATTCAAATCCAGCGGTTGACGGCCTCCGCGAGGCATGTCGGGAACGCGCCTCCCGCTGCCTTCTGGGAAGTGGGAAGCTGTGTGGCGCGGGGCATGCTGGGAGTCGTAGTCCTCTCGCGGCGTGACTCCGCAGCTGCTCATTCGCCACCGAGCGAACCACGCCCCGCGCTTACTACTTGCTAAGAGTGGTGGGAACAGAAGCTGGGGATGTGCTGAAGCCTCCGTGATAGTTTCAGGGAGTGGCCCCTGCGAGCACGAATGGATTAAGCTCTTTCAGCCTGCAAACTCTATTGGTTTTGTGGGTACCCCATTCCTGAAACCGTTAGTCCTAGCTTCCCCAGGCGTTGTACTGGCCAGATTGGAATATGTGCTGAGGCCCGTCCATCTAGAAGGCATGCATCATCCGGGGAAAAGGTGACAGTCACATAGATGAAGTCTACAGCTTAACCTCCACCCTTGCTGCAGTGAGCTGTTCACTCTTTTGTCAAGTCTTTTATCGAATCTTTTCATTGACTTCTTGGAGATGCAGAAATTCATCCTTGTCACTTTGTTCTTCCCTTTCCACCAGAATTCCTCAGGAGTTAGATATCTCTTCTAAGTCCTGAGGACAGTTCTTCTCTCTTCAAGAAAATCAGAGATACCAAAGGAACATTTCATGCAAAGATGAGCTCGATAAAGGACAGAAATGGTATGGACCTAACAGAAGCAGAAGATATTAAGAAGAGGTGGCAAGAATACACAGAAGAACTGTACAAAAAAGATCTTCACGACCCAAATAATCACGATGGTGTGATCACTGACCTAGAGCCAGACATCATGGGATGTGAAGTCAAGTGGGCCTTAGAAAGCATCACTACGAACAAAGCTAGTGGAGGTGATGGAATTCCAGTTGAACTATTCCAAATCCTGAAAGATGATGCTGTGAAAGTGCTGCACTCAATATGCCAGCAAATTTGGAAAACTCAGCAGTGGCCACAGGACTGGAAAAGGTCAGTTTTCATTCCAATCCCAAAGAAAGGCAATGCCAAAGAATGCTCAAACTACCGCACAATTGCACTCATCTCACACGCTAGTAAAGTAATGCTCAGAATTCTCCAAGCCAGGCTTCAGCAATATGTGAACCGTGAACTTCCTGATGTTCAAGCTGGTTTTAGAAAAGGCAGAGGAACCAGAGATCAAATTGCCAACATCCGCTGGATCATAGAAAAAGCAAGAGAGTTCCAGAAAAACATCTATTTCTGCTTTATTGACTATGCCAAAGCCTTTGACTGTGTGGATCACAATAAACTGTGGAAAATTCTTCAAGAGATGGGAATAGCAGACCACCTGATCTGCCTCTTGACAAATTTGTATGCAGGTCAGGAAGCAACAGTTAGAACTGGACATGGAACAACAGACTGCTTTCAAATAGGAAAAGGAGTTCGTCAAGGCTGTATACTGTCACCCTGTTTATTTAACTTATATGCAGAGTACATCATGAGAAATGCTGGACTGGAAGAAACACAAGCTGGAATCAAGATTGCCAGGAGAAATATCAATAACCTCAGATATGCAGATGACACCACCCTTATGGCAGAAAGTGAAGAGGAACTCAAAAGCCTCTTGATGAAAGTGAAAGTGGAAAGTGAACAAGTTGGCTTAAAGCTCAACATTCAGAAAACGAAGATCATGGCATCCGGTCCCACCACTTCATGGGAAATAGATGGGAAAACAGTGGAAACAGTGTCAGACTTTATTTTTCTGGGCTCCAAAATCACTACAGATGGTGATTACAGCCATGAAATTAAAAGACGCTTACTCCTTGGAAGGAAGGTTATGACCAACCTAGATAGCGTATTCAAAAGCAGAGACATTACTTTGCCAACAAAGGTTCGTCTAGTCAAGGCTATGGTTTTTCCTGTGGTCATGTATGGATGTGAGAGTTGGACTGTGAAGAAGGCTGAGCACTGAAGAATTGATGCTTCTGAACTGTGGTGTTGGAGAAGACTCTTGAGAGTCCCTTGAACTGCAAGGAGATCCAACCAGTCCATTCTGAAGAAGATCAGCCCTGGGATTTCTTTGGAAGGAATGATGCTGAAGCTGAAACTCCAGTACTTTGGCCACCGCATGTGAAGAGTTGACTCATTGGAAAAGACTCTGATGCTGGGAGGGATTTGGGGCAGGAGGAGAAGGGGACGACAGAGGATGAGATGGCTGGATGGCATCACTGACTCAATGGATGTGAGTCTGGGTGAACTCCGGGAGTTGGTGATGGACAGGGAGGCCTGGCGTGCTGCGATTCATGGGGTCGCAAAGAGTCGGACACGACTGAGCGACTGATTTGATCTGATCTCTGTGTATTCTTGCCATCTCTTCTTAATATCTTCTGCTTCTGTTAGGTCCATACCATCTCTGTCCTTTATCGAGCCCATCTTTGCATGAAATGTTCCTTTGGTATCTCTGATTTTCTTGAAGAGATATCTAGTCTTTCCCATTCTGTTGTTTTTCTCTATTTCTTTGCATTGATCGCTGAAGAAGGCTTTCTTATCTCTTCTTGCTAGTCTTTGGAACTCTGCATTCAGGTGTTTATATCTTTCCTTTTCTCCTTTGCTTTTCGCTTCTCTTCTTTTCACAGCTATTTGTAAGGCCTCCCTAGACAGCCATTTTGCTTTTTTGCATTTCTTTTCCATGGGGATGGTCTTGATCCCTATCTCCTGTACAATGTCTCGAACCTCATTCCATAGTTCATCAGGCACTCCATCTATCAGATCTAGGCCCTTAAATCTATTTCTCACTTGGGCCTAGAGGAGCTGTCCCACGTTGAAGGTCAGGAAGGGCGGTGATGAGGATATACCCCTCGTCCAAGGTAAGGAGCAATGGCTGCGCTTTGCTGGAGCAGCCGTGAAGAGATACCCCACGCCCAAGGTAAGAGAAACCCAAGTAGGTGTTGCAAGAGGGTATCAGAGGGCAAACAAACTGAAACCATACTCACAGAAAACTAGTCAATCTAATCACACTAGGACCACAGCCTTGTCTAACTCAATGAAACTAAGCCATGCCCATAGGGCAACCCAAGATGGGCGGGTCATGGTGGAGAGATCTGACAGAATGTGGTCCACTGGAGATGGGAATGGCAAATCACTTCAGTATTCTTGCCTTGAGAACCCCATGAACAGTAAACAGAGGTGAAGCCTTGTGTTAAAAGAAATAATGCCCACTGCCCTCCCTCCAGGAGACCTGGTGTCCTTTCAGAGAGGTGGGAGGGGATAGGAATGTGATTCAAGGAAGTGAACAGCCCAGGACAGTACGCCTGCATAATAGAAATGATCGCCCAGGGAGCAGGCATCTGCCTGTAGGCTCAACCAGATTGGGTTCAGAGAAGGCCTGTGTAGCTGGTACCCAGCCTCAGGCAGAGGCCCCAGCCTTCCAACTCTCTGAACATCCTCTTTTGAGAGGTTTTTATGGAGGTTTCACAAGCTTGGTTGATTGAATCATTTGCCTTTGGTGACTGAGTCACCAGTTCCTCTCCACTTCTGAAGATTTGGAAGGTGGGGCTGAAACCTCCTGGCGTCTAAAGGTTTGGTCTTTCTGGCCACTGTCTAGTGGCCTGCCAAGAACTGCTCATTACAAGAGACTCTCCTATCACTTGAGAGATTCCAAAGGTTTTTTAGGAGCTGTGTGCCAAGAATCAGGCACAAAGACCAAACATCTATCTATCACAGAGGCAAATTTTCTATGTAAACTCTCTGGATTTTTAAATTGTTGGCAACAAATCCTGGTGGACACTGTGATGATCCAACAAAGCAATTTTGAGATTGTAAATCATCAATGCTAGATGCAATTACCTTATGGCCATCTAGTCTCACCAAGCCTTTTGTGAACATGTTTTTCCTCTGTTGTAAGAGTGACACATCAATGCTGTAAAAGCAAAAACCATGCAATTGTTGCAGCCACGCGTTCTGGGAAACAAATTCCCTCAGAAGGACAATGCAGATAGTGGAGTGCAGGTTACTGCACCGGCAGGCCCAAGGCAGAGTCTCCTCTTAGCCAAGGACCCTGACCAGTTTTTGTGAAAACCTTATATACCCTAAGTGTACTTGCTCAAACCCACCTCCCCAAATTCCTTGAAACTAGTCTGGACAAGGTAAAGAGAGATACGATCAAAGTTAACCCATGATTCATGTGCCACAAGACTAGATAAACAGTGGATATTTATCAATAGGCCTGTGATCATATCCCGATAAACATAATGGGATTTACCACTTTGTTCTGTTACAGAGATAATTAGCATATTCTTTTAGGCAATGGAGAATCCAAGTCCTGAGGCTCTTTTATTGGGGGGTCTGGTTTTCCATTGGTATGCCATTTCTATAGACACCGGGCACAAAGTTCAGAGTCCATTGGGAGGGCGACCATGCGTGTAGCCTAATGTTCGCAGCCTGGCCTAGATGGAGTTCAGCTCTGTCTGTTTCCTCCTTCACAATAGGAAGTCTTTCTCTCCCCCAAGACCTCTAGCAGAAGGAAACTTTTCAGCAGTTTCTATATGTACTTCTAGGGGTGGTGTGTGTGTGTGTGTATCAGTTGGTGTCCTGTCTTTTCAGGTAACAGCACATCTCAGCTTTATCAGCACCCAGAGATTGCAACTATCTAACGTTTTGTAGAATCTGCGTGGTGTATATTAGATGGTCTACTGATCTACTCTAATTCCAACCAGCCAGTTTCCCATTGGGTAGCTCCAGTTTTGTTGTTGTTGCTGTTATGAATTGTATTGATACTGCCGCCAACAGACACACACACACATCCAAATATGCCTGGAGCATAAACATCAGCAAGCAAGATTTCCGGCAGTGTGTATGTGCCTTCAGCATTTTTCATTACAGCCAACTTGCCCTCTCAGTCATCAGAGTGGGACACGGTTTGCTTTGCAATCTTGTCTGCCTTTTTCATCCTGCCTATTTTAGTCAGAGTTCTACCAATATTGATGGCATCTGTTTAAAAATATATATCTTACAGAGAATTCCCTGGCAGTTCAGTGGTTAAGACTTGGCACTTTCACTGCCAAGAGCACAGGTTTAGTCTGTTTGAGAAACTAAAATCCCACGAACTGCGTGGTGTAGCCAAAAAATATACTCAATTTTAAAAATAAATAAAAATATACATCTTCTGGACAAACACATTAAGTCAATGTATTTCTGTGATTCATTTTCTATTTAGCACCAACATGTTCCAACTTATTTTCCATTTAAAATTTTATTTTACTGAAAACTTCAGCTGCTTAGTCTTTTCTATAAGGTTTTTTAAAAAAATTATTACTTGTATTTTTATCACAATAAGAACAACATATATAACATGAATAAGATGTAAATAGCAAAGTTGCTATATGTGATAACATTGCATATACAGAGAAATCTCAACATTTTGGGTTTTGGTTACTTTTCATTTCTATGCCTACTGAAAGAGGTATAATTAAGTGGAAGAATTCAGAATATCTGCATTTTTTCCCTCTATCATTCTATTATATATATATATATACACATGGGATTGCAAAGAGTCAGACACGACTGAGCGACTGATCTGATCTGATCTGATATACACACACACACAATTATATATGGTAAAATATACATAGTATAAAATTTAGTTTTAGCCATTTTTTTAAATTGAAGTATAACTGACCTACAACTGTATGCTTGTTCCAGCTGCACAACATATTGATTTAATGTTCTAACTCATTACAAAACAATCGCCACCATTTCAACCATTTTTAAGCGTACAGCTCAGTGGCATTAAGTACATTCACTTTGCCATGCAACCATCACCACCATCCACCCCCAGAACATTTTCTTTCATCTTCCCCAACTGAAACTTTATCTATTAACAATTTCTGTAGGATTTTGTAGCAAAATTTTAAATTCATGGATTAGCTTTTGGCTGTATCAAATTTTATTAAAACCAGGTTCTACCATTTTGAGCCTTTGACCTCCTATGTCTGGGGTCCATTTTTTAACATCTGAATTTTTTTAAATATTTATTTTGCTTATGTATTTGGTTGTGCCAGGTCTTAGCTGTGGCCTGTAGATCTTTTAGTTCTGTCTTGTAGGATCTAGTTCCCTGACCAGGGATCGAACCTGGGCCCCCTGAACTGGGAGTGTGGAGTCTTAGCCTCTGGACCACCAGGGAAATTCCACTTTTTGGTGACTTTTATTTATATCATTTTAAAGTTGCAATAATAGTACAAGGAATAATCATGTACCCTTTACTCAGATATTGTTTACATTTTGCAGATGTGTATTATCATTCTCACTCTCTTCCTTTTTCTCTCTCTCTAACACACACACACATAACACACTCATATACACATATATGTATATATTTTTTAATCTGAGCCATTTTTTGAGATTTTCTTGAGGCATGGCTGATTGACAATATTATATAAATTAATTTTCATGTATACAAAGTGATTTACAATTTTTAAACATTATACTCCATATACAGTTGTATCGGCTATTTTCCCTGTGCTGTACAACAAATCCTTGTAGCTTATTTGGGTTTTTATTTTATTTATTTATTTATTTTTGGCTCTGCTGGGTCTTCATGGCAGTGCGGGCTTTTCTCTAGTGGTGGGAAGCAGGGGCTACTCTCCAGTTGGGGCACGAGGGCCTCTCACTGCAGTGGCCTCTTGTGGAGCACAGGCTCTACACTGTGCAGGCTTCAGGAGCTGCAGCACATGAGCTCAGTAGCTGTGGCTCCCGGGCTCCAGAGCACAGGCTCGATAGCTATGGAGCACGGGCTTAGCTTTTCCACAGTATGTGGAATCTTCCTGGATCAGGGATCAAACCCACGTCTCCTGCATTGGCAGGCAGATTCTTTACCACTGAGCCACAAGGGCTAATTTGGTCAAAGTGTTAGTTCCAAAGATAACATCCCAGGGCTTTCTGGGATGAAGCCAGACGTCAGGTGGAGCCCAGGACCGAGCAGACATGAAAAAGTGGAGCAAAATCAATAAATAAAAGGGACAGGGACTTCCCTTAACCACTGGGCGGTCCAGTGGTTAAGACTCCACACTCCCAGTGCAGGGGCTTTTGTGGTTCAATCCCAGGTCTGGGGACTGAGATCCCACATGCCGTGTGGTTTGGCAAAACAAAAACAAAAAAAGGAACAAAAACTGGTTTAGAGAGCTCTTTCTCTTCACGTTGGCTGCAAGTTGTCATTTCTTCTTCACCTTCTCAGCCGGAGGGGTGCTCTGGGTGACACACACGGCGTGGACCTGGGCCAGACCTTCCCTGAGCCCACCTGATCTAGGCGGGGGGAGGGCCATGGAGATCTGTACTCAGCTTCAGAGCAGCATGAAGAATTGATTCTGGCCGGGGGGCGCGGGGCGGGGCGGGGTCGGGGGACGAGTGAACAAACAGAGGCGCTCCGGGGTCAGGTAGAGCTGAGGCCAGCAGGAGAGGGAAGCAGGGGGGCTCCCAGAAAAGCTTCCCAGTCGGGATACACGCTGGCGGTGGCAGGGTTCAGGTGTCATCAGGACTCCTGGAAGATTGTTTTCAAAATAATCTGCAGCAGGAAGGAAAAAATACAATAGCTCTGGAGTCGGAGAGGCTCTTGGGAGGATCTCTTGGGAAGGAATTTGATTAAAGAAACAGGCTGCCTTTGTGGTCACAGAAATGTAACTTAAATGAGCTCCTTTCCATCTCTCATTTGAAATGTTTCCATGAACCAAACATACACTTCCCTCTGCCTCGGCTCGCTGCCTGTTTCTGTATGAACCATGAGCTAAGAATGGCTTGATGTTTTTAAACGGTTGGGGAAAAGAATCGAAACAAGGATATTTTTTGTGACATGTAAAAATTACGTAACATTCAAATTTCTGCATCCATAAATAGTTTTATTGGAGCATGTGTGTGCTAAGTAGCTTCAGTTGTGTCTGACTCTTTGTGACCCTGTGGACTGTAGCCCGCCAGGCTCCTCCATGGGATTCTCCAGTCAAGAATACTGGAGCGGGTTGGCATTTCCTCCTCCAGGGGATCTTCCTAACCCAGGGATCCAACCTGGATCTCCTAAGTCTCCTGCATTGGCAGGCAGATTCCCTACCACTGAGCCACCAGGGAAGCCCACGAGGCAGCTTTTGAGTAGCAATGGCAAGAGTTGGGTAGTTTTGTCAGAGACCATATGGCTTCCCAAATCTAAAATATTTATTAGGTTTTTAAAAAACAGATGTCATTTATGGCTAAGGTGGCTCAGTGTTAAACAACCTGCCTGCCAATGCAGGCAATGCATGTTGGATCACTGGGTTTGGAAGATCCCGGGTTTGGAAGATCCCCTAGTCAGACCCATCCAAGCGCATATGCATACACATTTATGAATGCTTGTTTTTTTCCTCAGTTAAAAAAGTAATACAAGGGATGTGTCCCTGGTGGTCCAGTGGCTCAGACTCCATGCTTCCAATGCAGGGAGCATGGTGTTTGATCCCTGGCTGGGGAACTACGATTCCACATGCTACATAGCACGGCAAAATAAATAAATTAAATTAATTAAACACGGAGTATTCATTTTAAAAAGTAACACATGTTCACGGTAGAAAATATGGAAATCAATTTTTTTTTAAAAGCACTTGCGATACCACTGGTCAATGGTTTTTTCGGATGCATATACATGCCTCTAAGGGCTCCAAAATCACTGCAGATGGTGACTGCAACCATGAAATTAAAAGATGCTTACTCCTTGGAAGAAAAGTTATAACCAACCTAGACAGCATATTGAAAAGCAGAGACATTACTTTGCCAACAAAGGTCTGTCTAGTCAAGGCTATGGTTTTTCCAGTGGTCATGTATGGATGTATGGATGCATACATACATATGTCTTCACAGACCAACTGTGAAGAAGGCTGTGCGCCGAAGAATTGATGCTTTTGAACTGTGGTGTTGGAGAAGACTCTTGAGAGTCCCTTGGACTGCCAGGAGATCCAACCGGTCCATTCTGAAGGAGATCAGTCCTGGGTGTTCTTTGGAAGGAATGTTGCTAAAGCTGAAACTCCAGTACTTTGGCCACCTCATGCGAAGAGTTGACTCATTGGAAAAGACTCTGATGTTGGGAGGGATTGGGGGCAGAAGGAGAAGGGGATGACAGAGAATAAGATGGCTGGATGGCATCACCGACTCGATGGACGTTAGTTTGAGTGAATTCCGGGAGTTGGAGGAAAAGGGGACGACAGAGGATGAGATGGCTGGATGGCATCACCGACTTGATGGACATGAGTTTGAGTGAACTCCGGGAGATGGTGATATATAGGGAGGCCTGGCGTGCTGCGATTCATGGGGTCGCAAAGAGTTGGACATGACTGAGCAACTGAACTGAACTGAAGGGTCTGGCTGTATAAGTATCATGAAACTAGGGAGATGCTAGGTTAGTTATTTTTTGTGTTTTTGCTCTTACTTTTGAATCAATTTAATATATCCTAAGAAATTTTCACAAACTTCAATCTATTACCTGATTATATCAGCAATTAACCTCATTAGATATTTAGGTTGTTTCCAAGTTTTGAACATTAATAAAGCTGTAGAGACTATTTTTCAGTGTTTCTCTGATTATCCTGAAAACAAATTCCAAGCATCAGAATTACTGGGTCAGCAGACTTGCATCCATTTTGCCAAGCTGTACCCCAGAAACATCAAGTCAACATGTGTTTCCACCAGAAGGACCAAGGAAGCCTCCCCCACTTCACCACATTCTCATCAGCACTGGACATAATCATACTGTTCCATCGAGAGGTGGGAGAGGACTCATTTTCAGTCACATTTCTATGATCAATGTGAAGTGAAAGTGAAAGTCGCTCAGTTGTGTCTGACTCTTTGCAACCCCATGGACTATACATACAGTCCATGGAATTCTCCAGGCCAGAATACTGGAGTGGGTAGCCTTTTCCTTCTTCAGGGGATCTTTCCAACCCAGGGATTGAACCCAGGTCTCCCGCTTTGCAGGTAGATTCTTTACCAGCTGAGCCACAAGGGAAGCCCTATGATCAATAGTGCATTTTAATCTTCCACCATTCTACTGGCCATCTATATTTATTTTTTAATTATCACTAATTCTTTGTCCATTTTTTCTATTTATTTCTGTTCTTAAAGAGGAATAAGACCTGCTCTTACTACACTTAATAAGAGGTACAAACTACTATATATAAAATAAATAAGCTACAAGGTTATATTGTACACTGCATGAAATATAGCCAATTTTTATAACTTTCAATGGAGAATAAGCTATATAGAAATATTGTATCACTGTGTTACACATACTATTGCAAATCACCTAATTTCAGTTAAAAAAAGAAAAAGAACCATTTTATTGATTTGAAGGACTTCCCTGGTGGCTCAGTGGTAAAGAATCCACCTGCTAATGCAGGAGACATGGGTTCGATTCCTGGGTAGGGAAGATCTCCTGGAGAAGGAAAATGGCCACCCACTTCAGTATTTTTGCCTGGGAAATCCCATGGACAGAGAAGCCTGGTGGGCTACAGTTTAAGGGGTTGCAAAAGAGCTGGACATGACTTGGCGACTAAATCGCAACTGATTTGAAAGTGCTCTTTGTGTGGTAAGGATATTAACTATGTTAATTAAAACTGAATGCTATGGGGAGTTCTCTGGCAGTCCAGTGGTTAGGACTCTGGACTTTCACTTCGGAGGGCCAGGGTTCAATCACTGGTTGGGGAACTAAGATCCCGAAGCAGCCAAACCAAACCAAACAAAACCAAAAATCTGAATGTTATCAAAGTCCTATTGTGGTGGCAGCTAATCAGGGCTGGAGGGAGGGGGAATTGGAGGAAGGTGGTGAAAGGTACAAACCTTCAGTTATAAGATAAATTATAAGATAAATAAGCACTAGGGATATGATGTACAGTGTGATCAATTTAATTAACACTGCTGTATGTTATATATGAAAGCTGTTAACAGAATAAATCCTAAGAATTCTCATTACAAGGGAAAATTTTTCTTTTTCTTTTCTTTTGCATCTATGAGATGGTAGATGTTCACTAAAACTACTATGGTTCATTTCATGATGTTTGTAAGTCAAATCACTATACTGTACACCTTAAACTTACACAGCTCTGTGTGTCAATTTTAACTCGATGAAACTGGAGGGAAAAAGTAAATATTAAAAAAAAAGTACGGCTAATCAGGTACCCACTTTCTGAGAAAAAGAAAAGAGAAAGTAGTAACTGTATATTTTCTGGGTCCATGGAAAATATTTTCCCCAATCTATCCATTGATTTTTTAAAATAATTTTTTAAATTGAAGTATAGGTGATTTACAATGTTTCAGGTATATAGCAAAGTGATTAAGTTATATATATATATAACTTTACTCTTTTTCAAGTTCTTTTCCGTTATAGGTTATTACAAAATACTGAATATAGTTCCCTCTGATATAGTTCCCTCTATACGGTAGTAGGTCCTTGCTGTTTATTTTACATGTCTGTTAATTCCGAATTCCTAATTTATCCCCCTCCTTCCCTTTCGGTAACTGCAAGTTTGCTTTCTTGTCTGTGAGTTATTTTGGTCTTGTAAATAAATTCCCCTGTATTGTTTTTAAGATTCCACATATAAGTGAAATCAGATGATACGTGTCTTTGGCCTCACTTAGTATAATAATCTCTAGGTCCATTTATATTGCTGCAAAAGGCATTATATCATTCCTTTTATGGCTGAGTAAAATTCCAGTGTTTGTGTGTGTTTGTATAAAACACATCTTCTTTATCCATTCATCTATGGGTGGACATTTAAGCTATTATAAATAGTGCTTCTATGAACACTGGGGTGCGTGTATCTTTTCGAATTAGAGTTTTGTCTTTTCTGGACAAAACAAAAATTCCAGTCCTGGACATAAGTCAGGAGCAGAATCGTTGCATTGCTGGATCATATGGTAACTCTAATTTTAGTTTTTTAAGGAACCTCCATGTGGTTCTCCATAGTGGCTGCGCCAATTTACATTCCATCAACAGTGTAGGAGAGTTCCTTTTTATTCTCAGACTTTTTTTATTATTATCCTTACACTTTTAAAAGGGTTCACCACATTAAATTTGTACTAAACATTCATGTGGTCAAATCCATCCAACCTATCCCCATGGAGCTGGTGTTGTGTCTGTGCTTACACACAAGCAGGCTAATACTTTTCATACCTGCCTGGCCCCATGAAGATCCCATTGGTGTGCCCAGGACCAGCCTCTGCAGATCACCTGGGGCTGTTTCAGAGGGAGGTGAAGTTCAGGAAGCAAGAGTGGCCCTCCATCCTTATCGTCAGGTCCCTTGGATGCCAGGATGCCAAAGAACCAGCAAGGGGACTCCCTGTACCATCTGCCTGCCCACCCTGCCTCACGTGTAAGGGCTGTGGCAAGACACATTCTGTCACAGTGAAGGGATGCACCCTACCTGGGTGAGCACATAGTCCTCCTGGGTTAGGTTCCAAAGGATTTCAAAGTGGTCCATATCATGGAGCTCTTCAAAGGAGGCTTTCCACCCTCCTTGGCACAATGTCTGTGTAAGAGAAATGAGGGAAGAGGAAACATGAGGCTCGTTGGCCGGGAGGGCGGGCAGAGCTGGAGAAGGGCTCTCGCACCTGCTTACCAGCTGCTCAGTAAGTATTTGTTGAAGAAATGATTGGTATCATAGGGTCCATTTAGGTGAAATAAACAGGAAAATAATAAGATTGGACGACCCTCAACCTCAAGCCAAAAGAGGGGTGCCCGGGGTACCTGATAAAACTCCCTGGACTGTCGGTGGAATTCCGGGCTGTCGTGTTGGCCCACAGTCACCAGGATGCGGCAGGCTGGATCCGCGGGCTGGGTGGGGGCCGTCTCCAGCTGCCACAGCGGGCTGTTCCTCTGAGCATCCTCCCTGGTGTGGGGGTAGGTGTGGTCAGGACAGAGGAAAGCATTTGCTGCACCCCCGGCCCTCCTCACTGGCTGCAGGCCAGCTGAGGGGGATGAGGGGACAAGTGACTTACAGGGCTGGGAGGAGGGGGGCATTCTCAGAGGTGTGCATGATGGGCTCCAGGTCGTAGACTCCACTCAGCAGGAAGAAGCCTGTGAAGGTAGAGAACAGTCACTGAGCCAGGCTGCTGGATGGGGCAAGATGGGGCCAACCTGCCTCCAGGGTCAGAGGGGCAAGACAAGGGAAGCGGCAGAGAAGAAGCAAAGCAGGCCCTGCTCCCTGGGCCCAAAGCCCCCAGGTCAAGCCACTCACAGCTGTTGAGATTTCAAGCAACTGGTATAGACCCTCAGGCCCATCAGGGCAGGGTGAAGGCTGCCTAGTCAGACTCATTCTCCGTGGAAACCTTTGAGGTTGGGCGTGACTCCATGCTTGGTCCAGTCGGCCAGGAGCATCATGGCAGCGAGGTGGGCCCCAGCAGAGTGTCCACACAGGTAAATTCCCCTTCAGTGGGTCAGAGCAGAGAGCAGGGTTTGCCTTCAGTGTAATCAAAGCCACAGCCCAGTATCGAGGGGATCCCATTTGCCTTCTGCTCCAAAGCCAGAAGGGATGGCTGGGCTGCATCCAAGGAGATGAATCCACTGTCCTCCCACCCAGTCTGACAAAAGGAAAGTTTGCAGTGGTACCCACTGGTTGCCTGGATACTGCTTCTGGACAAACATGATGCTCTGGGTCACCTGGTCTACCATCTGGTCCAGGGTGCCTGTGCAGAGGGCAGGAGCTGTGTCAGGCTCCATCAGGGGCTCTCTCCCCTCCAAATCCCAGTGGCCCTTGTACCTGCAAGACCACTCGTTACCTTTGGGGGCAATGTCATAAGCCACTATCACCACGGCCACTCCCTGTGCTGTCAGTGGGTTCACCATGAAGGCTGATGTGTCCTTGCTGCAGAAGGAGACAAAGGCATAACAACTGGAGGCCACGTGGCCACTAGACTGCTTCAGTGTCTGGTCCACCCAGAGCCCTGCCCCTCTCTGACCCAGGGTGGTAAGGGAAGAAGTGAGGCTCTGTCCTTATCACATCACATGCTAGCTGTGGCGCCCTAGAGACTATATTTAATCTCTAAGCCCGGTTTCTTCCTCTGTGAAATAGAGATAATTATGTTCTTTCTCTTCGGATGCTGTTTCTGAGAACTGAAGATCAGACATGCAGGGAGCCTCACAAGGCAAAGGGTAAAAATGCAATAAGTGCAACATTAAAATGCTGTGGTTGAAGGGCAGTAGATCCTATAATAAGCAATTCCTTAGTATGATCCTAGGGAACAACAGTGTCTGTGAAAATCCAAATACCCCTCTGCTTATCTTAGGGTGCCCACTGGGGCCAATCCCAGTTTGCCTGGGACTCTCTCTTTTTTTACTGCTAAAGGCCCCAACCCCCGGGAAACCACTCAGTTCTGAGCAAAACGGGATGGTTAGTCACTGTGGTTCTCCATGATTGGAGAGTAGACTGAACATGCTTTTCACTGAATATAGTGGGTTCAACAGTGTCTTTCCTCAAAAGACATGTCTAAATCCTAAACCCTGGTACCTGTAAATGTGACCTCATTTGCAATAGGGTCTATGCAGGTATGGGCTTCGCAGGGGTTTCAGTGGGTAAAGACTCCACCTGCAATGCAGGAGACTCAGGATATGTGGGTTCAATCCCTGGGTCAGGAAGATCCCCTGGGGAAGGGCATGGCATCCCACTCCAGTATTCTTGCCTGGAGAACCCCAAGAACAGAGGAGCCTGGTGGGCTACAGTCCATAGGGTCACAAAGAGTCAGACACGACTGAAGCGACTGAGCACACACACAATGCAGACATAATTAAGAATCTTGAGACGGGATCATCCTGGATTTAAGATGGGCCCTAAACCCAATAACTGGTGATGTTGTAACAGAAATGAGAGGAAGGATGGAGATGCAGACACACGAAGACCATGTGAAGATCAAAGCTCAGTTTGAAGTGATGCAGCCACAAGGTGAGAAAAGCTTGGAGCCCCAGAAGCTGGAGCCTTCGGAGGGAGTGCTGCCCTGCCCACACCTTGATTTCAGACTCCTGGCCTCCAGGACTGTGAGAGAAGACATTTCTGTCCTAGGAAGCCCCCACGTTTGCAGTAAGTTGTTGCAGCAGTCCCAGGAAAGGAAGAGGCCAGGCAAAGACGAATCTCCTCTTTTCTCCATTCATTCACATTCCCTGGCTCACCTTCCGCTCTGCCAGTATCCTCCGTGAAAAAACACCAGGAAAGGCATAGCTGTAGGACAAAACAAAGGGCGTGTGGGCCAAGGCAGGGCTCCCAGCTGAGATCCGAGGGCAACCACCAGCCCCCAGTTACCTTCAGATACTGCCTCGGGAAGGTAGATGTCCAATTTCTCTCCGTCGCCGTCTCCGTAGGGGACATTGAGCAGGCTCCTCCCGGTGGCCCGGGCCCTCTTGGTGACTGTCTCCGGAAATGGACAAATCACTGTCAGTACAACCTCAGGCAGCAGCACGTTCTGTTATTATTTTGCCGAAAGCCCCTTTGGGTTGACCAGTTGGCTCCAGAGGTCAGTGCTTCCCCAAGTCCATATGGTAATTGGGCCTGGGGTCTGAAGCATTCCCCCAGATGCATAGTTAAAAAGACATCAGACTGGCCCATGTGGGTGGAGGCAGTACTATCTTCAATGTCTGTCTCTGGTGAGCTGGCAGTTGACCGGCACCATTTCTACCTCTACTCTATTACATGTTTATTATGAGTGTTACCCTTGGCTACATGCTCCTGGAAGTATAAACTTGTCCAAGTATTTGAAAAAATAATCTTCTAGAAACTAAGATATAAAATCACTTGAAACAAATAGATAATAAAACACTGCTACTGCTAAGTCACTTCAGTCGTGTCCGACTCTGTGCGACCCCACAGACGCCAGCCCACCAGGCTCCGCCATCCCTGGGATTCTCCAGGCAAGAACACTGCAGTGGGTTGCTATTTCTTCTCTGATGCATGAAAGTGAAATGTGAAAGTGAAGCCGCTCAGTCATGTCCGACTCTTAGTGACCCCATGGACTGCAGCCTACCAGGCTCCTCCACCCATGGGATTTCCCAGGCAAAAGTACTATAAAACACTATGAATACATAATTGAGTGCCATGATGGCAGAGGTCAGAGTGATGTGAAAATTGGCTTAGGACTGGGGTTGAGAGAAAGGAGGAAAGGGACTGTAAATAAATTAAATATCAAAGGCGGAGACATAGAGGTGGGAGTGAAACACAGCAGGACTCTATGGTCCTTGTCCCCCATGTCATCTGCTGCCTTTTGTCTGTGGAACATTAGCCAAAGAATAAGTTTAACCAGAGAAGTGAGAAAATGCAGAAACGAAGGAAAACAGTCAAAGAAGACCAAATAATAATAATAATGTCATAAAACATAGGCAAGGACTTTTAGTTCCTTCTCAAGGGCTATAGATTATATTCTGAGCTGTCTTATAGATAAAGCCCGCACCATGTGGAAAAATTTAACTACAGGATGACTAGACTATAGCCAGACGATGCAATCTGCCACAATTGTAAGAACTGGCCTCAGAGAAATGGAAACAAACCGACTGTGGAACTGAAGATTAACTGTACCTAAAATAATTAAGATGATGCTGGTCAGACCACTGGTGACCAATTTCAAGATGATTGTCAGAGCTGACTGTGCTGTTTCTGCCTGTAGCTCCCTCCCTCTGTCTATAAAAGCTCTTGCCCAGGGGGCAAGTCAGCATTTGAACAGGTGTCTGCCTCACCCTCGCCTGCTGAGTTGCTGGCATCCAAAATAAAGCAAATTTTCATTCCCACCAACCTGGCCTCTTTATTGGCTTTTGAGAGGCGAGCAGCCAGCTGGGCCCCACTTTCATGAAGAGGAAGGGACTCTCTATGTTCATGGACTTTCAATGTCCCCCAAAGGCCCCACTTTCATCACTGAAACCCGGGCAGCTCAGCTCCCGCCAGCACTGGGCACCAGGGAGTGTAAACTGGTAAGTTTTTCCTGTGGGGCAACTTGGAAATAGGTACTAAAGCCCAAGAAAATCATATTCCTTGATGCATAAGACCTTATCCATCCATTATTATAAGAAGTAATCAGAAATATTTTTAAGGACTTGCTTTAAAGATGCTCACACTAATGCTATTTATGACACTGAAACATTTTAGACACAGCCCAGGGGACCTACAACAGAAAACTGGCCAAATACATTATGGTATATCCCCTTTCTCTCCTTTATTTTTGACCTCAGCATTCATCCATCCTTCAAATATTTTTATTTACTGTCACCCTCACTAGACCATAAGCTCTGTGACAACAAGGGCTTTGCTTTGCCCACCTCTGTACAACAGAACCGGGTACATCAAAACCACGTAAAATAAAATTGTGTAGGGAATTCCCCAGCAGTCCAATGGTTAGGACTCTGTGCTTTCACTGCCGACAGCTCGAGTTCAATCCCTGGTCTGGAACGAAGATCCCACAAGTTATGCAATGAATAAATATTTCAATACACAGTGTTGGGTCAATTGAATGGGAAAAAAAAGTTTTTCGATCCCTATCTCATACCATATCAGATCAGTTCCAGATTGACTACAGCTTTAAATATAAGAGCAAAGACAATAAACCTTTTATTTTTATGTTGCTTTTTAATGATATGTTTTTTAATATTTATTTTTATTTATTATTTGGCATTGCATTTATGATAATAATTTGAAATGTATTTTTAAAAATATTTTTATTTGTTTTATTTTTGGCTGTGCTGGGCCTTCTTTGCTGCACACAGGCTTTCTCTAGATGCTGCAGGGATCTCTAGATCCTTCACTGCGGTGCATGGGCCGTGGCTTCTCTTGTTGCAGACCACAGGCTCTAGACGCAAGGGCTTCAGCAGTTCCGGTGTGTGGCCTAAGTAGTTCTGGTCCTTGGGCTTAGTTGCTTCGTGGCATGTGGGATGTTCCAGGATTAGGGATCGAACTGGTGTCCCCGGCATTGCAAGGTGGATCCTTTTTTTGTTTGCTTTGACACGAAAGTAGGATTTATTGGTGGACGTGAGTAAAGAAGAGACAACGCCAAGGCTCTCATGGGTGCAGGGCCCACCATTTGTCCAAGGGAACACTATCAGGCTGTGTTGACCCCACAGCCATCTGGCATGAACTATTACTCTGCTTACATGTTTCAAATTTATCCAAATTAAACTTGGCAAATTCCCACTTCTGGTGGCCAGGGAACTTGAACCTGGCCCTGCGCAGGGCCTCAGTCACATGCTCCTTGTTCTGCAGCTTGGTGAGGATGGATACATCTTGTTGATGCGGATGACATGGAAGGGGTGGCGCCCCACTTGGATGTGAAAACCATCTTTGCCCTGTTTTCACCATGGACTTGTTGGCACAAACCCAGGCAGGCTCCAGGGCTTTGGAGGAGAGTTGCTCACACTCGTCTGACACTGTGTGGCCACGGAGTGGGAACCCATCCACTTTTGCCTTCTGCTCCAGGTCAAAGATGCAGATCTTAGCATCAGGGACACCTTGGCAGAAGTCAGACTTCGGGTTCAGTTTGTTCTGACAATACCAGTAACACCGGGTGGGGCGGCAACCCATGGTGAGACTAGGATCTTAAATGGGGTGCCGAAGGGAAAGAGCGAGGTGGATTCTTAATCACTGGACCACCAGGGAAGCCCTAACTTGAAATGTCTTTTAAGAATGTCATCATATTTTGTAAACTGTGTTGAAAAGTTGACGGGCAGGTACCTGTGAAAGTTATGAGCTATCTGAGCATTAAGTGAGATGCCATTACTTACTTTTTCTTTTGAAGAAATAATAATCGGCTTATAAAAATATACAGCAGCCATTTCCATGAAATACCCCTGACAAGGTGACTGTCATGGATATGGAATCTCTCTCCCCTAAATCCAAATGGCAGCATATGAAATGCATTTCTGCCTGTTTCACTTAATATTTCTTGGAGAGCTTTCCTAATCAGTACATAGACAGCTTCCTCATTCTTCTCTTTCTTTTTTAATAAATAGGTAACTTGCTATTCCGTCCTATGGCTGCACCTTAATTTATTTAACTGGTTGTGCCAGTTTTTAGGCCAAAACAAACCTCACCAGATCATCAGGAAAGTCTCTTGGCTCCCTCTCTGTTTATCCTGAATCCTGAATTTTCTCCCTGCGCCCACTGAGACCACCCTGGATCCCCCTCACCTCTCCCCCGTTTTCACCAGGGCTCCCTGCAGCCCTGCAGGTGTGAGCCAGGTGTAACTTACATCACATCCCATTGATCTGAGGTTCCTGTCTGTTGCTGGGGCTGCCCTAACAAAATGTCATACATACACTCAGGGGCTTCGACAACAAGACCCTGGAAGGGAGGATCAAGGTGCCGGCAGGGGAGGTGTCTGGCGAGGGTCCTCCCCGGGATGGCAGAGGGCTTTCTGGCTGGGGGCTCCCGTGGCCTCTTTGGGTTTGGGAGCAGCTCTCCCTCTCTCTAGGGAGACGAACCCTCTGTGTCTCTTCAAACAATCCTACTGGATCAGGACTCCATCCTTCTGACCTCATTTAACTTTTTTCTTCCTTAGAGGCCCCCTCTCTAAACACAGCCCCACTAGGAGCTAGGAGTTCAACGTGTGAGGTTTTTAATAATAATTATTATTTTTTAAAAAATATTTATTTATTTATTTGGCTGCATCAGGTCTCAGTTGCAGCACTCAGGCTTAGTTGCTCCTCGGCACATGTGACCTTAGTTCTCTAAGCAGGGAGCAAACCTGCGTTGCCTGTATTGGAAGGCAGATTCTTAACCACCAGGGAAGTCCCAAGTAATTATTCTAAGGGAAGACAGTTTTTTCTCCTATTCTTTTCTTTGGTTGTGCTGTGCAGCATATCTTAGTTCCCCAACCAGGAGTCGAAACCCTGCCCCTTCAGTGGAAGCTTGGAGTCTTAACCACTGGACCTCCAGGGAAGTCCCTTCAACACATGAATTTTTCAGTCCATGACAGCCCCACACTCCCTCCAAAAAGCCCCAGAGCTCCCCTGCTCACCTTCCCTGAGAGGTCTGCCAACCACCTTCCCTCCAGGTGTGAAGGTGTTTGTTCTGGACAAACTCCTCATACCGCAGGCTCAGCAAAGGGGAGCGATTTAATTAACACAAGAGTTCTGGAAGTACACGTGCACCCATGAGATTTATGTTGTGCCAAAACGAAGAAAAAGGTAATGAAACGTATGCTCTAAGTTGAAGAGCAATTAAAACCAGGCAGCTGTCAAGATTCATTGTCACGTGTTAAAAAAAGTCTCCCTCTGATATTAAAAAACCCAGCTGAGCCTGACACAGAGAAACTGCCTCTCTCCAGGAAGTGGCGTGATGGGTTGATGGCAGGCAGCTGGGTGCAGGGACAGAGACTAGGGTGACTCACTGTCTCCCCCCAGAGCCTGAATACTGCCAGCCCTCCAGATGCTGCATCTACAGGCAGGGACACTGGGGGGCTTCAACAAGACGCTCCAGGATAAACCCAATTACAAACTTCCTTTTTTGAGAAAGCAAAAATTCATTTTCTATTGCTTACAGTCCAAAGTGTCACAGCTCTGACAGAGAGAAACTACCCGTCTCCAGACCCAACTGAGCACTGTGTGAGAGCAATTAGGAGAGGCAGGGGCCAGAATCCCTAGAGACTAATGCAGGCGTGGGGCGGGGAAACCCATCAGATGGTGTCAGAAAGCTGAAGATCAAGAGTTTATCAGGTGCTGTGGGAGCAATTTAAGAAGTGGTTAGGGTCCACCAGCCTTTTTTTAAATTTATTTTCTGTACACTCTTTTTTTTTTTTGGCCTGGTCACACAGTATGTGAGATCGTAGTTCCCCGACCAGGGATTGAATCTGCGCCCCCTGCGTTGGAAGCATGGGGCCTTAACCACATGACCATCAGGGAAGTCCCCTCATCTAGTTTCAGAACTCTTCCCTCTCAGTCTTTTAATTCACTTAGAAAACAAATATTTATATAAGCAGCGATCTTGTGCCCATTTTGGAATTTTGCAGTGATAAAATAGGAAAAAAAAATATCCCAATCATGTGTGGCTTACCCCTTAAAGAGGGGGACAAGCAGTTGTAACTGTCAGGTAGCAACATGTTCTATAGAAATGAGCCAGATCTGAAAAGACCACACACTGTGTGATTCCAACTATTCTGGGAGAAATAAAAGAATGGAAACAGTGAAAAGATCAGTGGCTTCTGGGGGCCGGGGTGGGTGGGAGGGAGGGAAGAATAGTCAAATACAGGATTTTTAAGTCTGTCTGTGAACACAAATAGGGAGGGAGTATCTGGCAGGACGAGTGGACAAGCTGGAGAAGCTCTGGGAGGTTGTAGGGTAGTGGGGGTTTCTGGGGTTCAGTCATGTTTAGTCCAAAGTCAAAGAAAAAGCAACTTTCCTTCTGATTCTCCACATACGGGATCTTAGTTCCTCAACCAGGGATCAAACTGAGGCCCCTGCAGTGGAAGCCTGAGATCTTAACCACTGGACTGCCGAAGAAGTCCCAACCATTTTAAAGTGAACAAGTCAAAATTGATGGTGTTATTAAAAAGAAAAAAGTGAACAATGTAGTGGCACTTAGCACATTCACAACGCTTTGCAACCATCACCTCTATCTAGTTCCTGAACATTTGTTTCAGGGGTTCCCTGGTGGCTCAGTGGTAAAAGAATCTGCCTGCCAATGCAGGAGATGCAAGTTCAATCCCTGGGTCCAGAAGATTGCCTGGAGAAGAAAATGGCAACCCTCTCCAGTATTCTTGCCTGAGAAATCCTATGGACAGAGGAGCCTGGTGGACCACAGTCCACGGGGTCACAAAGAGTCAGACATGACTTAGTGACTAAACAACAAAACATTTTTTTTCATCTCAGAGGGATACCCATTAAGCAGCCCCTGTAATCACAGCTTTGTGTCTCTACAGATTGCCCTGTTCTGGATGCTTCACATAAATGGAATCGTACATATAAATAATAATCATACATATAAATGTGACCTTTTGTGCCTTCCTTCTTTCAGTGAGCACTGTGTTTCAGTGTCCATCATGTTCTAGTATGCATCAGTAGTTCATTCCTTTCTTGTGCCCAAAATAATTCCATTGCACGGACATATCACACTTTGTTTATCCAGTCATCTGTGGATGAATTTGGACTTTTCCCACCTTTTGGCAATTGTGAATAATGCTGCTATGAACATGTGTGTACATGTATTTGACTACTTATTTTCAATTATTTGGGGTTAGAATTTTTTAACTGAACTATTGTTGACTTATTACATTACATTAGTTTCAGGTATATGACACAGTGATTCAACATTTTATAGATTATAGTCCATTTAAAGTTATTACAAAATAATGGCTGTATTTCCCTCTGCTGTACAATAATATATCCTTGTTGCTTATCTATTTTACACATAGTATTTTCTATCTCTTTTAGAAAGAATTTTTAACACTGTTCATACTATCAAAAGAAAAAAAAAAGATTGCAGGGAGCTACCTTGTGGTCCATTGGTTAGGACTTGTAGATTTCACCGCCATGGCGGTGAAATTCTTGGTCAGGTAACTAAGATCCTGCAAGCCCTGCAGCTCAGCCAAAAAAAAAAAACACACACACACAAAAAATCCACAACAAACCAGGATTGCACCCTATTAATACAGAACATTTTCTTCCAGGAGAAAATAAAAAGAGACTAGAAGAAACCGCATTACAATGTGAACAATGGGTGGCAGAATTATTGATGGCTTTATTTTCCAAAATCCTTTTCAGTAAGCAAATGCTCCTTTTGTAATCAGAAAACAATTGTTGCCTAAAAATGGCCAGCCTCAGATAGTGCAGGGCGGGGCTATTACAATGTGGTCTGTGAACAATGAGTGCCCCATAATGTTTGCTACTGGCCCATGACGCAGGTGTCGGTAAACATTTATATATTAATATATGCAGTTTGGCAGAATGGCTGTTTCTATTGAAATTAGGACTAAGGAATTTGGGCTTTCAAACAACTTGTACGTGAATGTTCACAGCCGCACTTTTCACAATCGCCAAAACGGGGAAATAGCCCAAATGTCCATCAGAGGATGAATGGATAAACAAAACGTGGTCCATCCACACAACGGAAAATTATTCGTCCATAAATAGGAATGAAGCCCGGGCAGGCTATAACAAGGACGGACCTCCAAAACCTTGTGCTAAGGGAAAGCGGCCAGACACAAAAGATCACATCTTGTAGGATTCCATTTATAGGAAACATCCAGAATAGGAAAATCCATAGAGATAGAAAGCAGTCATTTGTTGCCAGGGCCTGCCTAACGGGTAGGGAGGTATCCTTTCAGGGTGATGAAAAATGTTTTGGAACCACACAGAGGAAATGATACCAACAACGTGAATGTACTGAATGCCGCTGACTTGTACACTGTAAAATGGTTAAAATGGTACATTTTAAGTTAGGTGTATCCTATCACAGATAAACAAAAGTGGGCCCTTTGGTTTTATCTGGTGGAAAGGAAAAACAGCCAACTCAGCCTTAAAAAGTAGGAGGATCCCTCGGAGAGGCTGTCAGTTGCAGAAGCTGTCAATCACGAGGCCCCCACCCACCTCGATGGTGATTGGCTCTCCTAGGGCGAGGCGTGGCTTGAGGGACAGGGAGTTTGGAAATGTGCCCCCAGCCTGGTTACACACACACATTATTTAGTTTCTTGTACAATGTATTTTTGAAATTAGTTTCTTGTACAATGAGAAACGCTGGGTTGGAAGAAACACACGCTGAAATCAAGATTGCCGGGAGAAATATCAATAACCTCAGATATGCAGATGACACCACCCTTATGGCAGAAAGTGAAGAGGAACTCAAAAGCCTCCTGATGAGTGAAAAAGTTGGCTTAAAGCTCAACATTCAGAAAACGAAGATCATGGCATCTGGTCCCATCACTTCATAGGAAATAGATGGGGAAACAGTGGAAACAGTGTCAGACTTTATTTTTGGGGGCTCCAAAATCACTGCAGATTGTGATTGCAGCCATGAAATTACTCCTTGGAAGGAAAGTTATGACCAACCTAGATAGCATATTCAAAAGCAGAGACATTACTTTGCCAACAAAGGTCCGTCTAGTCAAGGCTATGGTTTTTCCAGTGGTCATGTATGGATGTGAGAGTTGGACTGTGAAAAAAGCTGAGCGCCGAAGAATTGATGCTTTTAAACTGTGGTGTTGGAGAAGACTCTTGAGGGTCCCTTGGACTGCAAGGAGATCCAACCAGTCCATTCTGAAGGAGATCAGCCCTGGGATTTCTTTGGAAGGAATGATGCTGAAGCTGAAACTCCAGTACTTTGGCCACCTCATGCGAAGAGTTGACTCATTGGAAAAGACTCTGATGCTGGGAGGGATTTGGGGCAGGAGGAGAAGGGGATGACAGAGGATGAGATGGCTGGATGGCATCACCGCCTCAATGGACGTTAGTTTGAGTGAACTCCGGGAGTTGGTGATGGACAGGGAGGCCTGGAGTGCTGCGATTCATGGGGTCGCAAAGAGTCGGACACAACTGAGCAACTGAACTGAACTGAACTGAACAATGTATTTTTGAAGAGGAAAAAAAAAGAAACTAAAATAGTTGCTTAAGTTTACTGCAACTCATTTGAAAAGACCCTGACTCTGGGAAAGATTGAAGGCAGGAGAAGGGGACAACAGAGGATGAGATGGTTGGATGGCATCACGGACTCAATGGACATGAGTTTGAGTCAACTCCGGGAGTTGATGATGGACAGGGAGGCCTGGCATGCTGCAGTCCATGGGGTCACAAAGAGTCGGACACGACTGAGAGACTGAACTGAACTGAAATTTACTGCTATGCTCACTGCTTCCACTTCTGGAAAGTGGCCTGCTTATTGATGCTCACCACCTCTGC
The DNA here is from genome assembly GCF_003369695.1 of Bos indicus x Bos taurus. Classification (NCBI taxonomy): domain Eukaryota; kingdom Metazoa; phylum Chordata; class Mammalia; order Artiodactyla; family Bovidae; genus Bos; species Bos indicus x Bos taurus. The sequence continues at coordinate 55,055,222 of NC_040094.1, forward strand.
TTCTGTGAACCGGCCTGCTTATGGCTTCAACCAAACTGCGTAGGCTGGAAAGTCACTAGGACCCGGAAGCCCACGCATATAAAAGATACCCAGAATAAAGCCCGGGGGCTCAGACACTGGAGGCGATTCCGCTGAGCACATGCCGGTGCTGGATAAACCCTGTTGTTCTGCATCTCCCAGTGTTGTAATCTCTTTCCGTCGCCACGGCTTTCTAAAACATTTTTACTGAGAGTCTTATTAAACAAATTTAATAGCTACTGGTAGAGGACACAGTTCTTCCAACTTCCCTCTGCCCGTGTTCACTAGCCTGGGAGAGGCCAGGTCTTGGGGGAGAATAAACATGACCTACTCATTGGAAGAGAACAGTGCCCACCGCAAGTTACTGGTGGAAGATGTTAGGATGGAGTAGATCAAAAGAAAAACAATGTCCTTCCTGGTGCAAAAAAGGAAAAGGGAGTTTACCTCCCTCCCTTTTCTTGGAGAATTTATTTTTAGGAGACATCATCATAAATCCTTTCTCTACCCCTTCGGGAATGCATGTAAATATTTTTTAAAGCTAAATGATTCTCTTACCAGTTTTACAACTTAGGAATGTTTTTCTCAAAGACCTGGGAGCTCTTTGGGTTTTTACTGATGTGGACCATTTTTAAAGTTTTTTATTGAAGTTTTTACAATACTGTTTCTATTTTCTGTTTTTGTTTTTTGACTGTGAGGCATGTGGGCTCCCTGACCAGAGATCAAACATGCACCCCCTGAATTGGAGGATGAAGTCTTAACCACCGGACTACCAGGGGAGTCCTTGGGAGCTATCTCTTTGAAATGTATTATCAGCAAGATAATCCATGGGAGGACAGGATCCTAATTCCAATACCCATCCAGCTACAACTTGCAAAGCCATTTTTTGTCATAAGGATATGGGGATTTTTTGTTTTCCTCTGGATAATGACAATTTGCAAACTCAGATGGCCAGCCTAATGACTAGGTGGATTTAGGAGGGACTAGGGTAGCAGATGGGCTTCCCTGGTGGCTCAGATGGTAAAGAATCCGCCTGCAATACGGGAGACCTGGGTTCCATCCCTGAGTTGGGAAGATCCCCTGGAGGAGGGCACGGCAACCCACTCCAGTATTCTTTCCTAGGAAATCCCACGGATAGAGGAGCCTGGCAGGCTGCAGTCCACAGAGTCGCAAAGAGTCAGCGACTGAACGACAACAATGTGGTGATGCCTTGGGGAGGTACTTAGGTTTAGCTGAGGTCACGAGGATGGAGCCCTCGTGGTGGGATTAGTGGCCTTATAAGAAGAAAGGTGAGCATTTCTTTCTCTTCTTTCTGCCATGTGAGGATGCAGGGGGAAGAGGTCTATCTGCAAGCCATGAAGAGACCCTCACCAGGGGACAAAATCAGCTGGCACCTTGACCTTGGACTTCTCAGCCTCCAGCCCTGGGAGAAAGAGATTCCTATTGTTTAAGCCACCCAGCCCGTGGCATTTTGTTATGCAACCTGAGCTGACCAATACAAAGACAGATAATATGTAAATGCAGTATTTTTTAAAATCAAAATTTGTGCCAAAGAAGTCGATGATGAACAAAATGTCAACATTTCCAATAGAGACAGGCTCCAACCCTTGCATGCATGGCTCTTCTCACTCACCTGGCCTGAATGCCCCATCATCACACTCACCTTCTTCACCAATGAAATGGGGCAGATGCGCTGGTGGCACCTCTAGGCCAGCTGGAGCATCGAAAACAGGAAGGGAGGTGGGATGTAAATGTAAAGCTGTCCACAGGGCTTCTCGGGAGGGATGGCTAAACACAGTCTCCGAGGGCTTACTTTGGAGTCTCAGAGTCTCTTCTTAGCCCTTGCTTATTATGAGAGACTCCCTTTCTCTAAAGGGTCAGCTCTTTTTTCCCTCAAGACAATTACGGTAGACAAACAGGTTTGCTACCTGCTCACATAGGTGTCACTGCGCACTCAAATATATACTGAGTCTATAGAGACATATTTGGTGCCGAGCTAGGCATGGTAGGGAACTCTGGAGAGCCCAGGACACAGCTCCAGCTCTATCAGGAGAGGGAAGGTGCTGAAATGTGCTGGAATAAACCCCCACTAGCCTGTCCCTCCAGCTGGGTTATCTCGGTGTAGAGAACATCGATCCCGGGAGCTCCATCTGGCCTGCTGGAACAAAGTGCCTTTGCCAACCTCCAATTTTCCGACTTGCAGGAGGGGCTGGCTGCTTCCTCACCCACACATTCCCTGTGGAACCTGCCTGCCCGGCCCAGCTCAAAAGGTGGCAGCACACACTCTGGAGACCCAGGACTGAGATGGGAATCAACCTTGAGACTTCACTAGCTTACAGATTCCCAAGCCCTGATTTCATTAAAAAGAAAAAAAGCTTCTTTGACTTGGTAAATAGCAACAACATTCCACTTTCAGCAGCTGCGTGGGAGACCTTCCTTTTTTCACTCTACTTCTCTGGGCCACTGTAGCCTTAAGGCCTGGGCATAGCTGGCTGGTTGGCTGATCAGGCAGGGATGTGGAACACAGTCTCTGAGCCTCCCTCCCCCTGGCAGTCCTGCAGCCAGGGCTCCCCAAGCAGATGAGATGCCTGGACTTTGGGAACTGTCCGGAGAGGCTGGGGCTATGAGGCTCCTCCTCCCTGCCCCAGCATCTTGAACCACTGCCACATGCTAAAGTCCACCCAAAGCGGCCACAGAGAGGTCCCCCAGTACCTTCGTTTCCAATCTGTGAATAGGTCCTCATGGCCTCCTCTGCTCCCAGTCTGACAACCCATCTGCTGGGGGAGTACTGGTTATCCAGCTCCTGTGGGACACAGACACAAGGTTCTGTAAGACCTCTGACCTCCATGCAGACCCTGCCCCCGCCCCTCCACGTGCCTGGATGCTCTTCTCTGCCTGGAGAAGCCCCTTCCCTGATATCTCTTATAGATGCCCTTAGCTTCCTTCAAGCTCCTCCAGCCTCCAGCCTGGCAACCCAGGCCCCACTGTCCCCCCACTAATTAACTAGATGTTTCAGATACAACAGAAACAAGATTGCAAGTGCTGTCAGACACTTGCAGTGAGGGCAGTGCCTTGCCTTTAACCAGCAGAACAGCCTTAAAGGGAAATGAGGACCCATAAAGGTGTCCCAGTGAATGCCGCCATGGGCACCACTTCTACAGCAAAGATCACAGGAAGCTAGAGAGCTGGGGTAGTCATTGCAGAGACAGTGACGTGAAGTTGATCTTCCCTGACAGGACATGAAGCTGACTGAAGGTCACAGCAGAATCAGTGACCCAGAGGTGAAGAGGAAGGAATCAAAGGTCAGATGATTGGAAATGCTGACCAGCCTCAATTGCTGAAACGCAGAGGAAGCGGGGCTGGAGGGTGGAGAGTGAGTCTTGGATGTCAAGCTAAGACGTTCAGACTTAATCAGAAAGTCGTAAGGAACCAGGTTTTGGAGAAAGCACTCAGACACACAACAACCACCACAAAACAAATAAAGAAAGCAAACAAAAAATGGGCAAAGGCTGGACTGGGAAATTTGAAGAAAGGGTGGCCTCACGGAAAGGTCTTAGGCTCTACAGTCAGATGGGCTGGGTGCCATCCAAGCTTCAACACTTGCAGGCTCTTTTACCCTGGGCGACTTTCTTACAGTCAGTTCCGTCATTTGTATAATGAGCAAAACAACAGTACTTCACTTCATGTACACACCCTATAGCTTTGATCACGGTTAGCCTGGTGAGGCTGAAAGCTATAAGGCATGTACATGAAGTAAAGCTAAGCACTCAGATGTGGGTTTCCTCCTCGTCCCATTGAACAGGGCTCTTGGCCAGTGGTGTTTGGGTCTGTACCGTCTGTGGTCATAGGATGTTTGCAGCCATACCTGGCACACTCTGTGATTGCTATCATCGTCCTTTTTGCTATTATTTACTTATAAGAATGGTAATGCAATGGGTTCTGAGAGTGCTCTCATATTGTAGGGGTTTGTGTGAGAAGAGAAAGACAAGAGAGAGACAGAGAGACACACACGCACACACAGAGGATGGAATCTCTTGGGGGCAGTATCCATAACTGTCATCACATTCTTAGATGTGTCCATGATCTGAGAAAGAACTGCTACTTAAAATGCAGGAAAAGTAATCCGGAAATTGAATGATAATCATAAGGAGTGTTTTGCATATGTGGTTTCTTTCTTTTTTAATGAAGGAGAGAGAAAGAGTGGCTTTATTTCCTTGCCAGGCAAAGGGGGAACACAGGAGGCTAGCGGATCAAGAACTGCACCCCACACATGAGGTTTCTAACCCTCACGACCATCCTGCAGTAATACCAGCCTTTCTGCTTCCTTCAGGTCTGGCACATTCTCTGCACATTGCATAACCTCAGATTAAGGTTAGGAACTTCGGCCCCAACCTCCTCTGGGGTTAATATTTATAAATATTAATATAGCCAGGGCTTCCATATTCTACCCTTAAAATCAGGCTAGCAAAAGCCTGTCTGTGGAGAGAAGTAAAATAAATCCAAGTGCTAAAGCTTTGGGGATCTGCTACACTGTACCAACAGCCCCCACAGGAATGATTCTAAACTTTTCTCTTAACTCTCATGTAATGTCTGAGCTACACTCCTCAGCCCCAGCCTCTCTCCCTGTGATTCTCCTACCTCTTTAGACATCCTCTTCCAGGGAGCCTCGTGCCTGTGATTTCCACCGGAGACGTCCATCCCCGCTTTGTACCACCAGACGCACATGTACCACAGTGCCACATGTACCGCGTGTGCGCGCGACCCAGCCTTTTTATAGCAGGTGGGCAGGGCTCCTACCAGGCCCTGATGAACTACGCTCACCTCTCTGGTGACAGACCAGGCCCCATCCGGGAGGAGCCACGCCCACCTCCCGGGGACAGAGCCTGGTACGCGCGTTTCTGGTCCCTCCCACGAGGGGGCGGGCTGAGGCCAAATCTCCCTCCAATCCCGCGGCCGCGCGGTGATTGGTTCCGGGATGGCGGCCCCGGCTTCCGATTGGCCTGCTCGCCGGGATAACATGCCCTGCGCGGGAACCGGCGGGAGCCTGCAAGGCGGCGGCAGCGGCGCAGAGTGCCTGGTTTGCCAGCTCCCTGAAGGTGCCATGAGCTGCATCAACCTGCCCAACGTGCTGCCAGGCTCCCCCAGCAAGACCCGGGGGCAGATCCAGGTGCGGGCGCCGGGGAGGGGTCGGGGTCAGGGTCGGAGTCGTGACTGGTAGCGGGGAGGTCCCTGGATATCCATGCGCCCCGGGGCCCGAAGTGACCTCTCCTTTTCTCCTAGGTGATTCTCGGACCCATGTTCTCAGGAAAAAGGTAATGGCCTTGCGGGACGGGGGTGGCCCAGGACCTCCTCCCCTGCTTCCCTGCTCCTCCTCCAGCCCCCCCGGGACGCCATCCACCGCTGACGCCCCCCACCCCGCCCCGAACCTGCGGCCCCTCTCAGAACACTGGCCCCCCCAGAACATCTCCCGCTGTCCGACCCCCGCTTTCCCGCCCAGAACGTCTCTCCTCCGTGGAATACCTCGCGGAGGAGGCGCTCCTCCCATTTCCGTCAGACCCTCCTCCGCTTGGGGCCTTGCAACCACCCATCCTTCCGGGAGCTGGTCGTCGTTAAGCCCCTTTAAAGCCCCACCTGAAGGGCGTGTGCACGGTGGCCGGGCCCTGAGCGCCCTGCGGTGTTTGTCGCTTCCTTCCAGTGTGACTGTTTCCTTAGACGGCCCAGGAAGGTAGTCACTCTGAACACTGCAGAGTCAAGCCACTGGCAACTTTGCTTCCTTGAAGTGATAGACCGAATCCCAGACCGAGGTGGCGCCAGCGAGCTCCCAGTAACTCCCCTGACCCCTTCCTATATGGCCCTGGGGGAGAGCCCTCCAGCTCAAAGCCCTTGCCCACGATGGTGAGGCTCAGGGTGGGCTCATGGACACAGACTCGATGCTCTCCTTGTTGCACCAAAAAGTTCTGTTAGTTCAGGTTAGGTGAAGAACTGTGGGGTGAGATGATTTTGGAATGGAATCTGGACCCCTCTCCCCTGCATGTGGTCTTTTCCTTTGCCCACACCACCTGTGCTCCTAACAGAATCACTCCTCCAGCCCTTCCCTGGACCACCTGAGGGCTCCTCCTTGACACCCTCCCGGTAGAGAATGACTTCCTGCCCAGACATGCTCCTCCTTCCTGGGTCTAGACTGAAACTCTGTGCTGGGGCCCTCTCTGTCCTCACAGGTCTTTCCCACACCCTGCCCTGCAACCTTCCCCTCCATGGGTGGGACTCAGGCTGTAGACCCCCAGAAGGCGGTGGGGAACCCAGCTTGAGCTGATGGGGTCTTCCTCGCCCACATTAACGCTTGGGCCTTACCTTGCAGTACTGAGCTGATGAGACGGGTCCGTCGCTTCCAGGTTGCCCAGTACAAGTGCCTGGTGATCAAATATGCCAAAGACACGCGTTACAGCAGCCTCTTCTCCACACATGACCGGTCAGTCCCTACCTCTTCCATCCTGTCCCCACACCTTTTGTGAGAAGCCCGGTGTAAATTCACAGAACATACTGTCAGAGTTCTTTAGAGTGGATGGTTAATAATGCTGATGCCTGACAAGGAACCGTTTAAATCTGCAAACTTTCCTAGTTGCTTGGCATGGTACCCTACAACTTGGCCTTTCTTGGGACTCTAGCCCAGTGGTTCTTAACCCAGTGGAGGTGATTTTGCCTTCTAGAGTCTATTTGTAATGTCTGGAGATCTTTTTAATTTTTAACCACAGGAGGAGATAAGGGCATGATGGCAACTAGTCGGTAGAGGAATACCACTAAACATTCTATGATGCATAGACCGCCTCATGACAAAGAATGATCCAGCCCCAAATGTCAGTAGTATCTGACTAAGGATACTACTCTTGACCTCCTGCTCTTGACCTCCATGGAGGATGCAGGCTGGTTTTGTTGGCTGCAGAGTGAATTTTATTTAAATTTGTAGTTGGCTTGTCCTCGACTTCCCGTCATCTCGTGGCCTTCGAGCATCCCCCTTTTACGTCTATCTGCCTGCGCCCTGTGGACATTTCAGTCCACTGCCTGAGGTTGGAGGTGAAATTTAGTACCATTCCTGCCATTCCGTGCAGCAGACTGGGGCCTCATACTTTGGAGCCTGAGACACTGTTGTTGTCTTCCAGACTTGTCCACATGAGCCCCCAGCAGCAAGGCCATGCTGTGAGTGGTTTCAGGGTGGGAGCTTTTTTTTTTTTTCTTTTTAAAGTAAGAGGTGGATTTATTTAGAGAGAAACATACACCACAGACAGAGTGTGGCCCATCTCAGAAGGAGAGAGTGGCCTCAACATACGGCATGGTTAGTTTTTACAGGCTGGGTGATTTCATAGGCTAACGAGTGGGGTTCTGAAGGCGGGCAGGTGCTGAGGCTTAGAGGGCCCTGGACTCCGAGTTAAGTTAAACATTGAGTGACATTTCCCTGACCTGCTGTCTGTTGCAGGCAGGTCATTTACATCTCCAAATTTGCCTTCTCATCCCTAAAACATAGGCCTCCGCCGCATGGGACTCGGGGAGCATCAGGGGAGGACAGTGAGGCAGTAGAGGCAACACTGCAGCAAACAGAAGGGCAGCTTCTGGAGTCTGTTAAATGGCGTGAAATCCGAGCCCTGCCCCAGGGTCACAAACCCTTTCTGACATGGGCTCTAGAGGCCTGGACAAGCCCCAGCAGAGGCCGAGCGCTTGGCAGGGTGACAAAGCTCCAGAGACGCTGCTCTTGCTAGAGATGGAACCAGCTTACTGCCTTGCCTGCTCTCTGGTTTTCTTTATTTGGGGAAGGGTGGGGGGTTTAAAATGCAGGAAGTAGTTTCACACTCTTCCCAGAGCTTGAAGCAGGATGACCGTAAAGTAACTGTAAGATAATCACTATGGCATCGTTTTAAAAGTGAAGTAAAAGTTGCTCAGTCGTGTCCAACTCTTTGCCACCCCTCTGTCCGTGGGAGTTTTCCCGGCAAGAATACTGGAGTGGGTTGCCAGGGATTGAACCCAGGTCTCCTGCCTTGCAGGCAGATTCTTTATGGTCTGAGCCACTCTAGCTGTAAACTGCAGAACCTTCAGGAAGCTCCTAGCCCCTTGCAAGGCTAGTTCAGAGGAGCAGGCAGAAATGGAGACAGGAGAAAATAACATTGTAGAAAAACAGAAACTTTTTAAAAAGAAGACAAAGAACTAGCTTTCCTTTTCCAGAAGGCCTGGCTGTGGGGGCAGGGCAGGATTCACTGAGTCATTTAATGCACTGGAACATTCCCACATGCTGCCTTTCGCTTTCATACTCTGCTGGGTGGGAATCTGCCTTTAGGACATACGAGGCAGCAGCATGAATGTGGATTTGAATGCCGACTCTGCCTGTTAATAGCTCTATGGTCTGTTAGAAATCCTGTGATCAGCCAGAGGAGTCCACAGGAGGGAATTCTAGGTCACTGCCCTGCTGATTGGTGTTCCCAGCTTATCTCTGCCAGCGCACGGGCCTGCAAGTCTTAGATTCTGGTGCTAATGGTCTACCCAGGGCCATGGTAAGACTTTCATGGGCCCCTTCCTCTATCAGAAGAAAAAAATTATACTCTATGAGTACATTGCTAGAAAGACAAAAATAATTCAGACAGAGTCACATTCTGGTTTTTTAAAAAATAATTTTATTGATTTATTTTTATTTTTTGGGGCTGGATCTCCCGTGCTGTTCAGGTTTTTCTCTAGGTGAGGCGAGCGAGGGCTACTGGAGTTGCGGTGAGCAGGCTTTTCACTGGGGTGGCTTCTCTTGGGCACACGGGCTCCAGTCGCTGTAGCTCTTGGCTCTAGAGCACAGGCTTAGTAGCTGTGGCGCCTGGGCTTCCTTGCTGTGCAGCGAGCGGGATCCAGGATCAGAGCTTGAACCTGTGCCTCCTCCACTGGCAGGCAGACTCTTTACCACTGAGCCACCAGGGAAGCCCCTTATTCTGATTTTTAAAAGAATTTAAAACATTTCATTCATCCCCAAAGCGTCATGGGCCCTGGACACTGTAGCTCATGAATTAACCCCTTCTGTGTCCCGGCCCCTCCCCTCCCCTTACACACACAGCAGAGAAGAGCTTGGCATCCAGGTTGACCTTTACATTGGGCATGGCTAATTTCCAGTCCAAAGCATAAAGTGAAATAGCTCATGTTGAATAGCTGGTTTTCTGAAGAAAGACCTTTACTATCCTTCCCAGATGCCTTCCCACGGGCACTAACTTCTCAAAGCTCTGGGCAGATGGCTTGACCTGCTTTGCAAGGAAGGGGTGGTCGTGAGGGCGCTCCCCTGCCTTGCCCACACTCTGGCTTTCTGTCCCCAGGAACACCATGGAGGCCCTGCCAGCCTGTCTGCTCCGGGACGTGATCCAGGATGCGCAGAGGGTGGCTGTCATAGGCATCGACGAAGGGCAGTTTGTAAGTTGACTTGTCCTGACATTGCTCTTCCTGTGAACCCCTTAAGTCCCCCTTTTTCCTCTGCTGGTTTGGAGGTTATTGGTTCTATTCTGATCTTTAAGTAGGTAAATATTGTTAAGTTAATTTGCTTTAACTAGTATCTGAAAACCCTTTGAATTTCCCTTACTGCTTTCTGTGTTTCTGAGTTGTTTTTTTTTTAAATATGTATTTATTTGGCTGCTTGGGTCTCATTCAGTCTTCATTGCAGCATGGGGGATCTGGCTTCCTGACCAGGGATCAAACCTGGGCCCCCTTCATTAGGAGCACAGACTCTTGGCCACTGGACCACCAGGAAATTCCCCTCCGTGTTACCGTTACATGGAATTTATTGTACCTTTAAAAAAAAAAATTTACAATGAACAAAAAAGTTTGATTTCTCAATACCAGAAGGAAGGGTTTGGTTTGGTTTGGCTCATTGATACTTCTTGCTTGTTTTTTTTGTTTGTTTGTTTGTTTTTATTCATTTGGCGGTGCCACGTCTTAGTTGCGGCATGTGGGATCTAGTTTCCTGACCAGGGACTGAACCCTGCGTTGGGAGCATAGAGTCTTAGCCGCTGGACCACTGGGGAAGTCCCTCTTGCTTGTTCTTTATGGGTTTATTTTTCCTCCTGCTGAAATACACCCTTTAGTAGTTCTTACAGCCAGGCTGTGTCGGTGGGAAGCTCTCCATCTTGATGTGAAGATGGCTTTGTTTTGTTTTCTAGTTAGCGGGGTTGCACGTGGCCAGTGTTTCCCCTTGCTGCTTTGGAAAAGCCGCAGACGCGTGCCTTAGAGCTCAGGAGAAGGCCTCTCTGATCCCTTTCCTGGGCAGGGAGCCCGTCTATTCTCTCTCAGAGCAGTGTGGTCCAGGGGGGTCTTCTTTTTATTTATCCTGTTTTATACTGGCTGTGGCTTATTTAACAGTCTGCCCTTGGGGTTTTTGTTTGTTTCTGCTGTATTGGAGTACAGTCGATTGACAGTGAATTAGTTTCAAGCGTACAGCAAAGTGAATCAGTTATACGTATACACACATCCACTCTCTGTTATTGGTTCTTTTTCCATATGGGCGTTACAGAATATTGAGTGGAGTTCCCTGTGCTATGCAGTAGGTCCTCATTAGTTATCTGTTTTATATATAGTAGTGTGTGTATGTCAACCCCAATCTCCTAATTTATCCTCGCCCACCTCATGCCCCTGGTAACCATAAATTTGTTTTCTACATCTGTGACTCTGTTTTTGTTTTGTAAAAAAGTTCATTTGTACCTTTTTTTTAGACTTCACATATAAGTGATATTATATGATATCTTTCTCTGACTCACTCCAGGTCCGTTCATGTTGCGGCAAGTGGCATTATTTCGTTCTTTTTTAATGGCTGAGTAGTATTCCATTGTATATATGTACTGCATCTTTTTTATCCATTCATCTGTTGATGGACATTTAGATACCCTTGTTTAAGAATCAAGCATCAATTCTGTTCCTTCTGTTGTCTTTCTGGAAACCTCTTTTTAAAGTCGTCTCCAGCTCACTCTGCATCCGGGTCATTAGGAGCGTGCTCTCTGGCTGAGCGTGTGGGTTGTCTCTTGTGATCTTAGTTTCTCTCCAGCGTTTTTGCAGTGTTTTATTTCTTCAAATGTGTCTTGAATGGATGAAACTAAAACTTCCGAGGGACTTTACTTCAATCCCCCACCTCCACCCATTACGTTAGGGTAATGTGGCTCCTGTGACAAATAAACCCTAATTTTCAGTAGCTTACCATGAAAGAAAGGTATTCCAAGTCATCAGTGGTGGGATGGCCTGCCAACGAGGCCCCTGTATTCACATGTGACTTCCAAGATCAGTCCAGGTGGCTGCATGCTGACGGTAGAGAGGAGACAACCCAGAGGTCCCTAGAACCCAGTGGGTCCCTGGGTGGTTTCCATATGCCAGGGTCCGCACGTGTGCCTTGCCTCTGCTGCCTTCTCACCACTGGAGTTTTGGCATACGGTTCCCTTATCTGTGGACTTCCCTGGTGGCTCAGAGGTTAAAGCGTCTACCTGCAATGCGGGAGACCTGGGTTCAATCCCTGGGTCAGGAAGATCCCCTGGAGAAGGAAATGGCAACCCACTCCAGTTTTCTTGCCTGGAGAACCCCATGGACAGAGGAGCCTGGTGGGCTACAGCCCACGGGGTCGCAAAGAGTCGACATGACTGAGCGACTTCACTTCACTCCCTTATCTGTGCATTTGGTCCAGTGCTGTGCCCTGGAGGAAGAGGAAATAGAAAATTAAGGAAATACTTTTCTTTGTTAGGTGAGTGGTTGGCAATCTGCCTGCCCTGCCTTCCAGGTCCCAGGGCAGGGTGGAGCCAGTGGCTCAGGCTGTAATGGGCTGTAATGTCCTCCAGGGATGTCTCAGGCTCTGTTATGGTGATCACAGCTCCATGCTTCCCTCCCACCTGAGACTGGGGATCCTCTATCCCCACACTGGGTGTATCTTTCGGTGTGTGCCCTCTGGAGATGGACTGCTGGCTGCCCGGACCTGCTCCGGGAGCCAGGCTGCATCCGTCTATTCACCCACCTTGTTGTGACCACTCTATCTCTGACCTCAGAGATGGTCAGCTTGCTTCTGAACACAGCTGTGTCGTAGCTGGCCTCTCCATGCACACACACACGTACACTTAGGTTTTCTTTTGTGGCTTCATGGTGGAGGGACTTGGGGTAAGAGGGGCTTCAGGGGAGAACAGGGCTGCAGCTCTTCCCTTTCTCTCCTAGACTCTGAGCTCCAGAAGGCTCTGGGGAGCCTGGGTCAGTTTTGGGGGGTGGCTCTCAGAACAAGGAATGAGAGCTTTGGGGAAGCTCTCCCATCCTTCAGGCCCGGTGTGTGCCCGCTAACCACTCTGCTCCCTGGCTGTAGGTAAAGCGTCTTCTCAGGGCTGAGCTGGACACCCTGGCAGGGACCTTCCTCTTCTGACACCTCCTTGGTTGAGAGCCAAGTGCCCTGGTTCGGGAGCTGGTGGGCCACTGGACCCCCAGTTCTGTTCTGTTTCTATGGCTGCTTCCTCTCTGGCCAGCAAGTCACAGTTGAGTTTCCATCACAAGTATTTATTAAACGCCCTATAGAAACATCGCCAGTCTTCTGTTCGATCCTCACCCCTGTGGGTCTTGCTTAGCAAGAAGTCTGGAGGCTGCCTCTCTACGTGGGGCCGGACAAAAGGACTGCCCCTTCCTTCCTTCATCCTTCCTGTGCAGACGAGGTGTCAGGGAGGGGTGTGTCTGAAGTCCCCAGGCTACCAGCTGAGGGTGCAGTGATAGCTGGGCAGCTGGCTCCTGGGCACGCCAGCCTCACGGGGTCACCCTGAGTGCCCGTCTTATCTCTGTTTTACCACAAGTACGAAGGGGGCTCATCTGGGAAAAGTCAGGAAGGGCTATATCTAAGAAGAAAGTCCATAACTGACTACTAATGTCTTCTGTCCAGAGACCACCAGGAATAGCCCCAGAACTGAACAACTGGGGATTGTAGTTGCAGGGAGACACTGGCATGAGAACTGGGGGGTGTGGGTGAGGGCTTGGTTATTAGGAAATGGGGGCGGTGTCAGGTCATTCCTGGGAGGGTTTTGGAGGCCGGTTTGGCTCTTGATTTGGTGTCCCTGGAAGAGCGATGATTCTGACCAGCATCTTAAACGTCACCTGTAGGGAGGGTGGACCAGGAGGCCGAAGCAGCAGGGGTCACTCCTTTAGCCAGGAGGGGGGACATTTGGTACCCCATAGCCTAGGTGATGCTTACTTACGATCTGTCCGTGCTCAGACATGCTTAGGGAGGGGTCTGGTTTGTTTGTTTTGACCATGCCACACAACGTGTGGGATCTTAGTTCCTGGACTAGGGATTGAACCTGGGTCTACGGGAGTGAGAGCTCTGAATCCTAACCACTGGACCCCCAGGGTATTCCCTAGAAGGGGTCTGGTTTTGCCCTGTGTGACCGGGCCAGAAGCTCATGAAATTAACTCTATGAAATTAGTTGTATGAAATTAATTCTGTTCAGCACAGCAACCCCAAGGCCCACTGTGAGCTCAGGCAGCTCCTGCCGCTGGCCTGCCCTTCTCTTTCGCTGCCCAGAAAAACAAAACAAAAATCACAGAACATTTTGTCTGTATCCTTCTAGTCTCCGTACATATATATCTATTTATAGATTGGGTTCATATCACGTGTTGTGACCATCTTTCCACATCAACAGACACCTATCCTTGTGAATGTACCGTGTCTTGCATGACCCGGCCCCTTGGGTATGGCACTTAAAGGCTGTGATGGACGTGTGGGTGGACATTGGGCTGTCATCTGGTGTATTGGGGTTTATCTGGTGTATTGGAATCACTGGCCAAGGGGTCGGGTTTGTTCATGCAGTGTTTTCTGAGCTTGAGCCGTATGGCGGCAGTGTTCTAGGTGTTGGGGGTACAGCCAGGGTCTCGCCCTTGCGCTTCCATTCTAGCTGGGGGAAAGAGATATGTAAAAGTTTTGGCAACTAGGGAAGAGAAAAGCCATGTGAGTAGGTGGAGCCCCGGTGGGGATCATGCTTTATGAGGACGGTCAGAAAGGGGCTGGAAGGAAAGTGGGGTGAAGTTCCCAGGCAGGAGTGTGCTCCAGATCAGGGGCTTTGGCCTGGTCAGCAGGAAGGACTTCAGTGTTCACCCTGGGAGAGCCTGGAAGCCACCCAGGACAGTCCTCTGCTGTAGGGGCATGGATGGCTTGCAGGAGGGGGGCGGGGACTGCCGGGTCTGCAGACGTCCCCCGTGGAGGGCAGGCGGCGGTGGCTGCGCACACATATTCTATTCTGACTGCCTTTCTCTTTTCTTACTGGGTGGCTGACGTTGTCCCTGTTTTCTCCTTTTGTAAAGAGCCTCCTCTTGGTTTGTCTTTCCTCTGGGTCATGTGATATAGCCAGCGCCACTTTGTTACATGCTGTAAATATTTCTTCCTGGTTTATTTGCCTCTGTATTTGGTCTGGGCATCTCATTTAGTCTTTACCATTCGTGGTGGAGCGGCTGAATCCTTCACTGTCACATCCTTCGCCCTGTCCCCTCCTGTGGTCTCTGCAACCATCAACGCCAGCCGGGCTGCTAGGAAGCGAGGTCTCCGCCTGGGCAGGGCCGGGGTGCTTCCGTCGAGCATCACGAGGCTGCGACCACTGGGCAACATGACGACAAGGGCGGATCTCCTTCCTGGCTGCCTGACCTCCGCTTCCACCGCTTTCGGTCCTCCCCGCCCCCATCATACCTTGTTCAGGAAGCGGCTCTCGGCAGGTCAGCCCTGGTGCTGGGTGAGCAGATGAACCACACGGACAGGCTTGTCACTGTCAAGAAACCCTACCTGTTGCTTTTCTTGCTGGATCCCCTGTGGTGATCATTTTTGTCTCCCAAGAAAATTCTGCGTTGGCTAGGTCCTCTGAAGCCCCGCTTTAAATGTAACTTGTACTGGGGTCTTTGGCTGCTGTAACATGCACTGCAGACCAGGTGGTTTAAACCACAGACATTCATTTTCTATAGCTCTGGAGGCTGGGAGCCCAAGATCAAGGTGTGGGCAGGGCAGGTTCCCCCAAGGCCGTGAGGGAGAGTCTGTCCCAGGCCGGTCCCCTCGGCGTGCAGGTGGCCATCTGCTCCCTGCCTCTTCACATTCGTCTGCTCCTCTGTCTGTCCCTGGGTCCACATTTCCCCTTTTTTCGAGGACACCATTCCTACTGGAGTGAAGCCCACCCTACACACCTGCTTTAACTGGATGACCTCTGCAAAGACCTTCTGTCCAAATAAGGTCACATTCTGAGGTATTGGGGGTCAGGGTTTCAGCATAAGGATTGGGGGGGTGGGAGGGTTCCCAAGTCAGCCCGTAACATAACCTAAAAAAATGAGTGGCGATAGAAACAAACGGCAGTAACGTGGTTGGTTACCAGTGGGCCTTCGGGGATGCTGCAGACAACCTGGGCAGCTCTGACTGTACCTTGGATCATTCAGGACCCCCTTCTGGGGGCCCCGGGTTCAGTGTTTGGGCAGAGAGTGGGATGGCATGTGAGCAGGGCACAAAGTTCAGGTGGAAGAACTAAGCTCTCTGACCGCGGGCATCACTGTAGCAGGCAGGATGGAGGACCCCTCGCGGTCCCCAAACCCTGGTGTGGAGGGACCATGACTGGACAGGGAGGGTAGGATGAAGAAGGTGCTCCTTCCAGGGTGGTTCTGCTCTCCACCTTCCCCGTGGATTTCTGGCAGTGTCTAGAAACGGTTTTGTTTGTGACAACAGGGATCGGGGTGGGGGGCACTGGCTGACAGGTCCTTGCAGGCTGGGGGCTGCATTTCTGTGACCTGTGACATGTCCTTTAGAGAAAAGGAGGGGCCTCACCTGGAGCCAGGCTGGAGCCTAGGGGTGGGAGGTGCCATTTACATAGTGCAGGCTCGGCAAACCCTGCAGAGGGCAGTCAGATCTGGCTTTGGTGGATCCCGCTGGAACTGGTTTGGGTTCTCCAAGCCCTGTCCTGGTCCTCATCTGGGTGAGCCCTCGGGTCTTGTAACTACACACCTCCACAAGTAGCTTGGAGAGAGACCCTCTGCCCAAACACTGGAACTCCCCACTTCACCCAACCCACAGACCAGATAGATGATTGACCAGTGAAAGGTCACAAAAAGATTCGTTTAAGTAGTGGCCCCTTGGGCCACTTGAAATGAAATTTTATTTACCAAGTAAGGACTTTCCGCAGGTGGTGTGTTGAGCCATCCTGCTCTGTAAGTGGCCAGTGGAACTCCTGCCCCTTCTCCAGGCATCACATGGTACATTATGTTTAAAAGAAGAAAATAAAAGCAAACACACAGAGCCTGCCTCTCAGCCAAATAGCATATGTAATAAATTATTTGTGTGTCCTTAATCCTTAAACATCACCAGGGGCCTTCCTTGCCTTTTCCTGGGCTCAGGAACGTGAAGTCATTGCCAGTGTCACAGCCAATGGAGAACCTGGTTCAAGCCCGAGGCAGCGTCAGATCTGAGCTTTGGTCCACTGCAGTGGCAGACAGCCTCTCCACCTGGGTTGCATCACCCTGGTGGCAGGTCCAGGCGCCTAGCCTGGAGTGCGGCCTGGCTCTGCTGTGGAAAGTTGGTGCCATGGGGGAGCAAGTTGGGAAGCTGTGGGTGGGAGAGCTGGGGTGGCCCTGTTCTCAGCTCCACCTGGATGCGGGTAGTGGAGCTTCTGGGCCTGGCAGCGTGTCCGCAGCTCCCGGAAGCTGCTGCCCAGGGCAGAAGCTCACTCCTCCTCCTCCTCTCACCCTTTCCTCCAGTTCCCTGACATTGTGGAGTTCTGCGAGAACATGGCCAACTCGGGGAAGACTGTCATTGTGGCTGCGCTGGATGGGACCTTTCAGAGGAAGGTGAAGTGTCTGGTCCAGGTCTTAGGGTGGGTCCGGGGACCGAGGGGCCTGGGCAGTGCACAGAAATGGACAGCCCAGCGTGCCCTGGATGCCCACACCATGCCCAAGCCCAGGCACTCGGGCCAGCCAGTCCCAGCTCCCTGGGGTGCCCCGACTCCACCCGCCTAGGGCAGGTGCTCTGGGGGAAGGCGAGGTCCAGGCTTAGTTTCCTGGCTTCAGGGCTGTGAGTCAGGGTCTCCAGGAAAAGCCCACCCGGCGAAATGAGCGTGCACTCGTCTTTCTGTGGATTGTACAGGCTTTTGGGACCATCCTGAACCTGGTGCCCCTGGCAGAGAGCGTGGTCAAGCTGACGGCAGTGTGCATGGAGTGCTTCCGAGAGGCCGCCTACACCAAGAGGCTGGGCGTGGAGAAGGAGGTAGCTACTCCCTGCCTTCTCCCAGGGGTGGGGCGCCTACACCTAGAGGCTGGGTGTGGAGGAGGAGGTAGCTGCCCCCTGCCTTCTCCAAGGGATGGGTGGGTGGGGGGCAGGCAGGGGCGCCTACACCAAGAGGCTGGGTGTGGAGAAGGAAGTAGCCGCCCTCTGCCTTCTCCCAAGGGCGAGGGATGGGGCGCTGCGCCCCCCACCCCGCTCAATCCAGGCGCTTCCTGTCGCACGGTCAGGTCGAGGTCATTGGAGGAGCAGACAAGTACCACTCCGTGTGCCGCCTATGCTACTTCAAGAAGGCCTCGGGTCAGCCCGCCGTGCTGGACAGCGAAGAGAATAAGGAGAACTGCCCGATGACGCTGGGAAAGCCCGCGGAGGCCCCAGGAGTCCGGAAGCTGTTTGCCACTCATCAGATCTGGCAGTGCAGCCAGGCCAACTGAGGTCCTGGCCCCTCCCCATGGCAGGCGCTCACCCACCACCTGCTCCCCCCAACTCGCCCGCTGTCGCCCCCTGGCGGATGCCCGAGAGCTGCCCAGCCTTCTTGGAGGAGGAAGTGGTGGGGGAGGGGCATGGGGGGAGGTGGAGGTTTCACCACCAGCAGTCCCTGCTGCTGTGCCCTTTCCCAGGCCAAGGAGGCGGCTGGTGGTCTGCACTGCACACTTCCCTCCTCGCCTGCCCACCAGCTTTTCTCAGTTCCCATCCCAGCTGCGGGGCGATCACAGTCTCCCGAGGCCGGAGCTGGCCGCCCTGCAGGGCGGGATCTGGCCGCTGCAGCCATCCCTCTTGGGGTGAGGCCAAGCCACAAGCTGCTGTGACATCGGCGTCGCCGGCTTCTTCCCAGTTTGTGGCATTTGCTGTTGAGTTTCTGTTCTCACTGGGAAGTCCATACCCCAGCACCTCTGGCTCAGCGTGGGCCTCCTCCCACGCAAAGACTTGGTCCCTCTGCCTGGGACAGGGCTCCCGGCTGCCCCTGGGGATGGCTGGACTTATTCTTATTTCCTTTTGGGCTGAAAGCCCTTCCTGATCTGGCGATCATTTTCTCCGGAATTACAGCTTCTTCCACGTGGGTGGCACTCACCCTGCTCTGGGGCTCAGCTCCCATGGGCTTGTCTTCTAAGGAGGTGGGGGCTGTGTGTGTGTGTGGAACTGATAACTAATATTAAAATTTATTGGTTGGTAAAAGCATATTTCTCTTTTAACTGTCTGGGATTCCCCGGGTCTCACTATAGACAACCTCTGACATGATTCAGGTATGGGGATTTCCTTTCAAATCTTTTTCTAGTACTCCTGACCCCTTAACCACAAATCTTTTTTTTAACTGAGAGATGAGCATCAAGTATTCTAAGAGGCACGTTTGCCTGTTCTTCTGTCTGGGAGGGTTTCAGGTCAAGATGAGTGGATGCAGGAGCCTGGGGCTTGGTTGGAAAAGATGAAGCCTTGGTTTGTGCTGCCAGCTGGGGCTGTGAGGTCAGGTTTTATTTTGTGAAACAGACACTTGACAATTCAGGAGCCAGGAAGACCAGCTCTGCCGTGCCTTGGGAAACGGGCAGTGGGCAGCTTATGGGAGGGTGGGGTGGGCCTGGGCTGTGGGTGTGCCCCATGCAGAGGGGGTCCCAGTTCCCCACCCTTACCCTAGCTTCTCCCTCCCACTGGCTTGGTTACAGAGGTGCAGTACCACAGTCAGACCATAATCCCCAAACCCTGTTAGTTTTTACTCGGGGTTTTGAAACTATTGGGGCCCTCTTTTGACAGCTCCCTCTCACTGTTGGAAAGGGGAAGTCCAGAGTTGCCTCGGGGGCCCTAGCCTCCTGCCTGAGCGGAGCTCATTCCCAGGCATGGGCTGGGCAGTTAGGTCAGCTCCCCAAGGGTCTGAGATGGGCTGCAGGGGTTCCAAGCCCTGTCTACAGGAAGCAGAGGACCCTTGCCCCTCCAGGGGCACGCCAGGACCCTGGCAAGGCGGCCCAGAAAAGCCATGTTGTTTACAAGCTGAGCACAGTTGCTATTTTAAGATGCTGATGGAGGGCAGTGTGAGGCATGAGACCCCAGGCGGGGTGGGGGTGGGGGGAGCTGCTGGGCACAGTGGAGGGGCAGGCTGCCACAACTTAGGTTCCGTAAGGCCTCAGCTGCAGCTTGTACCTTGCACCTGTGGAATTTCTCTTCCTTCCAGCCCTAAGGAGAGGCCCCACCAATGACAATGGAGATTATGAATGAGAAAACCATTTATTCCATCTCCAGAATTAGTCTAACAGAATCCAAGGGTGCTGTGTGTCCTTCCCCCAAGGCTTTGTAATATACATTCAGAGCAGCCTGGGGGCTGTGGGTACATCCCACACCTCCTGACAGACCTGGGATATTTACATAAAGCTGGGTGTTGTCAGGCAAAGCCCCTCTCTGCAGCCACAGGGCGGGATCAGAGACAGGGTCTCCCAAGGGTGGGCACCAGCCCTGCCCCTCGGCTGCCAGGAAGGTGACCCAGAGGCACTGGCACAGAGTGTGACCACAGGTCCAAGCGAGCAGACACTTCAGCAGTGAGCACGGCTGGCTGCCCGAAGAGCAGGCAGGGGGCTGAGGCGGAACAAACCTGAGTGAGGAGGGAAGGAGCCCCGGCCCAGTGCCTGCAGCAGGAGCGAGGAGAAGGCCCCGCAGCCTCGTCTTTGGCAGAGAACCCCAAATGGCTGCAGCCACCAGCGCCTGGACGTGGGCCCGGCTCCTGGGCTGGGGAGAAGCTAAGGCACTTGTCAAAACAGCATATTGGGCGCCTGGAGCTATTCCCGGTGGGGATGCCGGTCATTAAAAGCAACAAAAACCCTTTCCTAAAAAATGCCCTCGAGGAGTGGTGGGTGAAGCCCTTGGGGCACAGGCACTTCAGGGCTCTCTCTCCAGGCCCTGTGTCAGTTCGGACATCGAGAGGGGCCAGCGGCCCTAGGAGCCAAGCCTTGGGGGAGGAGCCGGGGAGGAGGGGAGGCCCCCAGGCACCCTCCTCCCTCCCCATACCATCCTGGCTGCAGCTCAGTACACAGGGGGCGGCTGGTAGCCCTCGGTGCTCTCGGCGTTCTGGGTGAAGGGCGGCTGCTGGTAGGTGTCCGCAGGCACGCCTGGGTAGGAGGCGTAGGCCGTGCTCGGGTCCGGAGTGGGGTCCACGTAGTTCTGGATGAATTCGTCCACTCCAGCCTTGTAGCGCTGGTAGGCCAGGAAGGCCAGCACGCACTGCAGGGAGCCCCGAGGTTTGGGTAACTCAGCCCTGCACCACCCTTCACCAGAGACACCAGGACCCTGTCCCGCCCTGGGTCCACTTACCCAGGAGAAGATGGAGAAGAAGCTGAAGGTGATGGCCGCCCGGGCTGAGTCGGCTTCTACATGCACATCGTTCTTCTTGGTGGCCGCCCACTGATTGGTGAGGAAGCAGAAGCCAACGAACCACAGGAAGGTCCAGAGAGCTGGGGCGAAGGCCAAGAGGGGAGGGTTAGCTCCACAGAGCGGCAGGAGGACAGGGGCCCCCTGGGAGCAAGAAGCCTCCAGGGCTGTAGAGGTGCTGATTCAGAAGCTGGGGTGGGGACAGGATGCCATCTCTAGGGCTCTGCTCCAAGCCCAACTCAGCTCCAGGGGGTTTCAGCAGACACTGAGAAATCCTTGTGTGCCAGCCTGACCGTGGGCGAGGTCAGGAGACCCAGGGCTGCTCCCACCCCTCCCCAGCCTGCAGTCACAGCCCCCTAGAGCTTCTGGGAACACTGCTGTTCCTGTTCACCCCAAGGTCAAGTGGAGCTGCAGCCAGCTGGCCGGTACCTGAGAAGAGCAGGTCACCGATGACCAGGTACTTTCGGTCAGTGGCATTGCTGATCTGGGGGAAGTAGATGTCGACCACAAAGAAGAAGGCCGAGGCCAGGAAGGCCAGCACCCCAATGGCGCTGCCGTAGCGGCAGGCGTCCTCGTTGCGGTTGAACACGCAGTACTGCTGCTGGGAATCGTGGGTGTTGCTGTAGCCCTCGCCGAAGATGCATGAGAACACGATCAAGGCAAAGACCTGAGCAGGAGGCAGGGGAAGGGCTGAGTGACTGCCACCCTTGTGGGCCACACCCCCAGGTGGCACACGGAGTGGGACCCTGATGGGAGGGGACACTGGCCTCCCCGATCCTGCTTTTCCCCTGCTGGAGCTTGGTGACCCAGCCCTTCCTGAACTTGGGGAGCGAGTCCCCTCCCCACTCCCTTCTCCAGACACCCGTTATAAGGGGCATGGATTCCTGGGGATTGCTGGACTGAGGACAGTGGGGAGTGCAGGGGGGTCTCCTGGGAGGTGACGGCCCACCCCGCTGTCTGCCTGGGGGATGGCTCTGCTGGACCACTCCCACTTGTAGTGAGTTTTAAGCGGGATGGCTCACAAAGTCAGAGTAACCCAAGCTTGGAGTCTCACCCCCTGATCACCACCTGCCTGTCACCTCTACAGCGCCAGCCTCTGCCTGAAAACCCAGTGATGGAGAACTCCTTCCACTTCAGGAAAACCATGCCTCTGAACTGAAACCATGTCCCCAGACTGCCAACTCCCACGGCCCCCTCCGACTCTTCCCTGCTTCAGGCTGGGCTCCCCAGTTTGGCCAGTCTTCCTCCTACGAAGAATTCTGGGCTCTTTGGCATCCTGGCCCCTGGCCTCCCAGGGAATCCCTGTTGGCTTCTGCCCATAGCTGGTCCTACCCACACAGGGCACCTCAGGTGGGTCTGCCCAGCAGGCCCGTGGACACAGCTCTGTACTCAGACCCTGGAGGCACTGGGGTAGGGGGGTCAAGAGTGTGCAGCACCCACAACCCTGGGAGGGGCTCCAGGCCCTTGGGAACAGCCTCACATCACCTGTCTCCACCTCAAACTGAAAGGCTACCGCCCAACTCAGCCATATGTGAGTCTGGACACCTGGCTCCCTCTGGGACTAGCCCAGGCCTCTCCCCCGCCTGCCCTGCCTGTCTGCACAAGGCCCTCTCAATAAGCTCCGGAGCTGGCAGTCACAAGCCCCACCCCCAGCTGGAGATGAAGCCGGAACTCTGGATGCTGGGAGCAGTGTGCCAGCCTGACTCCTGGCACTGCCATCCCGAAACATGGGCATCTGCTCCTGGGGTCAGACCCCACAGGTCAGGCAGAATGCGGATGAGGGTGTCACCAGGGCAACTCACAGGGCTCCAGCCCCAGGCAGGTGCGGTGTGGCTACCTTAGGCCCAGCCCTCTGCCTGCGCGCTTCCTAACACCTTGTCCAGCTTTGAGCTCTGGTTGTCCAAGAGCAGGGGACCTCCCACCAACCCCCTGCCCCAGTAACCTGGTGCTGGAGCGGCTCACCCAGCTCAGGCGGAGGGGCACAGACTAGGGTCACTTGACCTTGGGTGGGGAAGCAGACCCATGGGCTGCTCTTGAGTGGAAGACAGACTCTGTTTCAGGGCGGCCAGGCCTTCCCCCGCAACCCCCTGCACCCCACGTGGCTTCGGAAAGCCCCCCTCCGGATGAATTCCCCCAGGCTGGGAGTCGCGGCACGCTGGCCACCTGTCCTGGAGCCGCCTCAAACTCCTCCCATTGCCAGCAGGGCGATAGGCCTGCTCCCGGCGGCGCCTCCAGGGCCACCCGGTGCCCGGGCCGGGAGATGGGGGTGGCAGGGCCCCGGGTGGGAGGCGGCAGGGATCGGAGTGGGGGGACCGGCGGGGCCTCGGGGTGCGGGTGGTGGTGAGCGGCTGCAGGGTCCCGGGCCCCGATCGCCCGCCCCGCGCGCCGTTCCCACACCCGGGCCTCGGCCGCTGCCACCTGTCGCGCTCTCAGGCGCGCGGAGGCCCCCTCGCCCTCGCCGCCCCCGGCCTGGCGACGAAGTAGGGTCCCCGCGGCCCCGCACCCCGGCTCACCAAGCACACGGCGCGCACCACCACCTGCGGCTGCGTCAGGAAGCGTCGCAGGTCGAAGGAGCCGCCCGCCCTGGGCGCGCCGTAAGCCCCGCTCTCCATGTCGCCGCCGCCGCCACCCCGCCGCCGCCGCCGCGGACCGCCGAGGAGCCAGGCGGCCTCCCCGCCCCCGACTCGACTCCTCCCCTGGGGGCGTGGCCAGAGCCGCCCCAGGGACCGAGGGCAAAGTGCCGCCCAAGGCGAGCGGCGGTGCCGAGGCGGCCGCAGGGCCCCGACCGCCTGGCCTGGCCTGCGCTGCCAGCGACCGAAATCAGTCCAGCGGCCGCGGGCTCATTGTCCAGCCCATGTCTCGGCCGGGGTCTCGTCCCTCTGCGATGCTGGCCCGCAGAGTTGCTGGAAAGGGTTCAGAGAGTCCCTGGGAAGAGAGGGTCGCAAGGAGGGCTCGCCCCTCTGCTCCAGCCACTCTTTGCCCTTGCATCCCCGCCTCCTCCTCCAAGAAGTTCCGCTAGACGCCCGTCTGGGTCCCACCTGTCTACGGCCCAGGCTCTTATGCACTCCCTTTCTTCTCCCCTGTTCTACCCCAGCCCTGGGGCCACAGCCTGGACCCCTCCCCGCCTGGCCTGTCACTCTTTCCTCCTCTCTGGAGCTAAGCCTGCGAGGGGGTCGAGACCACAGTTCAGTTCACTTGCTTAGTCGTGTCCGACTCTTTGCGACCCCATGAACCGCAGCACACCAGGCCTCCCTATACATCACCAACTCCAGGAGTTTACTCAAACTCATGTACATTGAGTCAGTGATGCCATCCAACCACCTCATTCTCTGTTGTCCCCTTCTCTTGCCTTCAATCTTTCCCAGCATCTGGGTCTTTTCAAATGAGTCAGTTCTTCGCATCACGTGGCCAAAGTACTGGAGTTTCAGTTTCAACATCAGTCCTTCCAATGAATATTCAGGACTGATTTCCTTTAGGATGGACTGGTTGGATCTCCTTGCAGTCCAAAGGACTCTCAAGAGTCTTCTCCAACACCACGGCCCCTCCCAATCTTCCCGGACCCAGCCTACCCTGGAGGCCTTGTAGGGAGGGCTTTGTGTGGGCCAACTACCAGGCTCCAAGCTGGTGTGCGGACAGAAAGGAAGTTCCCAGGGTGACAGGCAGGGGGCAGAGTTTAATCCAGTTCTTTCCGGAAATGGCTCAGAGCTTCCAAACTGGAATGACTGTTTGTCTGGTGAGTGGGTGGGGAGTGGGGGTTGAGTTTGGGGGTTGGGGGCTAGTTCTCCAGGGGCCTCAGGCTGACTCGGCAGGGAGGAGTTCCAGCCATCCTGGTTGCAGGTAAGGCTTAATGAGGGAGTGCTGGCCAGGTGGGGCCCGGAGTCTTCCAGGTGAGCTGGACAGACAGAGGTGGGAGGTGGGGCCAGACGCCACCAGGAGATGGGGCGCCACTCCAGGGAAGAGGAGGGTGGGGAGGCAGTGGCCCTGAGTGGGTAGGTGCCTCTGGGCCTTCACATTCCACCCCACCCTCTTCCCAGACCTGAATGGAGGGTGACAAGCAGCTGAGGCAGGGGCTTACGGAGCCCGCTCCTCCTGAACCTCCCTTCCCCTGCCACCACCCCCATCCCATCCTAAAACCCTCAAACTAGCACCATGTATGTTTGATGAGGAACCCCAGGGCTGCAAGATCTAGGCTGGTGGGCTTTTCCATTATTCTTTTCTTCATTTCTTCAAATGGAGGGTCATTCCACAGGGAGCAAGGCCCAGGGCTCTCTCTCCTTGGGGCTGTACCCAGCCCGCATCTTCTGGTCCCAACCTTGATGACAAAGGGGCTGAGCCTCCAGGTGAGGCTAGCACACTTCCCAGCCATCCCCTTCCCAAGGCCTCCAGAGATTTTATCGGTGCCAAGTGCATTAGTGCCCTGGGCAGGAGGAGGGGCAGGAGGCTTAGTCACTATACTAAATAAAGGGGGGCACCGAATCACCTGGAAAGTAAGCACTGGCCCCTGGTCTCTACACCCCACATTATAAAAGGGGAAACAGGCTCAGAGAGCCAACATGGCCCCCCCATGAGCCTGGCATCTGGAAAGCAGAGATTTCGGAAGAGGAGACTTGGAGGTAAGACAAGGAGAGTTTCAAGGACAGACTTCTGGAGAAAGCCCACTGAAGAGGCTGACCGAGTATTACCAAATTGGTCAACCAGGTCCGCACTGGGGGTCCTAGCCTGGGCTGAGACCCCCGATCTCAGCCGGGGAGCTTCTTTTTCTGATTGGGTTTGCAGACACTAACAAAACCAGTGCTGTGACTGGAACAGCACCAGCTTTATTCAATGGCCAAAGACTGAAGAAGTGGGAACCTAGTTTGTAAATCAATTCAAGCCAATTCAGAGGGAGACACTAAATATATAGGAGGGTTGGAGTAAAAGGGAGGGCTTGGAAAGAGCAAGAGGAATATTTTATCCAAGAACAGGGGTGTGGTTTGGACCTGAAACCGGTGCAGCTCTCCTTTTCAGTCCTTGTAGGGGCTTTTCCAGTTATCGTCATGGTGACTGTCAACCATCCTAGCGCTGGTGGGTGTGTCTTCTAGGTAATGTATAGAGCGTATAATAAGCTCTAGATCTATTGGAAATCTAATCCTCAAAACCCATCGTGGGTCTTGTTGGTGTTAACTGGTTCTTTTTTTTTTTTTTTTTTTTACTTTGCCGCTTCCTCCTGAAACTTAGATAAGACTAGTTGGTTGGTGTTCGAGGGAGGGGCAGGGGTGTGATTCTGGGGTGACAGGCTTGCTAACACAGGAGTGGGGAGGAGGACCAGGAGGCAGCAGTGTCTTAGGAACCACTGGAGGCGACAGGCTTAGGAGGCAGAGGTGACCACTGCCAAAGTCCAGGCAGGTGGAGCACACAGACCGGCAGAGCCTGGGGTTGGGCAGCACAATGGTCATTTACATGGGTTTTCTTACAACAGGAGGTCCCGGTAAGGAATGCCAAACTGACAAGTTACCGCCAGCCCAAAGAATTCAGGAAAGGTCAAAAGGAGAAAGGAGATGATTGTCCATATGTCCTGCCAACCTCCCAGCATCCTTCTCACTGGCGTCCGTCTTGGCTGAGTTACCCACACGCCACCAGGAAGGACCCTGAGTCAGAAGGATTAGCCAGACACAACCCAGAAACTAACCCCATCACTATAAAACCCGAGACTGGGAGCCCAGTGGCAGAGCAGTGCTCCTGGGTTCCCTCGCCCTGCTGCCCTCTTCCCGGGCACCCCTTCCCAGCAAAGTCTCTTGCTTTGTCAGCACATGTGTCTCCTTGGACAGTTTATTTCCAAGTGTTAGACAAGAGCCCACCCTTGGGCCCTGGAGGGGGTCCCCCTTCCTGCAACAACTTTACAAGTCAGTGAAGTCATGGCCTTGGAGAGAGGACCCCAGGAAATCCAGCCCCTGTCTCCAGTCACCAGCTGGAAAGACGGACTGGGTTCCCATGGAGGGTAGAAGCCCCTGGCCCACCCTGGTCGCGGGTGGCCTCATCCTCCTCAGATGGTTGGGAACATGGAAGAGTGCCCCTACCAGAGGCAGCAGACCCCACTGTAAAGCGGTTAGAGCATGATCAGGGTCAGATAAAGCCGCCAATGCACTTCATGGGCACTTGACACACGCTCAGCCCTCAGTAAGCTTTGGCAAGTCACGCCTAGGCAACATGGCCCTTTCATTGCCCTGATGGTGTCATGTGTGCCCATCACACAGTGAGGCCAAACCAAAATGTCAGAGTTTGGAGCAAAGAAAGGTTTATTGCCGGGCCATGCAAGGAGCAGGGAGGAGGAGGGCTCACGCCCCCCACCTCCACCCCCTACCCCACCTCCACCCCCTACCCCACCTCAAACCCTGAACTCCTCAAAGAGTTTCAGCAAACATTATGGGCCAGGGGAAGGAAGAGGGTCTCAGGAGGGTATGTGATCAGTTCTCTGATTGGTGAGGCTGAGGGAACAGGTTGGTGTCACAGAGGTTAGCCTTATCAATCCTTGGGCACCAGAAGGTCCCAGGGTTATGAGCCCATGGTCATCAAGTAATTAATTTCTTCCATTTGGTGGTGGGTTTTAGCATCTGAGAAATTTCTGTGTCTGAGATGTGGGTTATCTGGGTAATGTATGTGGGTTTCCTATGTCTGTTATGTGGTACTTCAGAGAGGAGCTACAACAGAGTACAGATGGGAGAGGGGTCTGTCCCAGGAAGGCCCCAGAGGGTCCTGCCCAATCACAGCGGCAGCCCTGCCCTACCAACCCCCACCAGCTCTGCCCAGCCAGGGCCCCTGTGGGTCCCCTCAGGCCACCAGCAGTTCACTCCTCCCCCATATCCAGCACCCGTTTCCTAGCTGCTTTGCTTGGTCCAGATCAATGTCCAAGAAAAGAAGGCTATGATGGAGATGAGGGTGCCAACCAGCATGAAGATGGGTCCCTGGTGCAGCTTTCCTGTGAAGGAGGCGGGGGCAGCTGGGCTGGACCTGTGTTAGGCCAGGCCAGGGTAGGCATGGACACATCAGGGCACGCTTCCCTGCTCTCAGCACCTCCCACTGACCTACCAGAAGTGGCAGCTGCCCTTCTAGAAACCAAGGGGCCCTCTTACCTGGGAGTACCAGTGTGAAGGGACTGTGTTGGACATCAATGTCATTTTCAGCCTGGCACCAGAACTAGTCCGACGTCTGCTTTGGTGGGAAGGAGAAGTTGGCAGACTCCCCCCGGGTTCAGAATCTGCAGTGTGTGGGTGAGCCTGTCCCTCCTGACCAGTCTGTAGCTGGGCTGCCCGAGGATGCCTGCAGAACACCTCTACCCTGAGGCCTGGTCCGCTGTCCAGCAGGGTGCCTGCAGCTGGGGCACCGGCTCTGGCAAGGTGGGAGAGGGCAGGAGCACAGGTGAGGTTGGGAGACTTTAACACCCTCTCCCCAGCAAATTGCCTCATTACACAATGCCTAATGAGCCTAGAAGGTCTTCCCAGGTGGCTCAGTGGTAAAGAATCCGCCTGCCAAGCAGGAGATGGGGGTTTGATCCATGGGTCGGAAAAATTCCCTGGAGAAGGAAATGGCAATGCCAGTTGAAGGAAATTCCACTCCAGTATTCTTGCCGGGAAAATCCCATGGACAGAGGAGCCTGGTGGGCTACGGTCCCCGGGGTCGCAAAGACACGACTTAGTGACTGAACAGCAATGATGAGCCCAGAGGCCGGACTGGTTACTGTCTCTTCCAGGCAGCCTTCTGGATTACTCCCTCCATCCTGTATCTGAGCTCTACCCTACTTGCGGTATATACCATACAATTTCATATTTGATTTTATGCTCGTGTAGTATATTCTGCGTTGCCAGATTTAGCAACGAAAAATGCAGGACACTCAGTTAATTTTTAATTTCAGGTTAACAATGAGTAAAATTTAGGAAGTCTCTTCAAGATGACTTCTGGGAGATGAGACAGTCCAAAGAGGAAGAAGGAAACCAATGTTTATCAAGAAAATGCTGGTTTGGCAATTCCTCAAAAAATTAAAGAATTACCTTGAAGTGAAGTGAAGAAGTGAAAGTCGCTCAGTCGTGTCCAACTCTTTGCGACCCCATGGACTGTAGCCTGCCAGGCTTCCCTGTCCATGGGGATTCTCCAGGTAAGAATACTGGAGTGGGTAGCCATGCCCTTCTCCAATTACCATATGACCCAGCAATTCCACTCCAAGATATATATCAAAATAATTGAAAATAGGACGCTAACAGATACTTGTACACATATGTTCTGCTGCTGCTGCTAAGTCGCTTCAGTCTTGTCCGACTCTGTGCGACCCCATAGACGGCAGCCCACCAGGCTCCCCCGTCCCTGGGATTCTCCAGGCAACAACACTGGAGTGGGTTGCCATTTCCTTATCCAATGCATGAAAGTGAGAAGTGAAAGTGAAGTCGTTCAGTCGTGTCCAACTCTCAGCGACCTCATGGACTGCAGCCCACCAGGCTCCTCCGTCCATGGGATTTTCCAGGCAGGAGCACTGGAGTGGGGTGCCATCGCCTTCTCCACACACACGTTCACAGCAGCACTGCTCACGACAGCCGAAAGGTGGGAACAGCCCAGATGTCCATCAATGGATGGTGAATAAACACAATGTGACCCATCTCTAAGATGAAATGGTATTCAGTCATAAAAAAGGGATGAAGCAGTGACACCTGCTATTAATACACTATGAATGAATCTTAAAAACATTATACTGAGTGAAATAAGTCAGACCCAAGAGGCCGCATAGTGTATGATTCCATTCGTGCGAAATAGCCAGAACTTTAAAAATCCCCAGAGAATTTCCTGGTGGTTTAGTGCTTAAGACTCTGTGCTTCCACTGCAGGGGACATAGGTTCTATCCCTGGTCAGGGAACTAAGATCCTGTGTGCCACACAGTGTGGCAAAAAGTAATAATAATTATTATTATTATAATAAATAATAAAAAATCCCCAGAGTCAGAAAGCTGATTAGTGGTTAATAGGGGCCAGGGGAGGGGCAATGAGGAATGACTATTTGGTAGTTATGGGGTTTCCTTTTGGGAAATGGACTAAATGCTACTGAATTATTACTTTAAAATGTGTCATGTGAACACCTCAGCTTTTTAAAGAAAAACGAAACTGCTGGAGAAAAAGTCCACCCCTTGGGTTTAGACTCTTTCTGCTCAAAACATTGCTACAGAAATGAAATGAGGACATGAGTAGGAAACATGGAGAAATCTGGAACGCAGGTTGGGAGGGCTGACACTGGATTCAACTTCTAGAGTCAACAGTTTTGTCCTCGCTTGCAGGGGCCAGGTGCTCTGCCAGTCCCGCATATCACCGCCTCCCTGGACTGAGGCAGGAGACCAGAAAGTTAACTATCTGCTGGCTGAACAAAGCAGTTGCTCTCGGGTTACATGCTGAAGTGTGGCATCTGCTCCTTGCATCTGTGATAAAGTGGTGAACCTTGAGTCGTGTGGTCCTGGTGTTCATTGAGGACACCCTGAAGCTGGGATTTCCTCCCAGGATGGGGACAAATGAGGTACAAAGTGGACCAGGCACCTGACAAGCTGACCCAGCATTCAACTCTGATCCTTGGCAGTGGCCTGGAGGCATCGAGGACCTGTCCACCTTCTGAGATCAGAGATCAGAGGTTTCTGCATCCAGATCTACTCTGGTAACTTCATGGTAAACATCTCCGCCATACACATCTTTGCCGCAGGCACTTCCACTACAGACATTTTCATTTCATAACTAATTGTCCATAAGGCAATTCTGCTATAAAAGATAAAATAACTGATTGACTGCTGGGTTTCATTTCTCTGTTGACACAGGACTCCCATGTTTATATTACATAAATCTTAGCCCATGTGACCATACAGAGACAAGTATAGATGTGATGGTCTTAAAGTAATGGGTGATAACAGCTATGTAATATTGACTTGATAGAAAATGCAGTGATAAAACTGAAAGTGTGAAAGGAGAGGATAAAGCCAGATGGCACATTATACTAGAAAACGATAACATATCAGTTTGCAAATCCTTTGGTGATTTGAAAGCACAGAGTTAAACCCCCATTTCCTGTAGAACTTTGGAACGTCTATCAACAGACATGTGACAATGTGCCAAGAGTACACAACAGTGTAAGATTTTTCCCAGCACAGTACAAGCTCTGTTGCAAACAGCATCCTAGTGTTTGGAAACTGATACCTCTCTTAATGAATGAAAAAATTTTAGTGAACGAGAAAAAGTGTGATGCTGAACGAGGAGATGAATCAATGGACAGTGGGGAGGGGGGAGGATAAAATATTATGAACGAAAGACTTGGAAGACAAGTGCTTAGATACAACCCACAAAATAAAATCAGTTATTTATGCTGCATGGCCATGAATCTGCTGCTGCTGCTGCTGCTGCTGCGTCACATCAGTCATGTCCGACTCTGTGTGACCCCATAGACGGCAGCCCACCAGGCCCCTCCATCCCTGGGATTCTCCAGGTAAGAATACTGGAGTGGGTTGCCATTGCCTTCTCCAGGCCATGAATCTACACACATTTTAAAAAATTGTTTTGCTGCCACATGGCATGTGGAATCTTAGTTCCCTAACCAGGGATCGAATCCTTGCCCCCTGCATTAGAAGTGCAGAGTCTTAACCACTGAACCACCAGGGAAGTTCCTACATATGTTTTAAATATATTAAAATATTTTCTGTTTCATACCAAAGTCTTTATTTTTTCAATTCATTTTTCATGGTTCACTGTGTCCTTTTAAATGTCCCTCTTTTATTTACTTTTTATATTCATATGGCAAAATTGCCTTCTGGCCAGCTAGTTAATTAGGTATGTGGTGACGATGCCTAAGACAAAGATGTTTACTGCAAAAATAACTGGACACCACCACACCTACTCTGGGGACATGGGCTGTGGGGGTGGTGGCCAGGCTCCTGCTCCCAGAGGGTCAACATCTGACTCAAAGGGACAGTCAGAAGGCAGGAGGGTATGATCCAGACCACAGGAGATGCTATGGTGGAGGGATCATAAACTCAGAGAAGAGGGACGGAACTAGAGAAACAGGCCACTTTAGGAAAGGCGAGGACTTCAGAAACACAGGGAAAGCAGATGCCCACAGCACCCAGAGAACTCTCCTCCCTGGACCCAGGACCAAAACCCACCCTGCAGCTCCTGGCAGCAGGCATTCATCCATCCACACAGACTCTGCTTGCGAGTAATTTTGTGTTTTGTAGGTAGATCCTGAAGTTGATTTTGATGTAGCAAGCATCTTGGGACTTCCCGGCTAGTTGCTAAGACTCTGGGCTCCCAGTGGAGGGGGCCTGGGTTCTATCCCTGGTCAGGGAACTAGATCCCACGTGCTGTAACTAAGACCCAATGCAGGGCTTCCCTGGTGGCTCAGATGGTAAAAGAATCCGCCTGCAATGCAGGAGGCCTGGGTTCGATCCCTGGGTTGGGAAGGTCCCCTGGAGGAGGGCATGGCAACCTACTCTAGTAATGTTGCCTGGAGAATCCTCATGAACAGAGGAGCCTGGCGGACTACAGTCCATGGGGTCACAAAGAGTCGGACATGACTGAGCACAAAATCCAAGCATCTCTAAGATCTTCCTTTTGACCTGGGCTTGCCCACAGTGAATTCTCTGACAGTGATCAGGATTAAACAAAGGTGCCTTCTGAGTGGGGGCTTGGGAGAGAGGGCTGAATGATGCACGGTGGGTACCTACCAGACTTTTCGAGGAGAATGTGGAGGGGGTGCTCGGGCGGGGGTAGAGATGGTGTATGAAATCCAAATATATACTTCATACATCATCTTCGTCCTGCCAGGAACATTGGCTCTGGAAGTGGTGTGATCAGAAAACTACTCACTGAACAGAAAATTGGAAGAAACTAGAATATGATGTTCTTCAGAGACATTTTCTAGGGATCCTAAAGTTTCTGACCACTAAGTATATTTCTTTCTCCACCAGTGGTTCTCAACCTGGGGTGATCCTGCCTCCAAGGACATTTTTGTGTCTGGGGACAGTTTTGGTTATCACCAATGAGGGGTAAGATGCTCCTGGCATCGAGTTGGGGAGAGGCCAGGGAAGTTGCTAAACTCACTACGATGCACAGGGCAGCCCCTATTAAAAAACCACCCAGCCCCAGTGGCAATAACGTCAACGCTGGGAAACTGGTCTAGACCACCAGCAACAGGTTTGCTAAATCAGGATTCTCCCCTCGCCCAGGGTTGCTCCGTCATCACAAATGTTTTCCCATCTGAGGCTCTTTCTAAACTTCATGAGAACCCTGGATTTTTTTCCGTACTTTTTTTCAAACACTCTTTTGTGCAAAGAAAGAGTTAAGTAAAGCGCTATCTAGAGTTTAATCTAGTCTCTGGGGCACCAGTTTACCGACTGCCACCAACAATTTCATCAATGAGACTCTGGGGTCAAACTGCCAACGGCTCTCTGCCCAAAGACGCTCTTGGGGCCAGAATCTTCCTCCCTGGGGAAATGTGGGACCAGGCTTAAAGGTGATGGTATTTTTTGCCCCCTTCGTTGTGAGCAAATGACCTTGACTTGACAAAAGTGGAAAGAAAAAGCTGGCCCAGCTTCATTTCCATTTCGGTGGCCATTAATAGAAGCCTGATTTACATAAGTTCAGAGACAGGAGCCACTTTCTATTTTCGTTTCCTACAGGGCAGAGCTTTCACTTTTTATTCTGGCCAGGCTTGTGTCGTTCTTCTCTTTTGATTATTTAGTTAATGCATCTAGCCCACCCCCACAGATAACGAGTGGCCTATCATTTAATTAAAAATTCACCAACTGTGTCTGAACATCTGAATGATAGGATGACACACTCAGAATTTGCTCAAGTGACAAGGATTCCCTGGGGACTGGGACCGGAAGTTGAGCCTGGCCAGGGCGGGGCTGATCCAGTGGCTCTACAGAGCCTCCCACTGTTGCTAAAGAAAGAAGGACCCTCTCAGGGCTGTGCCCAGGCCAGGGCAGCAGGGCTACTGCCCAGCTAGGCTCAGAGGCCTTGGAGATGGACCCTGCTTGTTTCTGTGATCACCCAGATGCTTGGAGATTGAAGCCCCAACCCTGGAGGCCCAATTCGTTAGATCTGAGCTGGGGCCCAAGGATCTGATTTTGAATAGGCAGCCTACCTGCTGAAAGTTGAACTGAGTCCTCCAAAAAAGATGTATTCAAGCTGTAACCCCAGGTACTTGTGAACGGGACCTTATTTGGAAATGGGGTCCTTATAGATGGACTCCAGTAACCCATGCTGGTTTAGGGTGGGCCCTTATGAGAGAAGGGGCTTCCCTGGTGGCTCAGGCAGTAAAGAGCCACCTGCAATGCTCCCTGGGTGGGGAAGATCCCCTGGAGAAGGGAATGGCAACCCATTCCAGTATTCTTGCCTGGAGAATTCCATGGACTGAGGAGCCTGGCGGGCTACAATCCATGTGGTTACAAAGAGTCAGACATGCCTGAGCAGCTAACACACACACACAACAAGAAAACAGACAAAGACACATACGCACAGGTCTTGTAAACACAGAGGCAGAATTTGGAGCGATGCTGTCACAAGCCAGGGGATGCCAAGGACTACCACAGCCCCCACAAGCAAGGCTTCAGACTTCTGCCTCCAGAACCAGTAGAGAATCATTTTCTGCATTGTGCTTCCTTAGAGCAGCCCCCTTCCAAGTGATGCTTATGAATGGTCTAGAGCCTCACCCTGGGGATTTCGAAGTGGGTTTTAGGAGTGGAGAGGGGAGGAACAGTCATCAAGACTTCTTTGTGTGTGCTCTGTTTGCATCTGTCCATCAACCAGATGACTGCCTCCAAACATTGTCCTCTGTTCATGGCAGCCCCACAGAAGACTCCAGGCTCCCAGGTCACCCTCATTTTCCTGGCTCACCCTTTCTAAGGCTCTGAAAGTCCTCCTTTGTATGCCACCACTCCTCTTGAAGGATGGTAGGCGCAGTCAGCATCAAATCCCTTAGCTTTCCTCCCACGTCTCACCTTCTGCACCGAATGGACCAGCCTCCCCTTCCCTGGGCGGTGCTTGCACGTACCTACAGCCTTCCCTGCACTGGCTGTGGATGGCGAGGGTGGGCATCCTCTCACATTCCTGGACCACTCTCCCCCTCCCTCCCTAAACACCAGCCTGGAACTCCGTGTCTTCAGATACTGCACCCTGTCCTCTGAGTTGCAATGACCTAGAAAACACCCACCCTCCCTTGAAGACTCTTGCAGCTGGTTCCTGCTACACTCCATACTGCACTTGCCATGATTCCTGGGGAATTCAAATACAGAGAGAGAACCTTTCCAAAATCTTGGCTCTTCCATTCCTTAACATCCAATGTTTCAGGCCCAACTTCTTGCTCCCACTGATAGTAATCAGTAATTGTAAGGCTGCCCTTGACTTCGCCAATCTTTCCGTTGCTCAGACCAAAAACCCAGAAGTCATCTTCCACAGCTCCCTCTTTCCCACCCGCTTCCATCCGTCAGCAATGGCTGTTGGCCTGACCATCAGAATACATCTTGAGCCCTTGGCCAGGCCTCCTGGCTATCACCCAGTCTCTCCTCTGGATCCCAGGACCAGTCTAATGACTCTCTAGGATTCTACCCTTGATCCACATCCCCTCTCTTCTCAACACAGCAGCCGAACGACCCTCTGAAGAGTAAATCAGGTCAAGCCTTCTGCTACACATCCTCCCAACACTTTGCCCACAACGCCATGCCCCTACTCAGGATGACCACTCCACTGCCTCCCCTCCCCTCCTGCTTTTTGGGCTCTGGTCACGCAGGCCCTTGTCTGGACACATACTGTGCCACCACCTCCTTCGTGTCCTTTCTGTGTGTCCCCTTCTCAGAGATGACTTCCCGGTAGATGGTACCCTCCCTCCCCGCCCCCTCCCTTCCCCTCTTTCCGGCTTGCTGTACTCTGGGACCCACCACATTCTAGAGCGCTGTAGAATGTGCTTTTAGGGGGAGGGAGCTGCACCTCCAGAGGCGTGTGGGATCTTAGTTCCCTGAGCAGGAATCCAACCCGTGCCCCCTGCAGTGGAAGAGTGGAGTCTTAACCACTGGACTGCCAGGGAAGTCCCAAATGTGCTTATTTTTATTATCATCTGTCCCCCCGGCCCCCCTAGAATGTAAGCTACTTGAGGGCAAGGATCTGTTCTTTTGTTTTAAGGGGTCTCTGATTTGTTTCCCCACTTTGTGTATCCATCCTGGGGCCCCGAGTAGCACCTGGCACCAAAAGGGCTCAACCAGTACTTGTTGAATGATTGAATGAGTGATTTGTCAGTTGGTCCCTTAGGAATTCAGTTAGCAGGGCTTTGTGGCCAAGAGTCTGAGCAGAAGTCAGGGGCTGGAGGGGGATGGACTGGGTCTACCCAGGTACTTCCCAGAGACCCAGAGGCCTGGGCTGAGATTTGTTCTCATTTTATCGGAAACACCATGATGTGTTTGTTTTTAAAGCAAATGAGGAAACGATAGTTCAGCCTCTGCCGCATTCAAGTGAGACCCACCCTTCAGTGGAGCAGAGGCAGCTGTGGCCACAGCCCTGAGACAGGAGAAGGGACAGGGCCAGTGGACACCAGAGGAGGGCAGCCCCGCTCGGAGACATGGAGAGGAGCAGGTGACTGATCACCTTGACCTTAAGGGTCACAGGGACAGAAGGGGGCATAGGAGATGGCAGGAGAAGGGAGGGGGAGCAGAAAGGTGGAGGGGGAAAGCAGAGGGGTGGAGGCGGCACCAGGAGCATCTTCTCTCCCTGGCTTTGTACCATCAAGCAGCTTTGTGGGGAGTGGGGTGGCGGGGGCGCTGACACCCGCCTGCTGCCTCCGAGAGTCGGGCAGCTTCCCCTTTGCTGCACCTCAGGGCGGGGGTGTGGTGTGGGGAGCCCAGACTTCCTCATTCTCTCACTGCCCTCCTCCTAGGCCAAGGGACCCCAGCAGAATGCCCCACGCCTGCCCTGGGGTCACCCCCACCTACAGGGACTCCCGTTACAGGTCAGTCACTGGGGTAGAGTGATTGGATATACCCCCGGGGGGACATTCCCTCTGCCCCCCTCCACTGGCAATGCCCCCACAGCCCAAGGGGAAGCATATACTTTCCTGGCTCCATGTCACTGTGCCCACCATCCTCTGCTGTCCCTGCCCACACCCCCCTGCTGAGCCATCTCTTCTCCGACCCCCCAGGGCCCTGCAGGGCTTGAGGTTGGGGTTCCAGAACTGTCCAGCTGTCTGGCAGCAGACACCACTCACCAGCAACAACCTCTCACCCTGCCAGCCAAGGTCTCTACCATGGGTGGGGGCCTGACTCCAGGGTCTCCAGCTGGGGGTACTCCTCCCCGCAGTGTGCTGGGTAACTCTCCTCTCTCCTGTGAGGAGCTGCTGGTGGCTGTAGGAGAGGTGAGCGTGGTCAGGAGGACCCAGGAAGGAGAGACAGCCAGAGCCTGCCCAGAGAGCCTTGTCCTGAGCTCAGAGGAGGCCCAGGACCTCACAAACATCTTCACTCATAGAAGCTCTTTGAAGCCCAGAGCATTTTGTCTCCCGAACCCATTTTGCAGATGAGTAAAGAGTGGGCCCAGAATGGCAGTAATTGGGGTACATATGCATGCAATAGGGGCTTCCCCGCTGGCTCAGTCAGTAAAGAATCCGCCTGCAGTGCAGGAGACCTGGGTTTGATCCCTGGGTCAGGAAGATCCCCAGAAGAAGGAAATGGCTACCCACTCCAGGATGCTTGCCTGGAGAATCCCATGGACAGAGGAGCCTGGCGGGCTGTGGTCCACGGGGTTGCAAGAGTCAGATACAACTTAGTGACTAAACCAACATGCATTCAATAAGGGGCTGGTCTGTGACTCGAGCCCAAATCCTCCCCTCTCTGTCTTGCGCTTCTGGAGTTGTCTGGGCCTTTGGGTCCCCCTCTTCTGTGCTCTCTAGACCCCTGGACCTTGAGCCTGCCACTTCAAGGCCTTGGCAGCAGCCCCTCCCACGATGTCCCTGAGCAGCTCACCTAGGGCCGCCAAAGAGAGCAGCAGCAGGAGCTTCAGGCCTCTGACGGACTGCCCTCTGCCCAGCAAGCAAGAGTTTCCTTGATCGAAGCCCTCTACCCAGAGCCCCTGGGTGCTCCCTGGGTGGGTGCATGCCGGCAGTGGGGAGATAACCTGGAGACCACAGCACCCCGGGGCTGGGCCCAGAACAGCAATGCTCCCCACACCCCCAGGGCATTAGGAGGGGCTCAGAGCCAATCCAGGGCTCACGGTTGCCACCACTCTAGGACCCTGGGAAGAAGATGCCCACATCCTAACCCTGGAGTACGTTCTGGTAGCTGGCCAGGGGGATGGCATTTGCTAACCTGCTGGTTTTGGGATGAGGGGATTATCCCAGAGTAGCGAGGGGGGCCTGATATAATTACGCTGTGTGCTTGGCGTGCTCAGTTGTGCCCGCCAGGCTCCTCTGTCCATGGGATTCTCCAGGCAAGAATACTGGAGTGGGTGGCCATTTCCTTCTCCAGGGGATCTTCCTGACCCAGGGATTGAATCTGCGTCTCCTGTGTCTCTTGCGTTGGCAGGCAGATTCTTGAGCCACTTGGGAAGCCTGATGGAATCATGAGGGTCCTTTTGAAGGAATGGACCCCTTAGGGCTGGGGGCTCAGGGCAGAGAGAAGGGAGGGAACGGGTGAGGTGGGGGTCAGCACCCAGCCAATCCCACAGTGGCACCAGCGTCCCCAAGGAGGACGGGCACCTCCCCAACCAGGCCTTTTTTTAATGAATGAAATGACTTTACTGAAACACTCCCTGTTATACACTGATGTACTTGCATGCGTTTTTTTCCTGCTCTCATGGAATGTGGATCTTTGATCTGTACACAGATGCCTTCCTCGAGGACAATGTCCTGACGCCAGGGAACCATTCGCTTTCCTTGCAGGCTCTTCTCTCATCCAGAACCTCACAGGTCAATGACACTGGCACCTCAGCACAGCCCCGGAAGGGGCACCTGACCCAAGAAAGGCCAGCTACCCTTGCCTGGGCCCCTGGGTGTGGCTGGGGAGCGGCCGCTGGGGCCCATGAGGTCTGGGCGTGTCAGGAAGCTGGTCTGGCAGGATGACCCAGCCCACCTGCCAGCAGCAGGAAGGATGTGGGTGGGGTGGGGGGTTCGGGGGTGGGAACTAGAACCTGGACACAGTGTCCTGGAGCTCCCCTGGGGACTAGCTTTATCTGTCACCTTGGTCGTCCCTTGTCCCCAGTGGGCAAGAATTGCTACCCAGAATCCTGACTTGTACCCCTGGGGACGTGCCCTGGGGACCCATCTACGTCTCTGCATTTGGGGAGCAAGAGCTAACAGTCTCTTAGCTTCCCAGTGAATTCCCTCCCAGAGTCTGTTCTCACTCTGATGAGAGGGGTGGGGGAAGGAGTTGAGGATTCCAGACAGAGGGGTGGCCTCAGCTGCCGGCAGGCTGTGGCCTGAAGGCTGAGAAGCTCGAGGTTTTTCCTCTACATTGTGCTCAAGGCATCGGGTTCGAGCTGAGGCCGCTCATGAAAAGCCTCCCCCTTTTATCGATGTATTTGAGGAGCCGGGGCAGAGAGCGGCGGGTGGCCTCGAAGGACACTTCCCTCAGGCCTTGGTGGAACCAGGGCCATCTTTCTCGCCCCGCCCCGGGTGCCCCTCTCCAGCCATCACCTGTGTGCCCCTCAGATGGGGGCCGAGACTGTTCTGCGCCCCTTTGCTACGGGCTGCAGGTGTGACAGCACTCAACAGGCGCCCCAGGTGAGCCCGGGTCACCCAGATGGAGCAGAGTTGGGGTGTCCTCAGAGCTCTCCTGTCATCCACTGGACTGACATTTTGTGATTTCTGCCCACAGAGGGCATCTCGCCTATAAAAGACGGCCTTACCAGCATCTCCTTGTTTGCCTCGCGTCCCATTCCTGGGAGGGTCCCCTGAGTGGGAGTCTGTGCTGGACTCCCTTGGCTGGTGTAGCTGGGAGCCCTTTCAGGGCTGGGCAGGGAGAGTGTGGGGCCCCCAAGGTGGAGGTGCTGGGGTTTCTGCCTTCCTGCACCTGTACTGGGCTCTTGCACCTGGAGACACCCGGGCTTCACCTACTGCAGTAGCCCCATGGCCTCCCCCTGCCCACGTATGTCTTGTTTGCTACTGGTGGAGAGGCTCAAAGTCGTTACCTGCCCCCTGACTCTCCAAGCCCAGCCCCGGGCATACTGGTTCCATCTTCACTGATGGTCCTCGTGGGCCCCAAAGCCCAGTGTAGAGGCCTCAGATCCCCATTCCGTGCAGCCAAACCCCGCCTGGCCCATCCCCACACCATGGCTCAGCCTGCTCCTCTGCCTCACCTCCCACCTGCGTCCTCTCTCCTCCAAGGCCCCCAGGTCCACAAAACCCTCCTGCTGGCTCCCCGCTGAGCCCCAGGTTGCCTTGCAGGGCGGGCACGGTCGTAGGGCCACTTCCTGCCTCTCCCACTTCCTTTAGGCCAATGACTATGTTATAATAGGACCTCAACTGCTCTTCCAGGAAGGGCAGGACACCCATCAGGACGCTATACAAGTAACCACACGGAGGAGAGTGGCGTCATCCCCAGGTTTTGGCTGAGCAAACTGAGGCTCAGGGTTTGAGTTCCTCCAAGTCCCAAAGCGCATCCCCCTCACATCCGGTGATGCACTTGGCTGGTTCTCTGAAGGCACATGAAGGTGATCAGGACTGTGAGGTTTCAAGGTGACCTTGATGTTCTCCCACTTAGTGGTCATCAGCATTACCTCCCCACCCCCCAGGACTCCTTAAACCACAGGGCTGGGCTCCATTCTATTCGAGAAGGTGGGGTAGGGCCTGGGAATAGGCTTTTCTGACAAGTCCCCAGGAGCTGTTGGTGCTGGTGGTTGGGGACCACACATTGACCCTAAGCTGCTAGTTGATGATGTGTCTCGCAGTGTGTGTCACTTTCTTTGCGGCCAGGCTGGTTGCCCTCTCCAGACTGAGCACACAGCTCCCTGTGTCTCCTGCAGTCTCATCACCAGCCCCAGAACAGGGCCCTGCACTTGTTGACAGATGGATGGGTCATGTGACGCTGGGTGAGAGAGAGGGACAGCGACAGAAGGAGCTGTAACAGCCAAGCCTCCAGTGACCACAGGAAGCCTCTGGACTGAGGGCGCCAGGCCAGAGCCGCCTGGACGCCGTGTCCAGGCCAAGAATCCAGCCAGGCACTGGGCCCCTGCTGCTGGAAGTAGAGGCTGGGTTGGTCAAGCACGTTCTGGGGTTTCTCCTGACCCTCCCTCCTGGGTCTTTGGGCCAGCAGTTCTCAACCCTCGCTGCTGTTGACAGTCACCTGGGAACTTGAGAAAGTCCCGATGCTGGGCTGCTCGTTGCACCTGGATCATTGGCATCAGAATTGCTGGCACAGAGCCAGCATTCGACAGGCTTCTCAAGTGTTCTCTGAGGCTGAGAACCATGGATTGAGAATCTCTGCAACCTCAGCACTGGAGGCTTGGGAATCTTGGACACGGCCCTGCCTGCCTGGGCAGGGGGCTCCTCTACCTCCCTGGAGCCCACACTCTGCGTCTCAGGGTGCAGATCAGTTCTGAGTGCTGCCCCCTGGGGACTCATAACGACTGTGGGTATTAATGGCCCCACACGTGACGGAGGAGTTACAGGAGGCTGTGCGGGTGCCTGCAGTCAGAGCACGGCAAGTGCGTCTGCAGGTCTGCTTTCACTGCGGCCAGGCCTTTCCCTTCTGACAGACCGCGGTCTCCGAGCCTTTATAAGGGTACTCCACACACTAAACAACTCCTGAGCACCCCCGGTGGATGCGTATTCATAAAGCACGTTCATGGGTCGCTATGCTAATATATTATGTATTTTATAAAACTTTAACAAAAATAGAAAACTTTAAAGGACAGAGATAAAAATATAAATACAAGTTCCCATATTTTCTTCCTGCTGCCCCTGGGTGTATGCACCCCACCTTAGGGCGCCCTGTTGGAGGGTCCACTGAGGGAACCAGGGATCAGGAACGTGGGGCGAGGGGGCAGGAGGTTGGGGTGCTGCACGTGGGGGCCTGGTGAAGTTCTGGGCAGTGGTGGTCGTGGTGGCGGGGGCGGGGGGTCAGTGCTACAGCTCCGAACCGCTGGGGAAGCGGAATCTATGGGCGGGGACCGAGACACCGCGCAACCCGGCGGGGTCTTCAAGGGAGGGTCCTGGCTTGCGTGGCCTGGGTCCCGGGGAGCCCGGGCACGGAAATCCGGGGCAGAAGGATCTCGGGCGTGATCCTCGGGACACAGGGGACTCAGGCCCCAGAGAGTCGCCGGAGCCCGGCTCCGCTAGCAGCCGCGACAGGTCATCCACCAGGTGCCACTTCTCCTGGACTTGCTGAGGCCGAGGCAGGGGGCGAGCAGGCCGGTTAGGAGCCGCAACTCCTCTCACCCGCAGGCGGGCGGGGGAGGATGCAGCCGGGCTAGCAGTAGCCGCTCTGAGGCCCCGCCCCAACCGGAGCTAGCCCGGCTTCCCCGCCCCGCTGCGGCCTCGCCCTACTAATCTCCCGCCCTACGCTAGACTCCGCCCCGTCAAGGTCCCGCCCCTACCCGCCCACGTACGGTAGAGACCACGCCCACCCAAGACACCGCCCCTCAAGACCACGACTACCAGATACCGCCCCTTCTCAAAGACCACGCCCGTCAGACGCCGCCCTATCTCAAGGCCACGCCCATCACACCGCCCGGGCATGAGACCACGCCCCCACCACAGTCCCGCCTCCCTGACATTAGGCCAAACCCACACTCGTGTTAAACCGGGTCTCCAGGCCTAAAGCCACGTTTCTGTCGCCCGGCTCCGCCTGACCTGAGGCCAAGCCTGAGGTCCCGGTTCCCTCTCTCCATCTTCCCTGCTTTTATCGGCGGCCCGCGGCCCCAACAGGGTCTCGCCAGCAGTCCCCTTGGCCCCAGTCCTGCGGATACTTACCCACACCAGCTGCTTCCGCAGTCTCCGGATGGCTCTGGAACTGGCCTGGGACTGGGAGATGCACACGGTCAGGACAAGGCTTTGGAGAGAAGGGGAGGTATGGTCAGTCAGCCCCCTACTTCCTCCTTCCCCCCCTCAATCTCTTAGAAAACACCCCCTGGGGGTCCTCTCTCTTCCAGGATCCCAGACACAGCCTTTCTTTCTCCTCTCCTTCCTCCCGCGTGTCGCTCAGCCCCTCTCCTCTGGACGGCAGGCTCACAGTGCGTGTGCACCAGGCACCATACTGCTCCAGTGGTCATTTCAGGGGCTTTTACAGGTGAGGATGTAAGGGCGCTTGCCCAGGGGCATCGGGGAACCTCCAGGCCGCCAGACCTGGCCCCTCTCCATCCCTGGCTGTCCTTGTCTGGCTCCTGGATCCCCTGAGACTGGCTGGGGTGCCCATGGACAAAAGGATCCTCCCCTCCCAGGTGCCCGTTCCCTTGGCCCTCCGCTGCCCTGAAAGGCACCTGAGTAGGATGAGAAGCGGGAAGCTGAAGGCGTGGGAACCCAGGTAGTAGAGGATGCGCTGGCTGGGGGGTGGGAGCCAGAGGGCCACCAGCTCAGGGACCACCTGCCAGGGGGCCGAGTAGTTGGCAAAGAGGCCACAGTCCCAGGAGGAGCGGATGCTGGGAAAGAGATGGACAGAGGAGGGCCAGGGTCAGCGACCAGGCGAGGAGCCCCGGCCCAGCTGCCTCGGGCCCTCTGCTCCGCTCACCTGCTGACCACATAGCCCAGGGGTACGGCGGCCAGGAGCAGGCCCAGGAGGAGCACCAGCTGGAAGAAGAAGATGGAGCTGGAGGCGCGGAATCGCCGAGGGGACGCCCTGGAGTTCCTCAGCAGAGTGTACT
Source organism: Bos indicus x Bos taurus (assembly GCF_003369695.1). Lineage (NCBI taxonomy): Eukaryota > Metazoa > Chordata > Mammalia > Artiodactyla > Bovidae > Bos > Bos indicus x Bos taurus. The sequence goes on from NC_040094.1 coordinate 55,098,659, forward strand.
GGGGGGAGAGGGAAAAAGGACACAGGGGGGCATCCTCAGCGCAGTGTGCAGACTGGAAGTGATTGGTCAGCGCAGTCTGCAGACCAGAGGTGCAGTGTGCAGATTGGAAGTGGCTGGCAGGGCAGCCGCAGGATGTGAGGGCTGCCCCGCTGATGGCGCTCAAGGTGCCCACGCAGGTGCACCCCTGCGCCCTGCCGGCCCCAGAGTCCTCACCTTCTTGATATAGAAGGTGAGGAAAATGAAGATGCTGTTGAGCAGGGGCAGCAGGGGGCAGTAGAAGAGGCCCATCCAGGTGACTGTCTGCCCCTCCACGATGTCCAGCACGTTCTTGGGCACCAGGAACTCCTCTCGGTCCAGCCAAACCCAGAACCGGCCAGAGAACCGCTCCACCAACATCCTGGGGAGGGAGGGAACAGGTCCCCACCACCCAAGAGGAGTGTGTGAACCTCACTGGTCCAGGCCCTGGACCTTCGCACACACGCACTCACACGGGACACACGAGTGTAGAACTGCTCACAGCCTTGGCCGTGGCCACTGGCCATCCCCCCAGACACACCCACGCCGCCCCCGTGGTGTCCCCACGTGGCTCACCTCCTAGGCAGGCTGACAAGGAAGGCGAAGGCCACCGTGAGGAGGAAGTTGAAGATGCTGAGTTTGTACAGCTCCTCTCCTACCGAATTCTCCCAGCACTGATCAGAGGGGGTATCTATCACTACCCTCGGTCCCCAACCACCCCTTACCCACCCAATAGTGGGACCCTGAAGTATAGGAGCCATGCCTGGAGTCTGATATGATTAGCTAAGTTAAAATCCAGGCCTGGAGAATAAGACGGGCAGCCAGTTGGAGCTGCCTCCTCTGCACAGGGCAGTGTGATGCGAATGGCACTCCCTGGAGGTGACTGCTGAGTGCACAGCTCTGCCCACAGCCTCTCACAAAGGTGAGACCAGAGAGGGGCAAGGAGATCAAAGAGGTGGGGCTTTGCAGAGGACAAAGGGAGAGGCCCGGATGGAGCCACCAGCCACCTGGTAGTCACAGGCGTTGTAGCCGTAGGACTCACAGCTGGTCTTGTTTCTGCCGATGCACAGCACGGTCTGGCCCAGCGAGAAGGAGAACATTCCCAGGCTGGCCAGCTTAAGCACCACGCACCTGGGGGTTGGGGTGGGGGCGGAGACTGTGTCAGGGGAGTAGCCCAGGTACAGGGCACATCTACCCAGGACACAGGTGTGGCTGACATCTGCACAACCTCAAGTTTTTTCCTGGGACCAGCCCCCTCTAAACCCAGGGCCCAGCTTCCTTCCAACCTGCTCCATCCATGGCAATGTTTCCCAAAGTGTGTTCCCCAGACGACTCACAGGAGAATGGTTCTGTTTAGATCAGTATGGCAAACAGTGCACAGTCGAGCCATCCTTCCCACAACACCCAGCTTGGAGAGTCACAGGAGGCACACATGGGCCTTTATATCATTAATGCAGGTGAGATCATTCTTCTAAGACCTATTCCCAGGTGGCTTGCTGCTGCTAAGTCACTTCAGTCATGTCCAACTCTGTGTGACCCCATAGACCGCAGCCCACCAAGCTCCCCCGTCCCTGGGATTCTCCAGGCAAGAACACTGGAGTGGGTTGCCATTTCCTTCTCCAATGCATGAAAGTGAAAAGTGAAAGTGAAGTCGCTCAGTCGTATCCAACTCTTCGAGACCCCATGGACTGCAGCCCACCAGGCTCCTCCATCCATGGGATTTTCCAGGCAAGAGTACTGGAGTGGGGTGCCATTGCCTTCTCCGCCCAGGTGGCTTAGTGGGCGAATAATCTGCCTGCAATGCAGGAGACACGGGTTCAATCCCTGGGTCAGGAAGATCCCCTGGAGAAGTAAATGGCAATCCACTCCAGTATTCTTGCCTGGAGAATCCTACGGACAGAGGAGACTAGCGGACTATAGTCCATGGGGTCGCAAAGAGTTGGACGCGACTGAGCATACTATTCACACTGTCCATATACCACAAACAAGTGCGTGCATGCTCCTGAATAATATATAACTGATCACACAGGTAGGGTGGCCCAACCCAGAACCATCGCTGCATGTTATATACAAGTGTGCACTTTCTTTTTTTACTTTTTCTCTGTATTCTGTGACTGAGCCTGCGTCACCTGCTTTGGAAGCAGGGAGTCTTAACCACTGGACCGCCGGGGAAGTCTCACAAAGTGTGGACTTTGAATGCTGATGCATGTCAAGAGGCTGGTGGAAACAGTGGTTCTCCTGTCGAGGAAGGCACAGGTGGGTAGGGGCTTATTTTTATCTTTCATCCTTTGAGCATCTGGAATTGCATGTGCTATTACCTATCTGTAGTCAAAGCTGTAGTTTTTTCTGTAGTCATGTATGAATGTGAGAGTTGGACTATAGAGAAAGCTGAGCACCAAAGAATTGATACTTTTGAACTGTGGTGTTGGAGAAGACTCTTGAGAGTCCCTTGGACTGCAAGGAGATCCAACCAAGAAATCAGTCCTGAATATTCATTGGAAGGACTGATGCTGAAGCTGAAACTCCAATACTTTGGCCATCTCATGCAAAGAACTGACTCATTTGAAAAGACCCTGATGCTGGGAAAGATTGAAGGCAGGAGGAGAAGGGGATGACAGGATGAGATGGTTGGATGGCATCACTGACTCGATGGACATGAGTTTGAGTAAGCTCTGGGAGTTGGTGATGGACACGGAGGCCTGGAGTGCTGCAGTCCATGGGGTCGCAAAGAGTCGGACACGACTGAGCGACTGAACCGAACTGAACCGATTACCTATGTGTGCGTGTTATTACCCGTTCCAATAATAAAGTTTCAAACCAAACACAGTCTACCTTGGAGGGACTCGGAATGGGCTGCGGACAGCTTCTGTGCCAGGGAAGGCTGAGGAAAAGCAGGCCCTGCTGAATGACTGGTGGGTGGCAGAGAACCTGAGCTGGAGCTGGGGGGGCTAGGGAGGCGGTGGCTGGGTCCAAGGCAGGACCTGAGTCCTGAAGAGGGAGACAGAGCAGAGCCTGGGGGTGGAGGTGGGCTTGAGTGAACCTGCACTCAGCAGGCGTGGGGAGATTCCCTTGACTGAGGCACTTGACCCTTTCAAACCTCAGTGTCCTCATCTATCCAGTGGTGGCGAGGATGGTCTTAACTTCACAGGTCATGGGAGGGCTATCAAGGTGAGGCCTGTAAACCCTCAGGGCACACGGGAGGGAGCTGTGTTCCTAGGGCGGTGACTGTAGTACCCTGTGTCCCTGAAAAAACAGTCACTGGCTTGCTTTGGATGGTGGGGACGGAAGAACCTTAGACGGGCCCCCCGAGACTGTGTGTGAGAGTGGCTGCCTGCCTTCCCTTGCTCGGGGCCCCCAGTACTAGGCGATAATCAAGACAGGTGGCAGGACACAGTGTTCCCCTGCCCTCCACACACTGTCACACCTGTCACCCCCCAGGTGGCACTCACCAGATAAGGGTGAGGTTGACCTCAGTGTTGGGAGGGTAGTTCTCCAGCTGGACCAGGAAAACGAACAGCAGGGGACCCAGAAAGTTGACCAGGGCGATGACCCCAGGGGGCAGGTACTGGAGCAGCAGAAACAAGGACTCCTGTGGGGAGAAGCAGGTAAGGGGGTGCTGTGGGCTGGAGGGCCCCCAGCAGCTCGCCCATGCCCTACGACCCCTTCAAGTGTTGCTCTGAGGCAGGGCGGGCATCTGGGAGCCCCTGGACTATTCCCAGTGACAGCGTGGTGGTGGGGGGAGAGCCACAGGCAGAGCCAGTCTGACTTGGTCGTGACCTTGGGCAAATTGCTTTAACCTCTCGCAGTCTCAGTTTCTTCTCCTGCAGAGTGGGGCCATCCCATCCCCTCCCCCAGATCTGGCTGGGATGAAATAAATGCATGTCAGCCGCCTGGCACCTCCTTGTTGTCCTGCGAGTACTTGGTGGCCCAGAAGATGGCGCTGATGGCTCCAACCACCAGGAGCCCGATGAGGATGTTGACCCGAAGGTAGGTGAGCAGGTGGCAGGCCCTCTGAGCCCGGGTCTGCTGCTGCAGGAGCAGCAAGTGACGCCCCTCCTCCAGCTCCATCTGTCACGGGGGCAGGGCAGGCACGGGTTAGGGCTGGCCCAGGTGGAAGGGCAGCGGGGCCAGCAAATAGCCCCAGGTTGGTGTGGGTGGGGAGACAGGCTGCAAGCCCTAGGCAAAGCTGGGGTGATAGTAGGCTGGGGACAGACGGGTTGGTTTTATCCAGAGCCCCCCACTCCAGCACCATGCAGCTGCGTGCTCACACCCCAACATGGCCCAGCACCCCACTTCCCTCAAGCTGGAAAATCCTGTGTGCACACACTCTTACACTCCCACACTCAAGCCACACACTCATACACAAAGTCCCATGTGCTCTCACACTCATCCACACCTACACTCACATCTCACATTCATGCACGTCCTCATGCACACCTTGAATTCATTGCTGATCTCATGCCTCTTGATGGTGGCGGCCTCCTGCCCCCGGATGCAGAAGTCCCAGGACGAGAAGACCTTTGCACTGAGAGGCGACCGATAGTCCTGGCCCAGGAACATCTTCTGTGGCAGCCCCTTCACCATCCTGGAGGGGGCGGTGGGGGGCAGGGCTCAGCCTTGGCTCAGCCCTGATCTGGGGTGGGAAGCCCCCGGCAGCCCCAGGGGCAGGCTTGGACCTTGGCCTGACTGGGGGTGGGGTGGGGATACAGGAGTCGTGGCTCTGCCCCTGAGTTCTGCAGCTGGGAATGCAGAGTTCCGGGCCTGGAGTCTGCCGGCAGGGACTCCCCACCAGCTTGAGGGTACCACACTGAGGAGGAATGATCAGGGGAGACCCGGGGCTCTGCTCTCACCTCCGCAGAATCCCACAGAAGCAAAGGAGCAGGCAGGCCAGTGGGCTCAGGAGGTAGGCCAGGCGGATACTGTATGTCGAGCTGCTTTCGGGCCCCGCCCGGTACGCTCCGTAAAAGAGATAGGTGTTGTTGAAGGCCTGTGGATGTCAGACAACGATAACAGACCCAGGCTGTGTGCTGAGCGTTTTCTTGCTATTAACACAGTAACCCTGACAATAACCCCATCAGGTAGAGAATAAGAGTATCCTCATTTCACAGAGGCCCAGAGGGGTTAGGCAACTTGCCCAAGGACACACAGCTTGGAAGAAAAAGCCAGAACTGGAACACGGCAACCCACACAGGAACCACGCCGTGGCTTCCAGGAATGAGGGTAAGGTGGTGCTTATCCCAGAAGCCTGGACACTTTTCCCTTCTTGTCCTTCGTACCCCCACCCTACCTGGGCTCTGAGGGCTATGGGCACATGCATGGGCCTGGATGGTGCACAGTGGCCACAGCCTCTCTCGTGACTCAGCTGCTGACCCAGACAGCCTGTCTAGGAAGGATTGTCCCCCTAGAAGCCAACATGCCCTTGGAGGGGTCGGGGGTCATCTTGGACTGGGGTCTCCTGAGGCCATATCCTCAGGTCCCCCAGCCTCCCTACTCCTTGGCCAGGACAGACTCACTCACCCTGCCGGTAAAAACATTCCAGAGTAGATTGTTGAACTTGGAAACACCGGTCTGGGGTAGGTGGCCACTACCAGGACACTGGAGAGCTGTTAAGAAGGGAGAGGGGTCCCATAGGGGAGGGTCCCCAAGGCATAGGGGAGGCTCTGCCCCTCCCACTCCATAGCCCCCAATTTCGGGAGGCCTGAGAAGGGTCCTGAGGGCATGTCAGGAGGCTGGCATGCAAATAGTAAGGTCAGGCAGAGTCTCAGGGCTGGACCCAAGCAGGTTGATGCCCAGGGTTGGGACACAGAGGATTGGGGCAGTCCCAGCATGGGAATGCTGGACCAGCCCCCAGGGTTCAGGTGGGCTCAGGAGAACTGTTCTCTCCATGGGCCGGGCACTCACTGAAGTTCAGAGCCGGTCCTGGGTCAGGGGGCCGGAGCCAGACCAGGGGCAGCAGGACAAAGCTGCTGGTCAGAAGCAGGGTCAGCAGGTTAAGTAGCAGCAGGAAGCGAAGGAAGGTGAAATAGGACTGGATTCCAGTGCCAAAGAGGCCTGCGGGGGACAGCAGGGGAGTCAGGAGGCGCCCAGCTGTGGGCCCGACTGGTCATCCTAGGGCTGACCAACCCAGGGAGGGTGTGGGTGACTAGCCTCCCCAGGACCTCAGTTTAATGGCCAGTTCCGCAGGCTTGCCTAGCAGTACCTCTAACAGCCACGAGGGCGCGCCATCGTCCACCAACGTTTTGGGGGACTGGCTCTGGGGGCAGAGGCGGGTGTGTGACCGCAAAGCCACGTGATTGAGGGGTGATTGGTGGAGGGGTGGAAACGGTGCAACGGCAAAGGGGGGTGATGCCCTCTTCTGGTTTCTAAACTAGACGCTGAGACTCCAGAGAGGGGAGGAGGAAGGTGGGGGTTGGGGTTCAGGTCGTACCGCCGATCTCGTAGAGAGCCCCCTCCCAGAGCCCACAGCCCCGGGTCAGCCGCCGAGCTGCCTCCCCCAGTCGCCGACCCGCAGTCTGCCGCCTGCGACGCCACTGCTGCCAGCAGGAGGTCTTCACCCCCTCGGGCTCCCGTAGCTGCCTGGGATGGGGTGGTGATGGGGAGGGGGTTGCCCTGAGTCAGCCAGCATGCTCACCTGGCCAGGCAGAGCAGCACCCTGGGCCAAAGTCTTTCCAGGGCTGATGTTTCCACCCCGCGCCCGTCCAACAGGTGCATTTCCCCCCCCACCCCCACCCCCACTGCTTGGCCTCCGCAGTGTTAGGCAGGGCTCTCCGGCACACACCGGATAAAGCGCTTGTCCATCATGGCGTAGGGCAGTACCCGCACCGGCTGCTGGGAGAGGCACAGCCGCTTCATCTCCTGCTCACATAGCTCCTCGCCCCCTGGCTCGGCTTCTGGCTCCCCCGGGGCCTGCCCCGAGCACTGCCTCTGCATCTCTGCGGTGGGGTGGAAGTTGGGGCGGCAACGCGCCCCTTCCTGGGAGAGATGTGGGGTGGTTGTTGAGGGAGCCTCACAGTCTTGGCCCTGGTATGGTCAGTAATGAAGAGAAATACTGTTGGAGGAGATCTGGCTCAGTGTCCAGCCACGTGTCAAAGCAACATATGGCCTCAGTGTTCCCATCTATCAAATGGGGAGAAAGGAGTCCAAAGGGCTCCGAAAGATGGGACGTCACAAAGGAAGCTAAGGCCAGGTGGGGCCACCATTAAGCACGGTGGGGCCACAAGGCCAGCTCTGCCCTACTCCAACCTGCTCCCAGGGGCCACAGGCCTTCACCAGCACCCTTTGGCAAGAGACAATTCCACGTGCTGATTCTCCCACTGGGACCGAAATAGTTCCGGCCCCGAACCCCAACAGTTCCCAGGATTCAGCATTTGCAGCAGCACCTCGAATCTGGACCTGCTGGGACCTCCTCTGTCTTCCATCTGGTGGTCCAGCTCCCGGGTCTGGGCCACCAGAGTTCCCCAAGGAACCCAGATGGGGGGGGCGTGGCTACAGCATCAGCGGTGGGAAAGGGAGGAAGGAAGGGGCCCCTCTGCTGCTCAGCTGCGGTTCTCACCCTTCCCCCGGCCAGCCACCAGCAGCTTCTGGGCTTCAATTCTCTCTCCCACTCCTCTGACGATCCGCCTGACCCCCCACACACAACTCTGCACCCACTCACCTGGGCCCCAGAGACCAAGTGCCCGGAGGAGACCGTCCTCCGACCGGCTCCCGCCACGCCGGGCAGGGTTGCGAGAGTCGAGGGGAGCGGGGTCACATGACAGGAACCGTAGCTCCCCACCTTCTGGTCGCCGCCTCTCCCCTCTGTACTCTTCTCTCCCCGACCTCCGGCAGTTTCCCCGCTCTGCACCGAGGCCCGCACTTCCTGCCGGGGCGAGGGGCGCGGGCGGGCAGGTGAGAGGCGCCGCGGCTGAGCGCTGCGCTGGGGTCCGGCCCTGCCCCTTCCCGCCGGGCACCCGGGCTGGCGACACGGCGTCTGGGACAGGGTTTGACCCCGCAGGGCTGCGGGTGGCGGGCTGCGAGCCCCGCCTCTTATCCGCCGGGAGCCCCGGCGGGCTGTGCTGGGCTCGCAAGGCGCGAAGAGTACAAAAACTTAGTGGGTGGGTCCCATCACTTGGAGCTGCCGGCCCTGGCGGTATTTCTCAACATCCCGCCTCCCATCATCGGCACTTGAGACGAGTCGGCCCGGCGCCTGGCCTATAGGAAGCGCTCAGGAACCGGCTCCACTCACGCCCCGGCTCCACTCACGCCCCGCCCCAGCGACTTGTTTCAGAGCCCTCTTGGCCCCTTTCTCTCTGCTGGGACCCCGTGGGAGGCCCCGCGATCCTGCCCTTGCTTTTTCTCCCTCTCCACCTCCTTCAGGACCCCGTCATTTCTAAGGAGCTCAGAGGTTTTCCTGCCTCTCTGCGCAGTCCCCTTCCTGGTTTTCCAGACCCCTCCTCTATGCCCCAGGCTGCGTGCTGGTGCTGGGCACACAGTGAGCACAGAGAGGGGCCCGAGAGCTGTGAAATGGACTGGCAAATGTACATGTCAATAGAAAGTGCCACATGCTCCAACAGGGGTCAATCCCAGAAGACTCCATGGAAGAGGTGACTTTCAAGTTGGGCCTGGGATCGTGCAAATACAACAAGCTGGAGCATGGGCGTGCAGGGCGGGGAACAGTGTTGGCAGGGAGAGGCAGGGACTAGGCAGGGCTTGTTCTCCATGCTGAGGTGCTTGCGCCAAGACCCAGCCGGAGGTAAAGACTCTGTGTGGACATCCTGGCTTGGCCTACCTGTCCTCCCCTCCAGGAGGGCCCTCTCCTTCCTTTCTGCCTTCCAGCTCACTTTCACTGCCCACCTTCCCAGGCTTCTCCCAGCCAAGAATGGCTCCCACCACTGTCCAGAGGCCACCCTTTTCTCAAACCCAGGGGACTCTCCTCTGGCCCTCTCCCGGACTCTCTCGAGGTCAGCTTTCTAGGCAGAGTTCCTGGGTGGACAAGATTCAGGTCGTGATGGATGACCCCCCTGGAGGCTGACTGACCACTCAGCCTGCTTCCTCATCTCTGAACTAGGGTCACCGGTGCCCCCCACCCTGCCTTGTGGGGAATAACTGAGCAAATACGAATGGGGACAGTCCCCATCTAGCACACAGGAAGTGTGCCGGAACTCGGCGGGAGAAACAGCAAAAGCCACGCCCAGACTGGGGCGGAGATAAGCCCCAGGTTCCACCAGACAGTTTGCGGGAGTTGCCGGAGGCTGTGCAGGAGGAAGGGGTTACCCAATCTGGTGTGGCAGGGCCGGCCCCATTCGTGTGGTTTTGCTGCCTGGTGTTATTTTGATCATCGCTCTGAGAAGCGGGCAGGTCTGCGATTACTGTCCCCGTTTGAAACTTGGGGAAACTGAGTCCCACAGAAATTGGCTTCGACCAGAGACTAGAAGGCTTCTAGATACTCGGCCGCCTTCATCCTGCTCAGACCTCTGGGTGGGTGAGGATAAGGATCGAAAGCTGGCGGGGAGAGGGCACAGTTCGTCGAGGGCTCGATGGGCAGGAGAAGCGGGGCGCCCCCCCCCCAACCCCGCCGTCGGGTCACGTGACTTATCGGAGGCGGGTCACCACGTGGGCTGGGCTGGGCGGTGCAGTTCTGTGGCTCCGCCAGGTCTGCCTCGTCTCGGGTTGTCCACTCGCTCCCTCTGACCTCTCGGTCCCTCCCGCAGTTGGTGGAGTCCGAACACAGTTCCCGGCGGCCCTTGCTGGGCAGGGGCGGGGGACAGGTGAGTCGCCGCCCGTCCCCGCTCCCCAGCGCCCCCCAGGTAAGCGGCCAGGATGTGGGACCCTGGTGGGGCGGAGCGATAACTCTGCGGCTTAGGGGTGGTCCCCGCCCCCTCCCAACCCCATCCAGTTCCCTTGAGGCCACCAGCTAGACCCCCTCCAAGTTCCTTTGGGACTCTGAGACCACTAGGCACTGAGTTCCCTCCCGCGGTTCTTCTGTATCTCCCTGAGTTTTGCGGAGGGTCCCGCTGGGGGATCCCACTGCACCACCCGCCCCTCCCCCTCGCCCCTGCAGGTGCTTCAGGGGGAGGGCAGAGGTTTTTGTTTCTCCGGAAGGGAAGGGGTAGAGGCCCCCGTAGGTACCACTGATCGAAAGTGAGGGGGTGGGAGACTGGCAGATGAGGGTCCAGGGGCTCTCAGAGCTGTCACCACCACTGGGCTCGCAGGCGTGGCTGCCACTCTGCCTTGATGGTAACTGCCCCCAGAGGACTCGCTTCCGGCTGGGGTGGAGTTTCTGGAGACTGGGCCCGGCCCTGCACCTCCCTACCCAGCTCAGGGCTCAGTAATGGTGCGCCCCGGAAACTCCTGCCCGACTTGTCCCCACCTGGGCAAGGGTACCAGGGCCCTGGGTACCACCCAGGCAGAAGTCCAAAGCAGTGCCCAGGTGCCAGTGCCCAGGTGAGCCCCCAGCCCCCACGCAGCCTCTGAGCACCTCCCACACGCCCTGCTCCTCCCTCCTGGAGAAGGGGTGTGTGGGAGAGGCCTGTAGCTCAGAACTTGGGAAGGTCTGTGTTTCCTGGAAGGAATTCCCTCTCTAGACTGTGGGGGCACTCTCAGCCCCGGCTCCAGCCACTTTTCCTTTTAGGCCGAGTCAAGAGTCCACCCCTGACCTCTGCTGGTTTCTCCACACTGTGCTCCTGTGGGAGAAAAGGGACGGGGCTTGGGCTGTGTGGGGCCTGGGCTCTGAGACTGGACACCCCCAAGCGGGGGCACTGTCTGGGCACAGCCCTAGTGGGCTGGGCACCCCGGCCTCGCCTGAGGAAGCCCCTTGAGCTGAGCCAGCTTTCCTAAGTGCTGAGCTCCCTGGCGTTAAGGGTGGGGAGAGGGGCGGGGGTGGGGGACAGGGCAGACTGAGGGCTGGGCCCATTCTTGCTGGGGCAGAGTCCTGCAGGCGTCAGCTGGTGGCTGGGAGCCCGCTCCCCCCCACCCCGCCCTACTCCCACAGGGTGGAGAGCCTGGACAAGGCCACCCTGGTTCTGTTGTCCTGGGTGACGGCAGAGCCCGGACAAAGGCTGGACAAAGGCTGCCTGTTTAAGGCCCAGCCCCCTCCCCAGCCAGCTGCCTAGGCCCGCCCCGAGGTGATGGAATGTAAGGAACTCTCAGGAGGGCTGAGACCTTGATGTGCCCAGCTTGGCACAGAGTGACCGCCGTGGAGGGGGGACGCAGTCTGGGGTGCAGCTGAGGCCATGCTGTCTGCTGTTCTGTCCGGTGCTGGTGAGGGGTGAGGGGCGCGGGCCCAGGCCGCTGGATCCTGTGAGATTTCTGGCAGGAGGAAGTGCTGCGGGGTCACGGGTGGGCACAGGAAAGGCCCCAGCTGTCCTGACCTTTCTCCCCAAGAGGGGGACTCCCCAGGTCAGAACCTTAGGAATGGAGAGCTGCATCCGCAGGCCCCCACCCGCCCATCCTCTTGCAGGAATGGCGCCACTGAGGAAACCGGTGGGGAACTGCCCAGACTCCCCTCCCTTCCTTCCTCCCTAACCGCCCTCCTCCCCTCTGGTGGTGGAGGAGTCTCCCTGTCAGTCCATTCCTGCCTGCGGTTTTTCTCGGGTCACTCACTGGTGCTTCCCAGGTGGCGCTAGTGGTAAAGAACCTGCCTGCCAATGCAGGAGACCTGAGAGACGCAGGTTCAATCCTTGGGTTGGGAAGATCCTCTGGAGGAGGGCATGGTAACCCACTCCAGTATTCTTTGGGTTTGTCTGGTGGCTCAGATGGCAAAGAATCTGCCTGCAGTGCGGAAGACCCGGATTTCATCCCTGGGTTGGGAAAAGTCCCCTGGAGAAGGAAATGGCCACCTACCCCAGTATTCTTGCCTGGAGAATTCCATGGACAGAGGATCCTGGTGGGCTACGGTCCATGGAGGTCACAAAGAGTGGGAACGACTGAGTGACTAACAACACTGGACCGTGTGACCGTGTGTTTGGTGTTTGTCTGTAGATGGGGGCAGGGTTGGGGCTCAGGCAGCCCAGGCTGGAAGCGGCACCTCCCACGGTCCCCAGGGAGTGGGTGGCGGGGCTGGGTGCCAGGCTCACTTTGCTGTAACGCTTCCTGTCTCATCAGATGGGCAGCGGGAGGCTCTGGAGGCCGTGTCCAGGCTCTGAACTGCGCTAGGGCTGTGGACTTGCTGGCAGTGGGCTGCAGACATGTCCCAGTCGCCAGCCTTTGTCCTCAATGTCCTCGAGACCCCAGAGGACCCAGAGGGGTAGGTGCTCTGGGGTGGGGCTGGGGGCTGGGATGTGTCACCCCCAGGGAGAGGTGGGCTGGACCTCAGCCCTTTGGAGGGGGAAGGCTGCTGGGATGAGGACTGGGTCAGCAGCAGCCTGACCTCCCCGCCACATCCCCCGTTCTGGATCCAGCAGCCAAGAGCCCAGCCCCTATGATGAGAGCGAAGTGCATGACTCCTTCCACCAGCTCATCCAGGAGCAGAGCCGCTGGGTGGCCGAGGAGGGGCTGGAGCTGCAGCAGAGGCAGCCGGAGACTGGCGCCCTGGGGGCCTCAGGTGAGCCCACCTGTCCAGGTGCTGGGATGCGGTGGGCAGGGCACTGAGCCTCTCACCCTCTGAGGAAGCCCCTCCTAGCGGCCTGGGGAGGGGGCTGGGCGGGGAGATCTCCAGCCGGCAGGATCCGTAGAACCTCTGGACAAGTCTTAACTTTGCTGGACAGGCAGCGACCACGAGACCATGCTGGGGCATGAGGGTGCCCCCGTCTACAGCATGGCCACGCTCCGCATCTTGGCCAGCATGCCCAGTCGCACCATTGGTGAGTGGGACCCTTTCCCTTCGGACCCTGGGCTGGGCTGGGGTTTCTGGCTAAAGATCTACAGATCCCAGAGCCGGGCCCCTTCTGCTCCCACTTCACCCTATCTGCTGCCTGGAGGCCCAGCCCAGCCCCAGGCAGCCTCGCTGGGTTCTAAAAAAATGACTCCAGAGTCATCATGGGGATAAAAATAGACTCTTGGGAACCGGTGGAGCTTGAGGTCTCTTATGAAGGGACTTTCCTGGGTCCTGGGAAGCAGTGTGTGTGTGGGGGGCTCCACGTGAGGGGGCCGCATCCCTCCACTGACCAGTGGCCTCCGCAGGCCGGAGCCGTGGGGCCATCATCTCCCAGTACTACAGCCGCACGGTGAAGCTGCGTCGCAGGGCCGGCCGGCCGCAGCTCAGGGACATGGGCCGCTCAGCCCGGCCCAGCCTCCGCCTGTACGACCTGGAGCTGGACTCTGCGGTCCTGGAGGAGGAGGGTGAGTGGGGGTGGGGCGGGGCCTCACTGGGGAGGACATCTGCTGGCGGGGTGGGGGCTGGGGTGCAGCGGGCTGTCTGAAGGTCCCCTGGAGTGAGGTCCCTTTGCAGGCGTGCAGGAGGGTCTTGGTGTCCCAGCCATTGGGACAGAGAAGCATGGGCCTCTCCGGCTGCACAGGATCTGACTCAGCAGCCAGGCACTCTACAATGTCTGTCGAGTGTTTGTAGTGTCACAGACGCTGGTATTGGCTTTGGGATGTGATGGTGGTGAGCATATCCATTCAGTTCTCGTGCAGTTTATCATCTGGTGAAACAGGAACCAAATAAACGGATAAGCGATGGTTAAGGAGATCCAACCAGTCCATTCTGAAGGAGATCAGCCCTGGGATTTCTTTGGAAGGAATGATGCTGAAGCTGAAACTCCAGTACTTTGGCCACCTCATGCGAAGAGTTGACTCATTGGAAAAGACTCTGATGCTGGGAGGGATTGGGGACAGGAGGAGAAGGGGACGACAGAGGATGAGATGGCTGGATGGCATCACTGACTCGATGGACGTGAGTCTGAGTGAACTCCGGGAGTTGGTGATGGACAGAGAGGCCTGGCGTGCTGCGATTCATGGGGTCGCAAAGAGTCGGACACGACTGAGCGACTGAACTGAACTGAACTGAACTGAAAACTCAGATTGAGATGAGATGTGATGGCTGGATGGTGTAGCCGATGCAATGGACATGAACATGGGCATACTTTGGGAGACGGTGAGGGACAGGGAGGCCTGGCGTGTTGCAGTCCATGGGGTCATAAAGAGCTGGACACAACCCGGTGACTGAACAGCAACAACAAAGCTCAGACAAGGGCAGCTGAGGAAAAGTGCCTGGCAGGAGAGCGTTGCAGCGCCCATCTAGCCTAGAGGAATCCCGGGAGGCTTCCTGGAGGACGTGACACTAGAGCTGATGGGGGCATGTGCAAAGGCCCCGGGGTGGGAGCCTCCTGGCTTCCCTGAGCATCTGGGAGGCTGGTGTGGGGGAGTTGGGGAACAAGAGAGAAAAGCTGTAGGAAGGAGCAGGGCCCAGCGCACAGGTCAGTCTTCAACCAAGTGATCTCTGGCAGCAGCGCCCAGGGCCTTGGGCACTTCCTGGGGCCCTCCTGTGTTTCCCCTCCCTGTTTACCCAAGGCCCCCAGCTGGTAGGTGACGGAGCAGTGCAGGGTGATGTGAGCTCAGGGGTCAGGGTGAATGTTCCAGTTTTATTGTGCGAACCAGGCTGGGTGTCTGCTTTCCGGTCATTTCTTATCTGAAAAGAGGAGTTAAAATAGCATCCCCTTTCCAGGGTGGGTGTGAGGATGAAAGGAGAGAGGCCGAGGGGTGGCCAGATCTCCAGACCCCGCCGTCCTCTACTGACCCCAGCGGGGCTTGGCATAGTGGGAAGTGGTGGGGGGCTGGGGGGCTGGGACCCCATTGCTGCTGAGTAGGGGGAGCATATAGGGCTCCAGTGCATGGGGGGATCAGAGCAAGATGCTCGAGGGGCCCCAGGAGGGGAGTTTGGGTCAAGGAGAGGGGCACTGGGCTGGGCCTTGGAAGATGCGGGGAACTTGATTGTGTACTGGGCTCCCGGGGGTGGAGGTAAGAGAGGGTGACGGCCGGCAGGCATGTGGGCCTGGCCCGGAGGCAGAGGCCTGGGTGGCAGGGGACAGCTGCTCGGCAGGAGGGAGGGCAGGGTGCCGCAGGAACCTCAGCTCGCCTCCTTCCCCCTGCAGAGAAGCGGGGCCTCCTGGTGAAGGAGCTCCAGGGCCTGACAGCGGCCCAGCGGGACCACATGCTTCGGGGGATGCCCCTGAGCCTGGCTGAGAAACGCTGCCTGCGGTCAGTGCCCCTCCACCTCGGGTGGCCCCCAGACGCCCTTCCTCGGGTGGGCGGGGCAGGGGGTGATGGCGGTCCCCGGTGGGGAGGGAGTGGACCGACCCCAGACGCTGCCTCTGCCCCCAGGGAGGAGAGCCGGCCCCCAAGGGGCAAGCAGAGAGCCCAGTGGCATCGCGGGCTCCTCTCCTGCTGCGACCAGCTCCGTGACAGCTGTGTCCTGGTAGGAGCATCTGGGTACCTGGGAGGGAAGGGGTGGAGTGGAGTGGGGCGATGGGGGGGTCCTTTCTCCCTCCGAGTGATGCCTCCAGCCTGGCTCCGGGCCGGGGCTGACCTCCCTTCTCCCCTCACGGCGCCCCTGCGCTCCGGGCCCCAGACTGGACTGCGGTCCTGTTGGGGCCGGCTCCCCGCCCCGGCCCCGCCTGAGAGCCGTGCTGCCGCTGTCCCCGCAGGCCTCGCACAACCTGGGGCTGGCGCTGCTCTCGGGGCTGCAGGCCCTGATGCCCTGGCACTATGCCCTGAAGCGGATCGGGGGCCGGTTCGGCTCCAGCGTCCTGTCCTACTTCCTCTTCCTCAAGACCCTGCTGGCCTTCAACACCCTGCTGCTGCTGCCGCTGCTGGCCTTCATCGTGGGCGTGCAGGCCGCCTTCCCACCTGCGCCCACGGGCCCGGTGCCCGCCTTCACGGGCCTGGAGCTCCTCACCGGCGGGGTGAGGCTTGGCGGGGAGGGGGCGGCGAGCAGGGGCACCCTCTCGTTACACCCCCACCCCAACTCCTGCTGTGGCTCTGGCTCCCTCACTTTCCCTGGGACCCTGGAAGCCCTAGGGCAGCCGCGCTCCTCCATTCACCTCCGTGTTCCCCTCACCCCGCTTGCTCTCTGGCCCTTCCCCTTCTGCCTTTCTCCTCGCTCCGCCTTCTGGGTGCCCTGCAAGCCTGAGGGTGGGTCAGCTGCCAGGAGGGCAGACTCCCTGACCCTGCCAGGCGTTTTCTCCGCAGGGCTACTTCACCCACAGTGTCATGTACTACGGCTACTACAGTAACGCCACGTTGAACCAGCCTTGTGCCTCCCCACTGGATGGCAGCCAGTGCACTCCCGAGGCGAGCAGCCTGCCCTACAGCATGCCGCTGGCCTACCTCTTCACTCTGGGGGCAGCTTTCTTTATCACCTGCATCACTCTGGTCTACAGGTAATGGCTCTCTGCCGTGTGAACCCAGTTCTGAGCATCACTGACCCACCCATGCATCCATCTGTTCATTCATTCATCTATTTGTCTACCTATCCATCCGTCATCACTCCCTCCGTTCATTCATCCGTTCATCTGTCCATCCATTAATCCATCTGGCTACCCATCCATTCATCATCTCTTCATCCATCCAGCCACCCATCCAGTCATCCATCTAGCTACCCACCCATCCATTTTCCCATCCACTCATCCGTCCAAAGATTGAAGGCAAGAGGAGAAGGGGGCAACACAGGATGAGATGGTTGGATGGTAGGGACATGAGTTTGAGCAAACTCCGGGAGATAGAGAAGGACTGGGAAGCTTGGCTTGTTGCAGTCCACCTTGGGGTCACAAAGTTGGACACAGCTGAGTCTGAACAACAACAATCCATCCATCATCACTCTATCCATCCATCTATCTATCAACCATGCGTCCGTAGATCCTTCCTTCCATCCATACTTTCATCCACACACCCATCCACTCCACACACATTTGCTGCGCTCTGCTCAGGGCAGGAAGATAAATGAGCTCGGTGCACATCCTTGAGACGCTTGCTGTGTACAGGAGAAGACAGGCCAGTGAAGAGGCTGGGAAACTGTTGCGTTGCTCAGGTGTTATGGAGCATGGGAGTCAGACCAGCTTCCTAGGGGGGTGGCCCTAGTACCACAGAGGGAGGTTAAATAAGGGCAGCCAGGGAAAGACAGAGGAAGGTACTCTGGTTCTCAGAAGAGGCAGTGCACAGGTCCTGAGGTAAGCCAGAAGCTTCTCTAGCCACGTCTGGGTGGGAGGCAGCCGGCGTGGTGGTGGGGAGTGGAGCTGACCCCATTTCTAGCCCTTTGTGCCTGCTGGGCATCCTGCTGGACAGGTCTGACCTAGGGTGGGCGGTGGTCCACCCCAGGAGGCTGAGAGCTCTGGGCTAGAGGTGGGGCAGGGAGAGTGGCCGGAGGCCCATCAGCACTGGCCGGGGGCGGGGGGCCTCCTGTGAGTGGCCGGTGCACTTTGTCAGATCTGTTTCTCCTGGCCTCTTCGCCTTTTGCCAAGCCTGGCTCTGCTTCTCCCAGCATGTCCCGCTCTTTCGGGGAGAGCTACCGAGTGGGCAGCACCTCGGGGGTCCACGCCATCACCGTTTTCTGTTCCTGGGACTACAAAGTGACCCAGAGATGGGCCACCCGGCTTCAGCACGACAACATCCGAACCCAGCTGAAGGTGAGCTGGGGGCTCACAGCCCCCTGGGGCCACGGTCTGCCACCCCCGTGTCCAGGGGAACACCAGTTGGGGCCCTGCAGTGGGCCTTCGAGAAGGGCTTCCTCTTCTTGAAGGCCCCGTGTCCTCCGGCCCTGGCAGGAAGAGGCCTCCGCTGTGCCAGCTGGCCCGCACTCCCAGCCCCCCCGGTAGCCCTGGGGTACAAGTGAGAACAATGAGGTCTCAGTCCCTTGCCCATGGCCCTTTGGGCCAGAGGGTGGCTGAGCTGGGCCTCCTGGAAGATTCTCTGCTGTTGGGGGTCCCTGCTGTGGGATTCGAGTCACAGGCGCTCAGTTTTGACCCAGCTGTCGGGCCCTCAGGGAGCGTCCCATGGCTCCTAGTCGGTGAGGGAACAGCTGTCTGCAGGCAGCACGGCTCAGTAGGCAGGTGGGGGGCAGGCCACGTCCCTGGAGACGGGGCCTCTGACGGAGCCACAGGCCGTGGTACCGGGGGCAGGCGGGAGGTGAGCCCTGGCCCCCCCGACCCCAAGCCTCCCCGTGTGTCGGCTCCGTGCGCCCCCCCGGGGTGTGGTGCGCGCGTGGGCAGGTCCCCGCGTGTCTGTGCCCTGGGGGACAGTCTCGCTGTCACCTGCAGGAGCTGCTGGCTGAATGGCAGTCACGCCAGCACCGCCGGAGCGCGTGCGGGCAGCTGCGACGGGTGGCTGTGCTAGGGCTCGTGTGGCTGCTATGTCTGGGCACCACTCTGGGCTGCACCCTAGCTGTCTACACGTTCTCGGAGCTCATGATC
This sequence comes from Bos indicus x Bos taurus, assembly GCF_003369695.1. Classification (NCBI taxonomy): domain Eukaryota; kingdom Metazoa; phylum Chordata; class Mammalia; order Artiodactyla; family Bovidae; genus Bos; species Bos indicus x Bos taurus. The sequence goes on from NC_040094.1 coordinate 55,116,994, forward strand.
AAGGTGCGGAGAGGGCGCGGGCGGCCCCCGAGGAGGCCGGGGCCTCCCACTTTATTAGCTGGGGCTCCTGGCCTCCCACACCCTCTGCCCCGGCCCCCTCCAGAGGACACTTGCCTCCCGGGCCTTGTTCTCATTCTAGTTCTAACGCTATTATGACGTCCTTTTGTTTTCTTGTCTTTTGGTTTCTCTTTTCACTTTTTTTCCGACACCTGCGTTCCATCCTCCCTTCTCCGCCTCCCGCCCCCCTTCCTGTGCGGTTTGAACACAGGGCCTGGGGTGGGGGAGGTGTGCCTGCATCTGCACCTGCTCTGTCCCCCCAGACCCCTCCCTGCAGCCCCTTCCCCCCCGCGGCCGGGCCCGGCAGTGGACCTGACCCTGTCCTTGGGGCCCCTCCGGGGACCGCTGCCCCGCCCCGCCCCGCCCCAGCAGAGCCCAGTGTCCGCCGAGCGGGAGGCTGTCCTGCTGCTCCTGCCCCTGGTGGTTTGCCTCCTCAACCTGGGGGGCCCCTACCTGTTCCGCATCCTGGCCGCCCTGGAGCGGCACGACTCCCCAGTGCTGGAGGTGTACGTGGCCATCTGCAGGTGCGAGGCTAGCTGGGCCAGGTGCGGGTTTCTGGGGCGGGACTTCTGTCTCCCAGGCGCCCTGCCCTCAGCCCATGCACCCACCCTTTTCCGCAGGAACCTCATCCTCAAGATGGTCACCTTGGGGATTCTTTGCTACCACTGGCTGGGCCGCAGGGTGGGCACCCTGAAGGACCAGGTGAGGGTGGGCCGGGCGGTGCTGGTGGGGGCCTGGGGCTCCCCGGGCCCCTCACAGCAGCCAGCCCTTGCCTGACCTTCCCTGGCTCTGTCTGCAAGCGTCCTGGGGGCCCCCTGGTGGCAGGGGAGGGGGGGGGCTGAGGCCGCCTCCGTTTCAGTGCTGGGAGAACTTCGTGGGCCAGGAGCTGTACCGGCTCATGGTGATGGACTTCATCTTCACGCTGCTGGACACGCTTCTGGGGGAGCTGGTGTGGAGGTGAGGCCCGCGGGCTGGGTCCCCGCACCTGGGCGTCCCCTGCAGAAGGGCTCCTAGCGTCCTCCCCTGCGTGTGTGGTGGAGGTGGGGTCACCTGGGCGGTCCTCAGGCCTCTGAAAATCAGGACCTGACCCCACACTGGGACCACAAATTTCCACCCATGACAGCTCTTCTGTAAAATATCGTTAAACTGAGAAAAACCCTGAGAAAACAGGATGTAGCGTATTTTTAGATCGGAAAGGAAAACAGGTTTCAAAATGATGCATGTAGTCTAATCCGTCAAGGGAAAAAAGGGTCGGGAGGAAGCACAGAAAGTGGAAGAATGTGTTCAGCCGTCCTGGCTGTGGGTGCTAGCATGGCAGGTGTCATTTCCTTCTTTTTTGTGTTTTCTTTGAGAACATTGGAATTTAAAAATAATAAGATTTTTACTTAAAATTTTTTCAAGATTGATTTTTATTTTTGGCCGCACCTCGTGGCATGCAGAACTTCCCCGACCAGGGATCGAACCCCTGCCCCCTGCAGTGGAAACGTGGAGTCTTAACTACTGGGCCACCAGGGAGGCCTCAATAATAATAAAAATAATTTTTTTAGAAAATCTTTTTTTTCCTTGGCCGTGCTGGGTCTTCGTTGCTGTGTGCAGGCTTCTCGCTGTAGCGGCTTCTTCTGCCATGGAACACGAGCTTTAGGGCTTGGGGCTTCAGTGATTGTGGCATGTGGGTTCAGTAGTCGTGGCTCCCGGGCTCTAGAGCATAGGCTCAGTAGTCGGGGCGCACGGGTTTAATTGCCTCATGGCATGTGGGATCTTCCGGGGCCAGGAATCAAACTGTGTCTCCTGCACTGGCAGGTGGATTCTTTACCACTGAGCCACCAAGAGGGATGCCATATCTGATAGCTCAGCTGGGAAAGAATCCTCCTGCAATTCAGGAGACCTTGGTTTAATTCCTGAGTCAGGAAGATCCGCTGGAGAAGGGATACCCACTCCAGTATTCTGGCCTGGAGAATTCCATGGACTGTATAGTCCATGGGGTCGCAAAGAGTCAGACACGACTGAGCGACTTTCAATTCACTTTCACCAGGGAGGGAGTGAAAGTTGCTCAGTCGTGTCCAACTCTTTGCAACCCCACGGACTGCAGCCTGCCAGGCTTCTCTGTCCATGGAATTTTCCAGGCAAGAATACTTTCCCTTCTCCAGGGGAAGTTTTTGACCCAGGGATCGAACCTGGGTCTCCCTCATCACAGGCAGATTCTTCACCGTCTGAGCCACCAGGGAATAAGATTTTTAAAAAGCAGTAACACCTTTGATGCCAACGTGCATGTTTGCACTGGGGTGTATCGCACGTGCTTAGAAAATGGACAGAGACTAAGTCAGCTGCAGTGCAGACCCCTCCGTGTGGGACCCCAGTCCGCCGTCTCCCCTCAACATCGATGGGCACTGGGAGGGGTGGGCTGGCTCGTCAGCTTGCTGTGCAGGTCAGGGTGGGGTCCCAGCGTCCCTCGGGCTGGTCTCGGGGATCGGTCCTCCTTAGTGACCCCTGGGCTCTTCTGCCCCAGGCTTTTCTCTGAGAAGCAGCTTAAGAGGAAGGGGAAGCCTGAGTTCGACATTGCAGGAAATGTTCTGGAGCTGATTTACGGGCAGACCCTGACTTGGTGAGCATCTCCCTTGTGTGTCCCATTGCCCAGCCCCCGGGGAGGCTGACCCCTTCCCCCTCAAGGCCCCAGCAAGGTCCAGTCCTGGGATTCTGGAGTGACCTGACCCCTCAGCCCCCAGTGGACCCAGGCTCCAGTCCCCTTGCTGGGCTTTCCTCAAGGTCTGATCCTGAGCCAGGCCTGGGGGGACAGTTCTGGGCCTGGGGAGCAGCCTGGGGGTCAGGACCCCAGACCCTGGACTGCAGCCCTCTCTCCTCCACGCCCTCCTCAGGCTGGGGGTCCTCTTTTCCCCGCTCCTGCCCGCCATGCAGATCATTAAACTGCTGCTCCTCTTCTACATTAAGAAGGTAAAGGTGTTGCTGGGTCCTGGGGGTGGGGGCGCGGGGGGCAGCAGGCCTGGGGAGCGTGTGCAGCCAGGGTGGCCACTGGGCCGGCAACACGGAGCCCTAGGACATTAGAACTCTTCCCTGGCCTGGGTGGTATGTGGCTGGCAGCCCAGGGCCACCCTCTGGGGTCAGTCGCACAGACCCCAGCTGATTTCCGGCCCCGAATCTCTGCCTTTGGCAGGCTGGCAGCATCCCGTTAGGGTCTATGGTTGTCGCCACGTGCCCGTGTGTACAGGTCAGGGCTTCCAGCCGGGGGCTCAGAGGCGCTCAGAACCAGCACCTCCTCTCCTCTGCTCCCCGTGTTTCCTCATCTGTACACAGGGGATATGGGCTGCCCAGGTGACTCAGTGGTAAAGAATCCACCTGCTGAGCGGGAGATATGGGTTCGATCCCTGGGGCGGGAAGATCCCCTGGAGAAGGAAATGGGAACCCACTCCAGTATCCTTACCTGAGAGATCCCATGGACAGAGGAGCCTGGCAGGCTACAGTCCGTGGGGTCACAAAGAGTCTGACATGCTTTAGTGACTAAACAATAAAACAAACAAAAAAAACCCCATGGATGGTGCCCTAGGGGGCACTGCTGGAGATGATGTTTATAAAGCCCAGGGCGTGGGTCTGGCCCACTGGAGACCTTTAGTCAATGGAGGTGGCTTTGAGTAGCATCCCTCCTGCTTACAAGTGAGCTGGCCAAGCATCCCCTCATGTCCATTGGTCTCCCCTCTGCAGACGGGGAGGTGGCCCCACTGGCCCTCCCCAGCCTGCGGGCTTAGGATTTCAAGCGTCTGCCTCTCTGTCGGGCTGTTCTGAGGTCTTGGCTCAGGCTGGAAGCCGGGCTCAGGGTGCTGGAAGCGCAGCACCCCCTCAGCCCACGGCGGGCCTCGGTCCTGTTTGCTCTGGGAGGCCCCACCAGGCCTGGGAGTGGGGGTGGTGGACGGCAGGGTGGTGGTGGCCGAACGCAGCCTTTGTCCCCAGGCCAGCCTGATGGCCAACTGCCAGGCACCCCGCAGGCCCTGGAAGGCGTCCCACATGAGCACCGTCTTCATCTCCCTGCTCTGCTTCCCCTCCTTCCTGGGCGCGGCCGTTTTCCTCTGCTACGCTGTTTGGCAGTGAGTGGGCGCCTGGCCTCCGGGGTTGGGGTGTGGGGAGGGCCGCCTGGCGAGGCTCTGACTGCTGGCCGAGGTTCGGGTGGTGTGGAGCGGCCCTTTGCCCGGGCTCAGGGGTCACGCCGCCCACCCTCTTCCCCCAGGGTGAAGCCCTCAAGCACCTGCGGCCCCTTCCGGACCCTGGACACCATGTATGAGGCGGGGAAGGTGTGGGTGCGCCGCCTGGAGAAGGCGGGCCCCCGCGTCTCCTGGCTGCCCTGGATCCACCGCTACCTGGTGGAAGATACCTTCCCCATCTACCTGGTGTCAGCCCTGCTGCTGTGAGTGACGGGGTCCCTGGCTTCTGCCACTCCCGGGCTCCTGCGAGGGGCCCAGCCTGACCGCCCATCTCCCGCAGGGCTGTGATCTACCTCAACATCCAGGTGGTGAAGGGCCAGCGGAAGGTCATCTGCCTCCTCAAGGAGCAAATCAGCAACGTGAGTGCCCCTCTGAGCCCTCCACCCAGGGTCCCTCCAGGCTTTTCACCTCCCCGGGATCTGGGCTGTGGAAAGAGGTTGTTTGCTAAGCAAATTATATCAATTGAGATACATAGTTTGTATTCATCAGAGTTGTAGATGGGAGGCAGCCAGGCTGCCCATCTGCAAAGAGCCCGCTGGGAGGAGGGCTCCAGAGGTGCTTCTCCGACGACCGCCCCCCCCACCCCCCGTCCCCCAGAGGTCGCCCAGCCCTGCCTCATGGGCTGTCCCTCCCTCCTCCCTGCTCAGTTACTGGACCTCCCATCACCTTTGGGGCAAGTCACTGCCCTGACAGTCAGGGTTACTCGGGCTGGCGTTTGCCTGGACGGCAGGGGCCTTTCGCCTGGTCCTTACCCTGCCCAGGTCTGGGCTGGCTGCTCAGGAGCACGTGTCGGTGACAGCAGTTCTCCCTGAATACTCAGTGGCCTCTGACCTTGTCCCCAGGGCCCCGACATCACTCTCCCCACTGCTATTTTTTTTTCCTTTTCTCCCTTTCCTTTCCGGTTTCTCTCTTGTGTACTCAATGCTTGAGCCCACCTTGGGGCCAGCTGCTGCCTGTGTTCCCCAGGCAGTCACATCAGGGCTGGTAGCTCCCCGCCATCCTGCGTTAGAAGTGACCTGAGGGTCCACTGCGGGGGGTCAGCCAAGGCGGGACCGGGCTGGGCTGCAGCTCGTGTGAGCCTGCTGCTGGCTGGTTGGTGCAGGGGCTCAGAGTCAGGTCTTTCCAAGTGGGAGGATCCCCTGGGGACTGCTTCCACTTTTTATTGGGTTGTAAGCAATGCAATGCTTCTACAAACAGCAGGCAGGGCTCAGGCTGGGCGTTTTGCCTGAGGGGGGTTGCCTGGCCCCAGCTGTTGGAAATGGGTTGTTTTTCCCAACTGGCTCGTGCTCTGCTGTGTCGATCTTCGGGACCTGAGGTGCCCGGCGGGATGCACAGGGGCATTGAGAGGGGAACCCCTGGTTCACCTTGTTCCGCCTGCCGTTCCTCTAGGAGCTGAAGGACAGTTCCCCAGGCGGCCCTCGTGGTGGGCAGCGTCTCCCACCAAGGCTGAGCACGGGCCCGGTTCTGAGTCTGGGGCTGCTGGTCTGAGCTCCGCCAGCACTCGGAGCATCTTCTCCTGGGACTGAGCAGGGCGGCTTACTCAGGCGCACGGCCCTCTGTACCCACCAACTCGGTGGAGAGAAAATGGGGAGGACCCATCTTGGAGGTGTGTCTGTCTCAGCATCTTCCTGGGTGAGCCAGGGTCCCCGGCACCCAGGACGCATTCGAGCAGAATTGCTGTTTTCTCTTTGTGAAGGCGCCCTACCAGAAACCCAGTCTGACCCTGGAGCTGCATGGGCCCTGAAGTCTGCCGGGTGTTTAACCCGGTTCTCGACTTTAAACCTTTATGCACTTTTCACAGTCATTTGTCGAAAGAGCCCTGGGTTGGCTGATATGTTGTTGTTGTTTAGTCGCTAAGTCACGTCCAACTCTTTGCGACCCCACGGACTGCAGCACGCCAAGCTTCCCTGTCCTTCACCATCTCCCAGTGTTTGCTTAAACTCATATCTGTTGAGTCGGTGATGCCATCCAACCATCTCATCCTCTGTCGCCCCCTTCTCCTCCTGCCCTCAATCTGTCCCATCATCAGGGTCTTTTCCAATGAGTTGGCTCTTTGTATCTGGTGGCCAAAGTATTGGTTGATCCCTGCCCCAAAGATGTCCTTGTCCTAAACCCAGGAGCTGTGAATGAGCCATGTCACCTGGCATTGGAGTTGGGGGTTCAGGATTGCAGATGGAATTACAGTTGCTGTAATTCCATCCGCTGATCTGGAGGTGGGGAAGATTGTCCTGGATCATTTGGGTGGGCATGATAAAGCCCTTAGAAAAGGAAGTTGGAGAGTCAGTATCAGAGAAAAGGGTGTAAGAAGGACTTGACTGGATGCTGCTGGCTCTGCAGATGGGAGGAGGCTGTGAGCCCAGGGATGTGGGCAGACTCAGAAGCTGAAGAAGGCGAGGACAGATTCTCCCTGGAGGCTCCAGAAGGAACCAGCCCTCCTCACTCCTTGATTTTAGCCCAGTGAGACCACTGTGGACTTTAGAAAATTTTGTTTCCTTCTGTCTGGCTGTGCTGGGTCTTCGTTGCTGCTGGGCTTTTCTCTAGCTGCAGCGTGGGCTTCTCTTTGTGGTGGCTACTCTTGCTGCGGAGCACGGGCTCCAGGGTGCTCGGGCTTCAGTAGTTGTGGTGCTTGGACTCAGTAGTTGCGGTTCTTGGGCTCTAGAGCACAGGCTCGATAGCTGTGGTGCACAGGCTTAGTTGCTCCATGACATGTGAGGTCTTCCCTGACCAGGGCTTGAACTTGTGTCTCCTGCATTGACAGGCGGATTCTTTACCACTGAGCCACCAGAGAAGCCCTATTGTAGACTTCTGATCTCTAGAACCGAAAGGTGTTGAATTTGTGTTGCTTTAAGCCACTAACTTTCTGTAATCGATTAGCGCAATGATAGAAAACCCATACAAACCCCATGACCCAAGCACACAGTGACCGAGGTCAGAGAGGAGGTAATTTCCCCAGGGCAGACTTACTAAGTAGCAGGACCGGTTATATATTGAGTCAGGCTTGTTTCTGGTGGCAGCCCTCGCTGTGTGAATCAGCACATTTCCCTTTTCACATTGGCTGCTAGGAGGCTAAGCTGTGTGTGTGTGTGTGTGTATACATGTGCCCACTGTAGGGTTCTCGGTTTTCCCTCGTTCTTGCTTGGTACCTCTGTCTCCTTTCTTTAAACTTTTCGTGTTCACGGGGTCAAATCTTTGAGAGCCCCTCCAAGTGCCATACTGGAGCAGGCCACTTCTGGATGGACATGCAGTGGACAGCTGCTCTCTGTGTTCTGGTGTTTCTAGGAGGGGGAGGACAAAATCTTCTTGATCAACAAGCTTCAGCGTGTCTACGAGAGGAAGGAGAGGAGCAGGTGAGGGGCCTGGGAGGGGAGTCTGCAGGTTGGGGGAGCAGGGAATGGACAGAGGCCCCTTCCTTCCAGGAGTCAGGGCTGGGGAGTGGCTGCTGGCCTCCCCGGGTGGCCCTTAACTTCTTGGGACTCCCCTGTCCACTTCCCCCCCCTTTTCTCCTCAGGTGTGTGGGGCATTTGGGGCAGGAGGAGAACTTAAGTATGGTGAGAAAGGAAAAAAGGAAGTGAACTGTGTGCAGGGGGCAGGGTTGAGCTGGGGTCTCTCACACCCTTTTCCTCCTCCTCTCTGCATCCCCTGTCTTGATGAGTCAGGGGGTCGGTCTAGCTGGCCTTCTCCTCAGGCCCCGCCCCTTTCTCGCCATGGGGTGAACATCCTGCCCCCAGATGCTGCTGCATCAGGAGTGCAGGGCCTGCTCCCACAGCCGCACATCTCACCCTGCATCTGTTGCCTGTGCTTAAGTCCGGGGATGGGGAGGCACACTCAGACATCTTCCTGCCGCCTGGACAGACAGACACACTCGGGGATGCACACACCCCCTTCCCCAGCCCCCACCCAGCCAGAGGGGCTGGCTGAGGTCTGCAGGTGGAAGCCCTTGGGGCTCCCCATCCCCACCCTGGGCAGCAGGAGTCCCCCCACCCTAGAATGAGCCATCTAATAAGACATCCTCCCCACACCCTGGCCAGGAGGAGGGCATGGCAGCCCACTCCAGTGTCTTTGGCTGGAGAATCCCATGGACAGAGGAGCTTGGCGGGCTGCAGTCCCTGGGGTCACCCTCGGCCAGGTGTCAGTGGTGAATCCTGGCCCCTTCCCGCTCCTTCCCCTTCTCAGAGCTCATGAGGAAGCTGCTAGGGCGTCCTGTGGCCTAAGGGGGTGACTGGTGCGCACTGCCCGAGGCCGGGGGCCCCTCGCTGACTTCCCTTTCTGGCAGGGCTGGTAGAACCGAGGAGGCCGTGACACCCCCAGCCCTGGTCACAGACGGCTGGGACGCCCAGTAAGAGCGCCAGGCTGGCAGCCTGGTTCCTGCGGCCCTGCAGGCAGATGCCGCCTGAAGTGACCCCGCTGGGACACAACTGGGGATGGGGGCAGGGGGCAGGCTCTGCAGCCCACCTGAGGCTGGAGCACCTCTTGTGAACCCTGCCCGGAACTCTTATTTATTCTAATTAAACATGTTTTGCAAAATGGGCTTATCTTGTGGGAGTCTGTGCTTGTACCCAGGCCTGTCCAGGCGTGCGCAGGTATGGCTGTGCCCCCGGGGCCTGCAGCCTGCATTCTTCTGCCTCCAGTTTCTCCCTCTTTCTTCAAGGCTGTCTTCCTGGCCAGGCCCAGCCCTGTGGCCTCCCCCAGTGCCGGGCTCTGGATGGAACAGACTGCAGGGCTTCAGTGCTGAGTGCAGGGCGCCCTCTGCTGGCGCAGGCCCTCGTAGCAGGGATGCACGACACTGCAGCCTCCGGGGCTGCCCTGCTTGGGGGCTGTGGTGAGGTGGGGAGGTGGGGGGAAGAGTACAGGGGACAGATATGGAATGTGTGGTGGCGGATGATCAAGTGATGCTTTCAGTGGTTACTGGGTGGAGGGCAAATTTAGGGAGGAACTGAGGTGGGTCACGGAGAAGGCAATGGCACCCCACTCCAGTACTCTTGCCTGGAAAATCCCATGGATGAGGAGCCTGGTGGGCCGCAGTCCATGGGGTCGCTAAGAGTCGGACAAGACTCAGCGACTTCACTTTCACTTTTCACTTTCCTGCACTGGAGAAGGCAATGGCAACCCACTCCAGTGTTCTTGCCTGGAGAATCCCAGGGACCGGGAGCCTGGTGGGCTGTCGTGTATGGGGTCGCACAGAGTCGGACATGACTGAAGCGACTTAGCAGCAGCAGCAGCAGAGATGGGTCATAGCTTTTCTTCCAAGGAGCAAGCGTCTTTTCATTTCATTCGGAAGAAAAGCTATGACCAACCTAGACAGCATATGAAAAAGCTGTCTTTTGCCAAACAAAGGTCCGTCTATTCAAAGCTATGGTTTTTCCAGTAGTCTTGTATGGATGTGAGTTGGACTATAAAGAAAGCTGGGTGCCGAAGAATTGACGCTTTTGAACTGTGGTGTTGGAGAAGACTCTTGAGAGTCCCTTGGACTGCAAGGAGATCCAACCAGTCCATCCTAAAGGAAATCAGTCCTGAATATTCATTGGAAGGACTGACGCTGAAGCTGAAACTCCAATACTCTGTCCACCTGATGCGAAGAACTGACTCATTGGAAAAGTCCCTGATGCTGGGAAAGATTGAAGGTGGGAGGAGAAGGGGACGACAGAAGATGAGATGGTTGGATGGCATCACCGACTCGATGGACATGTGTTTGAGTAAACTCCGGGAGTTGGTGATGGACAGGGAGGCCTGGAGTGCAGTCCATGTGGTCGCAAAGAGCCGGACACAACTGTTCAGACATGAACATGTTGGACAGTTCAGAGTGACTGAACTGAAATAAGGTGGGTCATTTGCTAATGAGCTGTGGAGAGAGGAGCCTTTGGCAGGTGGAAGGGCAGCCAGTGTCCAGGCCTGTGGCGGAGTGAGGTGACCCCAGTCCTGCCAGGCAGAGCTTGAGGAACCTGTGGGAGGCCGTGGGCCCGAGGGTGTGGGGAGGAGGGGACAGAGCTGTCACTGACCAGGGCCCACTGTCCGCAGGAGCTGGGGGAGCAGCCCTGTGGGAAAGGATGGGAGAGCGGCAATAGGCCCTCAATCCTCATCTCCATGGGGAACCTGGGGGAGCAAAGCCTGGCTTGGGGGGCGCAGGTGGGCCATGGGGACGCCTCTGCCATCTGCCACGCTCCCAGCTGGGCCCATGCTAACCCCAGATGGTCCCTGTTTTGAGGACTGTCCCACGTCGAGGGGGCGCTCCTGCGTTTGGCAGACGTGCGGGACAGACGCCACCTGACTTTCTCGGGAACCCGACATCAGGACTCTTGCTTGTGTCTAGTACCAGGCAGGTGATGCTTGGGGACCTCTGCGAGGAGCTGGCAGCAGCTCTTGGCTGCGGTTCCGGGCATGAGCACCGCTGGGTGGGTGAAGTCGGGTGGGGAGACTTGACCTGGGCTCTCAGGGCCAGTACTCCCAGATGCCCACCTCCACATGAAGAGCGCTTTTGGATGGATGGATGGACATCATAAACTGACCACGTCCAGTCTGAGCTGGTGCCGCCAGTTATGACTGGCTGGGCTCACTTTGCCTGCCTCGCAACGACTGAGGTCAGGACAAGGGGCTGCTGACAGACGGGCCAGAAGCCTGCGGGCATTTCTGCAGGCACCGTGTGCCAGTCAGGTGGTGTCCCTGGCCATTGAGCGCTAACCGAGGTGTTGCTGTGAAGGCATTCTGCAGGCGCCCAGCACCCAGTCAGCTGACTTTAAGGAGACTGTCCCCCGCGATGTGTGTGGGCCTTGTCCAATCAGTTGAAGGACCTCAAGATCAAGGCCAAGGTTTTCCAGAGAAGAGATTCTTCCCAGGGCTGTGGCACCCAGCTGCCTGGCCGGCGGGGTTCAAATTCCAGAGTCACTAGCTCCGCCCAGTCCCCCGTCCCAGTCAGTTCTCTTTCCAGGCACGTCCGTCGCCCATCACAGTGGCTTCTGATACACACGTGGCCTCGAGCCTCCAGCTGTAATATTCTGTGATGGAGCCCGAGGGGCCCTGACCGAGCAAGGCTGTGGAGTCAGAGGGGCCTGGGTTTGATGCTCATCAGCTCATGGCCTTGGCACATTCCGTAACCTCTCCCAGTCCCTGTTCCTCCCCTTTTGGGGTTGTTGGAACAATGGACACAGTCCCACGTGGTGCTTAGCACCATGCCTGGCACGTAACAGTTTTGCTTTAAAAAAAAAGAAAAAGAAAAAAGCGTAAACTGCCGAATGAGACCCACTGGGCTCTTGCAAGTGGCTGAATTCCAGTGGGTGGGAGGCTGACAGTCTCAGCCTACCAACAGGCTCCCTCGGACACCACCTCTGCCTTGGCCACTCAGTGGAATCAACCGGGGAGATTTAAAGACCCTGATGCCTGTACACTCGACCAGAGACTCTGGTGGAATGGATTTATGATGTGCCCTGGGTTCTGGGATTTTAAGAAATTTCTGGATAATTCTGACATGCAGTCAGGACGGAGAACCAGTATCTGAAATGTCAAGCCCGAAGCTTCTGTGCACTTCGGGGGTGTGTTTGGAAACAAGCTTCAGGATTTCACGGTGACTGGGGAGCCAGGCTCCTGGGTCACACCTGCAGCGTGGGACTGCCGTTCAGGGAAGTTTTCCCAGGTGGTGTGGTAAGAAACTGCCTGCCGATGCAGGAGGCGTGGGTTTGATCCCTGGGTTGGGAAGATTCCCCTGGAGAAGGCCACGGACAGAGGAGCCTGGCAGGTTACAGTCCATGGGGGTGCAGAGTCGGACACGACTGAGCTCACCACTCACACAGGCGAAGCCAGTCGACAGCACTTCTGCTGGGAGAGCTGATGTGTAGACGCTAGTAAGTTAACCGCATGTTTCCATCACGACTCCTATGTGACTTCTTCTTGTTCCACCCCATGTGCTCTATTCTTGCAAATAATCTTGAAACACCTTCCTGTCTCAGTGAACACACACTCAGCTCCTCGGGTCTTGTGGCCTATGTCCTTAGAATCAGGGCTGGCCAAGGTGGCTCCTTCCCAACCCTTTCTCCCCATTCAGAAGTCCTTTCTCCACACACCAGGCTTCTCCCCGCTGAGCATCCTGCCGTCTTTGCCTTCTCCCACAGTGTTGACAGAATGAGTTAAAAAAAAAACAACAGTACAGTTCTGAGCCTCCAATTTTTCTCTTGATTCCAGACACCAAGTCTCCTTTTCATCTGTGGGTAGCAGGGCCTGGCCCTGCTCCAGGCCAGGAGGCAGTCACTCATCCTCCTCTGTGCTCCCACGTGTCCCGTTTTCCCTGGGCTTGGGAGGAAAGAGCCACCTCCTCCAGGAAGTCTGCCTCACCTTCGGCCATCCCGGTGGCACTGAGCTTGTTCTCCAGTGAGGCGCTGGGATGGTTTGCTCCCCTGTGGTGACTCTGGACTCACAGGGGACCAGGTGAACACCCGGGGAAGGGCTGGCTCGAGCTCCTGGTGGAGTCGTGGCCTCCAGGTTTACACAAGTTCAGGATGCCACGTGTGTTCTGATCGTCCGTGTTCTGAGCTTCACTCTTCCTTTAGCCCTTCTTCTCCTGACGCTGGTCCTCCCGTGCTCTCTTCCTGGGTCTTCTAGAGAGGCCGGTCAGAGCCAGGAGCTTGCCGTCTTGACCTCCGGAGCCAACCTGGGTCCTGTCTTCTCGGTAAAATGTGGCCGAGGCCCCTAGGAGTGTAAGAGAGGAGGAGACACTCGCTCCATTGGTCTCTGAGCAGAAGTCAAAGGACGTTTCGGCTGGTCTTCAAGAGGATATCTTCACAATCCCGATGAGACAGCAGAACTGGCGCTGAACTTATGGTCGTGGCAGGCGATCCCGGGGTGGGCCTGGGAGCCAGTGCCAAGTGCTCGGACTCCTGACTGCGGCCTGAAGCCCGTGGGGACAGGCTGCTGCTGCTGTAGCCAGTGCCGTCACCTCAGCAGTCCTCGTACAAGACGCTATGCACAGTCATCTAAGGCTGGGGCTTCCCTGGAGGGCCAGGGGTTAATACTTCCCCTTCAATGCAGGGGCTGCGGGTTCGATCCCTGGGTGGGGAACTAAGATCCCACGTGTCTCTCGGTCAGGAAACCAAAACATAGAACAGAAGCAATATTGTAAGTCAATAAAGACTTTAAAAATGGTCTGTATCCCCCCCCAAAAAAAACTTAAGGCTACTTTACTGAAACAAAAGAACATCTCAGTTCAGGCGCTCAGTCGTGTCTGACTCTTTGTGACCCCGTGAACCACAGCACACCAGGCCTCCCTGTCCATCACCAACTCCCAGAGTCTACCCAAGCCCATGTCCATTGAGTCGGGAGTCGGTGATGCCACCCAACCATCTCATCCTTCGTTGTCCCCTTCTCCTCCTGCCCTCAATCTTTCCCAGCATTGGGGTGTTTTGAAATGAGTCAGCTCTTCTACGACCAACAAAAAACCTTCACTAAAGACCTTCACTACTCTTTTCTCTCTGAATATTTATTTTTTTAAAAAAATATTTATTTTTAGCTGTGCTGAATTTTCATTGCTGCGAGGGCTTTTCTCTGGCTGTGGCGAGCCGGGGCTGCTCTCTCGTTGCAGCGCTCGGGCTTCTCACTACGGTGGCTTCCCCCGTGGCAGAGCACGGGCCCGCGGGCTTTAGCAGCTGTGGCGCCTGCGCTCAGTAGCTGTGGCCCACGGGTGTAGCTGCTCCTCGGCATGTGGAATCTTCCTGGATCCGGGATCAAACCCATGTCTCCTGCGTTGGCAGCTGGATTCTTAACCACTGAGCCACCAGGGAAGTCCTCTTTGGATATTTCTGACACCCAAACTGGGTCACGGGTTGAGCGAGAGCAGCAGTCCTGGGCTGTGGCCACATGCCACGGTTGACCCAGATGGTACTGGTTTCTGGACGGAGTGCGTGGGTCCAGGCGGGTGGCTGGGGGGAGCCCCTAGGCTCTACTGCATTTCGATGACTCATAATAAGATTTTGGTGTTGAATGCAACATCCCAAAACAAATGGTAAAATCCTAGGTCAGGCAACTGAAACGTGGAGTGCACCTACTTACGTACATAAACTTTCGAGGACAGCATAAAAAGGCACAGGGCATTTCTTACACACAGTGGGACAGCTCTCTCTCCCAAAACATACAAAGTGAATATAGATGACATTCCTCTTTGAAAAATAAAAATAAAAAACGCATTTATTCGAATAGCCAAGAAAAAAAGAATTGCCATTTATTAAGATTCAACAAAGCATTGTACTTTTGAAAGCAACTGTCGGTGCATTTTCTTCAACAATCACATTCTATGAGGAAAGACATTAAAAGCCACAAACTTGTCTTTTAATCTCAGAGTTACAGACGTCTTTAATTCGAAATAAAAGGTCAAAAAACAAAACAAAAAAAACAAAACCCCAACAAATCCCACCCCAACAACAACAAAAAAAACGAAAACGGAGAGATTCTTTACTTCCATCCCCAATTTAAAAATATCAGTTTTCTACAACTCGATGCTAAATGCAGCATGGGAAGCTGTATGTCTAGGTGCTCACGGGCACACACGCACGCACGCACATATATTTGGTGTACATGTGTGGGGACGTGTACATCAAATATACAGAGCACAGGTAATGGCAAATGAGATGCGCTTACTCTGAGGAAGGTCTGTTTAGCTAAATACACTACTGAACTTGAGAAAAAAGTCTCGAACCAGTTTGTGCATAGTTCATGATCCTCTATAAAACCAGCTTTTGTTGATCTGCAATTTTGCAGGAACTTTTTTTTTTCTTTTCGTTTTTTGTCTTTTTTTTTAAATTGTTTTTTGCTTTTTTGTTTTGTTTTGATAAAACCATTAAAAAGCTAATTAAAAAAAATGTAATGCACAAGTTTCCTGATCAAGCAGGCAGGGAGCACATGTTCATATATTTTTTTTTTTTTTTTAAACATACTTGAGGGTATGTTACTCCATTGTCTCTTTCTTGCAAAACAATCAAAACATTGATCATTTTTTTTTTAACATAAAGCAATTTTTAATATATAAAGCACTCTTCGAACATCTATTTCCTTTGAGTCCATTATTTGGTACATACGTAACTGCTACACGTTAGAGATTAGGTATCTTTCTTCTTTGTGGTTTTTTTTTTTCCTCTTTTTTCTTATTTTTTTTTCCTTTATTTTGTATTATTATTTTTTTAATAACATCTTCAGTGCTAGGAGTTGGGTGACGAAACACATGAAATGGTGTGGAGCTGTCCCTCGGGAACCCTGGTTTTCCTGAGCGCGCGTCCGCGTGTGCAAGACAGTGACCACAGCTCGTCGCCTCGACGAAGGGGACCGTCGGCGAGTCCACGGCGACGGCCGGAGGGGAAAGCAACACTGTTCCATCCCAGAGCTCTGAAGCAGCGGATCTGCGTTCTGAAAATAGGTTTCTTTACGACAGAAGTCTTTTTTTTTTTTTTCTTTTTTTCTTTAAATTCCTTTTTAAAATTTTTTATTTTTAAAGTCTGAAGGAGAAAAAAAAAAAGGTCTGTAAACAGGTGGGAGCCGTCACCACTGGCTCCGACAAAAGCAGTCACAACCCACACCCAAGTGCTTGTCTCCGCTCCTCTCGAGGAACCATCCATCCTCTGCAAGGATCTATGGCCACAGTTCAGCGAGTTTTTTTTTTTTTTTTTCCTTTTTTCTCTTTAACTTTATATTCCAAATGGAAAAATGGTGCAATACTCTGGTAATAATTTTCTTGCATTAGTCCACGATAAAAAGCTGCTAAAGGTAGGTATACATATTATTTCTCCAGAGATATACACTGTAATTTTTTTAAACGCAATTAACAGAGTCCTTGAGTAAACATTTACACATGAATTGTCACCGGCCCTGTCCTGTGAATTTTCTTGAACGTATAGGATTAGCTAGAGGAAGGGCAGGGACACTCAGTGCAAAGTTAGAAGCTAATAATAAACAACAAACATTTGACCAATGCGCCAAAAAAAAAAAAAAAAAAAAAAAAGCACATACTGAATAAAAGGGAAAACCCACAGTTACATCCCTCACACACTTAACATATGAACACAGAAAGCACGCAGGCACACACGCTTGTTTCAACACACACACACACACACACACACACACACACACACACACACACACATATAGGCTGTCAACTTAGAAATGTTTCCTAGAGCCTGTTTCTGCGTACTGATGTCAACCTGGAAGTGTAGAATTAGAAAGTGTTCACATTTCATTATTGGCCTGCTGGATTCAAGTATTTGCATGTTTGATATGTCTTTTTTTTTAACTTTTAAAAAATATTTTTTTGGGGGGATTAAAAAAAATGACATGAAAAAGTAATGAAACAAGGGTAATGTGCATAGGCGGACCCGTGGGGACAGAGAGCAGAGCACAGACCGCTCCTTCCGCTCGGCTCCCGGTCGGGGCCGCGGACCGCGTCCCGGTGGCGGACGCCAGCTCCCCCTGATTACGGGGCCGCCTCTGGTAATGTGCATAATCATCACAGGCTCGTTTTAAATAGGCTTTCTCGTCTCCCTCCCTCCCTCCCCACCCCTCCCTCCCTTGATAAAATAACCCTTTCCAGCCCACAATCTGAAAAGTGCCCTTCATGATAGAACTATTCTAAGCAGCTTTTATACTTAAAAAAAAAAAAATCAAAATGACAACACACCGTACAAACGTAAGACGACACCAAATAAAAAGCTGTGAGAAGCATCCTGTCGTGACGCGTGACGCTGCCCCGGCGCGGCCGCACTGTCTCGGGGACAGTTCGCAAGGCCTGCGTGTGGCCAAGGCTCGTCTTCAGTACTGGACAGAGGTACTCGAAAGGGCTGCCGGGCAGCTCCGGTCGGCGGGGTCCTCAGCAACACCCGGGCTGGAAAGGGTCAGCGTGTCCTCCTGCAGCTGGTGACCGCGGCACCCGCGGGGCCCCCCGGGGCTAGATGGACTCCCCACTGAGAAGGTCGCCAGGGAGCAACGTGTTCAGCGGGGTGGGGCTTCCGATGACCCTGCCGTCGTCGCTGCTGGGGGGGCCCCACAGGCTGCTCGAGTACTGGGGGACCCCGCCCCACAGCAGGTCGCTGCTCCCTTTGCCGGCCAGCCCCGGGGCATTCCAGTGGCCGGCGTCGCTCCGCACCAGGCCGTGGGCGCTGCCCGAGGTGCCCAGCCGCGTCTGGCTGGTCCCTGGGCTGGGCTGCCAGCTGGAGGTGGGTGGCAGTGCTTGGCCTTGGGCTAAGAAACGGTTCACTTCTTCTTCGCCGGCGAACTCGGCCAAGATGGTAGTGTTTCCCAGAACACACCTGGAAGGGCAGGGCGGCAATGGAAATAAGGGTTGGTGTTTTTGAGAAGATAACACAAACTCGACAAATCCTTAGCTAGACTAACCAAGAAAAAAAAAAAGAGGACACAAAATCAGAAACGAAAGGGAGGCATTATAACTGACAGTACAGAAATACTAATAGACATCTGAACCCCTGGTTTAACCACAGCATTATTTATAAATAGTCAAGATATGGCTACAAGCTAGTAGTCAACAAAGAAAATGTGAGGGGTGTGTGTGTGCATACACACACACACACACAGACACAGACATGCACACACACACACAATGGACTACTGTGCAGGCACAAGAAAGAAGGAAATCCTTCAACAAAACAGATTAATCCTGAGGACCTTATGCTAAGGGAGGTAAGTCAAAGATCAGATAAATACTGCACGATATTTTTTATTTGGAACCCCCAAAAAGCCAAACTTGTAGACACATTTGGGAGTAGAATGGTGGTTTCCAGGAGCTGTGGGTGGAGAGATGGCAGAGGCTGGTTAAAGGGTACAGACGTCTGGTTAGATGACTAAGTTCTGGGGAGGGAAGGTGCAGCCTGGTGACCACAGTTAACAGTTCTGTATCGTTTATGTCAAAGCTGCTGACAGAGCAGATCTTCAATGTTTTCACCACAAATAGGAAGTAATAATTATGTGCCCTGGTGTCCTGTTAGCTCACACGGTGGTGAGCATTTGGCAGTTACAGAAACGTACCAGGACAACAGGCGCTACGCCTCTGAAGTGACACACCGCTGCTGTGCGTCGGTCAGATCTCAAAACAAAAACTCAAAAAAGCCACAAACACAGAAAGCAGAACGGGGGGCCATGTGAGCGGAGCAGCTGTGAGTCTTCCTGTGTCCTCCTTGTTGGCTTTCCTGTGCTGTTGTTTTTTTAAAACAGGAAAAGGACAGCTGGAGGCTTCATGTCACAGGCCACCCAGAAACAGTCCAGCAGTTCACGCTTTACTACAGCTGTTTCCAAGGCCAGAGTACGAGCTTTTCCCCCTTGCTTTAGATTTCTAGCAGCTGTGTGGTGGTGGTATCGAGAGCACATTCTTAAGGATGTGCATGCATGGACCACTGAAGGTGGGCATCGTTTAGGGTCAGTGCAGTTCATCCTGGGCTGAAAACAGGCATGACTGATTTCTGGGGCCCACACCTCAAGTGACACTGCCGAGAAGGCCTACTCACGACATCTAACTGGAGTCCTGTAATCAGGGGAGAGGAGTCGGCTGCAGGGAACACTACTAGGCCCAGGAGTGGGCACTGCCATGCGCATGCCTGGGGACATCCATGGAGAGAAGCTTCTTTCATCCCTGGGTCTCTCCTGGAGCCCCACTCCGTCCGGGGTAGGAGGGAGGGGGGAGAGCCTTGGCACTTTGGCAGCAGGGGAAACCGATATGTCACAAGACACCTCTCATGGGGTGAATTGCATCCCTTCAAATTCATATGTTGAAACCCTGAGACCTCATTGTGCCTGTGTTTGGAGAGAGTCTTTAAAGAGAGAATTGAAGTGAGATGTGCTTTTTGTAAAGAATGCACCTGTCAATGCAGGAGACTCAAGAGATGCAGGTTCCATCTCTGGTCAGGAAGAGCCCTGGAGTAGGAAATGGCGGTCCATTCCAGTATCCTTGCCTGGAGAATCCCACGGACAGAGGAGCCTAGAGGACTATCGTCCATGGGGATGCTGAGTCGGGCACGACTGAGCAACGAGCACACGCGTGCGAGGTCATGAGGGTGGCCCTAACTCACTTGCACCACTGTCCCTAGAAGGAGAGGACGTCGGGACACATTCAGATGGAGCAATGTGGAGACACAGCAGAAGGCAGCTGTGTGCAAGCGGAGCAGAGGCCCTGGGGGGAGGTGACCCTGCCCACACTCTGCCGGACGTCCAGCCTCCAGACCGTGAGCCAGTGGACAACGCGCCCGGGGGGCCTGCTGTGCCTCGGAGGCCCCAGGACCCTCCCGAGGCCCAGGCTGAGCGCCGCGGGCCGCGGCCAGGGCGGCGCAGGGCAGGGGAGGGAGGGACGTACATGTGCAGGGACTTCTGGGCCTTGGCGGCTTCCTCCTTGGAGCTGTAGCGGACCACGGCATTGCCCTGCGTCAGGTTCAGGTGGAACGTGATGAGGGGCCCGTGCTGCAGGCACAGCGTCCGCAGGGTGGAGCCGTCGATCTGAGTGAGGAAGAGGAAGGGCGGTCACGCTAGTCCTGGGCAGTCATCACTCTGCACTTCAGAGACGAGCTTTATGAAACCGGGTCCACAGTACCCCGGGACGATGTCTGTCTCAGAGGGCTTCGGACACTGACTGCGGTATTAACCTTGTGCACCTGGGCGTTCCCCATGTAATTTACAGTCCTGGACATTTCCCTCTGGTTCGTGAGCTGGGCTGTCAGGAGGAGAGAAACCTGCTACAGCTCTGCCCCACTCCTCACCAGAGCGCTTCACCCTGAGCCTTGCGGTCCCAGCCCCCGGGACGCATGAGCACAGGCCACGTCGTCCTGGAGCGGGTGCAGGTGAGGGTGAGTTGCTCTGTTTATCAGGGTGCACTCTTTGAGCCTCAGAGGGGTGAAAAGTCAACAGTTCACCAGAACACAGTTAAATGACCACCGCTGCCCGCACTGCCTTTGGACCGAGCGAGGCCTTGGGTTATGGACAAGGCCCTGGGGCCTGCATACCCCCACCAGCTGCCTGTACCTGGGGTGTGAGGTTGCGGAGAACGAGCCAGCTGCTTGTCCTTCCTGAGGCGTCGGTACTCCAGGCGGAACCTGCGCCCAGGGGGGAAGCCGGTCACCAAGGCTGCGCCGAGTCAGACCGCTCTCCCCAGCGCCCCAGGCCCCCGCACGCGGCTCGCAAAAAGCCTGCGCTCCCAGCCTTGTCACCCCTGGAAACCAACCCAGACTCGGGGTCCCTGCAGACCCGCAGGGGCAGGTGTGGCGGCAGAGACTCGAGAATTGCCGGGAGTCTTGGTCTCCTCCTCTGCCCCCTGCCCCTCTCAACTTTAGAATCAATGCTCTCAACCCACTTGCTGGCAAAACACGCAGACTCGCAGGCTGGCTTCACTCTCAGTGGTGTAAATTCCCTGTGCACCCCCTCATCCCCGCAGTTCAGAGGGGCCCGAGGAAGCCCCCTGGGACAGGGCGGTGTGCTCACACTGGGCGTGGAGTCCCTCATGCTGGGTGAACGGGCCTCTCTGAGGGCTCAGTGTGGCCCCTCAGTGTGTGCCGAGACCCCTGGGACCTCCTGGCTCAGAGCAAAGCTGTGTATGCTAACACCCAGGGCTGACGCTGAAACATGGGCAGCAGAGCCTGGGCCTGGACAATCCCCGAGAGTCTAGGTACCCCAGCCCCCCTCAGCCATCTGGGGGTCCTTCTGAAGAAGCTGCAGGACAATATGATGGCACCTACCTTCCCTAAGGGAAAGTGGGTTAGGCACCGACACTGCCACCCCTCACCCATCCGGATGTGAGAATGGACGCGTACCCGAGGAGTAAGAGCTGGTCCAGCCGAGGGGACTGGCTCCCCAGGCAGAGGAAGGCTTGGGGTTGGTTAGCCCTGGCGGGGGCCTTGTGGGTGCAGTAGTGTTTCTGGGCACCTTCCACAGTTCGTGAGACAGAGAGGCTTGCGTGTGGGAGGCAGAGCCAGAGGACCACGTCGATTTGATGTCTGACAGCTTACCTAGAAAGGCGGAGAAACGGAGCATGGGTATCCTTGAGACCAAGAAGTCACAAAGCGTCTGGGGACTCGTGCCAGGAGAGCTCTGGCTCCAGCAGACTGCAGGACCCGAGGCAAGCACCCCGTCAAGCCCCCCAACTTGAGGACCGCAGGCTGTCCTCTGAATTTTTGCCCAGAGACACAGTCTGCCGGTGGCTGTATAGATCCTGCCAGGATTGCTGATACTCAATTTGCTACACGCATCAGACACGAGCTCGCCAGAAAAAGAGCACTTTTTTGTGGTTCAGTGCTAAAGCTAATTTCACAAATTCTGCTGGGACACGTCTTATCACATATCAAATTAATCAAGGTCGAGGCCCTCACACACACATATATACACACACACACATATATATACACCTTTGTGCTACTTCTTTAGGTGTCAGTCTCCTAGCAAAGCAACACGCCCTTTGATGTAACCCGCCTGAACTTGCATCTCCCAGCACTATCTCCACAGCTTGGAGACCCGCTCTCTGCACCTGCAGAAGTGGGTGTGGGCCAGGTGCCCCAAGGATTGGCATCTGGGCACCTTGGCTGGGGAAAGCCTGTTGTAAGTCTCTTTGCGGAAAAAACAAAAAACAAAGCCCGTGATGACTACCAGCCCTGACCCCTCCTGTGCCCAGGGACCTGCCACACAGCTGCCTCAGGAACCCAGTGTGGCGAGGGCAGCATGCAGAGAGGTTGCTGTTGCCCTGCTCCTGGGCCTGCGCTGCAGCGCCAGGTGGGCACCAGCCCCGCAGCGCCAGGCGGGCACCAGCCCTGCATGGGGGCGCCCCTTCCACCCTGGCTGCTGGGGGCCGACTGCAGCTTCACGACAACAAAGGCTCATTTGAGCACAGGAGTCCCTGATCAGGAAAACTGAAACGCCAGAAAAAAATGGCCCAAGATAATGGAAGATGGTTTTGTTTGCTCATCTTTTTGGCCAAATGACCGGGAAGTTTTAACGGCCTAATACATCCCCTGTGTAAACATGAGAGAGAATAAACATTAGAAGGACTAGAAGTAATGCAGAAGTTCTTGCTCTCTTTTTTAAATAAGTTGCTAAATTACAGTGGAACTACTTTCTCCCCGAGGCACTGGTATAAAGAGAATTCCTACAGCATTCTGACGCTGGTTTAAACAACAGCTAGACAAGAAGGTTGGTGGAATGCAGAAACACAGTTGAAGAAACTTATAAACAACACACTCTACTTAAATTCCACATCTTTCTGCAAACCTATCCACACTGTATGTATGTCCACATCTCTTTATATCCTTGTCTTAACATTTCCAGGTAAAAATTCCTTCAGAGTTATTATGACAAATTAATTCTCAATTCTCCTTTAAGCCTAAAAGAAATGTCTTACTGGAAAGACTTGTAAAGCCTACAGTGAGAGGAATAACCCAGGCACCGCATGGATCTGAGCGATGGGAGTTAAGTTGATAACAGCAGTTCCCAGCAGCTGCTGCCTTCAAGTCTGTGAGTTTTATATACCCCTGGTTTTGTGGTCATAAGAGGATGGTTGGGGGGAAGTGGGAGGGGAGGGGGAAGCAGACACGTTTAGGCAGTAGCTGTATTGCGTCTCGTGCTGGGGAGCTTCTATAACCCCAGGATCTTTGTGACAGGAGGTGTCAACATCCCCACTCCCCAGAGAGGGGGTGAGCAGTGCCCGAGGCCCCATTTCTGCTCGGCAAAGCTTGGGCTCACTCTCCATCACTACATGTGGCCTTCCAGCTTGGAGGGGAGCAGACAGACCACCAGGAAAAGCCAGGCCATCAGTCTTGTTTGGAGAAAGAGAGAAAAGGCGACCTGCACGTTGAGAGGCCAGGTGCGTACCTGCAACAGTAGGAGCGGGCGCAAGGCTGCTGAAAGCGCGACTGTGGCCGGAGGCAGCGAGCGGCCAGGCACTCGAGGGAGGCAGCGCGGCGTTCTGAGATGACGGTGGGGAGGACCCTGCAGAACCAAAGGCGGCACTCTGAGAGAGGCGAGCACAGGCCAGTGGGGCGAGCCACTCAGCCCCGGGGGGGAAGAGCCCTAGCGCCCGAGAAGCAATCTCCAAGGCTGTGTTTACGGAAATGGTGGGAAATGAGCACGTGACGGGGCCGCGACCACAGTGAGGACAGGAAGACACAGGCGCACTGTGCTTTGGGGCGCCCGGGCCTTGCGAGAGGCCCTGGGGAAGGGGCTGGGGTGTGGGGTGTTGGAGACCAGGAAGCTGGAGAGGAGAGAATGACCACAGGGTGTTTTCAACAACATGTCAGGGTTTGGAAGGATCCCATGGATTTCCCCTTCCAGGTAAGATAAAAATAAAAACTCAGGGCAGACCTCCATCTTTTCATACCTCCAACAATACCTACAAAACTGAATAAAATGAAATAAAACTCCAAGCTTTTTGTTACAGATTTTGCCCTAAAGAGACTGGTCCTTTCCCTGACTCCTTGCCCAGGTTCGTATTTCTCTCTTGAACACAGAAACATCCGGGAAACATGTACTGGCACCGCATTGACGTGAGCCACCGGGTCTCCAGACTCGCCCCTCCTGCTGTTGAGGACCCTGTTCCTATCCTGGGAGGGGGCTGACGGGTGGGCCCCCCAAGCACCCCTGCGGTGCTGTTTCCGCGTCACCAGGTCTGTTCTCTGAGGCAAGCAGGAAGCAAAGGAAGGAGAAGGATGACGCAGGGCGACAGTGTGCTAAAAACGGGATGGACCAGAGCTCTTCAGATGCGGGAAGGGACTTGGCTGGTGTGTGCGAGCTGGCTCGGAGGGGACAGGGGCACAGAGCAGTCTGGTAGTCAAGTTTACCACCACGAACAGAATCTCAAAAGACATGCGGCCCCCGATGCAGGGCCCCACCTGGGACGGTGTGCTGAACAACCTCAGGAGTATCTTTCACAGGGACTGCCAGGTGTGTGGCACCTCCCAGGCTTGTGCAGTCTACAACCTGCACGGCTGTTCACGGCAGCCCTGCTGTAACTGACCTCCTCAGAATAGGGCGCCAGAGCTGAGGAACGCGAGAATGTATTTGTAATCTGCAGGTCTTTGATTTTAAAAGACGTCAGCTCTACTGACAACCTAACCTTAGTTCCTAAACCCTCTGCTTCTATTTACGAACAAAATGCAATCAACTCGAGATTCCAAATTATAGACTATTTAACCCAACATGGTACTTCTTTTATAGTTAATGGTAGAGCACTTGGGTTTTAACAGTGTTCTAGTTTGACATTTTTAGTGCAATAGTGGAATCTATCCCATAAAACGACGGCTAATTTTCCTTTTTAGTATCCATTTGTCAGGCACTGGCACAACTGCCTTTATCACCTGGCTAACATTCACCTCCTAACGGTTAGCACTATAAATAATACCCAAACAAATATGGGGCTAAAGTGAAATCTTAATACCAAATCAGAGCTTAACACCAATGAAAATAAAAGCCAAAAATGTAAATAAAACCCCAACACCTAAGGTACTCAATAAAAGAAAACAGAAAACTCCATTAAGAAAATATGTAAAATAAATAAGCCAACATCAAAGAGGTTAGTGGTTATTTCTTACTCTTTTTCCTTCCAGGGCACATTTTTTCAATTTTTTGTCCTTTGTATTTTAGATTAAGCTAATCACTCAAGAATACGACAGTCTTTTGTGGCTGGGTCCTGAGCAAGCTCAGCCCCCGGGGTGCCTGAAGCCCCTCGCGTGTGGGGAACACAAGGGGGTCCCGGAGAGGGGCGGTCTGCAGGGTCTGGCCATGGCCGTTTACTCCTGGCCCGGAGGCCGTGGTGCTTTCTGTAAACAGGTTCTACATGGAGATCTGCTCCTGTGCTCCCTCCTCTCAGATAACACCAGCAGGTGGGGGCCCTTTCCTGGGTGAGGCCTGGTCTTGTGGTGGAGCTGCCTGGGACTCGCCCTTGGGTCACACAGGGCACTAGAGGCTCTGTCCTGCTGACGTCCCATTGCTGCCAGGGCCTGGGACGCTTAGCTTTCCTCTGCCCTGACATCTGTCTCGCCCGCTCAGCTCTGCCCTCAGGACCCCCTGCCCTCCAGGACGCCTGTGTCGCTTCACGGCACTCGTGTGTAAGGTGGAGGTGGCCTGCGCGCCCCAGGTGCCAGGGACCGTGGGCTGACACTGGACACCGGTCAGGAAGCTCCACTCTGCGCTGAGCAGCCTTGACTCTTTCTAAGGTCTTCTACTGCCCGGATGGGCACGCTCACCCACCCTCCACAAGCCCAAACACACCGAATCACCCCTTCGCTCAGCACAGCCCTGCAGCCACACGCAGCATCCCGAGGGGCGAGTCTGCCCCAAACCCTCCCACCTCAAACAGGCTCCAGATCCGTAGCCTCGAGCCTCTCTTTCTCACTCATCCGTCCCAGCCACGGGGAGGCCTGCGACCGCCCTGCTCTGAGACACTGCTGCCTTGCCACAGGAATGCCCTGCATTAGATGGGAAGGTGGAGGTCTATGCTGCCCTCCGACCTGAGCCACAGGCATGCGTGGAATCCTATCACTTCAAAGAACCACCGACAAGGAGGCCTCTCCCCACAGGCCATATGTTAGCCAGAAAGCTAAACTAACGTTTCGGGAAATACCCGAGTGGCCTTGCTAGTGCTGAGCATTGCGGGTAAGCTGGCTGTTCTTTCTGCTACTAGAATGCTGAGGAGAGAGGTCTGTTAGCCCTGGCACTCACAGAGCGTCTGCATCTGTAGGCCTCAAGGGAAGGCGAGCTACTGCCCTCCTCAGTTTTGCAATTGAATCTGCGTTTATGTTCTGTAACCTCACAGCTCAGCTCATCACTTTTGCCAACTGGATCCTCAAGCCTAAACAGGGTGTGCCAAGCTTTATAGCATCAGGAGTTTGTGCCAGGAAAAAGGACCTGGGGAATGACTTCAGTCTTTTTACCAGACATTTTGAGGAAAGGAAAAATTGCCTGAGATGGATGAGTAAATGGCCAATTCACTTCCAGTTCAAAGAGATTTCAAGTGGAAACCTTTTCCTTAAAAAGCTTGATGGCTAACATTGTTATTTTATAACAAGAGATGCATAAGCACCGTGTATTAATAAATCCAGCAGGGACACAGAGCCCAAAGCTATCTCCATTTTCCAATAAGCACTGGTCGACTTTCCCTTATGCTGCGTCTGATGGCGAGAGAGTTCCCATCAGATGTGTCTGACACTTCCCTGCCTCGCTTCCCACACCCGCCTGCTGCCCAGAGCAGAATGCCCGCACAGAGAACACCACACAGATGTGGGCAGGGCACCCCCTCACCTCCACTCTTGAGGAGGTAGCGGTTGACATCCTGTATGGTGGTGTTGATGGTGGGCCCGGTGGGGACACTTCCAGGAGTGACGTCGGGGTCATTCTCCGGATCTATGTTCTGAAGTCCTTTCCATGGAACACCAGGATGGAATTCTGGAAAATTTCAAATATGAGTATTAGAGCACCTTCGTGTTGCTTCATGATAATTTACGGAAATGTTTACAGTCTGCTAATTCAGAGGCACACTTTAGACTTCCTTCAGTAAAGCATCAGTCCTTCGGAGCAAACTAGGTACCAGAACTAAACTAAAAACGTGTTCACGTGGGAGTATAAAGCCCGGACACATTTTGAGCGGATGGAACACAGCACCCGCCCTGAGGGCTACAGAAAAGCCTGTGATGCCAACAACACCCACGATTTATCTGTGAAGGTATTGCCAATGAAAAAGCCAAAGCCATGGGGTTCGTGCTCCCAGGATGCTGAGCTTGGGTCCTGGCTTCTCTTGGGCCTCATCGCTCCCTCGGGCTTGGCTAGAGTCCTGCTGAAGCATGGAAGCACTGCATGCTCTTACCTGGGGGCCAGTTGATGCTGGAGCCGTTTGAGATTTTATCACTGTCGGATTTGGCACGTGACCAGCTATGGGGAACAGCTACAGGAGGGCTGGCTGGTGACTCGCTGCTCTGGATTAAATCGTACCGGCCATAGGAGTCGTCAATGGAGGACTTGGCTGGTGGTCCGATGCTCAGACCTCCAGGGATAGCACCTGGATGGGGGCAGGACACAAAGAGCCAAGTGAGCGGGCGCCCCCCGCCCCGGGGCTGGGCCTCGCCCTCTCCTGCCAGCCTCCCTGTGGCCAGCGCTCTCCAGGGGAAGCGACTATCTCAGCCAGCCCAGACTCGACCTTGCAAGACACGCTCTTTAAGAATTCTTCCAGTTTGTCATTTGGAATTCTCGATAAATGCACACCCACACCATGGCGGAGCTCTCTGGGGACAGCCAGCGAGTGTCCGTGGTCAACTGCTGTCCTTGATGTCGTCCGCGTCCCTCCCCTCATCCGCTGGCCTCTGTGTGGCCTTGGAGGCCTAACCCTACCTCCCCGGGCGACTGAGCGCTCTCCTCCAAGGAGAGTGCCCGGATACCATGTGATGATTTTCCTGTAGAACTAATCATTAGGGAGAATTTTTTCTTTTTAGAGTGCTTTATATCAAGAGAGAATTATGTTCCCTATCAAATTTCCTTTGCTGTTTATGCTACCAGGAAATTAAGAGCTAAATTCAATGCTTAACAGTGAGATCACCGCCTATGGTTATTAGCATTTTCTTTTTTTTTTTTGGGGCTGAGTGGCTTGTGGGATCTTAGTTCCCAGAACAGGGATTGAACCTGGGCCCACGCAGTGAAAGTGTCCAGTGCTAACCACTGGACCTCCAGGGAATTCCATGGTTATTAGCATTTTTGCTTTTTATCTTTTCTAAGCATTAGATTTTCCTATTGCATTTAATCATTTTATTGAAAAAATTTTCTTTCAGACAAGTTTTTGGTTGAAGATACAGATATACGTTACAAGTGTGCAGCCATGACCTGTATTCTTTGCTGCTCTGGGGCACTTTTAATTACTTCTCGATTAATAGCTCAGGTGTGAAAGTTGAGGCGTCAAGAGATTTGGTCATTGACTAGATAGGGTGTTACATACTCTAGTGAATGAAAGATATATTGCTGTTGGTTAGTTGCTAAGTCATGTCCGACTCTTTAAAAGCAATGGACTGTAGCCTGCCAGGCTTCTTTTTCTATTATTATTGAGGCAACACTGGTTTCTAATGTTATCTAAGTCTACGAGTACGACACTGCATTTCAACTTGTGTCCACGCCACGGGGTGCTCACCACCAACTCTTGGTTTCCACCCATCACCACAGCTGACCCCCTTTCCCCATTTCGCGCTCCACCCACCCCTTCCCCTCTGGTTACCAATACTCTGTATCTCCATGTTTGTTTGGTTTGGCCTTTTGAAATATTTTCTGTTCAGATTTCAGCACTGAATTCTTAGACTAGAAATGCAGTGTAAGTAACAAAGGGCTTCCCAGGTGGCACAGTGGTAAGGAATCCACCTGCCAACGTAGGGGACACGAGAGACATGGGTTTGATCCCAGGGTCTGGAAGATCCCCCGAAGAAGGAAGTGGCAACCCACTCCAGTACTCTTGCCTGGGAAATTCCATGGACAGAGGAGCCTTGTGGCCTACAGTCCATGGGGCTGCAAAGAGCTGGACATGACTGAGCACGTGCACGTGTGTGCCGGCACGCGCGCACACACGCACAAGTGACGAGATGAGGATGATGAGCAAGGAGAACAGAAGTGACCAGACCCTGGGGCTCCTCAGCTTGGACATACCATGCTTGCTGGGGTTCTGGTCGAGCGGAGAAGCAGCACCGGGTAAGTTATCCATCGGGTTGGGGTGAGTCCACTGAGGGAGGCGCGACTGGGACTGAGATGGGTCCTTCACTGACAAACCACCGGTCATGTCCATGCTGCTGGCGTTCATGTTTGGGTTCAGTCCAGCTAAAAGAAAAAGCACTGTTAGGACATGTCTGCTCTTCCTCCAAATGATTACTGTCTAACGCTCTCCTAGAGAAGCAATCTAAGTCTTAATTCATGGCCAAATATTTAACAAAGTGCAGACTCCACTACAGTGGGGGTGAGCTCGGCCTGGAGCTCCCGCTGGAAGTATCTTCGGAAATTTTATACTGAAAACACCTCTGGGCCCAGCAGACCCCAAGCTCTGCGCGGACAGTGAGCCCGCCCTTAGAAGGAGCCCTGAGGCAGCCTGGCTCAGGCTCCGCTGGAACGGGCACGCGGTGGGTGCACGCAGGCCCCGACTCACCGAGAGGGTAGGGGGCGAAGGTGCTGGGTGAAGAAGACTGCTGCTCTTTGGTTTGCAGCTCAGGGAGGCCGGGGGCCTGGGGGTGGGGGGGGAAGCTGTCCAGGGCCGATTTGCCTGCAGAGGGGTGCAGAGACAGGTGCGGCGGGGGCGGCGGCTTCACAAGCAGGGCCTGGGCCAGCTGGCGCTGGTGCTGCTGGATCTGCTGCTGCAGGTTAGTGATTGTGCGCGCAACCTGCGGGTTGGCGGGGGGGGATGACAAGCGGTCAGCAGGGCTGGGGGGCAGCGCCTGGGTCCACCTCCACCCCAGCCCAGGTGACCCGGGGCCTTTCTCAAGGGGAGGCTGCCTGGCAGAGCCATCATCAGCGACAGCCTGACAAGGTCGGGGGAGGGGGCGGGCAGCGACCCGGCTCTGTTGTCCGGGGGCCCCTACTTGCTGCTCCTGTTGTCTCATGGGTCCGGAAACGTTCCGCTGGGCCTGTAGCATCTGCTGCTGGATCTGTAAACGTTGGTATGCCTGTGGATGGCAGAAAACATCAGCAGACTGCAAGACAGCCACCAACAAGGGGTTTGACTTCTGTACATTAAAGAAAATATGGCCCAGATTCGTTGGTCCCCTTACCATGCTGTGTTTTAAGCATATTGTGAGGCATTTTCAAAAAGAGACACATCTTTTTAAAACCTTTTTAAGTGTTTATTTATTTTGGCTGTTCTGGGTCTTCATTGCTGCGTGTGAGCTTTCTCTAGCTGCAGTGCCCAGGCTTTGCACTGTGGGGGCTTCTCTTGTTGCAGAGCACAGGTTCTAGGTGCCTGGGATCAGCAACTGTGGCGCATGGGCTTAGGTGCCCTGAGGCACGTGGGATCTTCTCCGACCAGGGACTCGAACTCGTGTGCCCTGTATTGGCAGGTAGATTCTTATCCACTGGATCACCAGGGAAGTCCTCCAAAACCTTTCTACTGCATAGACTTTGCTTGATTCATACAAACTAAAAGAAATGAGGGGGGAAAAGGTTTTTTCTTCCTTATAAATATGCAAGGTGTCCAGAATGGTTCAGACAGTGTGGCAGGATGGTGGTGAGCGGCTGCCCCAGACAGTCACAGAACAATAATTCCAGGGCTCATAGGCAACCAGGAGCTGTGTGGGGTCTCAGTCCACAGGGAGCCTGAGATCCAGGCTTGTGGCACTTCCACCACCCTGACTCTGGCCACAAAGCTGGTGAGAACGGTCATCAGAGAGTCTTCCCACAATGATGCAGAAGGCTGGATCCTTTGTTTCTAAAGTTGGCGGAATATGGTAATTTTTTTCCTTACAGCATGGATTTTTGGGGGATGTTTGGGGCAAGAGGATTTATTGAAATAGGATCCAAACAGAAGTAGAGATTATATCATGAAGCCTCATTAATCCGTAAATCAGAGGAATAAAATGCCTAGCTGAATCCTTACAGGCTCTAAAGCTTAACCTTAGGATGCATAAAACATCATTTCACCAATTTTTCTGGTAAAAAAAGTTAAAACGCCATACACACTGTTTTTAAAATGGAACACACAAAATGTAAACATACTTCCATACTTTCTTGGGATCTTTTACATGACAGGGGTCAATAAAAATTATGAATAAGGGATTCCCGAATGTCAGTACTGTCGAGAATGAGCTCAGCCGAGGTCAGAATCCAGCTGTCCTGCAGTGCGCCCAGGAGGAGGGTGCCGTTCTCCTCTGTAGGAAGAGTGCTGAACAGTATGCACGCTTCTTGGCTCCTCCCTGTCCTCCCCTGAGGTCAGTGGTCCCTTCCTGGCGCTGATGGCCCTGGGGCCTTACACCACAGTCCATGAGGCTCCTTTTTCTTTTTTTTTGATGTGGACCATTTTTAAAGTCTTTATTGGATTGTTACAATATTGCTTCTGTTTTACGTTGGCCATGAGGCATGTGGGATCTTGGCTCCCCAACTAGGGATCTAAAGTGCACCCTCTGCATTGGAAAGTGAAGTCTTACTGGACCGCCAGGGAAGTTCCCGAGGCTCCCTTTTCTGAATGAAGTCCAGTTGTGGCCTGGAACCCAGGCCCAGGGCATTGGGTACTTCATTTCGGCTCATCCAGGACACTCACACCCTACCTGGCCACCACCGGGGACCAGACACGCAGACTGGTCAGATGTGTGTCTAACAAATGCTAAAGGGTCAGGACTGAGAGCCTGATCCTGTAAGGAAAGGTTCCCCTATAAGGAAAGGCTGACATCATGGTTTTGTCTCTTTGAGCCTTTTCTTTTCTTCCTTCATGACTCCTGATAATTTTCTGCGAGATGAAGCTGTTGGACAAGATGTCTAAGCAAATCAGGTGTCAACATATTAAAGAAAGAAACAAACGCTGGGTCCGTCAGGGAATATAAATTCAGGATGCATCGAGGGATACAATGCCATGGTGTTACATGGTAAAAGCAAAGCCTGCTGAAAATTAAAAATTCAACGTATGTTAAACTATAAAACTCTCAAGAAGTATTAGACTACATCAGCCTTTCTCAAGAGGGATTCTGAGAGAATTAAGTCCTAATCTCTGAGGCAGATACTGTACGTAATGAAGTAACTTGTCTTTTGCTTCTAGAATGGTATCTATGTGTATCATCCTCAGAAGAATTTAGACAAAATCCAGGAAGTGATTTGCTGGTTCTGTGTTCGGATAAGAAAGGCTGGCTGAGTGCTGACAGATGTGCCTAATTGTCAGATGGGGAGACGAAGATCACGAAGGGGCCAGAGAATTCACAAAGCCTAGTGGAAATGCCCTGGAGTGAAGAACTTCCTAAATCTTTATTTATTAAAATATTACCCTATTTATTTGGCTGCGTGGGTCTTAGTTGCGACACACAGGATCCTCAATCATTGTTGCAACACGTGTGACTTTTTTTTTTTAAAGTTTCAGCATTTGAACTCTTCGTTGTGGCATGTGGGGTCTAGCTCCCTGACCAGGGATTGAACCTAAGCCCCCTGCATTGGGAGCTTGGAATCTTAGCCACTGGACCACCAGGGAAGTCCGCTAATGCTTTTAATAGTTTACCAACTTCCTGAAAGTCTCAGCGACATTCCCTGACGTGAAGAAGAGCATAAAAGTAACTACACTTATCGGCTGGTGTGCGCGTAACTGGTTCGTGCCCGTGAACACGTGGAGAATGCCCTTCCCACGTCCTACAACCCGAGCAGATCTGCCCTGACTCACCAGCTGCAGCTGATAGAGCTGGTTCAACATCGTCATATGCTGAGGATTAATTGGCGAGGTTAATAGTGCAGGGTTGAGACCAATGTTTTTTGCTGCAAACTGCAAAAGCTGTGCTTGAACCTGTTAACACAAAATGCACCATTAGACATGAACTCTATTCAAACATTTACTTGTCTGTGTAGTTTTTCAAGGTTCAAAACTGATTGATTAAATGACAGTCGTATTTGTCTCATGAGTGAACTTCAAAAGCCATTAAAATATTTACAGACATTCCAGCATTAGTAGTTAGCACGTTTTAGCAGAGAATGTAGAAGGAAGAAAGGAAGGGAGGAGGGGAAGGAGGGAGTGACAGAAGGCAATAAAGAGCTATCTTCATCCAAATATTTTAGTTACGAATGAATGCTCTAAGGTGCTGGGTTACTCCTGTCGGTTACTGATTCTGTTTTCTGCTGAAGTGAAGATGAGCGGGCATCATTCAAGGCCTGGAGACAGTGAAGGCATGTTCACTTCACTATGCCTTCCTGGGAGGAAGTTCGAGGCAGGCTTCTGCGTCTCGGACAGGCAGCTGGGACCGATCCCCATAGGAGCTCGGTAGGCGGCGGCACCACCACCTGACCAGAGGGTCCTCGTTACAGGGCATGCAATGACCCCTCCGCAAGTTTACCGGCTCAGGCAGTGGCCTCTCCCTGCTTGTGGGACCAGACATTCCTCCTGGGGGTCCCAAATGCCCAGGCTCCGTGTGGCACAGGCACTCACGTGACTTGCCAGCCCTGACCGTGACTCAGCTTTCCTCCCTGCTCACCTGGAGCTCACTGCTCCGCGCCGTCAGGGGCCTGGCCCTGGCCAGCTCGGTGCTCCCCACTGCGTGCTTTGTACGTTTATCACACGTTTACACAAGGTGATCTTAGGTTGTACACGGAAGGGCATCTTTTACTTTTATAGTCATCTAACGGGTATCAGGAAAACGTTGATTTTTCTATTTATGATGGACATGTAAAGTTTCAAGAATAAATTTATCTAAGCAGGCAAGTCAATTTAGAGAAAACACATTAAGAGCCTTCACTTGAAATGAAGGCGCACAGATGAGTGATCCTCAGGACACGCTGGTTTGCAGAGAGTGGGGAAGGCTGCTCCCTGCCTCCAGGCCCCTCTCGCTGGGGTGGCCGAGTCACCAAGTCCAGGTGGTGGGACGTTAGTGGAAGGGGTCTGTCTCTCGTCTTTCTTCCTCCTGGGACGTGGCTCAGGCAGAGCTGCTGCTTTCTGCACTGCTGCCTGGGCAAGAAGTACCTGTCTGTCTTGTCTGAGGGTCTGTATTTCAGGGCCTCTCTGTTGTAGCGGCTAAAGACTGTATCTTAAGAGTGTATTCTGTTTACAAAATTTAACTATTCTTTTACCCAGACTTCAGCCATCTCAACTCCGTGCATACATTTCAGGTTAAACAATTACAGAGTAATAAGTGTGGTGGTGCTTTATTTGCTCAGTCGTGTCCGACTCTGCGACCTCATGGACTGTAGCCTGCCAAGCTCCCTCTGTCCGTGGGATTTCCCAGACTCTAATACTGGAGTGGGCTGCCACTCTCTTTTCCAGGGAATCTTCCCAACCCAAGGATAAAATTCTATGATTTACCATTTTAGTTTATTATTGAGCATTCTTACAAGGGGTAATGAGGACTGTAACATTATAATGAAAACCTCAGCCCAAAGTCTAAAATAATGGAATGTTCTAAAAGTAAACGATATTATCATGAAAAAAGTTGACACAATGCTTTATAGTTACACAAAACAACAACATCCTTTTTCTGAATTCTGTTTGCTTTCTTTTTTTAAATAAACGTAACTGACAGTCTGTAACATAGGCACTGTTATATGTTGTCCCATTTAGTTTGTCACCGAAGCGTTATTCAGCCCTTCACTGATTCTAAGAAGTTTCTTTTACATCCTAAGCAATTTCATGAGCCTCTTTGCTCCCCCACCAGTCTAGGGCAATTCAGCGGGTTCATCTGAATAATCTTCTTGCGACCAGGACAGATGTCCCGTCACTAGTGTGTGCCACTGGCCCAAGCGCTCTGACAGGAGGGGGCCCGGTCCTCGGGGAGGGGTCTGGGCATGCCTCCCAGGACAGGAGGGTCGGGTGGACAGGTTCACGCGCGAGGGCTGGCCCACTCTCCCTGCGACGCGGGCGCCAGTCTGACCTGAGGGGATAGAAACTGAGGCACTTGAGCACGGAGACTGGGCTGGGAGGAGCTCAGGGGCGGCACGGGCGGCTGCGGCGGCTGCTGCATGGTCCTGGCGGGCGCTGCTCCGCTGCTGCCAAACATGCCCAGATTGCCACTCGGTGTCTGCAGATGGGGAGGGAGGGGTGGTTACATCGTCACTGCAGGAGCAGGCGGGGGCAAAACCGCACCGGATTCCTGCCACGCACAACTCGCACCAGATGGAAGGCTTAACAAGGGCTGTCCACAGCATGTCCCAGAAGGGTCCTCCGACCCAGGTGAAGGGCGGCCCCCACAGAACAACTGCTGCCCCCCTGAGCTCATAGCAACAGCAATACCAAGGGCCCAGTGGCCAGGCCTGGCGCCATGAGCAGGGCTCCCTACGCCCCTGTCCCAGAGGTCTCTTTCCTGCCCCCTCCATCTTCCATTTTTGTTATTATTATTATTAAACTGATGGGACTTAAAAAAAAAAGTGCTGTTCAGACTTATGGACACAGTGGGAGCAGGAAAAGCTGGGATGAATTGAGAGAGTAGCATAGAAATATATACATTACCATGTGTAAAACAGATGGCTAGTGAGAAGTTGCTATATGACACAGGGAGCTCAGCCTGGTGCTCTGTGACAACCCCAGGGTGAGATGGGGTGGGTGGCTCAAGGGGGAGGGAGCATACATATAGCTCAAGGGGGCTGATTCATGCTGACATATGGCAGAAAGCAATACAACATTATAAAGCAATTATCTTCCAATTAAAAAATAAATAAAAAAATAACAACACAAGACATCCACACTCAAAGAAAAAAAGAGAGAGAGAAAATACAGATTAAGATAATGATTTTCAATATAAGTGAGGTTTCTTTTCCACCAAAAGCCCCATGATCCAAAGAATAAAAAAGTACTGTTCACTTATGGTTGCCGAGAAGGAGGACTGGGGGAAGCATGTTTAGGGAGTCTGGGGCGGGTGTGTACACACTGCCGTAAGTAAAGTGGGGAACCAGCAAGGACCAACTGTGCAGCACGGGGACTCTGCGCAACCTTACGTGGCAGCTGGGACGGGAGGGGAGCTGGGAGGAGACGGACACACGTATACGCATGGCCGAGTCCCTTTGTTGTCCACCCGAAACTACCACAACACTGTTAATCAGCTATACTCCAACATAAGATAAAAAGTTGGAAAAAAAAGAAATGCTGTTCAAATTGGGTACAGATGACAGAAAATCCGCCTGCAAAGCTTACCCACATCTGTAGATCACAGAAGCCACACAGAGCTGGTTTTAGGTAGCCCACGACAAGCCCATCATGTTCAAGGGCACTAAAGTAACACTGAGCTCCGCAGGGGACCGGCACACATGCGGGTGTGGGCACCATCTGTGCTGGGGTAACGGGCAGGGATCACTAACCAGAGAGAAAACGTTTTCTAAAAGGAAATATAACTGAGCTCAACAAGACCTGAACCTGAATATATGGACAAATTCAGGCTGGTAAGTTTGTGTTAAATACAGGAACTATATTGAGTGTTTCTTTCTGTCTCCTGGTTGAGTTATCTGACCCTCGGGGCCGTTGGCCTGGCCTCTGAGTCCCCGATGGCAGCTGAAACCTCCACTGCCGCCTGATGAGCCCCATGGACAACATGAGACAGCGGTGGGGACTCCGTGGACTGGGGTGCTGCTGAAAACTGGCCTTGGCCACCCCCAACCTCACAGCATCTCTGGAAGAGAAGGCTCAGAGCTGTGTGCGTGTGAGCCTCAGCCAGGAGGAAACCAAGGACAGTTCCAGGGACGGGAAGGACATGTGCTTGCTTTCATGTCATTTCATCCCAGGGGAGAGAAGTGACATGAGGCGGCCATCGTTCAAAACCCCAGGTCCTGCCTCACGGACGTCTGACAGTGACTTGCACCTTCTCCACGACTGTCAAAGGCAGGGAACGAGGCCAAAATCACTCTGAAAACCACTGAGAACCTGCAGGAGCTGTCATCTCTATTTCTGGGGAAGAAGGGAAAGTATGGTGTTTTCCTGCAGATTAATAATGCATTTAAGGTGTCCATGGTCAGGAGAGACAGAACAGCACCGCCTCGACCTGTGAATAGATCCAGCAGCTAAAGACTGCCTGTAGCCCACGTCACTTCATGAGCAGTACATTAGCACCCAAGGGTGTTGAATGCAATCACATTTCAGTTACATGTAGAAATAATTTTGAAGCATTTCCGGTAACATGGTTAAATTTCTAGAATTGGATTCATTTCTTGACAGCAGTACTTCACTTGAAAGGAAATCCTTGTCATAGTTCAGTTCCCTTTACAGGTTCAGTGGTATTTTCATATCAGGTATTAATTAAAAATAAAGTTCATGTCTCAAACACACTGATTTAAAGGCACATAAAGGAGACCCCGGTGAGCCTCTGCCAGCAGCCTTACCTGTCTAGCAGAATTCAAGTTTTGCATGCCCAGCCCTGAGGCAATCCCGCCCAGGGCCTGGCTGGGGAGTGCACTGTTGGAAAGGGGGGGCTTCAGGCTTGGTGAAGGCAAAAATGGTGAAGTCGTGGGCTCTTCCACGAGGCCGCCATCCTGATTGGGGAAAGAAAGCGTGAGCTGTGGGCAGGGCCCGTCCACACACAAAGCACAAGTTCCCAGGACGCAGACAGGAGTGTGGATGAACATAAAGGAGTAAAAGATCAAAAACGTGTAGACGAGAGGTGGAGAAATGGGCAAAAGGAAGAGGGGAAAAGAAAAAAGAGAAACAGGATTAAGACGCTGTTTTCATTTTAACAATTATTTTACAAACACACATGTCAGCTTACATAGTCTCATCACTACCAGCCCTGCCTATGGGGAGGAGTCAGGAGAGAGACAGCGTAAGTCTTAGTTGGAAAACACTTTAACCACCGTTTTCAAACAAACAGGCTCCTCTGAGAACTTACTAACAAGGCTCTAGGTATACACTAGGTTGAGATCTGCTGATATTCATCTGTTTTTGATTTCATATGACTTAACCTAATAATAAGGTAAATTATAAAACAGACAAAAACCTTATTATTTTTTTTTACATTTACTGAGGCATCAGGTCCTTTGTAAATTTACCTCATCTAACTTCACAACAAGCCTAGAGTATTATTTCAGATTTTAAAGATATAGAAATAAGACAGGGTCCCACACTTGGCAAATAAAAATTCAGGATGCTGAGTTAAACTGGAATTTCAGATAAACACCTGATAATATTGCAGACTAAGTATGGTCACAAATGATTCATTGTTGTCTGAAATTCCGATGTCCTCGGACACAGTGGTGCCGGGCGCAGTGAGGACTCCATTGCGTAGAGCTCTGGTTGAAGACACTGTGTATCTGAGAACAAAGACCAACTCTCGCCTCTTCTCCTGCGAGCCTGCTTTTTGTGTCTATCTGCTTTAGAGCTGTCTTTCCTTGCTTCTATTATTTTTCTCAAGGCCAGACATTTTGATCGAGCTAAACGGGAAACTGTGAAGCTGTCACTGGTGTGACCCCCTCTGAGGTCACACCAGTCTGGAGAAACTGCAGCAAGCAGGCCAGTATTGAGGGGAGTGAAATGGCGACTCCACCTGCTGAAACACCTAAGGTGACTTTCCCACACCTGTGGGTTGTCTGAAGTGGCTCATCCGAGCAAGGCCCACGCCCAACCACTTCTAGACCCTTCTTCTGAGATTAAACATGTAACACTTCATTTCCAATGGGAAGAACTGTGCACGTAAGACCATAAAATAGAAATCTGATGACTCTCGTCTACAGGACAAATTCAAGCGGCCAAGTTTACCCACTGGCATGAAAATCAGTTTTCAATTTCAGTATTTTTATTCATCACATCATATGAAATACTTATAACACTACCTCTTTTGAGTCAAACATTCACATATACTAGAAAAATGGGTAAAAGTCACTTAAATATTACAGTCCAGTAACTTTCTAATCCAACACAGTAAAAATGAAAAACATGTCTTGTTAAAAACAAACAAAAAGCCACCTAAACGCATACCTTGTCAAGGAAGGTGGGGCGGTCCACGGAAGACTCTTTGGAGATCGGTGGGCGGCAGCCAAGGGGCTTGGTGACCATCCCGTTGTAGTCGGTCACTCCCAGTCCACGCTTGTCCACGTCCACCTTCTTTTCCAGCAGAGCGCCTGGGGCATAGCAGATAGAGGCAGCGTTTGGAACGAGATGCCCAGGGGGTTGGCTGCAAGTGCTGAGCACAGACAGGTGCCAGCCGACATCTCAGGGAAGGAGTCAAGACCTTCACCCCAAGAGGACAGGGCCAAGCGCGGAAGGCTGTGGTCTGGCCCCTGCTCCCTATCTGCCCTGCTCCCTATCAGCCACACCTGCCCCAAGGGGGCTAGGCCCTTCCTTCCCAAAGAGGGCCTTTTCCCAGCTGTCCCGCCTCATACCCATCAACTTCCACCTGCTGAGTCCCTTCCGCTGCAAGGACCTGTCCAGATGTTGGGGACACGACAACACAAACCAGACAGGTCTGTCCTGTGCTCCTTCGATTCAGGGACTGGTGTCTGTTCAGCTGCCTCGAAGCTCTGGGGAGGCAGGACTAACTCCCTACAGATCATGCCCGGGCCCTCTGTCCTGGCAGCTGACACCACACATCTGGCATTTGCATGCGATTATAAAGTCTGACCCTCATTATTTGTGAATTCTGAGCTGCTGAATTCACCTACTTGCTAGAATAGACTTGTAGCCCCCACATCAAAACTCGCAGTGCTTTTGGGTCATCTGTGGACACATACAGGGCGGGGAAGAGTCTGAACCCCAGATCACTCACACACACACACACACACCCTCTCTCTCTCCCTCCCTCCCTCCCGGCTCTGCTGCTGCTGCTGTTGCGTCACTTCAGTTGTGTCCGACTCTGTGCGACCCATAGACAGCAGCCAACCAGGCTTCCCGTCCCTGGGATTCTCCAGG
Source organism: Bos indicus x Bos taurus (assembly GCF_003369695.1). Taxonomy (NCBI): domain Eukaryota; kingdom Metazoa; phylum Chordata; class Mammalia; order Artiodactyla; family Bovidae; genus Bos; species Bos indicus x Bos taurus. Next base: position 55,156,705 of record NC_040094.1, read on the forward strand.
CAAGAATACTGGAGTGGGTTGCCATTTCCTTCTCCAATGCATGAAAGTGGAAAGTGAAAGTGAAGTCGCTTAGTCGTGTCCGACTCTAGCGACCCCATGAACTGCAGCCTACCAGGCTCCTCCGTCCATGGGATTTTCTAGGCAAAAGGACTGGAGTGGGGTGCCATTGCCTTCTCCGCCCTCCTGGCTCAGGCTCTCACAAAGTGACAAGTGTCTTTCTTGTGGTCTATGTGGGGTCAGGTGTGACATCTCTGTGCCCTCTGTTGGTCATTTCAATGGTCCCCATGGTCCCCAAGCCAACGTCCTGAGCATTAGAAGGCTGCATGGCGCCTGCCTTGTTCAGCAGCTGCTGATGAGCAACAAGGGGGTGCAGCTGGAACAGGAAGAGTCACCAGCTGTGTGTAAGGCTGTGGGGAGGGAGCTACAGTAACATCTACAGTGCGAGATGAAGCTTCAGAAAAGACGGAAAGCAGATACGTTTGTGGACTCACAAGATGATGACTTATTTTTCTTTTTTTAAACAAGAATTTTTTTTTTTTTTTTTTTAAAGCTGATGGCATTGGTGTGAGTAGAAAATTGAACAAAATCTATGATCATTATTAACTACCCAGGGTCACGTCACCCTTCTTAGCTAAGGTTTTATTATAAAGAAACATGGCTGGCATATGATTATTCATGAGACATATGTATTATACACAAACACACAGGACTTCCCAGGAAGTCCAGTGGCTAAGACTCTGCCTTCCATTGTCAGGGGGTGTGGGTTCGATTCCTGGTTGGGGAACTGAGACCCCACATGCTGCAGGTTGTGGCCAGGGGAAAGGAAAGGGAAAAAAAAGCTCAACTCTCCTCACAGCCCCCCACACCCAGGGTTAACGTATCGACTGGCTGACAGAAGTGCTGTGGCCAGAGGCTTGCACAACCTCATCCCTGTGTGTCCCCAAGGAGCAAGGGTTCAGTATTTCCTCATTCAGTACTTCGGCTCCCTCAGCAGGCAACAAGCTGGGCACGGAGCCCCAGCACCTTTCTCTAAGAGGGTCACTATCTCCTCCTCAAAACAGATGAGGACAGTATCAATTCACCTATTTGTTGCAGAAATGAAAGAAAAGAAAAAGAAACAGGAAAAGCTGACATGGTTCCATGTGGCGCTTGGCCGTTTGTCCCCGGAGACCACCCGTCCTGAAGGACTGGCCCTGCGGCAGGTGTACACCCTACGGGTGGCCTGTCTCTTGAGCACGTGTTCAACCATTGACCCATGACTCAGAACACTGAGACTCACAAACCCGTATCTTTAAAACAAAGTGTGCTTGAGGTGCGTCCTTGCACTTACTCATGGCCTGATCGAGATTCATGTTGTTGCTCTTCAAGGCCTCTTCAGCCGGCTCTCTCTGCGGAGGGAAGCGGAGTTCTCATTAGGAGGTGTGGTAACAGAATGAAAGCTTGTGAAGAGCTCGGGCACCGTTACGCAGGGACGCAATCAGTAGTGACCTGACGCTGCTCCGTTTAGGAACTGGAAATACTTTTCTTCTGCGGTTAGAGACAAATGTCTTCTAAATAAAAATCCTTGTCAGAAGAAAATGTGTTGAATTGATTTTCAGAGGGAAGACGACTTTAAACCCCAAATGGCCAGGGGAGTCCTGTCACTGACCCTGTGGTCAGTAGGGTGACCTCTCCCAGAGCAGCCGCAGGGACTCATGGGGAGAGTCAGATTGCAGGATTGTCTGTTGTTGACTGCTTTTCGCCAAAAAATGTAAAAACAACATAACACAAAACAAGTACTAATGGATGCATTTTGATAATCATCTCTCGGATTGAAACAGACTAGTCTTGGTGGAGACCAAGCAGGCTCGATGCTGAAGTACTGCGGGGCCACTCTGGGCCCATCACCTCGCAGTGGGTGGGGAGGCTGGGCCCCGGGCTGAGCGCGTGTGGGGTCAGGGGCCTGCACCCCGTGAGAAGTATGTGGTCCCCTCTTCCAGTCTGGGGCCGCTCCAGACCCATCCCGAAGGGGCACCCATGGCAACCAAAAGGTAAATGCTCATTTGAGTAAAGATTTGGAGAGAAGACATCTGAAGGGACTACTCGGCAGATGCAAGAGGTATGGTTCATGATCTGAACGCTTCCACTGGCTCTTGGGAACTGAAGAGATGGGGAGCCATTTTCAGAGGCACATCCTAAGATCTCCAGCTCTCGCTACACATGATCTGAAACTCGGGCACCAAACAGGTCTGCTTGGGTTTCTTTATCTGCACGCAAGGTTTTAGTGCTTTATACCGAGGTCTCCCTTGAGATCTTGGTCAACCTTGCAGAAGTGAATGAAAACTCACTTTTAGATGAAAAGAAAATAGAAAATTGTATAAGCCAATGAAGATTAAAAGTCACCCATCGTTTTTCATTCTAGTAAAAGGGTCTCACACCTTTCCAGACAGAAAGGATGTGGATCTTTGCTGTCGTTCAAAGCAAATCCTAACCCCTAAGCAGGAGTGCCCAGGTGAAAAGGGTGTGCACAAGTTAGGTTTTGCCAACAAGCTCATCCCCTGAGTCTCCCTCCTGCGCTGCACGTGACAAAGGTAGACACCGGACGCAACAGGGCGGCGCAGGCAGGACACACGCGGCAGCGCACGGGGGCCAGTCACCGGGAAGCCCATGTCTGTGAGTTGTTTGATCAGCCGGGTCATGATCCAGGCCTCGTCCTGCTTGCCAGATGTTTTCATGCCCTAGAACCAAGGGTGGGAGGAGAAAGTCCATGAGGCAGGTTCTGTGGTATTGTTTTGAATTACTGTTTATTGGAGTAGAGTTACTCGACAATACTGTTAAGTCTCCACTGTACAGCAAAGTGCAGCAGCTCTATGTATTCCTGTCCCCTCTTTTTTGGGTTTCCTTCCCATTCAGGTCACCACAGGGCAGTACAGTGGGTTCTCGTTGGTTATTTATTTTATACAGAGAATCAACAGGTACACGTGTCACTCCCAACCTTCCAGCTCCTCCCCCCTTCCCTTACCCCTTGGTATCCATACATTTGTCCTCTCTGTGTCTCCATTTCTGCTCTGCAAACAAGAGCTTCTGTAACATTTTTCTAGATTCCACTTAGATGCCTTAATATATATTTGCTTTTTTCCTTCGGGCCTACTTCACTCTGTATGATGTTCTCTAGGTCCACATGAGCCACATTTTAATAATGCATTTCTTCCAGAAATGGGGGACGCCCAAAGCTCATGTTGATTTAAAGTCACAGCACCCCATGTTAGCCTGAGCAACGCTGCGCTCCCCGCCACCTGACAGTGTCTGGTGGCTTCTGCTACGGAATGCTTCAGGGTGCTTTCGCAGTTGGCATGTGTGTGTGATGTATGGACTTAAAAAAGGCAAGATAATGATTCTTTCCCCTCAGAGGATGCATTTCGTTCATCACAAATAGGAACTGCATCCATGATCAGATAAGCATGCTAGGTGCTCCCTTGAACACAACCCTGTAATAACCATATAAAATCTACTAAAAATTACATGGCTTGTGCCCTTTTATAAGCTTTCTTCTAAAAGATGACAAAATACAGGGTGTTCGTTCCAACAGGATGAAAAGACAACAAGATGAAAGGAACGAAAAAACCTGTTAATTCTGTTAACTCATGGCCTTCAGGGCGGAGAAGACAGTGAGGAGACAGTGGTGAGGGGAGGGTGAAGACAGGAGGAGGGAGTTGACCGAAGAGGAAAGGGGGGCGGGGTGGAGAGGGGGCCGCGGGGCCTTTGCGGGGCCTCCTGCAAGGAGGGGGGTCCAACGATGCATCCACACCTCATACAAACTATCCTTCACAGCGCTTTCACATCCGGGCCTGGGACTCCCTGCAGGTACCGCAGGGAAGAGGCCGCCTCCCAACTAAGGGGACTCGGGTTCGACCCCAGGGGCCATGCCAGGCTCCTGACTCCAACTGCCAGAGATGGTTTCAACTCGGAGGTGATGCCTCTTGGCCCACCAGTACCCTCCATGGGCATGTGCGTCGAGTTTTTAAATTTTACTTTACTTGAGGAGGATCCCACATGCCAAGGAGCAATGAAGCCCAGGTGCCACAACCATACAGGCCTGAGCGCCTAGAGCGCTTCCCTACAACGGAAGCCACTGCCATGAGAAGCCCGCTCACTGCAACTGGAGAGTGGCCCCGGCTCGCCACAACTAGAGAAAAGCCAGGGCACAGCAATGAAGACCCAGGGCAGTCAAAAATAAAGAAATAAAGTTTAAAAAGCTTATTAAAAAAAAAAAAAAAACCTGGGAGAATGGCATTGAAACATATATATTATCATATGTGAAACGGATCGCCAGTCCAGGTTCGATGCATGATTTAGGGTGCTCGGGGCTGGTGCACTGGGATGACCCAGAGGGATGGGATGGGGAGGGAGGTGGAAGGGGGGTTCAGGATGGGGAACACATGTACACACGTGGCAGATTCATGTCAGTGTATGGCAAAACCAATACAATACTGTAAAGTAATTAGCCTCAAAATAAATAAATAAAGGGGGGGGGAACCTGGTAAATAACTTCAGTCGTGTCCGACTCTTTGCGACCCCATGGACTATAGCCTGCCAGGCTCCTCGGTCTATGGGATTCTTCAGGCAAGAATACTGGAGTAGGCTGCCATGCCTTCCTCCAGGGGAATCTTTCGGACCCAGGGTTTGAACCTGTGTCTCTTATGTCTCCTGCGTTGGCAGGTGGGTCCTTTTCCACTAGTGCCAGAGTCACAGGGCACAGTTTGTAGGTGACTGTAAACGAACATGCTGGCTTTTCTCAAGGAAGCAGCCTCTCTGGAGGTGATTACAATCCTTCCTGTGCAGCCAGAGCCAGGTTTGCCAAGAATACACAATATTTTAATTCACCAGTTCGGTGTTTCTGGTCATTAATTGGATGCTTTGCCAGCCAGCCTGTGAAAAGACCTAATTTGAAGCCCAGGTTTTAGTTTCTGGGCTCTGCTAACTGCCAATTGAGTGGCTTTCAAACTGGAATTGTTTTAAATGGATAATACATTCACACGATTCGAGAGCAGAAACGAGGGGCACAGGGAAGCATCTTCCTCCTACTCCACGCCCAGTCCGCTGAGTTCTCCTTTGCTTTCTCATCCTTCCAGACAGTTCTGAATTCTACAGAGGCTGTTAGGAGTGTGCGTGTGACTCACACATCCACTTCTCTCTCCTCTTCCTCTGCTCCCTAAAATCGGGGATGTGCTAGACAAAGATTCTGTGCCTTGTCTTTCACTTAGCGATATATTTTGGTGATCTTTTCATATGAGTATGTTTAAAGTTTCTTTAAAAAATTTTTTTTAGTTTTTCATAATATGGAGGTAGCATAATTTAACTACTTATGCCATCAATGTACATTCAGGTTATTATAATTTTTTTTTTTTGATGTCCTATGACAAGTAGGAGACACAAGGGATGTGGGTTTGATCCCTGGGTTGGGAAGATCCCCTGGAGAAGAGAATGGCAACCCGCTCCAGTATTCCTGCCTGGGAAATCCCATGGACAGAGGAGCCTGGTGGGCTACAGCCCAAGGGGTCAAAAGGAGTCCAAGAGGACTGAGCACGCACGCACATACATGCACAACGTGCCCCATTATATGTTAACATAACAATATTTTTTTAATGGAAAACAATTATATTTTCTAGAACAAAAATTTTTGGTGAGACAAGTGGCACTGTCACACCTGGCTGGACCCCTCTCCACTGTGCGGCTTCACGGAAGCATCTGGATTCACCCATCAGTCCCTGCTTTCACGCTGCTGTGACAGCAATGCCGTGTCACGCTCTGCGCTCGGCAGAGACCCCCTAAGAGGGCCTCAGGACCCCCAGGGTCCTCAGGGCACTCTGAGAGCCTCGGCTCTCTCTGTCACTAACTGGAGAGACCACCTTGACACCGCGCAGGGCTCAGCATTCACCCTCCCACCCCGGGGCCACACGCACCTTCTGGAGCCCTTTCTTGGGAGCGTTCCCCCAAGAGCTGCAGGAAGAGGGGCTCTCCTGCGAAGCCGCGTTGTTCCACATGCCCCCGTCCTCGTCCTCCCACTGACTGGCGCCGAGGTTCGCGTCGTCCCCGCCGCTGCCCCAGCCTTCTTGCATAGATTTTGAAGCTAGAAAAAGAGGGAGCAGGAGCGTGTATCAGTCACCATTCCCAAAGCAGACAGGGGCGCCCTGTGACACCGCTGAGGGGAGGCAGGACAGAGGGCTGTACAGCGCCTACCTCTTACTCCTCTGTCCTTTCTTACACCTAAGAACTTAATTTTTCCTGCTGGACATGTAATGTATGTGTATACGTACGTCTGTTTTTGTCTTCAAACTCCAGCTGTCTGTAATCTGTGCTGTTCCAACACCCTTAACCCACTTATTTATTTGCCGGGTCTTAGCTGTGGCATGTGGGGCCTTCCATCCAGGTTGGCGACATGTGGAGTCTCTAGTTGCGGTGCGTCGGGTCTAGGTCCCTGACCAGGAATGGAACCTGGGCCCCCTGCATTGGGAGCGTGGAGTCTCAGCCACTGGACCACCAGGGAAGTCCCTAGAGGTCGTTTTGAAACATGGACATTCTAACGATCAATCCTGGGGGTTACCGAAGGTGGCCGTCGCCGAGTGACATGAGATGCTGGTAAGAGGCAGAGTCCTGAGAACGATCACAGGCCTCCGAGTCACGTGGCACGCCACGCGCACCAGTGCTCCCCCGGTGCGACCAGACCCGAGCCGCCTGAGGATCCTGAAAAGTCCATGCTCGGGCTCAGCAGCCTGCACTCTTGACGAGCTCCCAGGAGATGCTCCCAGAACAACAGGAGGGACACAGCCAAGGGCTCAGACAGAGGCAAGCTGAACACTGAGTTTCAATTTCAGGATATTATTGTTTTCTCCTTTCTTAAATAAATACAAAGTAATCTTTGGTGTAAAAGTCACCCCAAACTCTCCTTCCTGGGCAATCTGAAGACCAAAGATCAGGCGACACTACAGTTAGCTACAGTCTATAAGACGATGAAGCCTTGAGGCTTACAAGGTGGCCAGGCATGTCATCAGGCCTCCGAGGACAAATGATACAAACAAATACGTTGCCTCGACACCGGGATCTACACACCCAGGAGCTTCCCATCCTTCAGGTTTCCAAGAAGTGACACGAATGGGATAAATGGGATGGGATTTACCCACTTACAATGAATGGGATAAACAATCCGGCAAAACGGTTGGCACACGTTCTCTGTGTGCCAGTCCAGTGCTGACAAAGTAACAAAACACTGAAACAATAAAGCTGCATTTTTAAGATCGTAATAATCTCAAAAAAAAAAAAAAAAAAAGCGCTTTTGCACCCATGTGAACAACTGATGTTACACGGACTTAAACCAGTCAACTTACATTCATACCACTGTCACAAGTCTCACACTGTAAAGCAGCCACACGCTACACAATTCCACTTGGTGAACATGATCTGGACAATGGAAAGGATGCACACGTTATGCACACTTATTATACTTTCCAACACTGGGAGGGAAACACAGCAGGTTTTCTCGTCTTTAAAAAAAGAGAGAATCCAAAGCTGAATTTTGTTTACTAGGCGGCAAAAGCAAGGCAAGTGTCAAACTGTGGAGTAATATATTTTTCAAAACCCAATCTCAAAAAGAAAAATGACCTGCTTTATCCACCTGTTCAGTGAAAGAGCAGGTTTAAATTGTCTGAATGACAGGTAGGAGAATTCTGCTGAAGAAGCCTGGAGGCTACTAACCATCATTTCTTTTTTCTTTTAAAAGGAGAACATGGACTTCTCTCAAAAGCTCCTTTTCCTTCATTTATCAGACAAGGCAAATATTTCTTTACAGTCTAAGTTTAACATTAGTCTTAAAATGTGGTGGCTCAGATGGTAAAGAATCCACCAGTGATGCGGGAAGACCCGGGTTCAATCCCTGCGTCGGGAAGATCCCCTGGAGAAGAGAATGGCAACCCACTCCAGTATTCTTGCTTGGAGAATCCCATGGACAGAGGATCCAAGCTACAGTTCATGGGGTCGCAAAGAGTCGGACACGATTGAGCAACTTTCACTTCAAATGTAAATAAAATGAGGAAAGTGTCCTAAAACACTAATTCTTAAAATTAAATGAGAAGTATGCCTCTAAATAGAGTTCGTGGGCCCATTTCCAAACAGCCGACCCAGAGCGGGCAAGACGCTGGGCTCACCTGGTTTGCACAGGGCTGGGGCGGCAGCGGGGGCGCTGGCCCTCCCGAATGTCAGCGCCGGCTCGGTGGGCTGGTCCCCCCATCCGCTGCCGCTGCTGGGTGGCTTGCCCCATGCTGCTGTGCCATTATCAACCAGGGTGGACGGGGATGATGACTCCCCCCAAGAGTTTTCAGCCTTCGAATGAACGTTAGGCATTTCTCCCCAGCCCGACGAAACTGAAGAGGGCACCGGGGAGACAGAGGACAACAAAAGTGAGACAGAGAGAGAGAAAGTAAGAATGGTGACGTCAAGTTCAAAATCATTTTGAGATTATCTTTAGGATGGCTTTTAGGAGAAAGTGAAAAGGAGACAATATTAAACCTAATCAGATTTGTCTGTTTTTTTTTAAGTTGCAGTCTTCTCACTTCTGACCCCTACCTACTCCCTTAAAACTGAAAGTCCGTTATATTAAAAGCTATTCAATTCACACCATCTGCAACAAGATAAGAGTTTTAAAAAGTAGGTTAGAACTTAAGTTTAAGGAGTAGCTCTTTTGCTTCTGGTGTTATATGTGACAACCTAAAAGAAATTTCATACTACTCTCTTATAAAAAATTTACGAGTTGCAACATTTTTCTCACTTATCTTTTGACCAACCGTCAAAAACACAGGTCTGGGCAAACAAAGAAGATAGAAAAAGAAACATGTACAGATAAAGTAATAACAGAGCACCCAGATGGTTCTTAGGTACCAGCAGTAAGTTGGGAAAGGAGTTGAGATATTGGTGTTAAAAGATGGGAACCAAATGGAGGAATTATGGAGAAGGGCGGTTCCAAGCGAATCTCAGAATTCTGCTTTCATTCCTCCACCCCATCCTGTGCTAGCATCCTGAGCCGGGCCTTGTACCACAGACGAGGATGCAATTAAACTAGGGAAGGTTTCCTAGTGAATTCAGAAGGTTCTGGCGTTACTATCTAAGAGGCACAGGCGAGGTTAAGAGACTAGGCCACACTAAGGATCTCCCCACCTTCTTTATACTTTAGCAAGACAAACATTTTACATGTCATATGCAAACTTCCAAATCAACCCAAATTCTGATCTTTGTGCCTTTGCCCATAGGCTCACTTGATAATACTGAAAAGTCATGCTGATAGCTCACGTCAGCTATAATTTTCATACAGACGTAGCTTCTCACAGGCAGAACTGTGAATGCTTTAAACACTAACTGAAGAATAGAAACCACAAATAAGCCAATCACAGAATTTAAATTATTTGGTTAAAACATGGATATTACCATCTCGGTTATAAAATATATTAATTTTCTGACTAAAAATAGCATGGAATCAGCTCCCTTGATGCTTTACTCTAATAAAATACAACAGTAATGATTAATGACAAAACTACCTACCACCTATGAATCATTTAAAATTACAAGCTGAATAATGAGCAAAACATTAAGTGAATTATTATCAATATCAAGGAAAGTGTTAATCACTCAGTCATGTTCAACTCTTTGCTACCCCATGGACTGTAGCCAGTCAGGCTCCTCTGTCCATGAAATTCTCCAGGTAAGAATACTGGAGTGGGTTGCCATTCCCTTCTCCAGGGGATATTCCCGACCCAGGGATTGAACCCGGGTGTCCCGTACTGCAGGCAGATTCTTTATCCACTCAGCCACCTGGTTAAAGGTACATCAGGGAAGTTAGCCCTAATCACTATTGTCGGCAAAAACTAACTATAATATTACCCGTAACTACACAAAAAACAATAATCCATGTTGGGAGAAGCAGTTTTACAAATCGAAGGAACAAATTAGGAAAATTAACATAGAAGACAAAAACTAAGGAAGTTTTGGGAAGCTCAAATAATTCAGGTGTTACTAACAGTCAATCAGCTGCAAAGATATAGTGATTTATTCTCGGCAATTAAATAACAAAATCACCTGATCAAAAGGCAGGCACACAGGGACTTCCCTGGTGGTCTGATGGTTAGGACTCCATTCTGCCAATGCACAGGGCACTGGTTTGATCCCTGGTAGAGGAACTAAGATCCCACATGCCCCACAGTGTGAACAAAAAGGGTAAAAAGGAGAGAGACAAAAAAGGCAGATACACAGCATTTCTCTAGATTACTGTGTTCCAGCTCCAGACTGGGTTTGAACTAGATCCAAACACTCCAGTGTAAATCCTACACTGCATTTCATAAATTAGTATCAGTTAGTATCCTTAGGCTCATCAGAAAACTAACTAGTATTAATATAATAAGAATGGGACAAAATGATTGTCCTGTAGCATTTACTTTTACAAAACCGGACACACACACACAAAAACCTATGCAATCGAGAAACCATATTTTGTGAGACAGAGATCAATATCCTTAAGTGGTGATGATCAGCAATTCAAAAGCAACTTAAAACCCAAACTCTGAGGTTAGTGAACATTCTGTAAAATCAGTGAAGGTCAAGGGTGATGCTGCAGAATCTGTAAAAGACCTGCTCTGTAGCAGAAACCTCATCAGACATTCATCGGGTTTGCAGTTTGTTTGGAGGGGGAATCCCAGTTGATCTGCAACAAGCAGGCAAGTGTGTTCAAGCTGTGAGCTGAGCCACAGCCTAGCAGGTGCTGCCATCGCTGCTTCCATCTCTGATCCCAGTGACCCGGGTACCACAAGCCCCGACAGGAAGGGCCAGGGGCTGTATGTGTGAAAGTGAATGGAGAGGACCCAAAGGAAGCAGCATCTTGTCACTGTTATGAACGGAACCAAGGGAGGTGTGACTGATCCTTCTGTAGCACAAAGAACAGCTGGTCCCCCAGACTGGGACAGGGACAGGCTCAGATCACCTGTGGTCCCTGAGAGGGATGGACTCTGCTCTCACTGCAGAATAGTGCTCAGTTCAGGACAGATGGGAATATCATAGGTGATGTGGGGCAAGGATAATGCCTCAACGCAGCTACACTGTGTCATGGCAGAATACGAGACTAATGTCATCAATGAAAAATTATGGAGTAACCCCATCATCCCCAGTGACACAGTAAGTGTGCACAGTCTCTGCACAGGGCTCAGCTGTTGTTGTTCGATCACTAAGTTGTGTCCAACTCTTTGTGACCCGTGGACTGTAGCCCACCAGGCTCCTCTGTCTATGGGATTTCCCAGGCAAGAATACTAGAGTGGGTTGCCACTTCCTTTTCCAGTAGGGCTCAGTGAAAGTGAAGTCACTCAGTCATGTCTGACTCTTTTCGACCCCATGGACTGCAGCCCACCAGGCTCCTCCATCCATGGAATTTTCTAGGCAAGAGTACTGGAGTGGGTTGCCATTTCCTTCTCCAGGGGATCTTTCCAACCCAGGGATCAAACCTGGGTCTCCCGTGTTGTGGGCAGACGCTTCACTGTCTGAGCCACTACGTGCAAGTAATTCCTCTACCTTTTTATCAGTCTCTGTCAAAGTGGTTGGAATAAAACCCGCAGCTGCTTCCACACTATCGTGACAAATATAGACATCACACGTGCGCATAAGGCCCGGAGGACGGAGAACAAACAAGAACCCGGAAACAGTCACCATGGTGGATGGGGCACGTTTTCCTTCTTCTACGTTTGGTGAGACTGTGTGCAATTTGTTAAAAAAAAAAAAAAAAAAAAAAATATATATATATATATATTATCTATAAATATTTTTCACATACAAGTAAATAACTTTGGCTCTTCCAACCAAACAGGAATGCCTTTATCCTGGGTAAATCTCATATTCTTTGTCTACTAAAAACCATTAAGAGGAGATTCTGAGGGTAACATATTCAAGAGAAAAAAAAAAATCACAAAGGCACATGATGTTGTCCCTGTCTCTGTGGGGTGTCATGGATGTCATACGTTACAAGTGGCAGTGGGTGGGTATGTATTTCACATCTGAGACCCCCACCACCTCCCCGCAACGTGTGCCCTCAGCAAGCTACTTAACTGCCCGTTTCCTCTGTAATATGAGGCCCGGGTGGCCATCAGGACCACATGAGATGAGCATAAGATGTGGTTGCCCAGCACTGCCAGGCCATGCTTGTTGCCAGGACCCGGGCACCAGGCACATGTCAGCAGGAGCTTTTTCAGAGACAGTGAGCAGGGGGTGAGGTAGCTCTGACTGTGACCCGAGGAGAAGTCATGGGAACGAGGACTTCCAGGAGACTTGGGTGGGTGTGACGTGATAGCTGTGTTTCTTAATAATAATTTAGTCTTGGCTATGCTGGGTCTTCGTTGCTGTGCAGGCTCTTCTCTAGTTGCGGCGAAAAGGGGCTACTCTTGTCATTGTGGTGGCTTCTGATGTTGCAGAAACGGGCTCTGGGGCGTAGCCTCAATAGTTGTGGCCCGTGGGCTTAGCTGCTACGCGGCGTGTGGGACCTTCCCAGATCAGGGATCTATCTGGGATCGATCTTGTCTCCTACACTGGCAACTGGATTATTTACCACCGAGCCACCAGGAAAGCCCAGAACCCTACCATCTTAGACAGAATCTCTCCTCTCGACCTGGGCTCATCGCCCTTCTCCCACAGTTGTACCTGCTGCCCCATCTCTGGCTGAGACCCAGGCTTCTGCATCCAACCTCTGCTGTCCCCTCCAAGCACATGTGCCTCCCGTGTGTGCCCTGAGAAGGCAGTGCACCTTGCCATGACCTGCCCACCTGCCCGAGCTCTGAACCCTCCCTGCTCCCGCATCCACATGCTTTCCCAGTCTGGCTGCTGTATCCATCTACACCCCTGGCCACTATTCCTTCCCCTCTCATGCCAAACACGGCTGAGCTCAGCTCTTCTCCTCCAGCTGTGCTTCCCACTAATCCACTCTTCGTCTTACAGGTGACACGATTCTGTAATTAAGCCTGATGGTTCAATCGGCTTCATCTTCTCAGTGGCCTCCCCAGACCTCTGGATACACCCCAATTCCTTCACAGGGCCTAAAAGAACGTGCCTGCTCTTGCCGTGGTCTCCTTTCTCTGCAAGGCCTTCCTGCCACCCCCCACCACGCACCCCAGCACCAACTATGGTGAAGTTCTTTCTGTTCCTCAGAGATGCTACCTTCCCTCTTGCCTCCAGGTCTTCTATGCTGGCGCCTCTATCTGAGCCACTCCTCTGCCAGTTCTCTAGTTACAAAGGCCAGCTGGACTGAAATCACTCTCTCTCCCATGGTCTGTGTTGCACGTGTATTTTCTCAGTCACGCTCATGCTCCCTGAGGGCAGGCTCTGGTCTGTAACAGCTTCTAGCCTCTTTTACTGCAGTATCTAGGAGAGTGCCTTGTGCCGGGCAGGGACTCAACACACAGATTTTCATCTAACTTTAGCATTTTTCTTTCCACTGAAATCAGAACATGAATGGTACTGTATAATGCCACATAAAACCATTTCAACCAAAAACGGTTTTATTTCATGGTCAACCAGATCAGAAACACCTGCAGAGCTTCAAAACCAGCCAGTGGGCGGGCTTCCCATCCGGACCAACGACTCCTGCATCTGAGGTGTCTCTGAAACTGGTACCTCCCAGCTCCATAAGCTCCCAGGGAATTCTAACGAAAGCCCTCTGGGGTTGATAACCACTGGTTTATCTCATAAATAAACAGACTTTGTAATAAGTAAACACAGGCTAACACAATGGCCTCCAATCTTTCTAAAGAGGGTATATTTCTTTTTCTCTCCTTTCTCTTGGAAGTGGGTACTATTTTTCCCCCCTTGGACTGAAAGCTATCACAAAATCCTACTTTATTTTTTTCTCTTTTCTTTCTCTTGGACTGAAAGCTATCAGAAAATCCTACTTTATTTTTTCTCTATAATATTATCTCTTTGGATAATATTCAAATACGATCCTGTAAGGTGACGGGCATGGAAATCAGTTTAATGTCATTTGCTACAAAAACGCTAGTTGAGTGTGTGTGTGCAAACGTAACCAGAGTTTGTCTTTAGCCTCTGAAGGCACATGCAGCCCCGTACCTGGGCCGAGCAGTGGCGATCGGCTGAGCTGGGCGCTGGCCTGGTGCGCCGGGGGCGCCTCGGCCGCGCTCGCGCTGTCACTCGTGGCGGTGGCGGTGGCGGCGGCGCCGGCCGAGGCGCTGCTCTGGATGCCCGGGTTGTTTCTGTCCCACATGTTTACAGTTTTATTGTTGTAGTTGCTTGGGTCGCCCCAAGCTGAGGTACCGTCATCGATTTCCATTTTGCGTCGGATGGAGGGCGGGGAAGGCTCCTCCCAGCCCGTGGCCTCGCTGGTGTCCTTCGGCTTGACGGGGAGCGGCCCCCCGATCCACCCCGTTCCTGTCTGTTTCACGGAAGCGGCTCCTCCCCAGTTACTCGAGCTGCTGTCTGGGGGTTTGCTCGCCCAGTTCTGTTGGGGGCCGGGCTTCAGAGACTCTCCCCAGCTTGTCCCTGGATTCACCTTCGCGTTTGTGCCATTGCCCCAGCCACCGGTCCCCGACCTCGGAGCCTCGTTCCAACCAGACCCTGACCGACTACTGTCAGCATCCCAGCCCGAGGCGTTCTTCTTCCCCTCCCCCAGGTGTCCGAGGACCGAGGACGAATCCGCCCAGTCTCCCCCTCCTGCGCTCCAGGCTGGGTTCGGCTTGTGTCCATCTCCCCAGTTCTGAGATCTGGGTTTCTGAGGCTCAGCCCAGGTGGGGGACTTGTCCTCCTGATTTACGGTCCCGCTCCAAGCGTGGCCACTCTTGGCAGCAGCAGCATTATTAACAGCAGTAGAGCTTATCGCCTCCCCCCAAACCCCGGGGCCATTTGGCGCTTTGTGGCTGCTGTCTCCCCAGCCGGCGTGCGCTGGCGCAGCAGCAGGCGGTGAGCTGACCCACCCCGATACTGAAGAGGTATTTGTACTGTTCACGCTGGACCCATCGTTCTTCCCCCCTGAGTGTGAAGGCTGAGTAGCTGCACACCCCCAGGCCTCTGTCCCATTGTCGTTCTTGCGCTCGGACCTGGGGGACTCTTCAAATTCCCAGGCAGTGTTTTGCTTCACTGGCGTCTGTCCCCAACCAGTGTTGGACAGAACTCTTGGGTCCAGGTCGCTCCTTGGCAATTGGAGGTGCCCTTGCTCGAGAACCCCTTTGTCTCGCCGTCGGCCTTCTGCTCCATCCCGCCCAGTGCTCCCTTCGTGGTGGCTGCCAGAACCGTCGCTGCTGCCTTCACTGGCCGACGTTCCAGAGGACGCAGCTTTGGCCCAAGAGTTCACGTGCTCGCTGCCAGGCTGCGCGGCAGGATTCTGGCCGCCAGCGCTAGGACTGTCCCACCCTGTTGATCCTTTCCCGTTGATGTCGCTACTGGAATGCTGGTTGGGGGGCTTCCCCCAGTCCCCGTTCACCCCGTTGGAGGTGCTCCGGCTGGGGTGGCCCCAAGCTCCCGAGTGGAGGTTGCCCACACCACTGCTGCCCCCACCCCGCCCCCAGGCGAGGATGCCAGGACCAGCGGGAGGTCCTGAGTCCCACGCGTTGTTCCCTCCGTTCCCCTCCTTCTGCACAGCGCTGCTGGAGCCGTTCTGCTTAGCACTTAATGCTGAGTTCACAGTGTCGCCATTCCCCTGACTGAACCCGGAACCGCTGTTTCCTGTGGCCGGGTTACCTGGGGACAGTCCCCACACAGAACTGCCGATTCCTTCGCCGCCACCCCCGCCGACTTGAGAAACTGACGATCCGTTAGCACCAGGAAGGCCTTGCAGGTGGGGCGGGATGATGGCCCCCATGCCAACAGCCATGCCCCAGTTCGGCAGTCCGTTCGTCTGCACTGCGTTGAGAGGGCTAGGAGAAGGGCTCAGGGGGTTAGTGTTGTTTGGCCCGTCAGTGTTAAGGTTCTGAGGTTGTGCGCTGAAAGACACATTCTGGGAAGTGGACGTCTGTGGTCCTGTGCTCTCTTGCGGCAGCAAGTTTCCCCAAGCACCTAAAGTGCCCGCGGGGTTCCCATTCTGGGTGCCCATGTTCTGACCTATGGCACTGACCGGACTGCAAATACTGGAAGGGTTGCCTGTCCCCACAGTTCCTTCGTGTCCGAGTACAGGCCAGGCAGCTGGGTTGGCGTTAGGATTAAGGTTAAGATTAATGCCAGCGTTGGAGTTGGAGGCACCCCAGCAGTTCTGACTCCTCCCATCTCCGATCATGTTGTCCATTTTCCCATCCCCACCGCCGAGGGAGCAGTGAGCCAGGCCCGAGCCGGCACTGGCGGCTACGCCCCACACTCTGGCGGCACCTCCGTTACTGTTCGCTCCCCCCGCCCCAAGGGCACTCTGAGCGGACGGGTTTTGGACCAGTGTGCCGTTGGAGCCATTATTGCCGTTCGTCTTCTTGGTCTGTCCAGTGAAGCTGCCCTGGGCGCTCCCCGTAGCCATGCTACTGTTCTCTGAGCCACAGTTGGAGGCAGAGTCAGTGTCTGTGGTACATTCTGAGGCGGATTCCGTCTCTGCTCCCGTGATGGAAGGCCAGGCCCCCGCGTCTGTCCTGTCGCTTAGCGTCTTCTCCCAGCTGCAGCTGGCTTCGCTCCGGTAAGTGGGCTGCTGTCCCCAGTGGGAACTCTCATAATGCTCTGCTGGGCCACTGTGACTGAGATCTGAAAAACACGAAACACGTTCAAAGTTAGCTTCTCCTCCCACTTGTCAATCGACTGCTCAAACTAGTCTTGGGGGCACGCTCTTTCTTCTGAGTTTTCAACTCTGAATGACAGATACTAAAAATGACTTCAAGAAAAAAAGTTATTTATCTTCTAAGTGCATGCTAAGTGGCTTAGATCATGTCGGACTCTTTGTGACCCCATGGACCATTCCATAACCCACCAGACTCCTCTGTCCATGGGATTCTTCAGGCAAGAATACTGGAGTGGATTGCCATGCCCTCCTCCAGGGGATCTTCCTGACTCAGGGATGGAACCCAAGTCTCTTATGTCTTCTAAGTAGCTCCCACTCAAAAAAGAGTTAATGCGTCCAAAATTACATTAATTCACATAACAGAACCAAGTATTTTGGGGGTTGGGGATGGAGAGACAGAAAGAAGAAGCTTTAGAAAATGATATCTCATGTTATCAAGGGAACAATGGTTAGAATTACTTAATTACATTTCTACTACTTTATCTGTTATTACCAGTGATTATGGTTTACCCCAGTTTCCTGAGCATTAATAAAAAAATATTCACAGTCCTACATCTGGTATCTTCTTAGATCTCTAGGTATTCCTTCTACTTCTGCTTTCTATTTTGCTAACTTAGTCTTTTCTTTGGAGATTCCCCAGAAGAACTTTATATGATATTTTCTATAGTGTTTATATAATTTCACTCTTAGGAGTCTAATAAATAATCTAGTATTTGGTATCTGAATTTTATCTCCTGTAATTTCCTAATTTTTTTTGAGTATTCTTAACATTGCAATCAAACTTATATACCAAATTTTCCAACAGGCTTTATTTGAAGTATGAAGTGACGTGAAAGTCACTCAGCCATGTCCAACTCTTTGTGACCCCATGGTCTATACAGTCCATGGAATTCTCCAGGCCAGAATACTGGAGTGGGTAGCCTTGCCCTTCTTCAGGGGATCTTCCCAACCCAGGGATCAAACCCAGGTCTCCCACACTGCAGGCAGATTCTTTATCAGCTGAGCCACAAGGGAAGCCCATTTGAAGTATGCATCACTCAAAAATAAAGTAATATAAAAAATTTAATGTATTTACATAAAACCTCAATTAAAATCCTTGACAGAGTTTCTTTAAATAGTAAGATACACAGATAATTGCCATTAAATATTTCTTCTCTTTTAGAACTTTTCCATTATGTTCTTTGCAAATTAATTTCAACAAGAAAAAAATTTTACTCATCATGCACAGTAAAACTGGGTGTCCCCTCAAATGTCTTTTATTATTTGACAGAACTAAAAGAAGAAAAGAGGAAGTATGCAATCATTACTATCACTAGAAAGAATACACTAAAGCTCATTTCGGCCTTAAAAAAACTCCCACACCAGTGATTTCTGTTGCCTGATTTAAATGGAATGTAATGAATTTAGAATGATGGTCTAGGTGATTCTAAAGCAGGCAAGTAATTCCAGGTGAAAACCACAAAGGGATAATGAAGGAGGGCTTCAAGTTCTAAATTACCATAAACAATAAAGTTTTTTATTGCCAAATATTAGGGGCTGGCTCTACAACTTTATGACTACTTCTGTGGGTTTTGCCTATACTATAAAAACTAGCTTGTTCAGTTGCTAAGTCCTGTCTGACTCTTTTGCGACCCCATGGACTGTAGCTCGCCAGGCTCCTCTGTCTATGGAATTCTCCAGGCAAAAATACTGGAGTGGGTTGCCATTCCCTTCTCCAGGGGGTTGTTCAATCTCAACCCAGGGATCGGACCCATGTCACCTGCATTGGCAGGCGGGTTCTTTACCAATAAGCCACCAGGGAAGCCCCCAAATTAGTTTGTGTTGTGTTGTGCTGAGTTGCTCAGCTGTGTCCGACTCTTGTGACTCCATGGACTATAACTCACCAGGCTTCTCTGTCCATGGGGATTCTCCAGGCAAGAATACTTGAATGGGTTGCCATACCCTCCATCAGGGGATCTTTCCAACCCCAGGGATTGAACCCAGGTATCTAGCATTGCAGGTGGATTCTTTATCATCTGAGTCCAAGATGAGCCCAAGGGAAGCCCAAGAATACTGGAGTAAGTAGCCTATCCCTTCTCCAGGGGATCTTCTCGACTCAGGAATTGAACTGGGGTCTCCTGCATTGCAGGCAGATTCTTTACCAGCTGAGTTACCTGGGAAGCCCCATGGAGAACAGTATGGATGTTCCCTAAAAAACTAAAACTCAAGTTACCATATGATCTAGCAATCCACTTCTGGGTATATATCTGGAGAAAACTATAATTCAAAAAGATACATGCACCCTAATGCTCATGGCAGCACTATTTACAGTAACCAAGTCTTGGAAGCAACCTAAATGTCCACGGACAGAGGAAAAGATAAAGAAGACATCATATATCACTTATATGTGAGATCTAAAAACTGATACAAATGAACTTATTTACAGAACAGAAACTTAAGGTTACCAAAAGGGAAGGGGGGAGGGGTAAGTTAGGAATTTGGAATTAACAGACATACACACCTATATATAAAATAGATAAATGACAAGGACCTACTGTATGGCACAGGGAACTAAGTTAAACTGTAACAGGAAACACTAACATGAGTAAGAGCAGTTCTGGGATGGGGGAGGAGAAGGGAGAAGATGGACTAAGATCCAGATACGGCGAGTCTGGGGTGCTTGCAAGACCTCCAAGTGGATCTGTCCACAGTCCCGGGAGAAGCAAGCTGGAAGCTCAGACGTCAATGTGCGGTTCATCAGCCCCCTCTGTGTGGACTCATGCATCCTTGCAGGTGCTTCATCCAGACCCTTAAAAGGCCATCACTGCCACTCTTCCGCCTCTTCACTCCTCTCCATCATCCACTTCAGTCGCCCGATCAAGTGGGGACTACGTTCGACAAGCACTGGGGAATCTACGGGTTGTCATCCACTCAACAGGACCTTTTTCTCAAAGGCAAGAATGTGTCTGCAAGTGGTGCATGCCAAGAGAGCAGCGTTCCTAACTCAGAGAGGAGCTAAACGTTCTGGAACTTGGTACAGCCAGCCAGAAGGGAGTTGAGAGACAGAGAGGGAAGGAGGGAAGGAGGTGAAAGCATGAGATGAAATATCCTCCAGGAAATTCCCTGGCGGTCTAGTGGTTAGGACTTGGCGCTTTCATTGCCACTGCTCTGGGTTCAATCCCTGGCTGAGGAACTAAGATCCCGAAAGCTGCTCAGCAAGGCCACAATAAATAAATAAATCAATAAATAAGATCCCCCACACCAGCCTTAAGGGTGTTTTACTGAACGGGCATGCACACCTGTGCTTTGGCACAGAGGGGTAAAGAAAGGACAAGGTGTCACTGCTGCTAAACGAGCCTAAAGGAAAGGCTCAACTCTCACCAACGCGCGGCACAGCTCGAGTCCACTTCCAGGTGAGGACTTCTGTCCTAAGCTTGCAAAGAGGGCCAACTCTTACATATGGAGCTATTTGGAGGGGCTTAAAATGAGGCTAACAAGTGAATTTGCTATATACATTTAGCTAAGTGTTATTACTATGTAAGCCACTAAAACACATTTTTTCTACGTAAAATATTTTTAGTTGTAATGAAAACAGTAGATAAGGAGAAAAAAGAGAGACAAACATTACAATGTCTTCCATTGTAATTAAACTTCGAGAATACCAAAATGATATAAGGATTTTTTCCCAAGAAAATAGCACTTTTGAGGGTGCTGACAGGATCAAAATGAACATTAAATATGAAAATAAAATGAACACAAAACCAAAAAGTTAAGGATAAATGGTAACTGCCATATTTCTACTAGTTGATTTCCGGTCCTACTCCCTAGTGTCTCCAGTTCTGGTATTCTTAGTGTCCCAGGAGCTTCTTTACAAAGTCCTTCCTCTCTTCTGATGGTTTAGGGCCTGTAACAGAGGCCGTTCCTATGTAACTCTAGTCACAGTGTCCTCAGATGACAGTTCCCTGATGACAGTTCACATTGTGCTGAACACGCATGTTCAACCGTCCTGCCGACGAGCTTACAAACACCGCACAGATGGACAAGAACGTTCTGTACCAAGACAGGTGTGATGCACAAAGGTGCCACTCTTGGCTTCAGTTTTGTTTTCTCATTTTTTTTCCTTCTCAAAAAGTTTTGAAATGGGAATCAACTGTGTCATGTGTACTTTAATATTAAAAAAAAAAAATAGTCTGGGGACTTCCCAGGCATCTGATGGTTAAGACTCCACACTCCTAACGCATGGGACATGACTTCCATCCTTGGTCAGGGAACTACGATCCCACATTCCATGTAGTCCAGAAAAAAAGTCTGAACACAAAAATGCATTTAAACGCTGGAAAGGACTTGAAAACTGGAAAGCAGAAGGTTATGATTTTAATGCAATATTTATGGTTTTCAAGTACAGACCTCAGTTGATTTGAAAATACAACTTACCACTGTCTTAAGTGGTAAACAACAGAAAACAAACAGCAGAAGCTATACCTCCAACACACGAATGAATTAACCTAAATCCACTTCGGAAAAACTAGGCTTTCCCCACTCCTCACCATCCCTTCCCCACTCAGACT
The DNA here is from genome assembly GCF_003369695.1 of Bos indicus x Bos taurus. Lineage (NCBI taxonomy): Eukaryota > Metazoa > Chordata > Mammalia > Artiodactyla > Bovidae > Bos > Bos indicus x Bos taurus. The sequence goes on from NC_040094.1 coordinate 55,178,005, forward strand.
CCTTTAAAACCTTCTGGGGGCTCTGAGGAGCACAGTTTGACTAGTTCTGTTCTGGGGAATCCCTGAAGTCTCTCCTCTCCTGCCCCTCTTCATCATTAACACCATCATCATAATTACATCATCAGCATTATTACCTCTACCATCACCACCATCATCACCACCACCACATATTATGACCTTAGAATTTATTCCCTAAATTAAAATATTTTATGTTTTTAAAACTATTATTCTCTTTATCTTTAAAGCATACCATTATTCTTGGTAGAATTTATGACCTTGAAAATATTTGAGTAACATGGTTTTCATAAACCAAAATCTCTTGACTGTGCTATCAGTTTAAAAAAATCCATCTTTTAGTTATAGTCTAAAAGACTATATGAAAGAAACTGAAATAACTGACTTTTGTGAGTAGGCATTTTGAAATGAATGAAAGCTCTGAAATAAACCAAGGCTGAATTCTCTTGTAGGTTATTTTACACTCTTCAGCATAAGCCCAGGAGCTTTAAAAGGCTAAAATATATGCATCTGTTGGGCGGCAAGTTTGAGAAAGTTTATAAATAAGAGTGTTCATATCCCTAAAGGGGGTAAAGAATCGGCCTGCCAACGCAGGAGACCCAAAAGACACAGGTTCAATCCCTGGGTCGGGAAGTTCCTCTGGAGTAGGAAATGGCAATCCACTCCGATATACTTGCCTGGGAAATCCCATGGACAGAGGAGTCTGGTGGGCTACAGTCCATGGGGGCAAAAAGAGTTGGACAAAACTAAGCATGCATGCATACATGCACGCATATCCCTAAGACATCACATATTTCATAGCATTTTCAAGTTCCAAGTATTTACACACACATTAGGTTAACTGAACCTTACAAGTTACATCTGTTTTACAGATGGGGAAACAGACTCAGGCCAAACTTGCAAAGGTGTTATAACCAATGGCCAGTAAAGACTGAACAGAAACTTGTATCTTCAGAATAAAATTCTGGTGCACCTTCCACTACAACATTCTATCATTAAACTAGTTCCACTAAATAAAAGCCTTAAAAAAGAAAAAAGTAATGAAGTTATGTATCATGTTAAATTCTCTTTTTTAACTGCTGTCTGAATAGTTCACACATTCTAAAAATAGGTATCTATAAAAATCTAAGTAACAAACTGTCTTAAGTGATTAAAAGGATTACACAATAGCATAAAGAGAAAAACTTTGTTCTTTTGCTTTTAAATTCCAAAATGTTGCCATAGAAAGATAAAATTTTCAAGAAAAAGTATTTAACAAAGAGCTTTTAAAGCTTCAGTAAGCGAAACTGTAATTAGGTATCAGGTTAATCAGGTAGGGAAGTGTCAACAAGACTTACTCAGAAGTGTGCAGAACGCTTAATTTAGTGCTAACCCTGACAAATGGTATGGAATCATTCTTTCTCACCACAGTCCTTTTAACGGAAATGGCAGAATAATAAACTACATCATGAAGTAATTTCAAATGCTTTCTGCAGTTGAAAACGCACGCGCACTATGTGTGCTGGTAACACACACTCGGACACTGGGTTTTTCAAGGGGTGGGATCCAGGTAAACACTGTTTTCAGCCTTGGAGAACCGAAGCCGCCTCCCTCCACTGCCTTGATGGGGGTGCAAAAATCTCATGGAGAAAGTGTTCTTAGCTCAGAACTCCAGCACTGGACAGACTCGGAGACATCTCATCCGTCCACTTCTATCCTTGCAAGGGATTATGAAATGCAGAACCGAGTGAAAGGCTTACTGAAAACAATAATCAAAGTGTCCACAGAAAAAGCTTGATGGCCCTGCTTTTCTTCAAAACGGCAGGATTGAGGCTGCTTCCCCGGGGTCCAGATCCTGAGAGAAGCCCCCGCAGGGGAGGAAACCTCCCCAACCCGGGAGAAGCGGCCGCTGTGGGCTAGGTGGCTGTGGGCTAGGTGGCGGCTCTCTTCGGCTACTCCGCGGGCCGCGGGGGCACAAGTACCTGCGAGAGGGGCCGCCCACCCCTTGGGAGACGCTACCTCGCGCGCCGGCCACCCGGGCGCCCGCATCTAGGGCGGCGCGGGCTCCCCGCTCCGCCCGGACACCCGCTGTCGCCGCCGGGAGGCTCCTCCGGCTGTGCCCCGCGACCTGCAGGCGCCCGCGGGCAGGACTGCTGGTGCCCTTCCCACCCCGGGAGGATTTGAAAGCTTTGATTATCTAATTGCAGCTGACACTAAACCGATCTTCCTGCCTCTCAACATTCTTTCGTTGGTCACACCGTTTTCAATGCAGGACCCAGTTGCGGCAGCACGAGAGCCACTTTCCTTTCCGTCTGTGTTTTTGAAAGTCAGCCAAAAGCGAAAGGGCGCGCTGCCTATTGGTTGCACGCAGACAAACCGCTGCCTTTTCCATTCCTTTGTTTTCGGGTCCTCCTCTTTCCCGCTCTTCCCCCGGAACGTCTGGCATACCAACACTAGCTATAATTTTCTAAATGAGCCCCATATGTAAATTGGCACATGTCCAGCTTCTTAATTACTTTCCTGCTTCTATCTACAAAAGATCTAAGTAGCGAACACAACCCATAGTAATCAAAGCCTCTGTTTATAAATGTACAAAGCAGCCTCCAAAACAATAGATTGCCTTTAGCACGGCCAGAAAAAGTTTTTTAAAAAGATAAAAAAGCTCACAAGTGTTTCAAGATGGAGTTACACTGCAGATAGGCAAAAACACAGTCTGAACAGAAAATTCACATTTTCTCAGAAGTTTCATAGGGTGAATCAGTGCATTTGTACACTACTCACACCTTACCAGGTAACATTTGTTGCTAATTGACGGATGGGAGCTCCCCTCCAGAATCAATACAGGAACTTAAAATCTACTTCTGTTTGCATTATTTTATTAGGCGGCCAATGTTTTATTTCAGGACAAACCGTTGTTATTTAAAGAGAGCACCTGGATCCAGGGCTCCGCTTGGGCTGTCTGTCTCAAAGGGCCCCCTCCACCCACCTGTGAGGGGTGATTAAGTCTCTGGATGCCCCAGTGATGGGGGATGGGCTGAACCCCGCCCCACTGTACTTGTGCTGCCTAACTGGGTCTCCACCCTTTGGAGCTGCCCCAGTCCATGAGGCCTCCTGGGGTGTCAGACCAGAATTTCTCTAACTGAAATGCTCCCAGGCCCTCTTCCTCACAAGGCTCTTTGCAGGGCTCCCCTCAGTTCCTTTCCAGTCCACACAGATGTTTCAAGGCCTCTTTTTCCCTGGCTACTCTGGGCATGCCTGTTTGAGAGCCATGTTTCCACAAGGGATGTGACCCCAGGAGTTAATCTAAATGTGGAGTCAGAGCATCAACGATTAACAGGAACTGTCCACCTGAAAATGTCTTTTTATGAACTGGAAGCCCAATATAAAGAATCTGTGCTTAAACTTACTTAAACTTGTTGAAGGGCTTCCCTTCAGCATTTGCATTATTGAACGTTGTAAGTAAAGTGGCCAGGAATTAGCTGTGCGTGCTAGAATGGAAGACCTGGCTCCCTCAGGACACGTGATAGTGCTGGCGTAAATAATGCTACAAAAACTACAACACCAATGGCGTCTCTCCAACGGTGCCCTGGGCTGACGTGGAGATGGCATGAAGCTAACACAAAGAGGGGCCAGTAGAACCCGAGATCTGGTTAAAAAAGAAAATGGAGAGCAATTTATTCTTTTTATTTTTTTAAAAAAAGTTTTTTTTGGAAGTGGACCATTCTTAGAGTCTTTACTAAATTTATTACACCATTGCTTCTGTTTTACATTTTGGTTTTTGGGCCATGAGGCATGCAGGACCTCAGGTCCTCGAGCAGGGGTTGAATCCACACCCCCTGCACCAGAAGGTGAAGTCCTAACCACCAGAAACCAGGGATGCCCCTGGAGGGAGCTTCAGACTGCTGCCTCTGGTGACCTGCAAGCCTTGAATCCACACCCCCTGCACCAGAAGGTGAAGTCCTAACCACCAGAAACCAGGGATGCCCTGGAAGGCGCTTCAGACTGCTGCCTCTGGTGACCTGCAAGCCAGTCGAAGCTCAGCCTGTCCTCAAACACAGGTGGTTTTGTATCACCCTCACCCACGTTGGCCATGCGAAGTCAATGATGCCGCTGGCCACTTGTACCAGCTGCAGAGGCAACCGTCTATTTGGGTGTGTTTCCACCGCCTCTGTAGATCATGCCACCGAGGGCAAAGAACAACTTCTAACCATTAGGCTGGGAGTCAGTATATATTCTCATATACTCATATTCTCGGGAAAAACACAGAGAGTTCATGTGCTGGGCTGAAATAACTCCTAACTTTGCTTTTCTTAGCATTAGAAATGGTCTGCTGTTAAATTCTTAAGGATTAGTCACTACCTTACCCCCTGCTTGGGTAATTCAATCTCAGTTCTGTTGTGACAACCCACTCCAGTACTCTTGCCTGGAGAATCCCATGGAGGGAGGAGCCTGGTAGGCTACAGTCCATGGGGTCGCAAAGAGTCGGACACGACTGAGCGACTCCACTTTCTGTTGATCCGGCACTCATACTTTTACATTTAGTCTTAGAGGAATGCAATCATGAGTCAAACCATGTTAGTCATTTTAATGTGGACAGGCTACAGGAGTGAAGACCCTAAGACAAATGCAAATAAATACATGAAAATCTATGTATTACTTTAAAGAAGTTATAAGAGCTTTTACTTCAAGCAGTATCTAGAAAAGTTTCAATGTGGTAAGAAAATGTGGAACCCATTAACAGAATTTCAACTGGATATGAATGAATTCATTAAGTAACTTGCCCCACAAGAAAGAAAAGTTTATGAAGATTTTGTGAGTTGTTTTTGAGTTGCGGCTCTGTAATAGTGTTTCAAAGGTAGAAATAGATTTGCAGCATGTTTCAAAAGTCTCACAAGTTCCACATTCACAGCTAGCATCTGAATTTACTGAGCACTTACTACATGCAGGCCCTGTGCTGAGTATGAAGCAAACACCTCAGGTTTTCAATATAAGCTTCTTAAATCAAAACACCAAGCTATACAAGTCTGACTATACAATCTCTGTTAAGATGGGTCAGAAGACCATATTTCAGCATGGAGAGTAACCGTATATTTGACTATTAAACTGGTGGTAGTGAAGCAGATGGGATTCTAGTCAATGAATACATTTGATCATTGCTTCTCTTACTAGCTTTTTGCTGACAATCATCGACCTAAATCCTCTCTATTAGGAATTTAGCAGATGAAAGTCAAGACTATTTGAAGAGACATGGCGAAGTTGTCTAAAAATATTTTTTCCAAATAAAACCACAAAGTCATGGTTTTGAGAAATGGTGCTGCAAATACTTCAAAGTCATGTTGGAATTATTCCCCATATTAAAAGGCAGCACATGAAGGAAAAAAAAATTGTGACATGTTTCTTTTAAATTCTAATCTAATACAAGAAGCCTCTTTGCCTCTAATTACAGACCTGAATTTCACTACCATGCTAGAACCAGTGCCAATTGTTGAATTACTTGAAACAGAAAGATTTAAGAAAATAACGGAGAATCATGGCAGTTGAACACGTGGACTTTGCTCTCTTCCAAAAATTTCCCTTAAGCTCCAGTAAATAAAATTTTTTTACAGTGCTAATCCATGAGATCAAGCGGAGGGGAACAGGAGACAGGAGAGGAGAGGAGAGATGCTGACATTCTGAGGCGACCCCATGGACTATACCGAACACGGAATTCTCCAGGCCAGGATACTGGAGAGGGTAGCCTTTCCCTTCTCCAGGGAAAGCAAATGAGCAAGTGGCCAGTTCTCCTGTGAGCCCAGAGAGTGCTGGCGTTGAACTGCAGGCCAGGACACCAACGAGCAGTGGGCAGCGCAGAGCCCCGGACCCCTTGGGGGCGGAGCAGGCAGCACTGCCTCGGGGTGCTCAAACACATCAGGTAGAAACAGCTACTCCCCATAAAATGCTATTACCTCCCTGCACAGAAAGCATGTGTGCAGTACGAGATGTCCTGATTACCTGGAAGAAAAGGGTTTCACTATCAGTTTTCACTGCAGGGCTCTAAAGCACCTGCTGTGATGGATGTATACAGCCTGAACGAAGATCTTTAGTTTCTGGTGAGCAACAGGGTTAGCTGAGGTAGCTAAAGTGAAAGAAAGTGAAAGTCGCTCAAAAGTGAAAGAAAGTGCAAGTCGCTCAGTCATGTCCGACTCTTTGCGACCCCATGGACTATACAGAACATGGAATTCTCCAGGCCAGGATACTGGAGAGGGTAGCCTTTCCCTTCTCCAGGGGATCTTCCCAACCCAGAGATTGAACCCAGGTCTCCCGAATTGCAGGCGGATTCTTTACTAGCTGAGCCACAAGGGAAATAGCTAATGCCATCTGCAAATACACGAGAAACAAAATAAATAAGTAGGGGAAATAGAAGTAAACCTTAAAATCGAATTGAAGCGAATGTATCTATCATCAAGCTGGCTTTGCTAAGTGTACAGTAAACATGTCCATGTTTATTACTGAGCAGCAAAGGTGAAAATAGCAAACCAGTTCTCAGGTAGAAAGAGCGCTCTGGTTCTGGGTGGTTTACCTGGCTGGGGCTTGCTGGGGTGCGGCTGTGCTCCGGCTCCAGGCAGCGGGGGCGGGCTCAGCCCTGCAGGCCCAGCACCCTGGGTGGGGCTCACGCTGGTCAGGGCCCCCGCGGGCAGTGGCTGACCTCTCTTTAACAGCTGCTTCTGTTCTTGCTGGCGGAAGCGTGGAGGCACCTCGCGAGGCAGGTAACGGGCTGCAGCTGGCTGCTGGCCGCTGGCAGATGCACGTTTGCCATTGCTGCCGCTGGAGAGGGTGCTGGTGGAAGTACTGGTACTGGTGCCGGCAGGTTGGGGCTGGCTTGAACAGGTCTTGGTAGGTTCTGGCACTAGAAGAACAGAAAGAAAAGACCCCGACTCCTTAGTATTATCACCGCCTTCAACCCAATCCAAACCAAAGAAAACAGAACACAAAACCGAGGAATGACAACGTAGAGCTTTGGCAGTGAACCGCACCAAAGTCAGGAGTTCCAGGCTGCAGACCCACTTTTCCTATAAATGAACCTGGATCCTGGGCTGTAGCCCGTGGCCAGTTCCCTCACCTGAAAGGCAGGCCATCAGGCTGGTCAGAGCCGCAGGTCTCCAGCATGAGCGGGAGCCAGGTTAAAGGCCCAACTCCTGGGCCCCAACCGGGAATTCACTTGGTTGGAAGGGAGGGGAAGCTGCCAGTCTGCATTTCTGTTAAGTTCTCAGGAGAGGCTGGTGCCCTGGGCCCTGGGCCCACACTTTTGAGAACCACTGCTCTCGGTCAGTATTTCTCAAAATTAAGAGATCATCAGATGTCCATGAATTTTTATGTAAATCTGTTTTAATTCTGAATAAAATTATATATATATATGTAACATTATAAAATTATTACCCCTTGCAATCAGCCTGTATTTCTCATCGCCCCAGTGAGTTCCACCGTCCATCCTGTGACCCCACTGTACACAGCATCCAAGGGCCTCTGCCCATGATTCTTCTGTTGCCCTGCACGGCAAACCCTCAATTCTGGATGAAGCCACTGTCCACTCTCTCCACCCTGGCTTGGACTGCTGTGCAGTCTGAAATCACTGAGAACTCCTGGGCCCTAACCTCAGGGCACCCTCAGTGCTTCCTGACCAGCCTACGATTTCCTGGGTCTGCCTGGCTCTACTACTGCTGTCGATGACTCACTGAACAACCTTCCGCTCTCAGGCGATAATGCCTTTATCTCCCGACCCCAGAAGATAAACTTGACCTTATTCTCCAGAGAAATAAAGGCCAGCGGGCCGAAGCTGCAGGTGTCAGCTCCTACAGTACACACCACGCTGCCGTCCATCCCACACTTCTGTTACTCTCCCCCCAGGCTGGCACTCTACTTCCCCGACTGCAAGACTCACATTTCTTCACGTGTTAAAATCACTTCACCAGCACATGTCTTACCATCAATAGCATGTCCCTTTCTGGGCGGCACATGAAATACTGGGGCATCTCACAGTCTGTGGTGTCAGGACATACAGATGACTCCCTCCACAGCTCTGGGTCCTGTCTCAAGGACTGCGTGTCTTCAAACCATGACACTCTCCAGAGTGGACAGAAAGGCCCAAAGCTGAAGACTGGGTCTTCCATTAATTCTTTGTTTTACAAATATTTATATTTTTTCTTCCAGGCAGACAGTAAAGAATCTGCCTGCAATGCAGGAAATCCAGGTTAAATCCCTGGGTCGGGAAGATCCCCTGGGGTAGAGAATGGCAACCCTCTCCGGTATTCTTGTCTGGAAAATTCCATGGACAAAGGAGCCTGGCAGGCCACAATCCATGGGGTCGCAAAGAATGGGACACAACTGAGCAACTAACACACACAGACACTTTTTTTTCTTCCAGAGATTAGTAGATGGACACCGCTGAGTGCACAGGAGAAGAGAAATCCGGCCCCCATGTTCACGTGTGGAGTAGAGGAGAGAACATTTCCAGCCAGTAACCTGCCCAGGGATGCGGCCGCCCTGCCACCAGCTCCTCCTGGTCGGCACGTGAACAGGCCCACACCGCTGCTCTCCCCGAGAGCGGCGCTCCTGCTCGCCTCAACCCCACATCCCCCGCCAGCACCTCCAACGGGTCCCCTCTCCTCCTGCACACTTCCTGAAGTCCTGCTTCCTCACCTGCCCTGGGCCTCTCATCCAGCTCCTCTCCCTCCTTGATGCTGAAACCCTACGGCCCCTGAGCTTTCTCTGCTTGCCCCTCGGTTGTGTATCGGCGGTGACCACTCTGACCCCCTGAGCCTCTCTTCTTCGGCCTTCACGACGCTGGAAGTCCATTCTCAGAGTTCCTCTGACCTCTGCAGCCACTCTTTCTTGCTCCCAGTGACAGGCTGCTTCCTCCTTCTCTGAAGTTCCGCTGCAAACTCTCATCCTGGGTCATCTATCTACTCCCGCTTCATTCATCAATCCTGTGGTGATGGTCTAAGCCCTTGAGGGCCATTGGATATCAATATCGATATGGACATCAATGGGCACTTCAAAGTCAGCATGTCCCAAACACTCATCAGCTTTCTCACCTTGGCAGTGTTTTAGGGGTTCTTCCTGACTCAGGGATCGAACCTGCATCTCTTGCTTTGCAGGCAGATTCTTTACCGTCTGAGCAACAAAATAATGCATAAAGCAGTTGATCATATCTCAAGATTCAACAAAACATGGTAATTCCTAGTCATTCTTTAAATATCAGATTAAATGTTACTTCCCTTGAGAACCTTCCCTGACTCAGCCAGGGCAATCTAGGTGCTTCCAGAACATTCATAGTTCCCTGTATTTGCCACAGCATTTGGCATGGTATATTGCTTAGATGAACATCCATTATATAAATATATATATATATTTTTTCTTTTTTAAAGAAAGTGATAAAATCTATTATAGGGTGATTTTAAATGTAAAGGGGACCTTCAAATATATTTTCAAATATATTTTTTCCTGACATTGGCTTTTAGCTAATTAAGATGGCAGCAGTACCTAAGTATTTACCCAAATGAATGAAAAGTTTATGTCTGCACACAAAAACCTCTACAGGAATGTTTATAGCAGTTTTATTCATAATGGCCCCAAACTGGAAGCAACCAAGATATTCTTCTATAGGTGAGCAGATAAAACAGACTGTGGTGTATCCATACAATGGACTGTTCGTGTTAAAAAGAAATGAGCTCTCAATCCATGAAAAAAGAAATGGAGGAACATTAAATGCATATTATCAGGTAAAAGAAGCCAGTCTGGAAAGGCCACATGCTCTGATTCCTACCATAGAACGTTCTGGGAAAAGGCAAAACTACAGAGACCATAAGGGCTTCTTCAGTGGTTGAGAGGGGCCTGGGGCGGGGGGAGGGATGCGCAGGCCGGGTACGGGAGTCACCTGGGGGTAGGGAATGGCACGGTGGTCCTGTAAGAGTGGGCACGTGGTGCGATGGCAGTGGGTGACAGGGAGTAATAGCGGGATTCTGTAACAGTGGACACACAACATTAGGCATTTGAAAACCCATCAAACTGTACACACAGAGGGTGAACTCACAGGTAAACTGTGGACTTTAGTTAATAATAACTATCAATACTGGCTCAACAGCTGTAACAAAGGCCTGACACCAAGGCAAGATATCAAGCACGGGGAAATGGAGAGTGGGTTGGGGGTGGAGAGATGGAACATGTGGGAACTCTTTATTTTCTGCTCAGTCTCTCCGTAAACCTAAAACTGCTCTTAAAAAAAAGAAAATAGAGTCTATTAGTTAAAAAGACAAAAAAAAAAAAACAGAGAGAGAGAGTTCTACCTGCCCTTGTTACAAGACCCCATTTCTCTTTTGTCATAACAGACACTGGCTGGCCAGCTACTACCAAAGTCAAGGTGCTTCCACCTGCCATCCATCTCGTCTGTTCAAAGGCTGGAAACAAAGAAAACCTACCCAAACACAAAACCTGGAGGAAACAACTGGCAAGGACTCAAAAGCAGCAGGAACCTAAGGACCCACCCCGTCCTCCCCTCGCCCATACAGAGCCCGTGAGGCCCAAGTCTGCACTGCCCATATTAATGTGGCAGCCACTAACCACGTGGCCGCTGAGCACGTGATGTGAGAACCGAGATGTGCTGGTGGTAGACTCACATGCATTTCAAAGAGTCAGTGCACAAAAATCTCATTCATTTTTATCTTGATCTCGCATTGAAATGATAAAAATTTTTTAAATATGTTGAATTAAAAATATTAAGTAATCTCACCTATTTGTTTTTAAATCTTAAAATGTTGCTACTACTATCGGGCAACTAACAATCTCAACTGATTGAGAATCTTAAATTCTGGATCTGTTCTTATAATACAGATAAATCAAACGGTCAGGTTTTGACTAGCCACGCATGCTCTTCAGAGCCAAATTTCTCCATCTATCACTCCCCAAAGACGTACGGCTAGGGTGTCGAAGCAATCCTGATGTTCCTCTTCTCAAACGGGCCCAGATCTAAGGGTCCACAGACCAGTCCACCCTACACATCACTATTTTCACAGTAGAACGCATTAAGGCAAGGGGAATTGTAGCTTGATTTATATGGATCGGCAACAAATGATTTGTCTTATTTAGGAAAAAAAAATTAGAGCGGCAGCCAGTGAGTAACTGTATAGCAAACAAAGAACTTCCAGCAAGCTCAATGTTACGTGAGGGTGACACCTGCTGGTGAAAAAGCAGGGCGTTAAATCCTTATATAAGACAGCAAGTCCTTTCAACAAATTTTCTTTCCAAGAAAGAGTTTTCTGCTTTTGGGTAAAAATCTCAGAGGATAATGTCACACCAGAGTCCAAACAGTTTACAAATTGCTACGACTGCTTTTCCAAGACAACCGCCACTGTACGGGCAGGAAGTTCAGACTGTCCCTTGAGGGCCCTGGGGACTAAGCTTTGGCACTACACTCTGCCATCTCTAGGAGACCAAGACAGAAGGCACTGCCCTGCTGACCCAGCCTGCTTAACTTTTATTCCACTCTGAACTCCCCAGTCCTGTCTTCTGCTTCTCTAGTCATTTTCCACGGCCTGAGCCGCCAGTACTGCCATCTGGACCCCCACCCCCACCCAGGCCCCCCGGGCTTCCTTTCACTATGCTATCCACACCTCTGAATCATCCCAAACTTCAGTGTGGTTTCCAGACTGCCTAAAGTTGCAGGCTCAGAAAGCTGACGGGTTCTGTTCCTACTTAAGCAATTCAAAGCCAAGCTCCTGCTGCTGCTAACGTGCCTCTTGTAATCTACCAGTCTGCCCAAAGCCCCCTTACCCTGTTTCAAGCTTTCCCTGCATTTTCCAAATCCTTCTCTCAGTTTCCTACTGGGACTCTAGGTACTGAGACCAAAGCTACTCATCCATTTACACACACGAAGGCTTTCCAGAGCCCAGCTCCATGTGCTGGGACCTTCCAGTGGACACAAATGTGGACTCCCACCTCCCCAGGCCCTTTGCTCACATCTTAGCAGGGGGAGACGACTGATGAACAAGATGCCTATTAAGCCAAGTGGTCACCAGAAGGTGCTAAGTGCTGTGGAAAACGAGGAAAGCCAGGCAGGGTACATGGGGCTAAAGCTGACTTTCCTCCTGCTGTCTGCCACCAGCGTCACCCCCACAGGTGTCACTATCCTCATTTATCCTCTCTAAATTTACTTATTTAGGAAATATTTAATGAGTGCCTATTTTGCACTCCTAGGCACTGAAATATTTAATGAGTGCCTATTTGCACTCCTAGGCACTGAGTGCACTGAGGAAAATATTTAATGAGTGCCTATTTTGCTGAGTGCACTGAGTGCACTGAGGAAAATATTTAATGAGTGCCTATTTGCACTCCTAGGCACTGAAATATTTAATGAGTGCCTATTTGCACTCCTAGGCACTGAGTGCACTGAGGAAAACAGATATAGTTCCTGTAAGATACTAACTTAAAAATGATTCCACAAGTAAACAGTTACAAGCTGCCACACGCATGATAAACATGTGGGACAAAAGAACCTCACTGGGGTTAGGGACTCAGAGAAAGCTCCGCTGAGGAAGTGACCGCTAAGCCGGGCCAGCGGAGCTTGTCTGCAAGCTCATTCCCAACCAGCCTGGACCGGGCATGGGAAGATCTTGAAATGGGAAAATGCTTCCGTGCCTTGAAGGCCTGAGACAAGGCTGGTGAGGCTGGAGTTCAGCGCTCAGGGGAGGGCTCCTGGATGCCAGGCTGGAGAGGCAGGTGGAGTCTTTGTAGACATTCTGGATCCCATTGCTTGGCCACTGGCCGGAAGAGCACTCAGGGGCAGCCTGGTGGAGGGTGACCCTGTGGTCCTCGCTTCAGGGCACAGACAAGCCTGGAGCCTCCGGTTTCGGGCAGAAGTTCTCCGAGGACAGGCTCCTCTGATTACAAACTCATGGAGAGTCCAGGATGCTGTGACTGCAACTGGTTGTTTAAACTCCACAAGCAGGTGACCTTGATCAAGAACGGACTGTACAGGCCCGAGAGCCAGGAGTTGTGAGCTAATGAACAGCCATCCTGGCATTTTAAAAGCCTTACAAGAGCCCCCCACCGACCAGCACACCAACCACAGGCCAGCAGGGGCCAGTCCACAGCTGCAAGGATCCAGCAGCGACCTGACTGCCCTCTGTCCATCGTCCCAGCTCCAAGTGTGAGCACCGCCCTGGAGATGGTGGAGGCTTTTGCACGGGGTCCCGGTTCCCAATCACTGTCTCAGTGGCAGCTTCCTGATGGCTGGGCTGCAGCAGTGGCACAGTGCTCTTGAAGTCAGTGAGGCCTGCAGGGCCGCCTGCCTTTTCCCCTGGGAGCAGCTCTTCTGGAGGGCCCTCTGGGGAGTCATACCTGCCTCCCAGCCTAGGGCAGTCCCTCCAACGACTGTATAAGCACCCAATTCTCTGCACCTAAACTCATTTCTCCTTGATATAGCTAGAGTGGTTTCTATATCCTTCAATTCAGCTTTGGAGAAGAGCACAATCCACTCCCTCGCCCCCGGCAAGCAGTACATTTAAATCTTTCACTCACCTAGACAGCATCACAGTATATGCTATGAGCTAGATATTCAACAACTGTTCCCTTCTAACAGCATTTCCTATAATGGGACTTACCTACATATACCTGGATTAAAGTCTCACAGGCTACCTCCATTAGTCCAAGGTACACTGACAAGCAGTCATGCAATGGATTAGAGAGGTATATTTTAAAAGTAAGCTTTTATAGGTAAATGTTGACTAGAGGGACCTTTTAACCTACATGTTTCAACACGTCTTGCTTCTGAAATTTGGATGCATCTTACTACTGGTGTATAAACTTAATATAGTTTCCTCATTCACCTGCCAACTCCATCAATAAGACAGTATTAAATCCATGGTATGCCATATATATATATATATATATATATATATATCCCACCTCCACCACCCCCCCCACCCCGCCACCACGCTGCTCGACTTATGGGATCTTAGTTCTCTAGTGAGGGACTGAACCGGCACCCGAGGTAGTGAAGGCTTGGAGTCCTAATCACTGGACTGCCAGGGAATTTCCATTATGTTCTACCTATAATTGATGGTATCTTAGTACTTAAGACAGTAAGTTTTTGTACGATAAAGCAAAGAATTTCTCTTATGCACAGACACCACACAATGACAAGAAACGGAAAAATATTTTAAAACCTTGCATTAATTTCAGCCATTTCGGAATATATACTCAAACATTCAGGGTTTTAAATTTAGTGAAATACGTATGTTAACTATTTGCAAACGGGACTATGAAAGAGAACTATTCTCCCGTGCTGAAACAGTCAGAGATTCCAGGGAATATTTTCATTACTACAGTCACTTCTGCAATCGACACAGCAACAAACACTGCAGGGAGAAGTTCCCTGAGAACAATGAGATGCGAGCTGAAGACAGCGAGAGCAACGAGGGTCCATCTGCTGTTGTTTGTCGCAGTCCCAGTGGGATACAGAGCAGAGGCCTTCTGTTTGTTCTGTTGATGGCTTCTGGCTGATCTGTCACTATGGCAACTTTTAGAGCCCAACTCAAAATGAGCACAAACTCATTAGCTACTAACTACATTAACTTAGTGTCTGCTGCTAATGAGAAATGCTGTTCAGAGATATTTTCTATTCTAATGTATTACAATTACCTCTCTAAAAGGTATTAAATTGAATTAAATGCTACTCATAATATATCACACTGGATAATACAAATGGTACAGCAGAATTACTTTAATAATGACTATTAACAATAAGAATCATTTCATTAAAAGGTCACCATGTTTTGGTCCTTGGATTCTTCCACTCTGAGAAAATGTAATATCAGTCATACAGGCAAACATTTCTAGGTTCTTTTAAACACTGGCCAGCTGATTCAGAAAATCAAAATAGAAAACTTTGATAATAGCCTGTTAAAGCCAAGCAGCCAATACAGCAATTGCCACATATTGGCTTTTAATTAATTAATTTTGGCTGTGCTGGGTCTTCGTTGCTGTGCAGGGTCTCTATTTGTGGCGAGCAGTGGGATACACTCTAGGTGCGGTGTGCGGGCTTCTCATTACCGTGGCTTTTCTTGTTGCGGAGCACAGGCTCTAGGCACTCAGGCTGGAGGGCACAGGCTCAGCAGCTGCGGTGCGCAGGGTGAGCTGCCCCGAGGCATGTGGACTCTTCTCAGATCAGGGGTGGAACCTGTTTCCCCTGCACTGGCAGGCGGATTCTCAACCACTGGACTACCAGGGAAGCCCTGGCTTTTCTATAACCTCAATACGGACCATCGCTTGAAACACTTCTCAAAGAGGCGACACACAGGACAGACGCGAAGGGTAAAGAAGTCTGGGGAGTGTGCAAGTCCAAGTCTGACCTCTCTCTCCGTGTGGAATCATCCCAAGCAGAACAAGCTCTAGGAGCAAACAGTGAATCTGAGATCGCATAAAACAGAGGCTTCCACGGGATTATGTCTCACCTGTGTTCTCCCAGGACGTGCATATTGCCTTGTGCGAGAGGGTTGCGTGCATGTGTGTTAATAAGTAAATTGTGGGAATGAATTTATTCACACAACAGAAACAGACTCACAGACATAGCAAACAAACTTATGGCTACCAAAGAGGAAAGGGGCAGAGGGGGAGATAAATTAGGAGTTTGGGATTAGCAGATGCAAACTACTACACATAAAACAGATAAATAACAGGGCCCTGCTGGATAGCACAGGGAACTATATTCAGTATCTTGTAATAACCTATAAAGGACAATCATCTGAAAAAGGAAAAAAAACATGTATAACTCAACCACTTTGCTGTACACTTGAAACACTAGATCAACTCTTCTTCAATAAGATAAATAAATCGTGGAATAGCACTAATCTCGAGTTGCTTTTCTCCCTCCAAGTGCAGAATCCTGCAACCTGCCAGAAGAGGGAGCCCCAGTTAACGACTCCAACACGTAGTCAGAGAAGGCAGGGGGGCGGAAGGAAAACCCGACCACACTGACTACTCATTTTGAGAAGCCTCCAGACTGCTCTCACGTCCTGGTCCTCACCGACCACTTTGGTCCCCATCCACCACCTCTCCTCCCCTTGCTGATGGCTCTTAGGCCCTGAGGCCTTCAGTCTGTTTGGGGTCCAGCCAGCCTCTGTGAGAACGCTGATCCCTCTGTACGGGGGAGCCCTCTGCCCTTTCTTTCCTGTCTCGGGCCTAGGTTCCCAGTCATCCTTCGGATCTCACTGAAGCAGCACTCAGGACACCCCTCCTAATCCCAGCCTCATACAGGTTTCTGAGTTCTATGCTCTCATGATCAACGTTCCTCTCCTTCGGGGAGGTCAGTCACAACACCGGTAGCATCGTGACTGATGCTTACATCCACTCCCTACAAGACTCTAAGTCCCAGGAGAGTGTGAAACAGATCTATTTTTAAAATCTTTTTCTTGACACAGTGAACAGCATGGTGCCAGGCAAATACAAGGTGTTCAACAGATACCTGCTGGATCAAATGGTTACTAGCCCAGTTGGTCTCTGACTTCTGCCCATTCTATCTTCATGACCCCTTCCTTCCTCCCTACTCTCGCCACTTAGCATCTGGAGGCTGGACTAGGCAGTGGTCTAGCTGTACCCACTGCCTCTAGCCCTCTCTCCAACTGTTTAACCCATCTTCAATCTGGCACTTTCAGTGACCTTTCTAAAGTATAAGCTCATGCTGTCACGCCCCCACTTAAAACTCTCCAGTGATGCTCTTTTTCGGTCAGACAGGCTCAAGCCTGATAGATGGGTGTGGGATGACTGAGACAAGCATCTCACCTCATTCTGGTGTCCACAGCTAAGCCAGGTGCCAGGCAAGGGGGCGGTCCAGCTCCAGCAGGTATTTATCTCACTCTCAATCAGTATTGCCCTTTCCCCCAGTTTTCTCATCTGTTTTTAGTAAGATAACCTTAAAGATTATCTTTTCTTGTAGAAATATAAACACTGGATGAAAAGATGATCAAATGAATGTAACTTAACATCTTTTCAGGTAGAAGATGGGGGTAAATAAAACATAACACCCGGAACACTTTATTGCATTCACTTGCTTATAAATCCATTGCTTATGTAGTTAACGCCTACTATTAGTATCTTGATTTGAGAACAGAGACCTTATCTCTGCTGTCTGCTAGGTATTTATAAACTATCAAATTAATTAGTGAACTAACTTGACAACTCTAGGTAATATAATGTGACTAATATTTAGCTCATTTATTAATGCAATCTTTAGTAGGCATGTCAAAAGCTGAGTAAAATGTGATCATACTGGAAGTGCATATTTACTGATATAACTATCATAGAAATAACTGCACACACAGAAAAAAAGGGGAAATGACTGAGGTATGCAGAAAACTAAGCTTCACTGATGGGACTTTCTGCCCAACTCTAGAGGCCAGTTTAATATTATAAACCAATCTAGAGCCAAAGAGCAAGTAACTCAGAAAGTAGAGGCAAAATATTAGAATATACATTCACCAAAGAAGATACACAGATGGCAAAAAAGCACATAAAGGTAATGTCCAACATCATTAGCCATTAGGGAAATGCAAATCAAACCCACAAAGAAATACCACATCTATTAGAAAGGCTAAAATTGTGAAGACTGACTTTCCAAGTGTTGATGAGGATTCAAAGAACTGTGAAATGAGACAATCACTGTGGAAAACTTCTGCAGTTTCTTGAAAAGTCAAACACCCATCTACCAGAAGATCCAGCCACTCTACTCCCAGGCATTTACCAAAGGAAAACGAAAGAACATTCATTCATATAGAGACTTGCACATGAATGTGCACAGGCACTTTATTTTATCATGGCTAAAAACTGAAAACAACTCAAATGTCCATGAACAGATGAATGGATAAAGAAACCGTGAAAAATTCAAACAATGGAATACTACTCAGCAACGAAAGGGAATGACCTCCCGATGCAGTAACAGGGATGGCAGTCATGACAGCAGGCTGAGTGAGAGCAGCCAAGGGTGCATGTGGCATGACTCTGTTCATGTAGCAGTCTAGGAAACCTCCTGTGGTGACAGAAAGCAGACCAGTGTCTGCCCAGAGACTGAGGAAAGAGGAAGGAGAGATGGGCTGGGAGAGGGCACAGGGGTGCTTTCAGGGATGATGGATGCTATCTTGATTTCGGGAACGGTTTCACAGGTGTGCACAAGCCAATGTTTATTAAACTATTCTCTTAAATACACACAGTTTACTGTGTGTCAACTATAACCCAATAAAACTCTTGCAAAAAAAAAAAAAAGCAGCAATCTGGGTAAACAAATTACTTCTCAGAAAGCAGATTGCAAGCTTCCTTAGAGCTATATATTATACCTTTATGCCTGGAGACTGTCTTTTATGTTTAATGTGTCAGGGAAACTATGCTGAACAGAGATGTGGACTTTCAGGTCACCTGAGGCCTATGCAGAAGATGCAGTTAAAGGGACTTGTAAAAGAAAACATAAATTATCATCAGGTTTACTTCCTTTCTTCTAAAATTTGATCAAGAAAGTATATGTGTGTGTGCGTGTGTGTATAAAATCTCTTAGTTTTTTTTTCCTAATAATTTTTATCTGTTTAAATTGCCTACATATTTAGGGGACAAATACCACAGCTTAATACACTTTCCTTTGTTCCCACAGAAAAAAATGTTCATGCATTTATTGTATCTTCCTTTCCCTAGGGATTTAATAGTAAAATTAAATAATTCCTTTAAACATAGAACAACACAGATGAAGAATGACATAGCTAATGTTAAAAATCCTGTAAGATATCATCCTATAAAGATCCCTCACATAACAAATCTCTTAGGAATTTTTCCAGCCTTATTTGAAAATGTCCTAAGTTATTTTTTTAACTGATATAGTACTGATGATAGATACACAGTATCTACATCTCCAGGCCCTTCATATGGGAAAACTATATAATTGACAACCAGAAGGTGAAGATTCTAGTTCCAGTTTTGTTACTAACTAGCTGTCAAAACTTGTACAAATCATTTCACCTCTTTGAATCTCATTTCCCATCTAACACAGGAGTTGGATAATCTCTAAGGATCCTTCAAGCTCTAAGATTTTATTAATTTTGTAGATAGGCAAGTAAAATGCCATATTTTATAGAAAATATCATGCTGACTAGACTTTCAGATGCTGCTTTTAAGAGTAATTCATATACTCAAAATGGTATCTGCTTTGGTTATGTGGATGTGAACGTGAATACATGTTAAATTCAAGGAATTTGGCCAATTTTATTAACTCAGGAAAATACAGATCTGCTGCTTTATAAATACTAACTGCTGATTATTGTGTTAAGACCCCTGAAAGACTGAGCAAATGGTAATAAACTGCTTCAGCTAAAAAACAGTGCCACCTAACTGGCGAGGTGCAGAAATGTGGGTTCATTTCTGTTTATTTTTATCCATATCTGACTATGAAATCAGAAGGCACGCTTTAAGCCTCACTTCTCACCACTTTTCATTCATGTTGAGGGAAAAGGGTTGATAAATACACGTTTAGGGAATTCCCCGGCAGTCCAGTGGTTAGGCCTCTGTGCTTTAACTGCTCGGAGTGCAGATTCAGTCCCTGGTCCGGAAACCAGGATCCCACTAGCCTCGTGGGCAACAACAACAACAAAATAAAAATCAACACAAGGCACGGAAAGAGTATGCTTTCAATTGATTTACATTAACAAAAGCATATAAAAGTTTGCTTAAAATTAACAATTAGAAACTGAATGCACAGTGAAGCCAAATACCTGATTGTAAAACGTATAGTCCTTTTGAGCAAGATTAGGAAACTAATTAAAATGTATGAATTTTTAAAAGTATATGACTCAAAACCATGAATCATTAAACATGCGGAGTTTGAGCCATGTTGGGTCATCAAGATATTCGCTTTTATACATGATATAATTAACTTTGAACTTTTTGTATGAAACCTTATCTTTCTATTTTATGAACTTGAGAAAATCTGGCTAAAACCACTAAATTAAATTCACTTCGAATTTATGAGTATAATTATAGTTAATCCTTTAAAAAAAAAACCCTTTAAATCCATGAAAAAACCCAGAAGACAGTAAGAAAATTTAGGCTCATAAGGTCATCACATCATAAAGCTATTATTTTCTCAGCCCAAATTAAGGGCAGTGCCTCAAATAAAGAAGAGATTAATGATTACTGAAGCAAAACCCATTATAAACTGTCCAAAACTTAGACATTAGCTACTCTACAACAAGTATATAAGACACAAGTTAATGGTGTTTCAAAACAGGATGATAAACAAACAAAACAGGAATATATCTGATTCCCTTTCCCCAACAACGAGAACATCCAGAGTCTCACTGAGGCACGGTGTTCAGCTGGCTCTTTCATTGGTTACAATGCAAAGGCAATGTTTAGCAGAATTTACAAAGGACTGCTCTGTTTCTGAACAGACTTACACAGAGGTTTTCAAGTTGTTTAGTGCAGCTCCCTGAGGGGCAGGAGACAGGGAAGGGTTTAACCAGGGGAGGCAGCAGAGAGTCCATATAAAATGCAGTGCAATTTATGTATATAGAGAGAGATGCTTTCAAGGATGGTCAACAAAATGTTAACAGCTAGATCTCTCAACACGGAGGGACTTCACGCGAACTTTAACTTCTTTTTAGAAACACTGAGAATATACTAATATTACTTACATTTTTCATCACAAGAAGAAACATAAGGAAAGGATGGTTAAAACTACCACCACCAAAGACTAGAAAGCACTGGAGGAGAAGAATCCCAGTCACAGAAACAGGCTCAGATTCCTACAGGACACTCAGGGGGCAGAGGGGGAGGAACCGGGAAAGGTGGGGGTGAATGCACTGCCTGCGTAAAGAGCTCCAGAGCTGGACCAGGCAGAGACACTGGCGGGTGCGGCGCCAGCGCTCACGGCACATTTTCCTCTGAACCCACTCACTTGCCTGAATTGTAAAAACAAAATGACCTTAACGAAGACACTGCTAATCAGGATTTGGAAAAACAGAGACAACATTTTATTTATAATTTTGTAGAGCAGAATTTCTAGGCACCGAGTTTCCAGACAGGAGTAGGGGAGGAGAAGCAGCACACTATATATTTGATTTAGCAAATGAAAAAACTTCCAGTGAGATTCCGTTCTTCATTTGTCTTTTAAATGAAGATTCATAGTTCAAGTTCAATGGCTATAGCTTTATATAAAAAAAAAACTTTTTAAGCATAATTAAAGCTATAATGAAGACTGATCTATCAAGAATGGATTAGGCTACTCTCTAGGAGAAAGCAGAAAGGTATAATGCCAAATTCAGACTTAAATTGAAGAAAGTAGGGAAAACCACTAGACCATTCAGGTATGACCCAAATCAAATCCCTCATGATTATACAGTGCAAGTGACAAATAGATTCAAGGGATTAGATCTGACAGAGTGCCTGAAGAACTATGGAAGGAGGTTCATGACATTGTACAGGAGGCAGGTATCAAGACCATCCCCAAGAAAAAGAAACGCAAAAAAGCAAAATGGTTGTCTGAGGAGGCCTTACAAATCGCTGAGAAAAGAAGAGGAGCTAAAGGCAAGGGAAAAAAGGAAAGATTATACCCATTTGAATGCAGAGTTCCAAAGAATAGCAAGGAGAGGTAAGAAAGCCTTCCCCAGCAATCAATGCAAAGAAATAGAGGAAAACAATAGAATGGGAAAGACTAGAAATCTCGAGAAAATTAGAGATACCAAGGGAACATTTCATGCAAAGATGGGTACAATAAAGGACAGAAACAGTATGGACCCAACAGAAGCAGAAGATATGAAGAAGGGGTGGCAAGAATACACAGAAGAACTATATAAAAAAGATCTTCATGACCCAGATAACCACAATGGTGTGACCACTCACCTAGAGCCAGACATCCTGGAGTCTGAACTCAAGTGGGCCTTAGGAAGCGTCACTATGAACAAAGCTAGTGGAGGTGATGGAATTCCAGTTGAGCTATTCCAAATCCTGGAAGATGATGCTGTGAAAGTGCTGCACTCAATATGCCAGCAAATTTGGAAAACTCAGCAGTGGCCACAAGACTAGAAAAGGTCAGTTTTCATTCTAATCCCAAAGAAAGGCAGTGCCAAAGTGTGCTCAAACTACCACACAACTGCACTCATCTTACACGCTAGCAAAGTAATGCTCAAAATTCTCCAAGCCAGGCTCCAACAGCACATGAACTGTGAACTTCCAGATGTTCAAGCTGGATTTAGAAAAGGTAGAAGAACCAGAGATCAAATTGCCAATATCCGCTGGAGTACAGGAAAAGCAAGAGAGTTCCAGAAAAACATCTACTTCTGCTTTATTAATTATGCCAAAGCCTTTGACTGTGTGGAACACAACAAACTGTGGAAAATTCTGAAAGAGATGGGAACACCAGACCACCTGACCTGCCTCCTGAGAAACCTGTATGCAGGCAAGAGGCAACAGAAGAACTGGACATGGAACAACAGACTGGTTCCAAATTGGGAAAGGAGTACAATAAGGCTGTATGTTATCACCCTGCTTATTTAACTTCTATGCAGAGTACATCATGCGAATGCTAGGCTGGATGAAGCACAAGCTGGAAGCAAGATTTCCGGGAGAAATATCAATAACCTTAGATATGCAGATGACACCATCCTTATGGCAGAAAGCGAAGAACTACTAAAGAGCCTTTTGATGAAAGTGAAAGATGAGAGTAAAAAAGTTGGATTACCATTCAACATTCAGAAAACTAAGATCATGTCATCCGGCCCATCGCTTCATGGCAAATAGATGAGGAAACAATGGAAACAGTGAGAGATTTTATTTTGGGGGGCTCCAAAACACAGAACTGTACAAAAAAGATCTTCACAACCCAGATAATCATGATGGTGTGATCAGTCACCTAGAGCCAGACATCCTGGAATGTGAAGTCAAGTGGGCCTTAGAAAGCATCACTATGAACAAAGCTAGTGGAGGTGATGGAATTCCAGTTGAGCTATTCCAAATCCTGAAAGATGATGCTGTGAAAGTGCTGCACTCAATATGCCAGCAAATTTGGAAAACTCAGCAGTGGCCACAGGACTGGAAAAGGTCAGTTTTCATTCTAATCCCAAAGAAAGGCAATGCCAAAGAATGCTCAAACTACCGCACAATTGCACTCATCTCACACGCTAGTAAAGTAATGCTCAAAATTCTCCAAGCCAGGCTTCAGCAATATGTGAACCGTGAACTTCCTGATGTTCAAGCTGGTTTTAGAAAAGGCAGAGGAACCAGAGATCAAATTGCCAACATCCGCTGGATCATAGAAAAAGCAAGAGAGTTCCAGAAAAACATCTATTTCTGCTTTATTGACTATGCCAAAGCCTTTGACTGTGTGGATCACAATAAACTGTGGAAAATTCTGAAAGAGATGGGAATAGCAGACCACCTGATCTGCCTCTTGAGAAATTTGTATGCAGGTCAGGAAGCAACAGTTAGAACTAGACATGGAACAACAGACTGGTTCCAAATAGGAAAAGGAGTTCGTCAAGGCTGTATATTGTCACCCTGTTTATTTAACCTATATGCAGAGTACATCATGAGAAACGCTGGACTGGAAGAAACACAAGCTGTAATCAAGATTGCCGGGAGAAATATCAATAACCTCAGATATGCAGATGACACCACCCTTATGGCAGAAAGTGAAGAGGAACTCAAAAGCCTCTTGATGAAAGAGAAAGTGGAGAGCGAAAAAGTTGGCTTAAAGCTCAACATTCAGAAAACGAAGATCATGGCATTCGGTCCCATCATTTCATGGGAAATAGATGGGGAAACAGTGGAAACAGTGTCAGACTTTATTTTTCTGGGCTCCAAAATCACTGCAGATGGTGACTGCAGCCATGAAATTAAAAGACACTTACTCCTTGGAAGGAAAGTTATGACCAACCTAGATAGCATATTCAAAAGGAGAGACATTACTTTGCCAACAAAGGTTCGTCTAGTCAAGGCTATGGTTTTTCCAGTGGTCATGTATGGATGTGAGAGTTGGACTGTGAAGAAGGCTGAGCGCCGAAGAATTGATGCTTTTGAAGTGTGGTGTTGGAGAAGACTCTTGAGAGTCCCTTGGACTGCAAGGAGATCCAACCAGTCCATTCTGAAGGAGATCAGCCCTGGGATTTCTTTGGAAGGAATGATGCTAAAGCTGAAACTCCAGTACTTTGGCTACCTCATGCGAAGAGTTAACTCCTTGGAAGACTCTGATGCTGGGAGGGATTGGGGGCAAGAGGAGAAGGGGACGACAGAGGATGAGATGGCTGGATGGCATCATTGACTTGATGGACATGAGTCTGAGTGAACTCCGGGAGTTGGTGATGGACAGGGAGGCCTGGTGTGCTGTGATTCATGGGGTCGCAAAGAGTCGGACACGACTGAGCAACTGATCTGATCTGATCTGATCTGAAAATCACTGCAGATGGTGACTACAGCCATGAAATTAAAAGACGCTTGCTCCTTAGAAGAAAATCTATGACCAACCTAGTCAGCATATTAAAAAGCAGAGACATTACTTTGCCAACAATGGTCCATCTAGTAAATGCTATGGTTTTTCCAGTGGTCATGTATGGACTTGAGAGTTGGACTATAAAGAAAACTGAGCACCGAAGAATTGATGCTTTTGAACTGTGGTTTTGGAGAAGACTCTTGAGATTCCCTTGGACCACAAGGAGACCAAACCAGTCTATCCTAAAGGAAATCAGTCCTGAATATTCATTGGAAGGGCTGATGCTGAAGCTGAAACTCCAACACTTTGGCTACCTGATGTGAAGGGCTGACTCACTGGAAAAGACCCTGATGTTGGGAAAGATTGAAGGCAGGAGGAGAAGGGAACGACAGAGGATAAGATGGTTGGATGGCATCACTGACTCAATGGATATGAGTTTGAGCAAGCTTTGGGAATTGGTGATGAACAGGGAAGCCTGGCATGCTGCAGTCCATGGAGTCGCAAAGAGTCGGACATGACTGAGCAACTGAACTGAACTGATAATATAGGTACGTGTATAACATATAAAAAGTTCTCTGAAAATGTTTAAAATAAATCAAAACTTAAAAGAGCTTAAGTTTCAGTTATTGAGAAAGTTAAGTCAAACATGATGCTAAGTAGCGGAGGCACTGCTCTACTAACACTGCTGTTTATGCCATGTGCAATGTCAGAGAGCATGGCACTTACTCATTGACATGGTCCCGTTTGAGCTAATTATCAAAATAAATCAACTCAAACTTCTACTGTGCTAACTGACTCACTGTATTATATCACCTTATTTATAACTGTAGCCTCTCGCATAAGAGTATTCAACTCCTGGCCTCACTCAAATTGTTAAACTCTTTCCTACATCCCAGTAATGTGGCCCTGGCCCTCCTGGGCGCTGCTGTGTGGTGGCAGCAGCGTTCTCTGACTCCTGGGGACTCTGTAGTGGGGGCCACCACATCTGGCCAGGAGGTCGGAGACCTGCCTCTGGAAGCCGAGGCGGGACTGACCCCGCCCTGCTACTCAGGAGCTCTGAGCATCCGTTTCCTGATACAGGACTGTTCTGGAGCACCGTAGGTACTGACATACAGTCAATGCTGGGTGAAATGTCTGCTGTGTGCCCTCCCTGGATGCTGCAAGTTCAGGAAGATTCTGGGCACCGTCAGCCCTGCCACTGACCAGTTTTACGGTTTTGGGGACACTGGGCAAACTCTCAGAGCTTCAGTTTACTCGTATGGACATGGCAGACAGCACCGACCACGACTGGAACTAATTCACAGGCAGGGTGCGTCTCAAAGCCGTTGCTGGTGAGGGTGCTGATCTCAGGCCTCCGAGGAGCTGGGGGCGTGAGAGGGCCTAAGGCCAACGCGGGTCTGCCCCTTTGGCTACAGACTCCAGAGCAGGGGAAAGACAGGAAAATGCAGACGGTTAGCAAGGCAGGTCTGTGCTCTGTGTGGGCACCCGTACTACTCATACAGTGCATTTCAACACTCGACCAGGCCAAGCTTGTGTTATCTGACACACAGGTCCTGCTGGAAACTCAGAACCACCACCTCACAGGCAGTCTATTTGTTAATTTTTTTAGGCAGTTAATTTTGAGTGGAACCAGTAATAATGGAGATCATGAGAAAAACTTAGACCTTGGCGCTGCTCATATTTATTAATGAATTACCTAGCAGCACTGTTATTTATAATTCAAAAAAGCATTTTCCCCCCTGTTGTTTAGAAGGATATTAATAATCATTATGTTCTGTTCTGAGGCTGGTTATAGTTAGTACAGTTACTGACAAATTGTACCCAAAGGGGCAGTATTTTAGAGAGGATAAAAGGAGAAGATAAAAACCCAGTAGGGTTTGGAGTCAGCAATGAAAATACTCATCAGAACAGTAATAGAAAATACTAACTCTGTGTATAGTGGCGGGACAGTGTAATTCATGATCACTGTACAACCATAAGCAATCTGTTACGATTTCAAGAGAAAACAATCGCAGTGACAGGGGCAACAGAACAGTCGGCTGGCACTGAATCAAGGTGTAAAAGCTTCTCAAAATGTTAAAAAAAAAAAGGAAATGGATAATTCAGAGCAATAATTTTGCACTTTTAAATGATAATGATAAGAAACCATTATTTCTTTTTCAAGATCATAATTTCAAAACAACCATGGACCGCACGCCTTTTGGGCCCTTCTGACCAGTGTTTTGTAAATTCACACGACCACTGACAGCGTGAGAGACAAAACGTCCTTTTTGAAAACTATGCTGTCCTTAAACGTTCATTTACATGAAATCCATCTCTTACCATGGCTCTGCGGTGAGAGCTCCGAGGCAACCACGCTGGGGTCAGACACCCAGGCTCCCTCGAGGCCTGTCCTCGCACTAAGTCGTGGCCAAGAGCAAGCCACGTCAAGTCACACTGTCAGCCACGGTTTCTTCATTGTCAACTAACACCTGCCCTGTTCGATCATGATGAGATGATGTAAACTCTACGTGGAAAACTACAAATGCCAGGCAAAAGTGGAGCGCGTGTCTGCGCCTACAGTTACACATGACAGTCCAACAGAAACAACAACTTACAGTTAACCACAGCCAAGCTCTAGGAAGCACAAGCTCCGTGCCCGGCACTGAGCCCTAGCCATGTGGATCTCAGGACAGCTCTGCGAGGTGTGAACACTCACCCCTTGCCCTTCTCGTGGTAAGTATGAGATACCTGAGGCTTAAAGACATGAAGTGCCTTGCCCCAAATTAGACACAACTGGTGACTGTGAGTCCTGCGTGCGCTCCCCCGCACTGGACAGTCCCCAAGCACGTCAAGCACCAAGTGAGGAGGCTCTGAGAACGGCTTCCCTTCTGCCGGCCCACCAGCACGGGGCACAGACGCCCCGGGTACTGTGAGAGCCACAAGCGTTCCTGCTCACACCTGTCAGGACAACCGATGCCAATTCCGGGCTTGGAGAATAAAAAGGAAACCTTTCACACATCAATAAGCAAAGAGAGATGAATACAGAAAGAATATATCTCTTTTTATTGTAATAGTTGGCAAAGAGAAAGTTGAAGCTTTAAAGAAATTCAGTATCCTTTGGTTGTTCTTACGCAAACTGGATCAACGTTATAGGTTTAATCCTTGATTGGGGGAAATCAAATCAAAAGGAAAATCATAAAGCATTGTTTAGAAAGCTAATATAATATATATATTTTTAAAATTCTTTACTTTTAATTGGAGGATAGTTGCTTTACAATATTGTGTTGGTTTCTGCCATGTATCAACATGACTCAGCCACAGTCACCCACAGGGAACGTAGTCACCCTAAGGGGACATGTGTATGTCCCCTCCCTCTTGAACTTCCCTCCCGTCTCCCACTCCATCCCACACCTCTAGGTTGTCACAGACCACCAGGTATCAAACAGCAAATTTCCAAATTTTACTTACGGTAATGTGTATATTTCAATGCTCAACATCTCATTATTAGGGAAATGCAAATCAAAACTACAATGAGGCATCACCTCACACCCTTCAGAATGGTTATCATCAAAAAATCTACAAACAATAAAAGCTGGAGAAGGTATGGAGAAAAGGGAATCCTCTTGCACTGTTGGTGGGAATGCAAAATGATACAGCCACTATGGAGAACAGTACGGAGGAGAGTCCTTAAAAAAACTAGGAATAAAATTACCACATGATCCAACCCCACTACCGGGCATATACCCTTAGGAAGCCATAACTGAAAAAGACACGTGTCCCAACATAACATTAGGCATTTTAGATTAAGCATATGCTAACTAAATGCAGATGTAAAACCAGTGATAAGTGAGGAATTTCACAGTGAATTGTAAAAAACAGATTCAAAGGCAGGGTTAGATTCTTTGTGTTTAACCACCAATTTTTTAAAAAGTCATCATCATAAACTTTGGGATTGACATAAAATATACCCCCCAAAATAAAGTAAACTCACCTTTGGTTTTTTGATCAGCAGCCTGGAAAAAAAAAAAAATCAAACTCTTTAGGAATACTGTGTAGAATGTATACATTCACTGAAAGTGTATAAGCAGACTTTAATATTAGAAACTTTAGAAACAAGTTTTTGCCCAATTACTTTATTAAAGTTTATTACTGGGAAAAAATTTATTACTAGGAAAAAATAATTGTCTACACGCTATTTTGTGCCAATATTGACCCAAAGGCAAAACAATCTATCTGGAAGCTCATTTAAGCTCTATATTTTAATACAGACTAAAACATAAACAGTTTTAACTATAAGATACATTAAATCAGGCAAGAACAAAGTAAACAGTGTAATTTGTACATTAAATGCCCTAAAATTCAAGCCTGATGGTAAGAATTACAGCAGGACTTTAAATTGTAATATTTACTATAGAAGTCGTAAAAGAACACTTGCCAAAGCTGCAAATATTATTTCTAGCTTTTCTAACAAAATCAGTTAAATGGGCCTTGCACATGGTTGTTTTGGACAGTTCAGTTTAAATAAAATAGCAT
Organism: Bos indicus x Bos taurus; assembly: GCF_003369695.1. Lineage (NCBI taxonomy): Eukaryota > Metazoa > Chordata > Mammalia > Artiodactyla > Bovidae > Bos > Bos indicus x Bos taurus. Next base: position 55,207,004 of record NC_040094.1, read on the forward strand.
GGAGATTCTTTACTACCAGTGACTAAAAGTAAACTCAAAATCCTTCAAAACACAGCTCTAATACTTCTTTTAAAGACATTTTGTGGTTGTCACCCTTTATCTATGTCACCAGCACTCTAGAGAGAGCGTGCTGCTGCTGCTGCTAAGTCGCGTCAGTCGTGTCCAACCCTGTGCGACCCCAGAGACGGCAGCCCACCAGGCTCCTCTGTCCCTGGGATTCTCCAGGCAAGAATACTGGAGTGGGTTGCCAGTTCCTTCTCCATAGATTGAGCATACCAAATTTCAAAAGCATTAACCTGAACCTCTGTCATGTAATGGCTATGATAACGCAGTGAGACACAGAGTGGCTAGAAAACAATGGAGTAGGAACTCCAGCCAAACCTTTTTCTGAGCACCTTCCTTCTTTTTCTTTTCTTCCTGCTTTTTCTTTTTCTTTTCTTCCATCAAATGTTCCTCTTTTTGTGTTTCTTGTTCTTTCTCCCTATTAAAAATAAAGAAAAGTGGTATTAGCCTAATGTCCATTTAAAATCAATGATTTAAAATGAAAAAAAACAAAACAAAACATTAGCTGCCAAAAGTTGCAAGTCAAGCAAAGTTCCACGCATGGTACGAAGAAGGATATTTTGAGGAGAGGCGTTAGACATGGCCGGTCACCCCCCGCCCCCTCCAGGGATCCACTTCTCTGTAGGTGCCAGAGCACACTGCCACCGGCGGCAGCCATTCACTCGGCCCACATCTGCTGAACACCAACCTTCTAGCAGGCAGTGCACCAGGCATTAGAAGACAAGATGGAGAAAAAGACATAGTCCCTACAGTCCAGCTCCAGACCAGTATTTCTGTCTCAGGGACCACCATCATCACACTTTCCAGATTAAAATTGCAGACTCCTGGGTCCCACTCTAGAACAACCAAGTCAGAGTCTTTGGAGGCGATTCTTAGGCACACCTTGTTTGTTCGACAAACCAATTGTTTTTTAAACAGAGCTCCCTACACAGCATGGGGAGCTGCTGGAAGGGTACATTGAACACAGGACCGAGCAACTCCCGAAGAGTAGGCGGCTTATGAGCTACAGCTTAACGTCGCAGAAGTGTCTTGGCTGGCACAGGGTGGGCTGTTGTCGGTTATCAACTCACCGCCTGTCAGCTCCAGATTCACCCTCCAGCACACGCCATGCAATGATGGATGTGTTCCCTTAAGCCCTTCTTCCCTGTGAGCGCCATGCAGAAGTTTCCCAGTGCAGGGCCCCAGAAGGACCTGCAGGAGCCAGGGGCTGGCCCGCTGTGAGGTCAGCATGTGGCTCGGAGGACCCCTGGGGAAGACTCTGGCCACGGAGCGAGAAGGGGCAGCCTCCTAGCAACCCTGCAGCTCTGGCGTGATCCAAGGTTGGCTTCCAGTGACCCTGTCAGCACACACCCTGCAGGCCTCCTGCTGCTTGCCACGCTCCCACTCCAGTCTCTATGGTCTTCTCCCCATGATGCGGCCGTGGCCTTCCTGATGGGGATGCCACGTGCTCTGTGCCCACGGCACTGACCCTGCCCCTTTGCGCACCAGCATGCCCGGCCATCAGCAGCAGCTCACACCGGGAAGGCTGCCACCAGGGGCCCCTACTCCTGTGTACCCGTGTGATGGGCTACTGGTGGCGGCTCTCCCCAGCTGGAGGAGCACTTCCTGTGACCACCAACTGCCCACTGGCTGACCTGGGCGATGCGGGGAGCCACTCTGCCACCCAGGGGGCTGCACTACTGCTTCTTCAGGGGGGGTGAGCCCCAGCCTCGGGGAGGGCCCCCTCCAATTGGGCCTTCCTCAGGCTCTCTCCCTCAGCCCTAGCTAGCACATGGTCTTCTAGAGTTCCTCTCTTACCACAGTTTAATTGGGCTTCCCCTAGTGGCTCAGTGGTAAGGATTCTGCCTGCAATGCAGGAGCAGCAGGAGACGTGGGTTCAATTCCTGGGTCGGGAAGATTCCCTGGAGGTAGGACATGGCAACCCACTCCAGTATTCTTGCCTGGAGAATTCCGTGGACAGAGGAGCCTGGTGGGCTACAGTCTATGGGGCTGCAAAGAGTTGGACATGACTGAAGAGACTTAGCATGCACAATTTAATTATTCTTATAATAGACATTCCCTGTTGATATTGCCATGCAGTCTCTGCCTCCTCAGTGGGCCCGGACTGACACAGGTGGGAAGGAGGACTTAACAGAATAAGAAGGAACAACACACACAAAAGCCTCAGCACAACAGCACTATCCACCCAGCACTGTTGTTTAATTTCTTAATTTTGAAGTTTGTTTTTAACTTGTAAAAGTGCTTACGACTACTGCACGCATAGGGGATCTCAACCTAGCGTCAGTCTGTATATATCTGAGTAACATCATAAGGAAAATAATTTAAATCAGCTTGATGGAGGGGGCACCTAAGAGACTGTCCTTGTTGGGCTCAGTTGTGTTCAACTGTTCGTGATGCCACGGACTGCAGCCCACCAGTCTCCTTTGTCCACGGGATTTCCTGAGCAAGAATACTGGATCCTGCATTTTTAAGCCACCAGGAAAGCCCACCTAAGAGATTAGTCTTCCTTTAAAACAGTGGTTCTTGGCCTCTCATCAGAACCACCCAGGAAGCGGACTTCCCTGGTGGTCCAGTGGTTAAGAACCTGCCTCCTTAAGGCAAGGGCTGTGGGTTCGATCCCTGGTGGGGAAGGGGAAGTAAGATCCCACCTGCTATGGGGCAACTAAGCCTATGAGCTAATGAAAACCCAGGGCAGCAAAAAAAAAAAAAAAAGCAACTTTTTTCACAGAACGACCCCCCTTCCTCCACAAACTTCCAATGCCGAGGCTGCAACTGTTTTCAGTGAGATCAGGGAACGGAACTCAGACATCAGGAGTTTTATTTAAAAGCTTCCAGATGACTCCAATGTCCAGCCAAGGTTGAGAAACAACTTTTAGAAGGAGGTCAGTACAGTTCTCAAGCTTGGGAAACGTTCATTATCTAAGGTAATACCTTCTAGGAATCTTTTCAGGTTAAAAGGTGCAGAGACACTAAGAAATCTGTGTTTAAATATTCTTTCAAAGCACAGTCAAGCTCCGCGAATGATGCACTGGTGCTGGAATCACCACGCAGTTGCCACATGTCTAGGGAAAAAGGGAACAAATAAAAACTAGGAATGCCATGACTGCTGAAGGAAAGTTACATGGCTCAAAATAGCCAGGAGTTAAAACTCCCCTCCAGGTCCTCCCCACCATTCTATGCAAAACAAAGAACTCTCTCACCCGAAGGGGGGAAAAAAAGAAAAGGACATTAAGGTTGATTAAGCCCAGCTCCCAGCCAGTCCAGCCTCTGGCCGATCTCCAGGATTCCTTGTCCCAGCCGTTTAAGAGATAACTACTCCGAAAAACCTTGGAGAAGAACAGGCCGCCTGAAGACAGCAGCTTTCCACATATATGCCTATATATACTACTCTTCTCTTGGGCTAGTGCAGCAGCTCGCTAATCTGGCTGCTGCCCCTTCCCGCTTCATTAAAGGTGATCTGTTCCTGGAAAGTGCCGGTCTTGGTCTTGTTCCGAACCTCGCCTTCTCTAACTCCCTTACCCTACAGCTGCCCCACTTGTGCATGCTTTCTTAATCTACAGCACAATGAAAGCCTTCAATTATCTTCTGATATCAAATTTAATAAGGTAGGCAAGTAGAGCTACCTTTTAAAAAAAGGTATTCTATAGAAGATGGAATAAAAATGATTTTTGCTTAATTTTATTACTCTGAAAGTTATATTAATTAGAACCACCTATTCCCCTAGCAGTACAGTTTAGGGGCTTCCCCTGTGGCTCAGCTGGTAAAGAATCTACCTGCAATTCGGGAGACCTGGGTTTGATCCCTGGGTTGGAAGATTCCCTGGAGACAGGAAAGGCTACCCACTCCAGTATTTTTGCCTGGAGAATTCCATGGACTATACAGTCGCAGAGTTGGACAGGACTGAGCGACTTTCACTTTCATGGTATTGAAACAAAATGCTGAAAATAAACATCTCATGTAGCCCTGAGGTACCTTACACTTTCCTGCCTGAGGTCATGTTTCTGTGACTAAAGCATGATTCAAATGTTTGAACTTTAAGAAAATTTCATCTAATATTCCACCTAACTAGCACTACTTTCTTCTATCTCCTGGTATACAATTTATGCCATTTTTCATTTGTAATTTTTTTTAACAGCATTGAATCTCACTTTTATTTATAAAGTAATACATGCTCATGAGAAAGCATAAAGAGTACAAAAGATATGTAGCAAAAAGAGATTCTTCCTTCTCCAGGGTTCACAGGCTCTCTCCATGGAGATAACACACACTAAGAACATTCTCGATGTGACTGTATAGTCGTGTACCTTTAAAAATGCCTGCATTCTTGTATCTTGACTTATCAATTTGAGATGTTAACAGTTTGCTGCTGCTGCTGCTGCTAAGTCACTTCAGTCATGTCCAACTCTGTGCGACCCCACAGACACAGCCCACTAGGCTCCTCTGTCCCTGGGATTCTCCAGGCAAGAACACTGGAGTGGGTTGCCATTTCCTTCTCCAATGCATGAGAGTGAAAAGTGAAAGTGAAGTCGCTCAGTCCTGTCTGACTCTTCACTACCCCATGGTCTGCAGCCTACCAGGCTCCTCCATCCACGGGATTTTCCAGGCAAGAGTACTGAAGTGGGTTGCCATTGCCTTCTCCGATTAACAGTTTAATTTCTACTATGACGGAAGTGGATGTGGTTCTTCAGTACCCCAGTCTTCCACCCTATCACCTGTTGTTCAGTCGCTCGGTCGTGTCCGACTCTTTGTGACCCCATGGACTGCAGCACGCCAGGCTTCCCTGTCCTTCACTGTCTCCTGGAGTTTGCTCAAGCTCAAGTCCATTAAGTTGGTCACTGCTGCTGCTGCTGCTGCTGCTAAGTCACATCAGTCGTGTCCAACTCTGTGCGGCCCCATAGACGGCAGCCTACCAGGCTCCCCGTCCCTGGGATTCTCCCTGCAAGAATACTGGAGTGGGTTGCCATTTCCTTCTCCACTATGAAATTAAATCAATGAATGGCATTTGCTTTAAAAGCAGTATGTTAATGTTCGATGCAGAGCTAGGTAGTACACGTTGTGGACATTTAACCTGTGTAGCTGCTTTTCCCAGAGTTCCTAGTTGTCTTTCTTTCCCTCTTGCTCTATCCTCCCTATAAAAGTTCTGTTTTTGGTTTTTACATATCCGCCCTCCTCCAGTTTAACAACAGGAGCCCTCTCCTCAACCACATGGCCCAAACTCCCTTCAGAGCCCTGGTCCAGGTCCGCTCTGTGCTGGGAGCACTATGCTAGGGTTTTCTAAGATCCTCCAGTCATTTCATTTTTTAAAAAATTTTAATTGTGGTAAAATATACATAAAATCTGCCATCTTAAACCATTTTTACGTGTAAAGTTACAGTCCCATGGTTGTATAACCCATCTCCAGAACTCTTTCCATCTCGTAAAACTGAAACTCTGCCTATGAAATAACTCCCCACTATCCCCCCCATCCCCAGGCCCAGACAACCACCCGTTCTATTTTCTGTTTTTATTAATTTGCCTATCCTAAGTACCACACTGTGGTTTTGATTTGCATTTCCCTCCTGATAGTGGTGTCAAGCATCTTTTCACATGCTCTGGGACCTTTGTATCTCTTTCTGGAGCCTGCTTTCATTATGATTTAATTGTTCCTTATATGTAACTCTGTATCACTGTGTCATTTCCATCAGTGCAGTGGGAAAGGAGAAAACAGACTAAGCAGAAGGAACAGTGTGTGCAAACTCATCACTGCCCACCCATGAATGCTGACCTGAACTTATTAACTCCATCATCCTGTGACCTCCCTTGTCTTCCTCCTTGAATGATGCCCTCAATTATGCTGGAATTGAGCATAAATTCTAGGTCGAGAATCAAGTTTGAAGGCACCACGCCCCTGCATTCCAGCATCTGCTACCTACTTAAGAGATGTCTGATGTCGTTTTGCTTTTTAGTTCTTTCTAGGTGATTTCCTCCCAAAGCTTCCTGTCACCCCCAGGATTCTGAAATTTCATGATGATGTGCACTTCAGTGTCTTTCTCCGCCATTACTGGTGCTTAGTATTTGGCTGATGTTTTCAATATAGAGGTGGTACTTTCGGTTCTCTGCTTTATTGAAAACATCTTCTGCTTTCTGAACAACATATTAAGTCTATTAGATGGATCATCATAATTTACCTTTATGTTTTCTACTCTTTTTTTGCTACTGTTGCTCTCAATTTTTAAAGACTTGATCCTTCAAGTCCTTCTACTGAGTTTCCTATTCCATGACATTACAATTTTACATTAACTTTCTTGTTTTTTAGTTGCTCTTTTCCCACACCACTGTGTTCTTGTTTTATAGATACAAGTCACTTTTTTTATGCTAGCTGAGGGGATTAATTAGAGTTTATCTGAAGTTCTTTCAATTTTCTGCATTGTTTGTTTCCTTTCTGGACACTACCTCCCTAAGGAGGCTCCCTTTGATGTGAATCTTTTCTCAATTGTCTGGTCATCTTTGGTTTGACCATTCAAGGTACCAAAAAACCAATTAGTACACAGGGAGCTCAACCTGGTGCTTGGTGACAACAACCTAGAAGGGTGGGATGGGGTGGGAGGTGGGAGTGAGGTTCAGGAGGGATGGACTACGTATACCTACGGCTGATTCATGGTGATGTACGGCAGAAACCAACCCAACATTGTAAAGCAATTATCCTCCAATTAAAAATAAATAAACTGATTCGTTTTGAGTGCATGGGGCTGGACTTGCTTCCTCATGGGCTTTGCTTTAGGAAGACTGGTTGGGGAGCTGGCTAGTTTGCTAAAGTAGCCTCAAAGAACAAAACATGCAGCCTTTCCCTTGATCACAAAGGGTGAATAAAGAGTGTTTTATTCAAAGTATTAACTACTAGATCTTAAGCATCCAGAACTGCTCAAACATTAGATGTCACTATTCTACATTCTGACCATAACCTCCTACGCTTACTCCTGTTTCCACTGCACCCGTTCATTATCTTTACGGAAACCTCCTGTTCCCTGACTTCCACTTCCTTGTCAGCTATTTTCATCTGCTCCTTTCCTAGAAAGCCTAAACCTAAGATCATCTCATATGTTCACTACACAACTAGCATGTGCTATTTACCATGGTAGGTAGGCATCAGGGACAAACACAAGGGCTGACTCACTTAACAGATACTCTCTGAACAGTGGCAGTATAAGCCCTCTGGGATCACAGCAGTGACAAGGACGGGTTAATACGCTTTTCAGGCTATTCATATAAATAATGCCTCAAACAAATGATGACTATTACAACAGTGAGATGACACAATGCAATGAGAGCTTAGAAGTCTGCTGGGTGACGCCCCCCTGCTCATGTTATCTGGTAGAGCTAAGGCCCTGCTTTTAGGGAACACTGTGTGTTTCCTCCTGTACTCTGGGCTGTAAGTACCTTGGGGGCAGGACTGTCTTCTGTCTCTGTGGCACTGAGAAAAAAAGCCTGTCATCATGCAGGACATTGCTGGTACCAATTTCTGGTCCATAAACTCAGGTGAAAAAAAATTTTTTTAACATTTTTATTTGCCGCATCAGATCTTGCCTTGTAATGCTCAGACTCACTGGTTGCAATGCGCCCGCTGAGCTGTTCTGTAATGTGTGGCATCTTACTTCCCCAACCAGGAATCGAACTCGTGTCCCCTGCATTGCAAGGTGGACTCTTAGCTCCTGGACCACCAGGGAAGACCCTCAGGTGAAATTTATACTGGAAGAACATCTTCAATAAGTGTACTTTCTTTCCCAGGGAAACTTTATTTCCTGAAATGACCAAGTAATATTTAATACATTTCTATCTACCTTTTGAGGCTAGTAAAATATTATAAACTGTATTTTTTTTTTTTCCTGTGTGGAGAAGTTGTGAGGTGGATTTACAAGTCAAGCTGTATGGGAAATAAAGAAGAGGGATGGCCAGGTTGGGAAAACTGCATTTTAAAATTTTAATTAAAAAATATTTATTTGGCTGCACAGGGTCTCAGTTATGCACAAGGGATCTTTATCTAGTTCCCTGAACAGGGATTGAACTCCAAGGCCACTGGACCACCAGGGAAGTTGCTTAAGTTAAATTTCAACTTAAAACTTTCATTTAAATATATATGGTTTTACACACAAGTGTAAATATAATCTTATGCATTTTTCCCAATATAAACTTTGCTTTTGTTTCTCATTTGCCTGGCATCCCCTTACTCACTTTCTTCTCTCTCCACACCCAAGTCAGCGGTCCACTCTCCTCCGCCTCCCTTCCAGATAACCGATGAAGCCACTGAGTTCATATTCTTCTGAGCCTTTTGCCACGTTCATGTAATTATATGGAATCATACACATTTATGTATTTTTGCAAAGGATTTTATCTGATCATTGTTTTGTCATACAGAGATCGTGTTATATACCTTTTTTTGCATCTTGTTTTCCTCATTCAATGTGTCTCTCTCTTTCCTCATCCATTCTCCCAACTGACAGACCTGGTCTATTTAATGATGATATCTCATTATTACTTTATTTTGCATTTCTCTGGCTATTAGCGAGACTTAGCACTTCTTTTCCTTTCTTTTAAAAAAAAAATCTTTTACTTTTGGCTACATCAGAGCTTAGCTGCGGCACGCGGGCTCTTCACTGCAGCACACAGGCTTCTCTCTAAGCTGTGGTGCGGCAGCTTAGCAGCCCCACGGATATGGGAGCTTGGGCTTCCCAAGTGGCGCCAGTGGTAAAAAATCTGCCTGCCAATGCAGGAGGTGCAGGAGACCCAGGAGTGATCCCTGGGTCAGGAAGATCCTCTGGAGGAGGAAATGGCAACTCACTTCCAGTATTTGTGCCTGGAAGATTGCATGGGCAACAGAGCCTGGTGGGCTACAGTCCATGGGGTTGCAAAGAGTCAGACCAGACTGTGACTGAGCACGCACGTGTGTGAGATCTTAGTTCCCTGACCAGGGATCAAACCCACAACTCCTGCTTTGAAAGGCAGATTCTTAACCACTGGACCACCAGGGAAGTCCCTAATCTATCATTTCTAATGGCTACAAAATATTAGATCAGATCAGATCAGTCACTCAGTCGTGTCCGACTCTTTGCGACCCCATGAATCGCAGCACGCCAGGCCTCCCTGTCCATCACCAACTTTCGGAGCTCACTACAAAATATACCATGGTGTAAATGTTATCATATTCTATTTTGCTTTAAGTCTTATTAAATGTTACAATATTGCTCCTGGTTTTTTATGTCTTGGTGTTTTGGCAGTGAGGCCTGTGGAATCTCAGCTCCCTGACAAGGGATCAAACCCAAACGCCTGCACAGGAAGGTAAAGTCTCAACCACTGGACCACCAAGGGAAGGCCCCCATACTCTACCCTGTTATTCCTCTATTTATACACATTCACTTCATTTCTAGTTTACCACCACCACAATAACTCCAGCTTTAGTCTATCTGGCTTCTGCTAAAGAAAACAGCATTGCTTCGATTAGTGGTACAGTTTATGCTTCAGGAATAGTGGAAACTAGGAAAAGAGAAATCTGATATGGGGCTCAACTTCAGGACCCAGAGCAAGTCTGAAGGGCCAAAGTGGACATAGATTATCTGTGCTTTGTGTGGGGAGACATACAGTAATGTGTCCCTACTCTACTGAATGCTATTGGAAAGAAAATATTTTTAATAATCTGGATTTTCAAGATGCATATTTCTTTTATTCTCAAATAGTTTAGCAACCACCGGATTAGAAGGCTTTGGGTGGAGAAAGAAGCCACTTATATTTTGGAAGCAGCTAGAAAAAGAAGGGAGGGGAGGCAGGAGACTGCCTGTAAGTGGAGACTCTAGGTATCAATCATCTCAGTATTCCCAGTTAACTACACCTTCTCCCAGAGAAACATGGTTTGAAAGATGAAATTATGGCTGGAGATGTAGCTACCCTATGCAGAGGTATTCTAGGTGGAAAGTGTTCCAAATTCCAGTGTTTTATTAGTTAATTACTATCTTTTTGCATACACACAAAAGAGGGTGGGCTTGTTTTGGCTGGGAGGTTTAGTCACCAGAAACTGTAACCCAGTTCCACCTGTAGGACACATCACAGTTTATGCTCTGAAGTCATACTGGTTGGACTCCAATGTCATGTCATTAAAATATTCAGTAATTCAGTGTGTGTGCACGCACTAGCTAATTTAATTAGAATTTCCTGGCAGTGTTTATGTTAGGAATAAATGTTATCAGGCAAAATTGAAAAAGGAAGGGGAAAGAAGTGGTATCCTGTCCAGTCGTCACAGAAATATTTCAGGTTCTTAACTTTTCAGAATGTGTTTGAATACCTGCTATCTGTAAGGACATACTCGCTTACACCCTTCTAGGCAGTACGAAAAGGATAAGATGTATTAACAAAACAGCCTTAGACCTTGAAGGGGCACAGACTCTAACAGGAAAGTGACAGTGAGGCTGGAATTATGCTTAATACTCGACAGAGTATGGAAATAAACAGAATAATGGAGTAGACGGCTTAAGCTTGAGATTCAAAGTCACAGAACCAGGTTCTAAAGTAGGTCACTGGCATAGGAGGTCAAGAACCTGGAGTCTCAAGTATGGGCTGGATTGCATAAAAAACCCACACAGTTGTTCAGCATGATCCCAAGAGGTGGGGTAGAAAAGGGTACCACAGCTCTGACAAATATTAACAGGAGCAGAGGGTGGAAAGAAGAATTTTTATTTGAGGATCAAAGAATACTGTAGTCAAGGAGACTCTAAGGTCTCCTGCTGGTCACACCCTTGTATGATGCCCTCCCCATGAGCATGGGAGGAGCCTATGACTTGCTTCTCACCATTAGAATATGGCAAAGGTGATGGAATACCGCTTCCTTGACTACATTAGAAAGCTCCATCTGTGTTAGCAGACTTGCTTTAGCTCCCTTTCAGGGGTCAGCTTTGAAAAAATAGCTGCCATGAATTCTACTGCTACAAGGAAATGAATTCTGCCAACAGCCCAAGTGAGCGTGGAAACCCACCTTTCCCCAGTCAAGCCCTCTCTCCCATGAAAACCCAGCCCTGGCCTTGACTGCTAACCCATGCTTAGCCACCTCACCCTCAGAAATGGTGAAATAATAAATGTGCATTGCTTTCAGTTTGTGGTAGTCTGTTATGCAACATAAAAAACTAATTAGGTCATGCTGTAAGACTTTGGGGGCCACTCAAGATGGAATAAACCCACCACAGCCTCTCTGCTACTGACTATAACAAAAAACTGGATGAGGCACAATACACATACAAAAAAACCCAAACTGTCAAAAGTAAACAAAAGCCAGTCAGCCAGGTGGAGGAGTCCGAACTTGGGGAGGCGGCCGTATGGGGGCGAGCTTCTCACTTCCCCTTCTTCTCTTGCTGCCTATTTGTTGTTATTTTGACCGGAGGTCGGCTCTGGTCACAGAGCTGTGCTGTGGCGGCCCAGGCAGCTGACGCCAAAAGAACCTCATCTTTCTGAACAAAGAACTAGGAAAATGAGCTCCTGAGAGCTAGAGAGTGTGGCGGACCCAGAGAGCAATCGGCTGGAGGAGCCCCCCAGACTCTGTCCATCAACTTCCAGTTCCGGTTCCCCTTCGAGTCATGCATGTGTGTGACAGACCCCAAACAGGAGCAAAGGTTTGGAAAACTGAACTATAATTTCAACTACCCGTCCTGCTCCCCGCAGAGTCCTGAACTAACCCTTGAGTGGCACACACGTGGGCCCGGCCCAAGGCAGCACAGCATAGTGAAGCCTTGGGAAACTGAACGACCTTCGAATCACTACCCACACAGCGCCAGACGGGCTTTGTGGTCTGAACCTAACTGGCTTGATTGCCTGCTAAACAAAAACAAAATAAAGTAAGTAACAACAACAACAAAATCAACATGCTCCTGAGGAGTTTAATAGCACTCAAGGCCCATACAACATATCCAGAAGGTCCCGGATAAAACTCAAAATTACTCTTCATACAAAGAAACAGGAAAATGTGGCCAAACTGTCAGGACAAAACTCCGGGGATGCTAACTCCCAGGTGACCTGGCTGTTGGAATTATCAAAGCCTTTAAAAGTTATTATAACTATGCTCCAAGAGGCAAATAAAGGTAAATGCCCTGGAAACAAATGGGAACACAGATGTTCACAACAGATAAACAGAAACTATAAAACAGAACACAGTGGAAATTTTATTTATTCATTCACTTATTTTTCATTTTTTGGTTTGCAGGATCCTACTTCCCTGACCAGGGAGCAAACCCTTGTCCTTGGCAGCAAAAGCGCGGAGTCCTAATCACTGGACCACCAGGGAATTCCCTCAGGTGGAAACTTTAGAACTGAAAGACCAAATATCCGAATAAAAAACTTCACTAGATGGGCACAATGAAAGAATGGGTGAGAGAAGAGAATTTGTGAACTTAATTTGAGCACAAGAAATGATCTGATCTGAAGAACAGACAGAAAAGAGATAAGAAAGTGGAGTCTCAGGGAGCTGTGGGATAATACCAAAAGACCCAACACTCACGTCATTAGGGTTCAGAAGTAGAGGAGAAAAAGACTGGTGAAAAGTAGAGGAGAAAAATAAATCTGAGAAAATAATGGTGGAAAATGTCCCAAAGTTGGTGATATATATAAATTTACAGATTCAAAAAGCTGTGTAAACTCCAAATGAGATAAACTCAAAGAAAAACCACACTCAGACATATCGTAATATTAAGTACAAGCAGCCAGATTCAAACGGATATGTGCTGCATAGTTCCATTTACATGACAAACTGGAAAAAGAGAAAAATCAGAGGAACATAAAACAGACCTGTGATTGCCTGGTGCTGGGAACGGAGAAGACATTACTACAAAGGGACAGAGCAAGGAAAGGAACTCTTTGGAGGATGCCAGAACTAGTCTGAATCTTGATTATGACGGTGGCTATATGCACCTATAAACATGACATGTACACTGTATGGATTCATTGAAACTTATAAAACTGTGCACCAGAGACTGAACTGAACTGTATGTAACTTTTTTTAAAAAGTGAATAAAAACAAAAATAAACAAAAGCAACAAAAGTAATGATTTGTAAATGGTCACAGGGAGCGGACAGGGGCTCCGGAAAATGTTGAATCCCTCTCTCATGCAACTCCTTCCCTCTCCATTCCTGGCCTAATGAGAGATGGGGCTTCAGCTGAATGGAGGGGGGGGCGGGCATGGAATGAGTTGGGAAGAGTACAGAGCTCAAGATAAAGGTCTTCATTTTCCATAGACCAGGGTACCAAAAGGTACAGAGGGAAGCTTTGGAGGAAAGGACGAGACGCTGATTGGGAATGCTGACTGCAGGAACCTTTACTTTGGAAGGATGCAGAAGCATCACTGAGATCTGAGCAGAGGCATGGCAGAACCAGCGGGCCTCAAGGTATTCCAAAAGAACTCTGACACTGGTTTCATTTAGTGCTAATATGGACTTCAGCTCCAGGATTTCTCTCAGCACTTACAACTGTTGCTAAAGCACCAAACCAGAACAAACCCAGCAGCACCCTCAGTGGGAGCAATCTGACTGACCAGACTTCTGATAAGCACACGTGTGCTGCCTGCTGTCTAACCACTGAGACACACAGCCACTTCCCTGTCCCACCAGCCCTTCCCAACATCTTGCAATCTTCTTCCACTGGCTTTTTATCACAGAAAAATGATGTTCCCCATCTGGTAGGCTTTTCTCTGAACAATGAAGGTGATTACCTCCATCCGGTATTTTTGCCGCTCAGCTTCCTTTACTCCCCCCATTGGAAACTGTACTCCAATTTCCGCGAGTGCCAGTCCTTCTCTCATTCTGAGGCTCCAGAGAGGCGTCTGGCCAGTCCAAAAGCACTGCACTTCCTGGGCCACGGTGCCTAGATACAGGGCAACTCCATGCACCCCACAGGATCACAGGAATGGAAGTCGAAGGCCTTGACCACAGAGGTTCTGGAAATGAAGCTTACGCCGAGGGACAGAAGCTAAGAAGCGGAGTGAGAATTAAGTCTTGGTAATATATATCCTTTGAGCCAAGGAACAAGTCGCTCCTGTGGCCTGCTACCTATGAGTCCAATCAAGACACTCCTTGGAATGTGAATCCTGACATGAGGGGCAAGCAGCTGAAGCAGATCCATCTCAGAGACCATGACCTCCAGACCTGCCCACCAGCACTTGCCGCCTAGGCTCTGCAGGCTGTGGAGACTGGCTTCTCAGCTTTTTCTCAATGATGTCAGCCACCTCTTATCCTTCCTAAGTCCTTCTTCCACTCCCTACTTAATTTGTAGAGTCACTTTCTGTTGCATGTAACCAAAGAATCTTGATAAATACAGTTTACCAACAATTTATTTAATTTAGACTTATAAAAGTGCTGACTGGATCTAGCACTATTTAATTACGATTCTCAAAACTAATCACATTCAGGAAACATTCTTAACCACTACAAAAGCTGCTTTAAAATTACTGTATCACATATCAATTACAAATATACAGGTTAAAAGTAACTTTTCTTGAGGGGGCCGGGCCATGCAGCATGTAGGATCTTATTTCTCTGACCAGGGATTGAACTCACGCCTCCTACAGTGGAACTGCAGAGTCTTAACCACTGGACTGCTAGGCAAGTCCTTAAGTACCATTTTGTGAAAACCTTTTCTTTATTTCATTTCTGTTTAAAGTAGACTCAAATTAAGTCAGAAAATGACACAATTTTTATTGTTGCTCCGCTTTCATCATCAGTTTTCATAATGATACTTGAATATGTGTAGTTTAAATATGCTTAAAATAATAGACACAATGCTCCAACCATCTCACAGATACAGGCGTCCCGGCTGGTACATTCTGGTATGTAAGCGACAGTGAAGTGAAAGTCGCTCAGTCCTGTTGACTCTTTGCGACCTCATGGACTATACAGTCCATGGAATTCTCCAGGCCAGAATACTAGAATGGGTAGCAGTTTCCTTCTCCAGGATATCTTCCCAACCCAGGGATCAAACCCTGGTCTCCCGCATTGTGGGTGGATTCTTTACAGGCTGAGCCACCAGGGAAGCCCAAGAACACTGGAGTGGGTAGCCTGTCCCTTCTCCAGGGTATCTTCCAGATCCAGGAATTGAACTGGGGTCTCCTGCATTGCACGCAGATTCTTTACCAGCTGAGCTGCCAGGGAGCCAGAAGAGACAGAGTGGTTATTAATAATGATTGGGATTTCACTGAAATTTTTAAATAGGTACTATGTAACCAATGACAAGAAAGCTTGACCAAGAAGCATCTCCTGACTACTAAGGAACATGGAGGTGGGGAACCGCGCTATTGACTTACTGCCGCCCAGCTTCACACTCAGTTTTTTGCCAGCTCTGTGAAGACCAGGACCTTTAAACATTTTCCTTTGCCAGCTGACAAGACGTTAAGCTTCTTCAATAGAGGGTGCTAGAGAGACACAGCAGGAAAAGAGTTTTGCTCTTGGCTGACTCCTATAGACCCCTCATTCTACTGTTCTGAGGAACTTCCCAGCAGTTTCCTCCCAGCCCAACCTACCCCTAAGCCTCCTCACCACCTCATCATGCTCATGACTTTTTTGCCATCCCTGAGTCACAGCTGTACCCTCTCCAGAGGTCTGGACCTCAGCCAGGAAGCTCTCACTGGGCACCCCATCTCAGCCCTGGAGGCAGTGGCTACTCCTCATTCCACCGTGCCTACAAAATTTAAAGCTTTCTCTATTTCTAATTAGCAAATCCCTCATTACTCCAATCCCCTGTTAGAGTCATTGTTGTTTAATCGCTAAGTCGTGTGACTCCATGGACTGAAGCCCACCAGGCTCCTCTGTCCATGAGATTTCCCAGGCAAGAATCCTCGAGTGGGCTGCCATTTCCTTCTCCAGGAGATCTTCCCAGCCCAAGGATTGAACCCATGTCTTCGGCATTGGCAGGAGGATTCTTTACCGCTGAGCCATCAGGGAAGCTCCCGTTAGAGTTGGGAAATCTTTATTAAACTTCCCTTGTTCATATTACCACTTGGTTTCTCTCTCCTGACGGATAGAAGAATCCTTAAATTAGAGATTATTTCAATCGTGTCATCAAACTGGAGACTTTAATACTGCCACACTAATGAATAAGTAGCATTCACAGACATGCCTAAATAACAAATAAATGACACCAAATATAAAACTACAAGTTAAATTTAATTAGTAACACACAGACCTCAAGTATGAAACCTGACAGGTGGGAAAGAGAACTCTATTTGTCTGAATTTGCCTAATATCACTTGCCCCGTAGTTTTTGTTTGATGCCATAGTATTTCTATGCTCTAAAGACTGTAATCCACCTGCACAAATTCAGAAAAGGTTCTCCTTCAGGATTAGGAAGTAGAAAGAACAAAGTCCCGGCACCATATAACCACTGGCCAGTCACTGAAGTGATGTAACAGAGGCCTGGGGTGGTTATCAGTGAGAGAACTAGACTGCAGATCATTTCCAGGGTAAACTGTATTTTAAAATGTTACAATTCTGTGGACTGAAAGGACTGTTAACTGTGGACTCAATTTTGGGAGCCACTAAAGTAACTTGTGCTCAAAGTTGGATTCTAATTTGGGAGAGCAGGCAAGTGCACAAGACCTGGGTGGAAATAGCTTTACGACAATCTGCACGAGGGAAAAGTCGAATAAAAAGAGATGATACCACTGTCACCGTCTACTCAGCCCCCTGACCCAGAAACATCTGTGGAGCCAGGGTTTGTATGTGAGGAGAGCAGGAAAGAAGGTCTCAAAGGTCTGTGCTAGAGTCATGAGCCTGCCTAAACGGTTTCTACAATGAAGCCTAAGGCAGGAGATAAATTCTGGGACCAATTGTATTTGTGCAGAAAAAACACAGGTACTAAAAGGACTGTTAACATTTCACATTAAAAATGTGAAATGCAAAGGCTCATCCCAGAAATGATTAGGAAGAAAACCTACCCGAAAAATACCAATTATTTAAAGAATTAAATTTTCTATTTTGTTCTTTAAACATACACTAGGTCCATATGACCAAAAACAAACAACAGAGTCTAGACAGACATCCTACGGGAACCTAATTGAGAAGAAGCGTGTTCTATAATTTGCCATGCTGCTCTTTACTCAAGGTACATGGACATGTATGACCTGGTGTCCAACACTATGTTCACACATCAGTTTAAAAGAGCAAATGTTTCTATTACTCTTTCAGTCAGCTCACTGCTAGTGGCCACCATTTTGGCTTTCTGATTTTTTTTTTTTTTGACAGGGAAGAAGTAGATTTATACTAATATAAATCTTGTAAGAGACGGAAGTGGGCAGGCAAGGGAACTCTGCCTCTGATTCAGAGTTCACCTCCTTAAAGGACTTTAACGGAACCACATCTGGCAATGGGTCAGTATAGGTGCTCAGAGCTAACCTTCCATCTGTCCTAAAGTGAAGCAATGAGCAACTTACTAAATTATGTTACAAATAATGATTCAATTCCTCACTGTCCTTTATGGCTCCTCATTAACCATGAGAACATGCACCAGTTCTGCAAAGGAAGAACTTTCCCTAACACTCAGGTCCAAAAGCAAGTTTTCCGGGGGACACCTCCCCCAGGTGACAGAGTCAGGAGCTGGTCCTCTCTTATGCCCCAGAACATGCACACAGCCAAGAGTGTGATGGGAAAACTTGGGGAACTGCCCCAAACTCAGCAATTCTCTCGGCAGCCAAGGCTTTGGTCCAAATATGAAGGTTTCTGATGGTTTTGCTGAATGCAAAGATAAAACGTAGAAAATCAAACAATTCTCCAAAAATAACCAAGTTCAACTGAAAAATAAATACTAAGGCAGCAGCAGACAGTTTGAAGTTGTAGTCTTTGAAAACACTAATGATAGCAATAGCTGTCATTTACTAAACTATGGGCTCGAAGACGTTTTCAATAGTTGACCTCAATGACTCCTCAAAACAACTCTGTAGAAATCGACATCATCTGGCGTCTTAAACGAGAGGCCCCTGAAACTCAGAGGATCTCAGTGAGTAGCCCAACGTAACACAGACAGTGACTCTTAAGCATGCACTCATTCATCAGGCACAATGCACCCCAAAAGAGCACACGTGTTTGTTGTATGCAATCCAAGAGTGACAGGAACGTGCTTCAGTTTTAAGACCTGACCCTACTTTTTGGAAATTGAAGATTCCAGTTAGGATCATCTCTTAGATGACACATTAGTTACAGTACTGGCACAGCCGCTATAAGACCCCAAAATACAACATCCTAAAGACGATTCTCCCCCAAGTCCAAAGGCTGGCCAGACATCTTTGCTCTGTGAAATTATCTAGGGACCCAGTTCTTTTCATTACTAGAAGAGGAAAAGAGGCACTGCAGAGCAAATCATTTCTTTTTGGTTCGTGCCTTAGAAGTTCATCATTATTTCTGTTTATATCCAGTTAACCAGAATGTATTCATCTCCCCGTTTCTAGACACAACTACAGCCAGGGAAATCTAGGTGTGCGCATCTAAAACTTCTTTCAAAAGGAAGGAGATAACGCCTTCCTGGGGAAAATTAACAAGGTTCCCAGTAAATCTTGCAGAACAAATCTGTTACAAAAATGCCAAATTTTATCCAATCTGTTTTCAAATATAAGATGCACCATTATTTCTTATGCACTAAGAAAGAAAAATGCTGCCAATTTCAGAGATGTTAAAAGTGGGAAAAATGGGTTTCTCAGAATAAATGAAATACAGTGTGCTCCTGAAACAACAAATCAAACCGATCTATCCTATGAAATTACTGGAAAAAAACCAATTAAACTTTAGAAAATAAATTATTATAGTTGCTATAAGATCATGCTTTATGATGATAATATAAATGTACAAATAAATATAGGGAAGCCATAACTACACTTCATAAATTAAAAAAGACACAACCAACTCAATTCTATGGGAAAGTCAGACAGCTACTTTCGGAACACATGAATATTTTGGAACACACAATTTGCTAGCAAAGGGTGCTGTGAGGGCACGTGAGGAGGAGGGGTGGGTGCTGGCCGAGTCAGGAAAGCATGGGCGGTTTCCCGGGGAGGTGAGCTAAGCTCTGAAGGATAACTAGCTGGACTGGCAGGAGAACAGCACGGACGAAGCTCTATGGTGGGAAGAAATGGAGCCTTTGAGAACAGCAAGATGACTAGAGAGCCCAAAGCATGGGAACAATGAAGAAATGGCTAAAACAAGTCTGGTGGGATAGACGTGGGTTAAAGTTTTTGGTCTTATTCTCAGAGCAAGAAGTTAACTGAAGAATTTTCAGCAAGAGAATAACAATCACATTTGTGCTTTACGAGATCATAAACAAGATAAACCCTGGAGAGGGACACACTAAACTGGAGGTGCCTGAGCATTAAACGGACGGGAGCTGGCAGCTCAATATATAATTCTGGATTCAGAGGAAAGATTTGGGCTGGAGAAAAATCTGAGGAGCTGCCAATGCAGAGATAAATCAAAACCACGGCCAGAGCTAAAACCAGGTCAGAAAAAAACTTCAGGAACGTCAGCATTTAAAGGTCAGACTTAGGAAGATGAGACTGTCAATCAAACACCCACCACTATTGACGCTTCCATTATTATTAATAACCGGCCACAGTATGTCAGACTGTTTTAGGTAAAAGGATATCCAGTGAACAAGATACATAAGCTTCCTCTTATTAAGGAGCCTACAGTTCAGTGAGTAAACAAAAAGCACAAGAAAAAAAGATAATTTCAGTTTGCAATAAATGCTATGAATAAAATTGGCACTGCAACTCAAATTCCATGATGGCACTGACATCAGTGATGAGATTTCCAAAATGAGGAGCAACTACTGAGAACATTCCAGACAAAGGCTAATCTTCCTTTGACTTACATGAGAATTGCTTTCCTGAGGAATTCAGATATATACTACAACAGCACACACAAGAAACTGAATACATGTAAAATAGGTTCTGTGAGAAAATAAAACATGTTTTCCCCCTACCTAAACATCCAGAGGACTATCCAAAGTCATGGATATGGGACTGGTCCAAGGACCACAGAACGCCCAGGACCCTTGGTTCATAACCCGCTAAACACCACTGCACCTGACCCCAGACACGCCACAGCCCTAAACACATCTCCCTGTTTCCAAATGCCCCCCAAAGGGGTCGGTACCTCCCCTTTTGAGAACCGCTGCTTTAAGGCAACAAAGCGCACAGGAAACGGAGATGCACTGAGGTCTCTGTACTAACGAATTCTAGTCTGTAGACACTTCCGTGAAGTGACAATCACTCTTTTTCACTTGATAGGTAACAGATGACCTTTGAACAACATGGTTTTGAACTGCACAGGTCCACTTACATGTGGATTTTTTCCAACGAATTCATACTATAGTACTACATGATCTGAAGCTGGTTGACTTGAGGACTGGAACCTCCTATACAGAGGGCCAACTGCAAAGTTACACACCAATTTCTGGCTGTGCAGAGGACCAGCGACTCAAACCCCGCACTGCTTAGGGATCAACTGTATCTGCCGTGTGCCCAACGCTCTGGTCCCTGCCTTCTCAGAGCTTACATTTTAGAAAATTGTAATAAACACACAACTACCTGAAATGAAGATGATCCAGAATGCAGCTCTTATATTTAGTCAACACACCCTAGCATCTCTCAGGCAAAAGTACAAAGAGTTTCCTTGAAAATTAATGTTATTTTCTTCATTAATTATCTGTAGTCATTTGTAGGCACATGTACCGTAGTAGAGATTTAAACATTCAGCACCCAACAGGTGACATCCAACCCTGAAAAAGCAACTGTGTACTTTCAAATCACACTGAAAAAAGTATTTATGGTCTGAAAAACAGTAGCACCTAGTGGAAAAGATACTAATTATAACCAAACCCTTTTGGACTCTAAATATGCTCAGAAAGAAAAGGAGGGAGCTGTGCATTTTTAATCAGGGAATCACTAAAATACAGGAGTGACTGCCATTGAGAACAGACTCGCAGATGGGCAGATGCAGAGAAGAAATTCTGATGTTGGGAAGAAGATGCAATAAAGAATAAAGAGTTGGTAAATACTTGTAAAAATAGCACAGTACCACTGGTATACAGTTGACCAGTCTTAATTTGCATTCTTAATAACCCTTGGTTCAGTTCATGGAATTTTCTAAACTTAAAAAAAAAGGATTAAACAAGCTTCACAAATGTAATTTTTAATGATAGCATAATATTTTCATTGTATAGATGGACCATAGTTTTTCTTAACAGTTTTCCCTGTTATTTATTTAGGTGTTTCCTTTTTATACTACTTTCATCACTAAACCTCTTTTGTGTAGTTTGTTCTGTATTTGTGATTATTTTCTTAACAGAGATTTCCAGAAGCAGACTAAAACAAAGGATATAATTAAGAGTTTCAATACTTATAGCCAAACTGTCATCCAAAGACATTTTAATAATTTTTATTTTTATTAGCTGACCACAATATATCCTCGTAAGCACTGAGTATTATAATTTTTAATCTCTGTAAATTAGATAGAAAAAGTATCTCACTGACCTTAATTTATAGTTCTTTGATTACTGTTGTTTAGTTGCTAAGTCATGTCTGACTTTGCGACCCCATGGACTGTAGCCTGCCAGGCTCCTCTGTCCATGGGATTTCCCAGGCAAGAATACTGGAGTGGGTTACCATTTCTTTCTCCAGGGGATCTTCCTGACCCAGGGATCGAACCTGTGTCTCATGCATTTGCAGGTGAATTCTTTACTGCTAAGCCAGCAAGCCTGGTGGCTTGCTTATTAATGGACACATCTCCCCACGCTGTTACTTAACATGCATGAATTTTGTTTTCTGTGGACTAACCAATTATATTTTCTGGTCTATCCCTTGGGTTCTTAATGTGTTTTGTCTTTATCATCAATTTGTAAGAATTTATATATTAAATGGATTAAATTTCTATTAATAAAATAAATAAAAGTTTACACCATTTAATTTTATTATTAAATGCTGTGAACGTTTCCCCCATTTTTAGTTTGTCTTTTAAATTTTTTTAGATTGGAGTACGGTTGCTTTATGATGCTGTGTCAATTTGTGTTGTACAGCAACAAAGTGCATCAGCTTTACGTATACACACATCCACTCTTTTGTAGATTTCCTTCTCATTTTGGTCATCGCAGAGCACTGAGTACAGTTAGTTCCCTGTGTTCTCACTAGTTATCTATTTTACACATAGTCGCATATATGTCAATCCCAGTCTCCCAGTTTGTCCCACCATCGCTTCCCCCTGGGTAACCATAAATTTGTTCTCTACATCTGTGACTCTGTTTCTGCTTTGCTAATAAGGTCATCTGTATCATTTTTTCTAGATTCCACATATAAGTGATATTAAATGCCCCAGTAGCATCTAATGCCTTCCAAGAGTTGCTTTTTATGTTCCACCTAGCTCTTTTAGGTCTTGGCAGCAGGGGTAGTCTGATACAGCTTGTCTGCCTTAGCCAGAAGCAGGAGTATCTCAAAGGATACTGAATTTCACTCAGTGACTTTCCAGGTAGTGATTAAGATAATCGTTAAGGCCCTGGCAGAGAAAGCACCAACTACTAACCACCAGACCACTAGGGAATTCCCAAGAAAGAATTGTTAACATGGTTGAAGAGAAGAAACTTTCTGGAGAGAAATTCTTCCATAATTGAAATTTCTTCTTCATTCTATTTGACTTTCTGGCTTCTTAGAGGGTTCTGTAACCACTTAAAAAGTTAAACTCTTGTCTCAGCATGAGGTTGAAGCTCAACAAAAGTTTCTTTTTTGACCTAAGAAGCTGTCTTTTAGTTTTGTATTAATACCAAGGCATAAATAAGGGCTTCCCCAGTGGCTCAGCTGTAAAGCATTACTTGCAATGCAGGAGACACAAGTTCGATCCTGGAGTTGGAAAGATCCCCTGGGGGAGGAAATAGCAACCCGCTCCTGTATTCTTGCTGGGAAAATCTCATGGACAGAGGAGCCTGGCAGGCTACAGTCCATGGGGTAGCAAAGTCGGACATGACTGAGCGCACAGGCATAACTATCTACTTTTCTTTAGTTAGGAAGTTGCTTTTCAATACCCAAAGCTACATTTTCTGGAGATTACAAATCTAAGATATTAGTGGAACTGAAAAGAGGATATTACTGCTCACTCTCCTCCTCATCTTTCTCTCTTTAACATACCTCTAAAAGGAAATGAAAACCAAGCTTTGTAAGTAACCGAGTGACTGTCTATTTCTTAGGTATCTGATTTTCCTGAACAAAGCTCTACCACCTTGTGATAACTACATGCCACAGGAGACCGAGTTACAAGCACTTCTGGAACCCTGAATGGGGCTTCTCTGTGTGAAATACAGTGAGTTAAATGGACAATATGATCATCAGAAGAACAAATCCTAACAGTCTACAAAGAACACAAATTCAATCTCTATTCCATGCCTTTTGCTTAAGCAATGATTTTATAGGCCATCCACAGATCTCTTCAGGATTAACCACCCTTCCCATACACACCCTACAAATCACACTGAAGTGATTACTGTGATAGGGTTAAAACGATACCACCCTCTAGAGTTGAATCACTCCTTTGAAATTACAGTAAAATCCATTCACACAAATGTGTGAATTTGTCATTCACACAAATGACAGCACAAATGTGTGGTAGTGAGGAATAGATTTTTGCAAGGCTAAATACAGGGAAGATAATGTGTCAAATTTATACACTATTTTATTTAATCTGGATAGTAACACTGTAAGTAAGCATTACTAGCCACTTCTTCCAGATGAGCCACGGCTGGGGGGGAAAAAAAAAAAAAACCTAAGTCACTGAGCTAATAAAGAGACATTCCCAGAAACCTATCCCAGAATTAACACTCCCAAGACCATGCTTATACCAGTGGTCCTCAAATGCTGGTTATCAGTTAACAAGAATGAACTGCACATATTTAAAGCAAACTATTCAATAAAATTTGATATATGTGCACACCTGTAAAACCAACCCCATAACCAAGGTAACTCCAGGTAATACCACAAAAAGAGAGAAAAAAGGATAAGGACTATTTTTCACAAAGTCACATTCAGTTAATTTATAGGATTCTCCCCTAAGATTGTGTTTTCTACTTCTTTGCATGAGAATGTCTTTTATTTTACAAAGTAATAAGAGCGGATGCTGGTGGTTTTTATTTGAATGTCTTACATGGCGTGACTAAAAGATGGCAACCATATGTTGACTCCCACTTCTCTTGTTAAAACTTTACTTGTGCATGATGTCCCAATATCTCCTAACCACAGTGCTTTTCTATATGTTCAAAAAAACAGATTTTAGCCCCCAAAGGAAATAATTGATTAAATAATATTTGAGATAATTACCTTCCTACAAGAATGACAAACATTTCAAAACCTGCTGTGTATAATAGCTACCTTTATGGGTAAAACTATAAGGAAGTCATCCCCATTCCCCCTATCACCATTTTCCAGTGGTCACATGGTTTTTAAATTTTGCTTCCCACCACTCCTACCAACAGACTTCAAAACTTAACATCAATAGATAGGCTCATTGCCTTGATCGTAGGGGTGGTTTCAAAGGTATATACATATATAAAATTTTATTGAAGGGTAAACTTCAAATTTGTACAGTTTAATATATGGGGGGGGGGGGACACCTTAATAAAGATGCCAGAAAAATACCCTCACGAGGGGTATTAAGGCATTTGAATCTTCTGATACATACTATCATCTTCACTGTCTGTAGGCATCTGTACTCGTCCTCACTAGCAGCACATGAGTGGAAGATTTTCCTTTCTTATTCTCCTTTGGATTATATTTAAACTTAGCCAGATGGAGATGTTAAAAAAGTTCTAGTATCTTGAATTTGCTTTTCTTTGATCACTGGCAAGATTAAGTTTTTAAATGCTTGCTTACTAGTCTGTTTTTATCAATTGTCTTTTCCTTTGCTCCTTTTCCTATGTCAAAAGACATAAAGCTAGTTTTCTTTGGCAACCCTTGGGTGTGAACTCAGGACTGTCTGATCTTATGGAAGGCACACCACCTCTTTGGATCTCAGTTTTATTTTTTATAAACCCTACGATCTGTGAATTTTAAACAGCTGCAATTAGTTAAGACTCACTCATGGAATGCAACAGATATACAAGATATAATGATGGCTAATAATATTTTTGTCACTAATCCAATTAACATCTTGACTATAAAGAACATTAAATAGCGATGGTAAGATAACCCCAAAATAAAACCAAGCAAAAACAAAACACACAAAGAACAATTCTCATATTTTAATAAAAAATAAGGCGAAAATTCTGATAGTAAGTATATATATTTTAATACGCATTGAAGCCTTAAAATAACATCTTCTCACTTAAAAACTGATTCACAGTAAATTTAGAGTTGTACAGCCATAACCATAATCTAGTTTTCAAAAGATTTTATTACCCACCAAAAATCCTTCATGCAAATCCCCATGCTCACCCTTAGCCTCAGACAGCAACTAATATACTTTTGGATCCTCCAGATCTGCCCTTTCTGGAAGTATCACATAATGAAATCTGGCTGTTTTCATTTGACACAATGTTTCTGAGATTCATCCACACTGTAGCATGTATCCCAACTCCATTCTTTGTGTGGCTGAATAGCACTCCACTGTATAGACATCCACATTTTGTTTAAGCATTTACAAAAAGCTGATGGTTGTTTATAGGTTGCTTCCTCTCCTGGTTATTACAAACAACTTCATGCTTTTGAGTGCAGATAGACTTTTATCTGTACTGGGTAGATATGTAGGAAAGGAACTACTGGGTTATACAGTAAATTTATGTTCAACTTTTTAAGAAACTGCCAAACTGTCCCAAAGCTGCTGCAACGAGCAATTCCCACCATCAGCAGATGAGGCTCCCCATTGCTTCACACCCGTGTGATTGTCTGTCCTTTTGATCGCAGCCTTTCTAGCGGACATGAAGTGGCTATGGTTGTAATTGTCATTTCCTCTATATCTAATGATGTTGAGCATCTTATGTGCTTATTAGCTATTTGTATATCTTTTTTGGCGAAATGCCTACTGAAATCCTTGTCCATTTTTTAACTCGGTATTTTGTCTTATTAATGAGTTACAAGAGTTGTTTTTTAATATATTCTGAATACAAGCTTTTTCAGCTATTTGATTTGCAAATATTTTCTTTTAGTCTGTGGACTGTCTTTTCATGTTCATAATGACATCTTTTGAAGCACAGTATTTTTAATTTAAAGTCCAATAAAGTGAAGTCGCTCAGTTGTGTCTGACTCTTTGCGGCCCCATGGACTGCAGCCTACCAGGCTCCTCTGTCCACGGGATTTTCCAGGCAAGAATACTGGAGCGGGTTGCCATTTCCTTCTCCAGGGGATCTTCCCAACCCAGAGATCGAACCCAGGTCTCCTGCATTGCAGGCAGCCAAAGTAAACTCTTCTTAAAATCCAATATATTAATTTATTTCTTCTTGAATCATGCTTTTGGTGTTTTATTTATGAACTCTTTGTCTAACCAAAAGTCTTTAGGATTTTCTTCTGTGCTTTGTCTAACAGTTTTATAGTTTCCGTTTTTACATTTAAGTCTATGATCCATTTTGAGTTCATTTTTGTGTATGGTGCGAGGTCTAAATCACCTTTTTTCTTTTTGGCATATGGACAGCCAACTGTCCTAGAACATTCATTCAAAAGACTATCCTTTCCCCTACTGAACTGCCTTGGTACCTCTGTCAAAAATCAGTTCAAAGGTTTATATCTTAACACTCAATTCTGCTCCATATGTCTGCCCATGTGCCAGTATCACACTGTCTTAACTGCTTTCACTTTACAGCATATTCTTCTTTGTCTGTCTGTTTCGGCTACACCACACGGTACATGGGATCTTGGTTCCAAGACCAGGGATCGAACCTGTGCCCCCTGCAGTGGAAATGCTGAAGTCTTAACCAGCGGACCAACAGGGAAGTCCTCCTGTATAAACTTAAACTGGAGACGTTAAGTCCTTCTTTTGTGTTTTGTTAAAATGAGTTTGGCTATTCTACGTCTTTTGCATTCTCACATAATTTTAGAATCAGCTTGTCAATTTCTGAAAAAAAGTTTTCTGTGATATGAATTGAATTTAGGGAGAACTGCTATATTAACATCATTGCATCTTTCCATCCATGAACACAAACTATTTATTTCTTTAATTTCTTAATTATTTCTTTAATTTCTCTCAGTTGTCTTTTGTGTTTCACTTTTTTGTTAAATTTATTCTCAAGTATGTAATTCTTTTTGATGCCACAGTGAAACTGTTTTCTTAATTTCTTTTTCAAATGAAATTTGCTAGTATACAGAAATACAAATGATTTTCGTATACTGATCTGTATCCTGTGACCTTGCTCAACTTGTCTCCTAGTTCTAGTACCTGTGTGTGTACAGATTACTGTATGTTTTCTACATACAGAAGCACACCATCTGTGGATAAGGACAGTTTTACTTCTCTTTTTTCTAATATAAAGGGCTTCCCTGGTGGCGCAGATGGGAAAGAATCTGCCTGCAATGCAGGAGACCCAGGTTCTATCCCTGGGTCAGGAAGATTCCCTGACTCCAGTATTGTCTGGAGAAGTCTGTGGACAGAGGAGTCTGGTGGGCCACAGTCCATGGGGTCACCAAGAGTTGGACATGACTGAGCAACCAACACTTCCACTTTTCCAATATAAATGCCTGGCTCCCCGCCTCACCCACCACCACCAATTTTTTAACCTGCCCAGGTTAGAACCTCCAATACAATGTTGAATAGAAGCAAATCTTGCTCCCACATTTAGAAGAAGGCATTTATAGTTGCTCATACTCAAATGTGAATTAGTTCCTTTTATTTTTTTCATTTTTCCTATACACTATTTATTAAGTTGAAGAAATTATCCTTCTACACCTTATTTGCTCAGAAGTTTTTTTTTTTAATTTTTAAAGATCATGAATGGGAACTGAATTCTGTCCAATGCCTTTTCTGTGTCTATTGCGATGATCACGTGGTTCTATCTTCGATTTTACCAATATGGTATATGACACCAAGGGATTTTAGAATGCTAATTCAAGCTTGCAATCTTAGGATAAATCCCACTTGATCATAATCCTTTTTATATGTTGCTGGTGGACTTGGCTTCCTAATAGTAGAAAGATTTTTGTGTTTACAATGATGAGAGATATTGGGCTGCAGTTTTATTTTCTTATGCTGTCTTTGGCTCTGGTATCATGGCAATACTGGCCTCAGAATCCGCTGGGAAGTGTTTCTTCCTCCTTTATTTTCTGGAAATGTTTGTGAAGGCTTTGGATTAGTTCTTTTTACGTCTGACAGAATTTATCAATGAAGCCAAGATGAGCTGGGCTTTTCTTTGTGGCAAGATTGTTAATTACTAATTCAGCTTCTTTTCTTGTTATATGTCCATTCAGACTTTTCATTCTTGAGTCAGTTTTGGCAATCTATTTCTAGAATTCTGTCCATTTCACCTAAGGTGTCTAATTTTGTTGGCACAAAGTATCAATCTAAGTTTTGTAAGATCAGTACTAAGTCTTCTCTTCATTCTTGATTTTGGTACTTTGTATCTTCTTTGTTTTTTCTTGGTCAGTCAGTCCAGCTACAGGTTTCTCAATCTGTTGATATTTTCAATTAACTAGCTCTTGGTTTTACTGATCTTTCCTGTTTCTATTTCACTGACTTCTAATTTTTATTTCCTTCTTTTTGTTCACTATGGGCCTAGTTTTTGTTCTTCACTTTCTGGACTCATAAAGTAGAGGTTGAAATTATTGCTTTGAGAGCCCTCTAATACAGACATTTAAAGCTATACAATTCCTTCTTAGCACAGCTTAGCTGCTCATCATCACATGGATTTTGATAGCTTGTGTCTTCTGTTTTAAATTCAGTTCAAAGTATTTTCTGACTCTCTCTTGTGATCTCTTCTTTGACCCGTGGATTACTTAGAAAGCTCCTGTTAATTCACTATGTACTGTTGTTGTTCAGCCACTAAGTCCTATCCGACTCTTTGCAACCACATGGACTGTAGCCTGCCTGCCAGGCTCCTCTGTCCATAGGGTTCTCCAGACAAGAATACTGGAGTGGGATGCCATTTCCTTCTCCAGAGGATCTTCCTGGACCAGGGATCAAACCTGTGTCTCCTGCATTGGCAGGCAGATTCTTTACCACTGAGCCACCAGGGAAGCACCCCCACCCCACCCCCCTCATTACTGTACATGGAAAGAAAGATGGAGCCAAGAAGGACTCCAAAGATTTAGACTGGAGTAATTGGAAGGATGTAATACTCTCTCAAGTAAGACAGGGAGGAGTGCAGGCAGAGTGGACATGTGGGCAAGAGCAGGAGTTGGGTCCTGACGCTGTAGGGTGAGGATATGGAGAAGGCAACCAGATATGCAAATACTGAGTCCTGGGAGCAGTCCAGGCTACAAAACAAAACTGAGGTGTCTTCTGGGTCTGTACGGTATTTAAAGTCACAGGACTGAATGAGGTCACCAAAGGCGTGAGTTTAGACAGAAAGGAGAAAGTTTACACAGTGAACTCACAGACGGTTTCATGAAGGAGACAGGTGTTAGGTATGTTAGGACATTAAGAATTTGATCTGGCAAGCACAGAAGTCAATTCAAGCTTCTGTAAAGCCATGGGTGTGAAACAAATGTTATCACATGATAACAAGTCATACCTGTGACTAATGGTGGCATTAACAACAAGATAATGATATCAAGAGACCCAGGTCTCCAAACAGACATGTTACAATATAGATATATTATTAAGCCAGGCTTACTACATATATGTTTGCTAAAATTATAATATCATTAAATTATCCATGTTACAGAAGAAGATCTTTACCCATACGCTTCTCTGCCATTCTCAGCCATTTCGTATGTATCTCTTCTGAACACTGTGACATGAAAGTAAGGAAGCAAAACTGTTCTCCCTCCAACCAGCGAACCAGATAAAACAACAAAAGAGAATTCGCGTACTCCAAAGCAGGCATATGAATCTCTTCACGTTCTAAGTCTGTAACGGTTTGCAACATTCCTTCAAACATTCTGTGTTGAAGAACCAGAAGAAAGACACAATAGAGAAGAAAAATGGGTCAAATGAGGAAACTGCTTTCCAACTGAAACATGAGATTCAATAGGAAGTATTAGGAAAGACAGTTATCACATGCTGCTCATATATATCAAAGGCAGCTTACTGCTAGCTTACCCTATTAATAACTAAAGCACTCTAGTAGCAAGGTGACACAGATTTTTATAAAAATGTCGTCTCACTTTTAATAATCTGAATCAAAACTATCACAGAATCCCTTTAAGTAGGCTTAAAATTTTCAGTAATGTTAATTTTCAAACAATGCTTTAAGAAAAACCTGCTGCTCTGGCAGGAAAGAAGTAATCCGTGAGATTTCATGAGATCTGCATTTGTCTTGCCGACATGCTCCTGCCTCAGCCACATTCTGGATGTCAGAGTTAGAATTCGGGGAGAAAAGAGAATTTACTATCAGGTTTTTCAAACAGAAATAACATTTCTCATAAGCACATCAAAGTTGCTTTTCTTTCAATATACTTTTAGAGCCCAAAATGATTCTA
The DNA here is from genome assembly GCF_003369695.1 of Bos indicus x Bos taurus. Taxonomy (NCBI): domain Eukaryota; kingdom Metazoa; phylum Chordata; class Mammalia; order Artiodactyla; family Bovidae; genus Bos; species Bos indicus x Bos taurus. Next base: position 55,237,648 of record NC_040094.1, read on the forward strand.
TTTGGGGCTATGATCCCATTAGACACAGGTAATTTATGTTAACATGTGATGGATTTTTAAAATTAAAATAGACCAAATGCCACACATCAAAATTGGGGCCCAAAGACCTCTTGGAGAATTGGGAAGCCTGGTGTGCTGCAGTCCATGGGGTCTCAGAGAGTCGGACATGACTGAGTGACTGAAGTGAAGATCTTCAAAGGTAATAAAAATCACCGTGTCCATCTGAATGAGGGGAACAACTAAACAGCATGGTCACAGCAATCAGGGAGCCGTGCCCTCTCCAAGGTGCCCTGGTTTCCTCATCTGCTGATGCGAATGAATTAGGTAATAAATTAAGTGCCTGAACTTGGCATATGATAAGCACTCAAAAAACTATAGCTATTATGAAGTCTGGAATCCTTTCTCCACTTGTGAGTTTATATCCTCAGAGCAAACAGGCTTAGCAAAACAACAATAGATCGAAATGAAAGCACACTGCTCATCCTATTGTCTCACGAGAGACCTTCACTGCCACCTCTGAGATGCAAAGCTTCAGGCGAGAAAATACTAAAAAATACAAACCCTAAAAACATGAAAAGAACAAATGAAAAAAAAAGAGGAGGGGTGTGTTATGGGAAAGACAAGTATCAATAAAAAGCAAGAAAAACTTGAGAAATCCTAAAGGCTGAATTCTGAAATCAATGTTCACTAATTTGAGATTTAGTTGAAAGACCACAAGAGAAAATCCCATTTTCTTAGGCCATGGGATCTACATAACCAAAATTCTGCCATCAGAGGTTAAATAGAAGGCATGTGTGCAAGCTAATTAAATAGCCATATTTAATAACTGTGTTAAAGGAGTACTTAAATTACAAGTCAACATAAACTAATTTCAAGAAAAAGAATTTTCAATATCCTTCTAAAATTCGATCTGACTTCCAGAGTCCCCCTAGAGGAGAACAGAAAAATACATCTAATATATGCTAACCAGACGTTGTGGATTGGCCAAAATGATCCTATTAATTATAACACTCATTTTTCCAATGGCTAATATCTAATGATAGTCACCTTATCTGTGAAAGGCAAACCAGGAACTATACCTAAGGTTCAAATGTCCATAAGAAATATCACATATTAATCTTTAGAATTTGGCGGCGCCCAGAGACCTGAAAAGGTAACTGCCCATCCCTATAGGCTCCCACAGACAACACGGTGCACTGAGGATGAGTAAGATTTTCTGGAAATACTGAAGATTTGTTTTCTCTCTTTTTTCGGTCAATATCCCATATCTACAAAGTTTACAGTGTATCTGGGACTGTTATATAAAGTCTGAGTTAGGATATTTTTTCGGGGGTGGTACTAAGAAAATTCGATTTCGTTGAGAGTACTCACCATAATTAACAGCAGAACCCTATTATTACATGGCTCATTACATACTGGGATTTATGCTTGTGAGTCAAATCTCTATACCAGAACCTCAAACGATAAACTCTCCTAAAACTGCTATATTATGTGCTTTCTCCAATCAGCATTTTAAAAGGACTCACTGTTATGTATTAAATCAAACAGTTTTACCATTAGCTTCTTTATTTACTTAATTTAAGGCCTCTCTCAAACATCCCAGGAAGAGCAGTGAGCCCTCTGTGTCTGACCTCTTAGAATTCTTTCCAACAGCCCCACACCAATCATTTAGTATTGTTTTGTCCTGCTGACTCTTTCTAACACCTTTTCAGTTTGACCCTACCATTACGCTTGTCTAAGCTTGCATCACCTTCCACAGACAACCACAACAGCCATGGTTTTTCATGCTTCCAATCTCCCCTCCAACCACCTGCTTGATGCAATTTTCAAATCTACCATTTGGTTCAATGGCATGCCCATCAACAACCACCAAAAGCTCCTAACCAGCCAAAGAATGGAGATGCTACCCATACAGCCCCTTCTAAACTTCAAAGTCAACATACAACCTTCACTTACAGCTAGGTCTCAGGGTTCACTTACTCAATAAAAACACTGGGCTCCAGCTGCTATGGTCAGGTGCTTGCCGAAATGGTCCCCAAACATGACTTGCCCATCTGTCTCCTTGTAGAATATCCCTTCCATCCATCCAAATGCTACCAGTCTTTCAGGGCCCACTTCAAGTGAGGTCCTGCCTGACCATTGTGACCCACGTGTTCCCTCCCTCTTCCGAGTGCCTGGGCACTCTCCTTCTGCATCCCCAAGTCCCTCTCACTGAATGACACTATACGGTGGTACTGAAGGGAAAACAATGTTCGGTGGTCATGTGAGTGGGGAAGGCTGATAAGGCTAAGGAAGATAAAAATTCCTTCTGCTGCTGGACTTCTCTCATCATTCCATGTGCTAACGTGCAGCTTCACCAAAGGAGATGCAGAACACGGCTACGTAATTACACGCCACGATGGACTGCTGTGAACTCAGGAAGCTTCACGACATTTAATTGCTATCTTAGTTTTTCGCTTTGTTGTTTTTACTTGTTTGGTGCCTGTCTCCATCACTAAGGACACCTCAGGGAGGGCAGTGAGAGGTCAGTCTTCACTGTGGCCACTGAATAGAGAAGGTATTAAATTTTTGTGGAGTAAAGGAGGGACTGACATGAGCAGGCTTGGGCTTTAGAAAGCAGTTCTAACTTTGGCATCAGAGAATCCAGACACATTATCAAGGCCCTGACTTGGGGCAAATTATTCAACTTCCATCAGCCTCAGCTTCCCAATCTAGAAAATGAACACAATAACAGTAGTTACCTTACAAGCTGCTACTGAGGAATGAGTAAACACAAAATGTATTGGTGGGACACAGACCAGAGGAGAGAGACTAACTAAAAAGTTATTCAAATAATCCAAGCTATTTATCCATGTATGAGGGCTGTGAAGTGGACTGTCTGAGTGTAAATTCTGGCTGCACTTTCTACAAGCTGCAGGATCTTTTACTTTCTTCTCCGTCCTCCTTTCCTCCTCTGAAAAACAGAATTTAATTAAAGCAACCATCTTCTGTGAGGGTTATGAGGATTAAACAAGATAGTAATGTCACATCCTTGGCACACTATCCCAGAGCAAATGCTCAAATGTTAGGTGGAACTATGTGAAGATTATTTTAACACTGAGACCTGGCTACCTGAGAGGATGCTTCCTAACCCCCCAACACACACACACACACACACACACACACAGACACTTCTCCACCGTCCTCAGTGACTCCAATGTATTTGCTTCCACACAGCCTTCACTTGTTTCCCTCACCTACCCTCAAAACCTCATTTAAAACATCAGCCTCCAGAAGAGGGAAGCCTATTGTTATGAATTCCCTTCCTACACACTCTTTCCCCTCCCCCTCTGCAGGTCATACACAGTGTGAGAAGACACAAGGTAATCAAAGTAGTAATCCCACCTCCCCTCCCATTCCTGATGTTAACATCTGTTCACAGCAGCAAAGGCTGGGGAGGTGGTAAGTTTTGCCTCTGCTGCCATTTGCTTGTTTCAGACCTTAACTTTAATTCCTGGGGGCTATCTTAAATTATCAATTTATTAAAAGAAAAATTAAAGAGAAATTATCTTCGGTAATAAAAAATAAACTATGCCTTTAGGCTCAACCCAAGCAACTGATTTTCGTTGTGAGAAATCTTATCCTTAATAAGCTCGACTGTACACATAAAATGCATCCAGCAGCACACACACTCCCGACATGAACTCCGACACTAGCCAGCCTGCCCATCAGTAAGAGACTCAGCCACAGGCAGGGGTTATCGGCTACTGAAAACAGTTTGACTTGATGTTGTGAAACTGTAGGTTTGCATTTCAGGCCTTCAGAGGTAGGACATCACAAGGATATAAGTGTAATAATTTCTAAAACATTCTAAAGAAGGAAAACAGAGAAGGTCTTTAGATTAAAGGGAAAAAAAAGAACTGTCCAGGTGTTTGTATTCTAGGGGATCACAGGGGATCATGTGCATTTATACAAATAGATGATGTTCACAGAAAATGCCCTAACTTTGCAACAAAGATGAGCTGACATGTTTGTGTACTCTTCCATTTTCATATTTTTGTACAAAAGTTGTTTTTAAAGTTTTGTGTCAAAAATGGTTTATGAGGAACTAGAGTGGGGTCTGAGCCACAAGGGACCAATCTAGCCCACAGGTTCTCTTCTCTGGAGGACTGACTCCATGGGACTCCCTCCTCTGGGCCCTGTGTGCAGGGCCCAGCAATCCGATGTGTCTTTGGGCAGGTCGTTCCCCAGCAGGAAAGAAGTACCGTGACACGGAGGTAAACAAGGAGAGGGAGACCCTGGGACGGACAACCCGCTGCTCATTTCCCACAGCAAATGTTAAAATCCACTGGCCTAGAAGAGACTGATTTCAGAAGCTGTATTCTTGCCCACCCTTAACCATTACTACATCTTAGAAAACCAAAGTCCCAAGGCGGGGCTGGAACTCAGAGAGCCACACAGAATATTAAGAGTTCAAAACAGCAGTGAGCGCGGCTTTCCCAAGGCCATTCCTTCTGTTGTGGTCTGCAGCCATGGAGGGCTCAGGAGGGTGCGAACCGCTATCTGCGCGGCAGCAGGGCCGTTTTATGGCTGGATGCCCAGATTGTCTAGCTCTGCACACAGCCCTATAGGCTTCTGAGGGCTGCAGAGGAAGAATGCATTCTTAACAAACAGCTCACCATCCCTGCAATAGCTTCTTCACTCACTGAAAGCATCTGCAGCCAAGAAGAGAATTCACTTTTAAACTCCAAAAATGGCACAAAGGGTCTGAATTGTCACCGTGCTTTTCCCGTGCATCTTTCTCATGTCCCCATTGGAGAAGTGAAAAATTCAGATTTCATTTTTCATATAATTTTAAGTTACAGTTCCAATACATAATTTGTACAACAGAAAAGCTACAGGATTATTTTAATCAAGTTGTTCAAACAAGTTCACTGGGCAAGAATTGCACATTTTTTTGTTTGAATGTCACACATACAATCTCTACATAAGATTTTATAGTTATTTCCGATAACAAGTAACCTTTAAATTTTAAAGTAATTATATTCCTGAAGAGAGCTGTGTATAAGTTACCTGGTTCTTTAAATGTTTATGATTGAGTACATCTTAAAGAAAGCTTATTGTATATTATTTTGCAAAGTAAAGAATACTCTCCTTATGAGTGCACATTTAAAAGCTAATTTGCTCAACTCAATACTCTGTAATAACCTATATGAGAACAGAATCTAAAAGAGTGGATATATATATACATATACACACACAGACACACTCACACACACAACTGATTCACTTTGCTGTATAGCAGAAACTAACACAACACTGTAAATCAAGTATACTCTAACAAAAATTTTAAAAATGATAAAGCTAATTTGTAAAAATGTAACTAGTCATGATTAAACTGGCTTAAAGCAAGAAAATCTGCAAAGTGTCCTAAAAAAAAAAAAGCTGGTTGCTGGTTCTCATTTGATATTCTCCTTGCTTTACTCAAATATATGACATCTTCAAAGTTATATGACATTACTCAAAGTTATTGAGATGTTAACTGTCTTAATCAGGCAAATAATATCTAGTCACCTTCACTATGAAGCCAGTTATCAGACAAAATAAACCATGGTACCAATACTTTTCAAAAAGATTTCCTTACATCAAAAAATCAGAAGACCCTCTGAAATAAAGCTGGATAAAAGGTAAAAACCCATTTAATTGTCTCAAAATCAGGAGTAAGAAGCCAAAACAGTTTCAGTCAAAGAAAAAGAAAAGCAAAACAAACAGAAACAAAGTTCCCTGGTTCTTCCCCTTATAACCTTCCAGGCACTGCCTGCTCAGGGCCCCAGCTCCTGCTCCCGGAGCTTACCATCTTCCAAGGCCTTTTATAAACCTGCCCCTTGTCACCTCTGTGTTTCTCATGCTTTCCACACAGGCTTCGGTTGCTCTAAGTAATCTTTGCTTACTCCATCCCCAAATTTTAATTAACTCATATGCTATTCCGATATATAGAACAGCCTCAGACTCCACAGCCAATCTATTTTCTTTCTTATAAAATCTTCTCAGATATCATCTTTACACAATAAACCTGGACTCAGAGGTAAATATTACTGAAAACATATGCATACAATCTCATGGATCTAATTCCTACCAGGGAAGGTTAAAAAAATAAACCATAAAATAGTCTTTAAAATGGCTCTAATTCTCTAAATATTAAGTTGTTAAAGAAGTTATATGATGTCATAGACATTCTATATGCTCAAATCAAATAACAGAGAAATAGACTTTCCCTAGTAATCTCTTTCTCTTTTAGATTTAAAATTAGCATCACATTCTTGAGTCAACCAATAGTAAATTTACATTCAGGACCTTATCACCCCCATTTGGAGTTTGGGAAGTAATGCAAACACCCATTCTCAGCTAGTACTGTAGGAATTTTTATCTTCCATTTCTTTCCAACTGAAAGCTCTCTTCACTAAGGAAAAAGGCTGCCTCCCCCCCCCTCCCCCCCCCGCCCCCCAGCCCTGACCTCCTCCTCCTCCAGCATGGTTTTGGAAGTGAGCCAGATGACAGCATTTGGAAAAGCACACATTTATCTCAGTAAAGCCGGCTGTTTAACAAAAAGGTGGAGGAGGTGAGAAATACTGTAATTTAAAGTTTCCTATATCCCCCCTACCCATGGTTCAGTTATATTTTAATCACTGGGAGTCAAATGAAACAGTTCGCTCTACTTTCCCTTATAATCAGCACTCTCAGGCAACCATTTGTTCCAAAACTCCTAAGCCAACTAAGTATAAACATAAACCTGTTACAAAATAATCTTTGTCAAAGTGTTACAACATATGCCACTTGACAAACAGCAACAACAATAAACACTGCAAGGAGGAAAACCTAAAATCAACACTTACCTGTAACCCAAGTTACTACTAAAGTATTTCAATGCTAGAACCAGGATGAAATAGTTAGGATTAAGTCTTATTATAGCCTCAGTATCAACTTTTATTTAATTTCACATCTTAATAGTAAATCAGATGTACAAGACCGTAAGGTCTTTGATTTGAACAATAAGTATGAAAGATAAGAAGAGGGCTTTTCAAAGTAGACCCACATAATAACATCAGGTCTGAACATATACATACATGAATACACACACACATATATATCTGGGACTCGTATCCTTTCTACTTCTTAACACAGTACTAGTGCTAGCTTTTAGAAATTATTCTACATCACCATAAGTATAATTTAACTGAAACAATACTTTTACTATCACCACTTTCTGGGCTATCAATTTCTATTGATCCAATGTGAGAAAGACAAAAAGATTCTAAAACGTCTATTCTTATGAAAACACAAATATTAAAAACTTTCTGTAGGAGAAAACTCTTTCAGTATCGGTGAACAAAGTAATAACTAATCAGACAATTATCATCTGTTTAAACACCAGCAATAAAATTAATTCGGATAATATAACTGGGCTAGTTCTTAAAACCTCATTTTGCATCACTTCTCCCAACAAAGCATCCTTAGGTGTGCCACACTGAAAGGTGTTCAAAGACCTTCACCACTTCCGTGATTCTGGAATAAATTTCTTCAAGTTGCCCTCTGCCAACCAAGTTCATCTGGTCTGGAGCTAAATTTTATCCTTTATTCTTTCACATACTATTGAAGGAAGTATGGAGTCCATGCACAGAATGGTTGCACCCCCTACACATTCCAAACTGGCCACCGCTGTCTTCTAAGATCACTCAACCCACATTTCCAGTGTCTCAACTCATCCCCATAGTTACTCAATTCTAAATGTAGGAAATAACTTGCATAAAATAAGCCTCCTGCGGGGTCAAATTACACTCAGAGACGTAGCAGTCTCTACACAGCCATCGTCTAACTGACCACCTACACCGCAGGACACCGCGGTGAACACCGGATTCAGGAGAAAACATGAACCTCAGCAACACAATGGATTAAACCAGCCAGACGCCTCCAACTTGCAACTAACTCCTTAAATACGCTTAAGTTGGACATCTGCAGAGCACCATTTTGAGTTCAGAATCTGCAGTTCATGCCTAAATATAGCCGAGCAGACCACTCAAATGGAGGTTTGATCTGCCAGAGGTAGAGGTTCGAGACAGTTGCACTCATTTCGCTGAATCCCTGAGACAGTCGAGCGCCCAACACCGCTAGAGGTGCGGCCGGGATCTGCGGCTCCTCCGCCCCCGCCCCGCGACGTGGAGGCAGCAATCCTGCATCTTCCGTGAGATTCCCAAAACTGCGTGTAACCTGCAAGCGAAAGATTCTCCACCGAGTTAACGCGCAGGGAACCCTTGGATCCACATCTGCACATTTAACAGATACGAATCTATTAACGAATCTCATCCACGAGAAAAAGGTGCAGACGAGGCGACGCACGAGTGGAGGTGGCCCCCGAGGCGCTCCGGTTCCGCGCTCCCAGAGACGGGCAGCTGCGGTTCGCCTCCCGTCCCTCGTGCGCATCGCCCCGCAGCCTGCAGCGCCGCGAGCAGCCCACCTGATTCCAGATCCGCGGGAGGCCGAGGGGCCCCTCCATGCTAGCAGAAGCACGCCCGCGCTTGCTCTGAGCCCCCCACTCCCAAACAACGGCGGGAGAGGCCCCACACCGAAAACGCCCGGGTTCGTGCATGCCATCAGAAATGCAAAACCCGCGCGGGTGACTGCTCCCGGAGAACCAATTCCACCAAAGCATCGTTTTACGCACACCACACACGCAATTGCCGTGCGGATCGCACCGGGCACCGCGAGCCTCTCGCCCTGCGCGCGCCCGCACCCGGGCCCCGCGCAGCCAGCAGTTCCTCCCGCCGCCCCGCGCTGCGCATCCTTCCCGCCGGGACCCGCGGCGACCCCTCGCGCTCCGGGCCCGGCCGAACAAAGGCGACGCCAACAGCTCCGCCGGCTGCGGCGACTCGGAGGCCCGGCCCGCGCTCACCTGGGCTCCGTCCCCGGCGGCGGCGGCGGCTCCTCGGAGGGGATCCGGCGGCGCGGCCCTGGCGGCGGCGGCAAAGAACACTCCGACGGCCGCCCCGGGGCCTGCGGGGCGCTCGGGCGGTGGGGGCCCGCTCAGCGCCGGCGCCGCGGGCTCAAGTCCCGGCGCGGGCGGCGGCGGCGGCGGCGGCGCGGGCGGGTGGGCGGCGGCGCGTCCCGGCGGGTCCAGGTCCGGCCCCGGCGACGCCGCGACGCGCCCTCCTCCTCGCGCCCGCAGGCGGGACGGCGGCTCCGGCGCGGCCCGCGATCCGAGGTGGCGGCGGCTGAGCTCGGCGCTCTGCGCTCGGCCGGCTCCGCTCCCTCCGCCTCCGGCTCGGGCGGGCCCGCGGCGGCGGCGGCGGCGGCAGGAGCGCGGCGGGCGCGGGGACAGCCCTGTCAGCGGCGGTGGGGGCGGCCGGGGCGACGCTCAGGGCTGCGGGGCAGCGGGGCCGGCGGCGGCGGCTGCGGCTCCCGGGGCCGTCGCGCTGAGGTGCGGAGCTGCCACCGCGGCCATCTTGTTGCTCTAACTGACAAGAACCCCCCCTCCCCCCGCTTCAGCCAGACGGGGCGCTCGCGCCCCCTTCCCCGCCCCGCCTTGGCCTCCAACAGGAAGTCGTCCCGGCCCCTGGCACGTGACTCCACCGTATCTGCATACCGGAGGGCCAACTGGCCAATCGGCGCTCTGAACATGAGCTCCGCCCCCGCGCGCCCCTCCCCGGCCCATTGGCTAGTTCCAGCCAAACCACACCCCCTCCTCCCCCTCCCCTTAATACCCGCCCGAGCTGTCTTTCCACAGACCGCGCGGGGAGCGCGCCAGGGTACGAGCGGGTACGCGCTCCGTGTCGTCGGGCGCGGGCGCGTGCGAGTCCCTGGGGCTCGCGGTCTTCTTGGGGTGCGTGGAAACTCACGCAGCTTCCTTCCTCGTCTGAGGGTGCTGCAACTTCGCATTAGAACGCTCAGCCGTGAGGTGAGGGCCCGGCCGTGCGCGTCCGCTTGGTTCCCCCAGCCGGCCCCCCGCGGCTCTCTAGCCAGGGTTTTGCGCGGTATTTTCACTCGGCGGCGCTGGCCTTGTATTGCAGCGGAGCTCGGCGGCCGCACTGGCGCGCGTCCCGCCCGCGCCGTGCACACGCCCTGTACCGTGCACACACACGTACACGCGCCGGCCTGGGCCAGGGAGCATCCTGCTCGCTGCGCGCCTCCCAGGCGTCCTCCACTGCACAACCGCTCCCCCGGGAGCGCCCTGCTGCGAGCCAAACAAGCCTCGCTGTGTAACCGCCCCCGGGAGACATCCCCTTCCCGGGAGCGCGAGTATTCTGCCCCCACCGGGCAAACTGCTGTTGGGCCGAATCCCGGACGCTCCGGCTCCCGCACCCCAAGGTTCCTTCCCGGCTCTCTGCACCCGGTAGCGGTCCTCCATTCCGCCGCTCTTCCCATACACTCTAGTCATTAATCGTGGGTAAGATCAGGAGCGATGTGCAATTTAAAAGTCACCTTTTAACTTTCGGTTCAAGTCACGAGAAAATATTGAAACCAATATTTCTCTCCATTTTCATGAAGCGTGGTGGAAGCAGGCCAGCTTTCCGCTTTGTGCAGTGGAGGCTCCGCGGTGCTACTTGAAAGTTGTTCGTGTTGGAGGCCATTCCCTGTCTACGTGTCCCCATCTTGAAGAGCAGATAATGACACGCTACTTTCGCAGTGCAATTTTGTTACCGCAAGAGTCTTGCTTTGAAACGTCCGTGGATGAAAGAGACAACAAATTCCCCGCTCTCCTTTCCCTTCGGGGTCCCGTGAGCTAGGCGCACTCCTTTCTTCTTACTGCCATATTTTAAGCTCCCCGGTAGTCAGAGTCACAAACCGCGCTCTAAAATCGTCTTCAAATGTCTGTACTGGGTACTTCCCCTGCTGAAAACCCACATCACTTAGAAGACTCTGATGTCAGCCCGAGTTGATATAGAGACTTCTGCCTTTTCCATTCAGCGTTTTATTTACGTTAATTTTGTTCTTGACTTCCGGAGAAACCTTCATCCTTTGTAGTTCTCAAAGATAAAGGTATCACACGCTCCAGGAGGGAGCGCAAAATAATATCTTAAAAATAGTTGGCATCCACTAAGATTGCTAAATCAATGAGGAATTCAGATAGCTCGGTGAACCCATCATTGCAGTAAGCAGAACCTCTTTTGGAAAACTGAACCAAAATTGAATGATTTAATTTTTACCCCTGATGTTGAATTTCTGATTGTAACCTCTCAACTTTTCTCCATCTTCTTTTTACTGTCCCCCTCAATCAGCTAAACCACACAAAATAATTGTCCTCTCGTTACACTATAAACACCTGGAGAAAAGGCCACACTTACTTGATCATAGTTTCTGACCCCAAAATTAGACTCATGTGGGTCTGTAACAATAGAATTCTCAAAATTAGGACTGATCCAGGAACATTGTGGTAGATGATAGCCATGAGTGTAGAGATTGCAGTGTCATTTCTCAGGGGCTATTTGGGCTGAATAAAGTCTGAGCAACCCCCAGGCAAAGTTGTAAAATGAGTCAGTGCATATTTGGGGTCTGTCATCCCTTTATCAGCCCTGCCACTACCACCTCATGACTAAGGTATCGGTTGCAATCTATAAAAATGGGCAACCCCCCATAGAATTACATGTAAAAAGATTAAATATTTAGTGCTGCTCTTAAGTTAAAAAGTCAAGTTGTTAAGGACAGGTGGAGAAGACCTAGCTGGATGCATCTGTGAGAATATAAGAGGCACGCCTGGGATAAGTGTGTGGAAGGTTTGGAGATGAATTTCCATTCCATTCAAAGAAAAATCTTAAGTTTTGTCCATAGAAACTCTAGCTTGAAATGTAACAAGATCTGTATCTGGTTTAAGCAGAAATCAGGGTGATCACATCCTCATCTCCATGGATATTACAGAATAAATGATTGCATGGGTCATAAAGGTTGAATTAGCTCGTATGTTCATACATACATACATACTCAGTCATGTTCGACTCTGCAACTCCATGGACTGTAGCCTGCCAGGTTCCTCTGTCCATGGAATTCTCCAGGCAAGAATACTGGAATGGGTTGCCATTTCCTTCTCCAGGGGATCTTCCTGACCCAGGGATCAAACCTGTGTCTCTTGCATTGGCAGGCAGATTCTTAACCACTTGAGCCACCTGGGTGAATTAGTTCAGCAGTTCCCAAAGTGTGCTTCCTGGACCAGCAGCATTGGCATCACCTGGGAGCTTGTTAGAAATGCAATTTCTTGAACCCCATTGCCAGGTCTACCGAATCAGAACCTTGGGGGGCATCGAGGTATCTACATCTTTTTAAAATATATATTTATTTATGTATGGCTCCATCGGGTCTTAGTTGCAGCATGTGGGATTGTTGCAGTACACGGGGCTTCTGTCTAGTAGTGACAAGCAGGCTTAGTTGCCCCGAGGCACAAGGGATCTTAGTTCCCAGCCAGGGATCAAACCAGCATTGCAAGGCAGATTCTTAACCCCTGGACCACCAGGGAAGTCCCATAGGTATCTGCAGCTTAATAAGCCCTCCAGGTGATTTTGATGACTGCTAAAATTTGAGAATAAAAAACTAATCATAAAGGACGCACCTTTTCTCAGGGTCCTATTTGCCTGTGATACTTGCTTCCCTTCCACTCCCAGCTACTTCTGACCACACAAGATTGCTTTACTTCCTCCTGGAGCCCCTCCTTCCCTCCTTCTACCTCCACTGAGTCTGCAAGTAGAATTTGAATCCCAACAGTGGACTCTGAAAGGGATAATCTTCAAGACTCCAACAAATGATCGCTTTCAGTGAAAATGTAAGGAAGCAGGACTGCTTGTCACCAAGCAGATAGCTGCCTACTTGGCCATAGAAAAATGTGATGAATGGGACTTCCCCGGTGGTCCTGTGTCTAAGACTCCATGCTTCTGGTGCTGTTTCAGTCCCTGGTAGGAGAACTAAGATCCCACGTGCCACATGGCACAGCCAAAAAAAAATGTGATGAACTTAAAGCCTTTCAGACAGGGCAGAGAGGATGGGGTGTTGGTTCTCAAACTCTGTTCATAAGAATCACCACAGTAGCTTGTTTAAACACAGACTCATCTGGGTCTAAGGTGAGACCTGTGAAGTTGCATATTTAACCAGCTCTCCGAGTGGTTCTGGTGCAATCATCCTCCCACTTTAACCGAGGAAAATACTGGAATGGAGACAAAAATCTTAAGATGTGAGCCAGGCTGAACCTCAGTGCCACTGATACTGGCTGTTTGACCTTAGACAGTTTCCTGGGCCTCACGCTTCTCCTTTGTACTCCTCCCTGAGTTAGAGATTCTCGTTGAACGATGACTGAACCTGTGTTATGTGCCAGGTGGTGGACTGGGTGCTGGGGATTTAGAGCTGAAAGCCTTGACTTATGATTACAGTACATACACGGTGCTGAAGAGGGCAGGAAGGGAGATCCAGGTCATTCTGGAGTGCTCAGAAAGACCACCCTGAGGTCTTGAAGGATGCAAGGGGAGCCACAGTTAGATGGCTGCAATGGTCAAGAGCTAATGGATGAGCACTGAAGACACAGGGAACAGCCAGGAGAAAGGAGATTGAAGAGAGCACATTCGCTTGGTCAGGGGGCTGCAAAGTGTCAGAAGAGTCAAGACAGCTCACATGGAAGGGAAAGTGGGAGAGGTGAGCAAAGGCCAGATCATAAGGAGCAGCTCACGTCACATTGAGGGATTAGGATTTTTTCCTGAAGGCCTTTGAGTGCTTCTAAACCTTATTATACCTGGCTGTCCTAGAGATCTCTTCAGGAACATTGTACATGATAGGGAGAAGAAGGATAAGACAGGGAAGAGGAGGCAGAGGTTGATGGCAAAGTCACACAGCGGGGAGATGAGAAACTGTGGAAGGAGCTAGAGTGACCCTAGAGGGCAAACAAAAAGGATCCCTTTGAGACAGAATTGAATCATTAATTAGTTTGCACTGGGTCTTTGTTGTGGTGCCAGGGCTTTTCTCTGGTTGTGGCACATGGGCTTAGTTGCCCCGTGGGACGTGGGATCTTAGTTCCCCGACAAGGGGTCAAACCCACGCCCCTGCATTGGAAGGCAGATTCTTTAACCACTGGACCACCAGTGAAATCCCTGAAAGATCATTTTAACTCCAGGAGACTCTGTGCGACTTAGGGACTGATAGATAGAGGTGGGATCTGGGAAACAAGGGGTAAGTCTGGTTGGGTCCATTTGGCACTGGAGGCACTGGGGCCAGCTAGTGGCATGGTCAGATCTGCAAATGAGAAATGTCTGGGCTGGAGAAATCTTTCTGGGGTGGTCTGCATAGTGGTGGATGTTGAAGGCAGGGCATAGATGATTAGCTAGGGGTGTTGGTTAGGAGGCAAGATAAGAAGGTTGAGTGCTGAGCCTGAGCGACACTGAGGAGGAGGAGAAGAGCCCTAAAGGAGTTTGAGAAGGGACTACCCAGGATTCGGAATCCTGTGCAACTGAAGACACCAGGAGGGGAATGGGTCGTCAATGGTGTGGCAGCGAGGCCCACATAGTAAGGACAGGAAGCGTCTACCAAACTGGGCAACCTTGAGGTCATTTTGTCATCAGCAGAGGTGGTGGGGAGCCGGGGGCAGCAGGCTGGAGAGAGAATAGGAGGGGTGAGCACATGGTTGAACTGTGTCCCCACCCCATCCTACTCCCTGCCACGGGCTTCCCTGGTGGCTCAGTGGTAAAGAATCTGCCTGCAGTGCAGGAAACACAAGAGACGTGGGTTTGATCCGTGGGTTGGGAAGATCCCTTGGAGAAGGAAATGGCCACCCACTCCAGTATCCTTGCCTGAGAAATCCCATGGACACAGGAGCCTGGCAGGCCACAGTCCATGGAGTCACAAAAGAGTTGGACACAACTTCAGTTCAGTTCAGTCACTCAGTCGTGTCCAATTCTTTGTGACCCCATGAACCACAGCACGCCAGGCCTCCCTGTCCATCACCAACTCCCGGAGTCTACCCAAACCCATGTCCATTGAGTCCGTGATGCCATCCAGCCATCTCATCCTCTGTCATCCCCTTCTCCTCCTGCCCTCAATGTTTCCCAGCATTAAGGTCTTTTCCAAAGAGTCAGCTCTCCACATCAGGTGGCCAAAGTATTGGAGTTTCAGCTTCAGCATCAGTCCTACCAAAAAACACCAAGGACTGATCTCCTTTAGGATGGACTGGTTGGATCTCCTTGCAGTCCAAGGGACTCTCAAGAGTCTTCTCCAACACTACAGTTCAAAAGCATCAATTCTTCGGCGGAGGAGCCTGGCGGGCCACAGTCCATGGAGTCACAAAAGAGCTGGACACGACTTAGTGAGTAAAAAAAAAACAGAACTAACATAGCAATTGTTCAAGTAGTACACAGGTTATCTTAAAAGGTTAGAGGGAAATCAAGCTGGAAAGATATGACAGCATGGAGAGCTACCAGACTGGGGAATTAGAACTTGATTAGTGTGTGTTGGTGAGCTACTGAAGGTTTTAGGCAGGGAATATGAGCAAAGCTATACCAGGGGCTGGTTATGCAGGCAGGACCACTGTAGCATGGGTCATAGTGGGAAGCACGACAGTCCAAGCCATCACTCATTCATTCATTCATTCATCCACTCATGTATTCTAGTTAATGCTTGTCTTCGCTAGACAGCACTTTCCATGATGGCAGAGAGTGCTTGCTTTTTTGACTCACTACTTTGTCCCAGCACCCACACAGTACGTGGCTCACTGCAGGTGCTTACTACCTGCCTGTGGAAGGAGGAAGAGACAGACATCAAGCATGCAGAGATAAGTAGGGTGGTGTCCATGCTGAAAGAACTGAAGGCATTTTGGAGAGAGACATGAACTTGGCCACTAATTAGAGTGCAGGAGATTGGGGGTGTGGAGCGCAGGAGTCAAAGTGACTCAGATGATGAGCTGGGCGATTGATAGAAGGGTGGTCCCAGGGGCAGGAATAGGAGGGTCAGAGGAGGGTCAGTCAACACTGAGATGACAATTCATCTTTAGTAATATTTGAGTAAATGCATCACCAACCACATTCAGTCTGTTGTAAAATCAACCCAACGGAGTCTCAACCCCATTTCAACCAAGCTCTTGTCCCACTTTGTTATCCCAGTGGTGCGGCCGCGAGTTCAGATGTCTGCTCTGCTCTGATGTTGGGGCTGGATTCCCACTGGTTTCCTGTGGGGCGTTAATTAAGTGTCCAGCCATTTCCACACCATGTCAACTGGTTCACGGCTGTACCCCCAGTGCGTGCCACATAATAAGTGCTCAATAAACATTTGTTGTTTGAATGAAATGGTTTTCTGTTCCGGGCATTTACTGGTTTCCCTCTGCCCGTGGGTGGCAGGGGAGCCAATATCCAGAGATGACACTGCAGAGCGGGTGAGTACCAGGGGAACAAGGCAGGGATTGGCACTCTGTGCTTAGCGTTCCATGAATGTAAAGGCAGGGAAGCCAGTTTGGAGAACAAAAGCAGAGTTCCCTTGGCAGTTCGGGTAATGGAAACAAGTCTGACCTCAGCTGCTGTTAAAATCAACAGGATGAATAATTAGAAGAGGAAAGCCAGAGAGAACTCACAAGCTGTTGCAGCTGCCCAAAGCACGGTTTTCGATCAATTGATGATACAGTAAGAGTGAGGGCAGGTCACTGTGTGTGCCGTCTCCTGTGTTGTGAGGGTGCTCCCCTCCTCCTAGGGGACGGTCCAGCTCTTAAACCAGGGCAGGAAGCTCGGGGAGGTGTGCTATTGTTGACTCTCAAAGTCGCCCCTGGGACATCACCTGTGTGTTGGAAAGCCTGACTCTGGAAATTATCGCTGAAATCTGCTTCATCCACAGTGAAGCTTCAAGGGTCAGGGACTCTGGGAGCTGTATAGGATTGGGACTCCAGCATCTGCAGAGAGTCTGTCTTCTTGTAAAAAGACTGTGCTGAGTACTGCAAACCTGTTTCTTGCTGGAGTGCCACCCATGGTGAACGCCACACACAAAAATGTGTAGATTCTGGTGTGTGGTGTGTGTGTGTGGTATATGTGTGTGTGTGTCTAGCCAGAAGTGGGGGAAGGGAGCCCAACCTGGTGAAATCCAGAGGTTGCCAAACCTAAATTTGGTGTGTGATGCGATCTGGAGTCAGCCAAAAGGTTGTGGGTATTCATCTCCTGTAGCCTGGGCAGGGTTCCCAGCTGCCAGTTTTGAGACCACGGGTTTACTGTGATCCTGGAAAAACAGGGAAGCTAGATAATGATGTTCTCACCCTATTTTCTCATCATAGCAACCGCTTATTTGTTTATTTTTGTTTATTTTCTTCTTTCCAACTATAAAATAATACAGGCTCTTTGTGGAAAAAAAAATGCAGAAAATATGGAAAGAAGGAAAGAAGAAAAATATCACATTGTTCCAATCCTCAAAGAAGCCTATGTGAGCATTTGAATGTGTTTCTTTCCAGACTCCTATCTTAGCATAAGTTTGAAAAGCAGAGACATATTCATGCTCTACGAATTGTTTTGGAATTAGTCTCTGGGGAAAAGAGAAACATGTTTAGTCTAGGAGTGAAAAACTTTTTCACATTATAATTTTTTCCTCTTATTACAAGAAACTCTATAAAAACCATCTTAATGGCATTCATACTGTTTTATCAAGTAAATTTGCCATAACTTACATAACGAATCTCCTACTAGATACAAAAAAGTCTTAGATCTAAGTCCTCATCTCTGATTGGACCTGGGGGCTTATAATACCATTTAGCCACCAAAGATGATATAGCAGTGCCTTTGGAGGGGTCAGCACCGTTTTGTTACCAGTATGTTTTTGTATTTATTTGAAAAATTATTTATTTATTTTTGGCTGCACTGGGTCTTATGGGAAAGCA
Organism: Bos indicus x Bos taurus; assembly: GCF_003369695.1. Lineage (NCBI taxonomy): Eukaryota > Metazoa > Chordata > Mammalia > Artiodactyla > Bovidae > Bos > Bos indicus x Bos taurus. The sequence continues at coordinate 55,255,490 of NC_040094.1, forward strand.
AAAGTTGCTCAGTCATGCCCGACTCTTTGCGACCTGGTGGACTATACAGTCCATGGAATTCTCCAGGCCAGAATACTAGAGCGGGTAGCCTTTCCCTTCTCCAAGGCATCTTCCCAACCCAGGGATCAGACCCAGGTCTCCCGCATTTGCAGGCGGATTCTTTACCAGCTGAGCCACCAGAGGTCTTAGTTGCTCTGCACAGGCTTTTCTCCAGCTGCGGCCAGTGGGGCTACTCTTTGTCATGGTGCACGGGCTTCTCATTGCGGTGGCTTCTCTTGTTATGGATCACGGACTCTGGGCACATGGGCTCAGTAGCTGTGGCTTGTAGGCTCTGGAACACAGCCCAGTAGTTATGGTGTATGAGCTTAGCTGCTCCTCGGCATGTGGGATCTTCCCAGACCAGGGATCAAACCCGTGTCCCCTGCACTGGCTGGTGGATTTTTATCCACTATGCCATCAGGGAAGTCCTGGTGTTTTAGAAAAAGCATCTTTGCTTTCTTCCACCTGTTAAAAGATGGGAACTTACCCCTGAAGAACAGATGTCAGTGGCTGCTGCATTTACTGGAGGAAAATCTTATTTCCATGAGTCTTCACTGTTAAAGCAGGTGAAGCCTTGGGCAGCCTCAGTTTTCCTGCTGCCTCTTGGCGATCTGACTTCCTTCTCCAGCTAAGCATGGAGGAGATGCTGCCTGACCTCAGGGCTGACGTGCCCTTGGAAAGCCCACTGGATGCTGCCCTGGGGACCAGTATGGAGCCCTACAACCCAACGCTCCTGACCCCCCCACCAGCTTAGCCGAGCAGGAGTGAACGACTCCCCAGAACCCCATCAATGACTAGCCCAGGCTCCTCTGTCCAGAGACCCGTGTCAGAAGAATCAGCACACTTCCTTTAGCCACTGGGCACAGCCGGGCCTTTGTGTGTTGGGGTCAATTCTGGCTCCTAATTGGCAGTGTAGACAATGGGCCTCTGTGTCTGTTCCCAGAAGACAGCGGCATTCTGGGGAAATGACACGCGTTTCAATGTACAAAAAAAAAAAAAAAGGAGCAGAGCTTTATGTCCCAGCAAAAAAATTCTTTGGAGACTCCTGTACTTATCACTAAAAGACCTTATTATATGTCATCCAAATGGCTGCAACAGCAAGCTCTTCGGGGATTTCGGGTGTGGGGCCAAATGTGCAGTGATGGGCAGCCGGCAAGACTGTATTGGACACAGTGGAAGAGTCTTACCTGCCACAGTACCTGCCATGGAGAACCTCTACCCCAGGTCCAACTCAAGCCAAAGACGGCAGCCATCAGAGAGAGGAGGAAGACAGACAGAGAGAGCAAGAGGGAGAGGGAGCTTCTTTCCCACAAATGGTCCAGAGGACTTGGGAGGCATGATGTGTGGGCTCCCGCCCCACGGGGTCCTTGCAAGAGGAGATATGAAGGCACCTGTGGCTAGGCCGTTGGTATAGGTAGCAGCAGCTTCCCCAGCTGTTTGCAGCAGAAACTTGGAGGCGGGAGTCTCCGGGTGCCGCCTGGGACTCAGCAGCCGTTGTCCCTTTGTGTCCAACTCTGGCAGCTGGTGAGGTTGGGAGAGGGGAGGATGGCAGATCCAGTAGCCATGCCTTGTGCGTCGCTGTATCAGTCAGTGTTCTGAGAGGCAGAGAATCCGTGGGAGAAGCTGGGGGTGGAGGGGGGAAGGGAAAGAGATTTATTTTAAGGATCCGAGTCTTAGTTGTGGCATGCAGGATCCTTTTTTTTTTTTTTTTACTGAAGCATGCAGGATCTCATTCCCTGACCCCTGACCAGGGATTGAACCTGGGGTGCCTGCATTGGGAGCACAGAGTCTCAGCCATTGGAAGGGAAGTTCCTATTAAGGAATTTGTAATTGAGCAAAGCCCCATGGCTGTCCCAGAACAAGACTCCTTCTCCCCAGGTTGTGTCCTCCGCCTGCCTTTTGTCTGTAGAAAAACTTTAGTCAAAGAATAAATTTAATCAGAGAAGTGAGAAAATGCAGAGAGAAAGGAAAACAGTCAAGCAAGACAAAATAATAATAGTTTAGACATTAAACAAAGTCAAGGACTTTTAGTTCCTCCTCCAGGGCTATAGATAATATTCTGAACCACGTTCTTGAGGCTGTTTTGCAGATACTGAAACCCCCACCAGGTGGAAGAAGTCAACTGTACGCTGCCCACAAGCACAGAGACCCCAGAAAGGTTGGAACCCAAAGTTGATAACATTGACTTCTGATGACCTCATCACCAGCCAATCAGAAGAATATCAGGAAGCTGATCACACAAACCGCAACCCCTCTCTCTCACCCTGAAGGCCTTTGGGGAGTTGGGCCTCTTAAGCATTAGCTGCTCTGGACTCCTTGCTTGGCACCCTGAGATAAATGCTGCACTTTTCCTTCACCGCAAACTGGTGTCAGTGGGTTGGCTTTCCGGTGCCCGGGGCGAGCAAACCCAATGTTGGTTCCCTAACGGACTGATTCAGGTGACTGGGGTGGGGGATGCTGGCAAGTCTGAAATCTGCAGCAGGCTGGAGAGTTAGGTGGGCTTCCCTTGTGGCTCAGCTGGTAAAGAATCTGGTAAAGCTGGTAAAGGCTGGAGAGTTAGGTAAGGGAAGATGTTCCCATCTCATCTGAAAGCAGTCTGGAGGCAGAACTTGTCCCTCATGGAAACCTGAATCTTTTTCTCTTTTCCTCTGAAGTCCCTCAGCTGATGGAGGAGGGTCATCTCCTTTACTCAAAGCCTCCTGGTTGAAATGTTAATCACATCAAAAAAAAAAAATCTGAAAAATACTGTCAGAGCGACATCTCTACTGGCGTTTGACCAAACCATGGGGCATCTTCGTGTGATCCAGACAAGTTGATGTGTAAAATTAACCAGCACCCATGGCCCTGGTGTGTGAGGTGGTAGGTGGGCACTTGATATTTTCAGACTGCGTGGACCACTGACCAGGATCACCCTCCCCTTGGCCTCGGCCTTGCTCTCCTCCCTGGCATCTACTCCCACCTGGTACCCTGTATGCTTTACGTAGTTATTTGCTGGGGCCTGTCCTGAATGTGCGTCTGTCCTGTCCTCAGTGCCCAGCAGAATGTCTGACACACAATAGTGAAGCCAAAGTCAAAGTGTTAGTCGCTCAGTCGTATGCAACTCTTTGTGACCCCGTGCACTGTAGTCCAGCAGGCTCCTCTGTCCCTGGGATTCTCCAGACAAGAATCCTGGAGTGGGTAGCCATTCTCTTCTCCAGAGGATCTTCCCAACCAAGGGATCGAACCCACATCTCCAGCATTCTGCTCCAGAATCCAGCAGGCAGATTCTTTACCATTTGAGCCACCAGGGAAGCCCTCCCTCAATAAATTTTTGTAGAATGAATGAATTTGAAGGGTAGAGATGCCCACCAGCAGGTCCTTACCTGTGCAGGGTCCTGCCATCTTCTGTCACTTGAACAGTACCTTGCTCCAGATAGTCCTTGTTGGATGATAGATTTTTTTCCTCCCCCCACGGAGGTTGTGAGATTCTGGAGGTTTGGGGCCGTTCCAGTTAATCTTGATTTCCCAGTGCCTGGCACAATGCCTGGCATAGACCAGGGAGCTCAGTAAAATGCGGAATGATTGAATGGGTCCATCAACAACTTCATTATTAATTCCTCACAACCTTTTGTGTCCTGACAGTCTCCAAATTGCCATTTCAATCTTTGCTTCTCATCCCCACACCAACCCCCACACCCCTGTCCCCGACACCCCACAGAGTCAATGTAACTTAACTCTCAGAGCCATTCTAGTGATTTTCTGGGCACCTGGCCACTTTATAGTTGGCCCTAAGGCCCATTTGTCCCAGTTGTGAGCACCCTCCTGCATCCCGGGGTTGGACAGACTTTTCACGGAATCTGTCCCTCCTTAATCAAGTGGAGGGAACTCTTGTGATTTGGAGGGATTTATAGATACCCACCCACCATTCACAGACCTTTATAGCAATACAGATCCATTAGACAATCATTCAGAGAGAGATTAAAATAATGAAGGTGAGAATAAAGTGAAGATACTGTCCTGTAGGAACTCCATTAATCATCATTTGTGGCTTAAATAAGAAAGAGTTATCATCCCAGCCCATTAAAGAAAGTTGTCAATTAGGCACCATGTTAGACCTTAGAAAATTGTTCCCTGAAGAGAATTTTAGGAGGGCAGCCGTGTCCCTGTGATAAATTTATCACCAGAGAGCCGAGTATGGTTCCTTGGACAAAGATGGGTGTATTCAAAATACCAGACAAAAGATACTGTCCTCAACACAGTTCTATAGAGAATCTGGAGAAGGTTGACAGAGGAGTGGTTAGCCATTCCTTTTGCAGGGGATTTTCCTGACCCAGGGACAGCACCTGGGTCTCCTTCATTGCAGGTGGATTCTTTACCATCTGAGTCACCAGGGATGCCCCAGACAGACAGAGAGCTTTAGGAACTCTAGGATTCCCTGGAATGGTTTCCTGAGGTCAGAGGGTCACCCACTTTTTAAAGAATGACCTCATACCCAATTTGAAATTTAAAAAATGCTTCAAGTTGTATTTTTATAATAGCATATATTTAAAAAACAATCCATTAAAAAATAGATCAATATATATCAGTTATGCAGCTGTTAAATGTTTACAAAAACTGTAGGTTGAGTTAGAAAAGTGAAATGTTAGTGGAAAAAAGGAAAACATCAAATATATAGACAATATGGAACTTCCTTGGTGGTCCAATGGTTAAGACTCTGTGCTTCCAATGCAGGGGGCAAGGGTTCAATCCCTGGTCAGGGAACTAGGATCCCACATGCCAAGTGGTATGGTCATAAAAAATACAATATCTAGATATCTAGGTATCTGGATTGCATATAAAATTGCCTGCATATAGGAAAACAAGTGAAAGGAAAAGCCCCCAAAATGCTAATAATTGTTGTCTTGGGTGGTGAGATTATTGATAACTTTTACTTTTTAAAAATAATTTCCTATATTCTCAAAATGTTCTCTTTTGGGCAAGTGTGGATCCGTGCACTCCCTGCCAGCAGCAGTAGGCATTGGGGATTTTGAGGTTCAACTCTGCTTTCCCTGTAGTGATAACAGTCGCTCCAGTTTTTATTTAAGGACCCACCCCCCGCTTTTAATGACTAACAATGAGTGGTTATTATTCTTATAGGATTCTAGAGAGTCTCTGGAGTCTAGCCATACATCTCATCCTCCCACTTATTGGACTGGTAGTGAGCTGGATCTCGGATCAAGTGAAGCCCATCAAGCCCAAACAAGGCTATGCCATTATTTTTATTCGAACTACTGGGAAACCGGAGTCGTCCCCCCTTGGATGTGAAGCTGAGACCATATAGGAGGAGAGTCCATCCGGGAATCAAGCCAAGGGAGTTAAGAGCAGAGATGGGCAGTGACAAGTCTTGATAACATTGTGTGAGCTCCAGGATCAAGCACATCTAAAGCCAGCCCTGTCTTCAGTCTCCGGAGCCAACACATTTTCTTGCGCTTAATGCCACTGAACTGGTTTTCTGAAATCTGCAGCTAAAGGACCGCTTTTCCCATCCACTGTCTTTGAAGAGCCTCCTGTCTGAACAGTCATCACAGATAGATGACTGCAGGTGAACCTGGGCTCTGGCAGGTTCCCAGGAGGAACAGGCACCTGAGCTGAGTTTTGCAGGAATCTTCTGAGTTAAAGCTTGGAAGCTGTGAGCATCCCCAGAGTACATGGTGTGAGGCAGGAAGCAGCATAGGACTAGGGGGCTGACCCCACAGGGCAGGGCTTGAATCCCTGATGTGCTCCTTGATACCCATGCCCAGTGACTCCAGAAGCCTGGATGAGAGATTGCAGGTGCAAACACAAGCCAGTAAGCTCTGAAGGCTGTGTGGGGGCCTTCAGGAGTGCAGCATCTCCTGGGACACAGCATTTCCTCTTCTAGAGTGGAAAAATTTATGCTCTGTCGGAAGGGAATTCTGCCTGATGGAAGGCTGCGTTTCACTGTTGTCTGGTCCTGGACTGCCAGACCAAGCTTCAGAGAGGGAACGATGGGGATAAAAAAAACAAACCTGGCACTAAAGTGCCTGGGGAGGAGATTTTGCAGTAAATAGGGGTGGTTTTGGATTCACAAGAATGTATATACCGCATTATCGGAGTGGAGCAGGGGAGGGGAGTTTGACGGTGAGGAGCTGGAGTACATTTTTCTTCTGCTTCTGGCAAAAAAATGTGTTTGCAATAGAAATGCCATTCAATAAATAAATAAGTAAATAATGAATAAACCATCAAACCTTGCTTTGGGTTTCCACTGACAATCAGAAAGAGAAGCAAGTTCAAGCAGATTATCAAAAATGATGATAAGAAGGGAGGTACCAAGCGAAAGAGGAAGATGTTGTCATAGGGCATGAAGGCCAGTCTAGAAGCGTCCCTGGATAAATACTAGTGGAAAGGGGATGGCTGGTTTGATGCAGACAGATCAGAAGGGAGGACTTTAGATTGAATAATGCCCTGAAAGATGTAGGGATTACAGGCTCGGAGGTGATTTCCTGAGGGACAGTGCTCAAGTGCCTCATTTTATTGAAAATCGGACCGTGTGAAACAGGGTCAAATTAAGGGACCTTTCTCAGCAGTTACCTGAGGGGCCTCTTCTCTCTAATTACCAGGATCGCACTGGTAAAACCACCCCATTGTTCAGCCTGGCTTCTGAGGACGCTTGAATGCAAAGCACCATGTTTATCTGATATTCTCCGAAGTAGTTAATCTACCAGAGTAATGAAATGGTGGTTTATTAGGTTAATTGCTGCAGCAAGCAAAACCAAACACACACACACACATAAACAAAAAAAGAGAAAGCCTCCCAAACTTCTGGGAACATACATTTTGAAAATAGCAGGACTTCCCTGGCTGTCCAGTGGTTAAGACTTGCCTTCCAGTGCAGAGGGTGGGAGTTTCTTAGTCAGGGAGCTAGGATCCCACATGCCTCCTGGCGGAAAACCCAAAACATAAAACCGAAGTAATATTGTAACAAAGTCAATAAAGACTTTAAAAGGTGTATTAATTTAAGAAAAGAAAAATAGATACGTAAGATTGTGCAAATAAAATTTAACTGTGGGGCCCTAATTTTCTTCCCCATAAATCAGTGTGATGACTAGATTACACAGAGCCTTCTGACAGCAAACAGGAAAAGTCCACCTGCTCTAGAAGTATAGACTGCCCCGGGTGATGTCCATCTTGAGAGCCTCAGGATTAACCTGGAACCACAGTCCCTACTTCCCTCCACTTCTAATTCACTATGATTGTAAAATGTACTGTCTGCTGACGAGTTTCTCTTGACATTGATCATAAAATGTACCTCTCTTTTGAGATTACAAAGTGAAAAACATGTTTATTTTCAAATGGAGAAAATGCAGTCTTAAAAACTATGATTAGTCTTTGTTGTCCATTTTTGTCTGTTTCTGCCTCTCTTTTTCACTGTTTCTTTCCTTTCCCTCCTCCATCCCTTTCTCCCTGGTTTCAGCTTGGAAATTTACACCGAGGAGGGATGGGTAGGAAAGGCTGGCCCACGCACTTTCAGTGAAACAATCCCTGTTTGCCTGGAGACCTGTTCAGCACTGATGACCTCCTCTGGGAAAACAACCTTCCCAGCAGAAAAACAGAACTTTGCTATCTGGCCTATCCACCCCCCTCCCCACTCCAAATCCCTCTGCCCCTTGGCCTTGGGTAACTGACTTCCCTTCTCTGAATCTCCTGTTGGAACAGTGGAAATAAGATCCTGTTTAGGTTATTGAGACCCGTGAGTATGAGACGATGCCAATAGAACTTTACAGAAAGCTTCAGACATATGGTAGCTGTTCAATAAACATCCAGAGGGACTTCCCTGGTAGTCCAGTGGTTAAGAATCCACCTTCCAGGGCAGGGGACGAGGGTTCGATCCCTGGTTGGGAAACTATTAATGAGATCCTGCATGTTGCAGGGCAAGTAAGCCCATGTGCCACAGCTGCTGAGCCGGGGCCTCAACGAGATAGAAGCCGGAACGCCACGAGGAAAGATTCTGTGCGCTGCAAGTAAGACCCGACGCAGCCAAATAGACAAATAGATGTTGAAAACAATTCAGCTCCTTTCCTTCTCGTGAAACTCTTTATGTAATTTGGGAGATTTCTTTGCTGGCTTGACATGCAAATGGACTCTTTAAACGGAAATAAACTAGATTTCTAGGCCATCGTCTCTCAAGGTCGTGGAGACCCAAGTCCTGTTCCCCGAATATCAGAGAAGCTTTTAGAGTTTGGAAAACTGGGAGGAAATCATGAGAAAGGGAATAGAGAGAGACTAGAGATCCAAAGAGATGGGAATACCAGACCACCTGACCCGCCTCTTGGGAAACCTGTATGCAGGTCAGGAAGCAACAGTTAGAACTGCACATGGAACGACAGACTGGTTCCAAATAGGAAAAGGAGTACGTCAAGGCTGTATATGCAGAGTACATCATGAGAAACGCTGGGCTGGAAGAAGCACAAGCTGGAATCAAGATTGCCAGGAGAAATATCAATAACCTCAGATATGCAGATGACACCACCCTTATGGCAGAAAGTGAACTCAAAAGCCTCTTGATGAGAGTCAAAGAGGAGAGTGAAAGAGTTGACTTAAAGCTCAACATTCAGAAAACGAAGATCATGGCATCTGGTCCCATCACTTCATAGGAAATAGATGGGGAAACAGTGGAAACAGTGTCAGACTTATTTTGGGGGGCTCCAAAATCACTATAGATGGTGACTGCAGCCATGAAATTAAAAGACGCTTACTCCTTGGAAGGAAAGTTATGACCAACCTAGATAGCATATTCAAAAGCAGAGAAATTACTTTGCCTACAAAGGTCCATCTAGTCAAGGCTATGGTTTTTCCAGTGGTCATGTATGGATGTGAGAGTTGGACTGTGAAGAAAGCTGAGCGCCGAAGAGTTGATGCTTTTGAACTGTGGTGTTAGAGAAGACTCTTGGGAGTCCCTTGGACTGCAAGGAGATCCAACCGGTCCATTCTGAAGGAGATCAGCCCTGGGTGTTCTTTGGAAGGAATGATGCTAAAGCTGAAACTCCAGTACTTTGGCCACCTCATGAGAGGAGTTGACTCATTGGGAAAGACTCTGATGCTGGGAAGGATTGGGGGCAGGAGGAGAAGGGGACGACAGAGGATGAGATGGCTGGATGGCATCACGGACTCCATGGACATGAGTTTGAGTGAACTCCGGGAGTTGGTGATGGACAGGGAGGCCTGGCGTGCTGCAATTCATGGGGTCATGAAGAGTCAGACACGACTGAGCGACTGAACTGAACTGAGAGATCCAAAAAAAAAAAAAGGCAACCATAAGGGAAGTACGAAAGGAAGGATGATGTGACATATCAAAGCTCAGGTAAGAACCTTCTCATGGATGTTTGCTCTGGGTTGTGAGAAAGGAAGAGCAGCATTTCGCTGGTGGTCCAGTGGCTGAGACTTGGAGCTCTCAATGCAGGGGGGTCCAGGTTCTATCCCACATGCCATGACTAAGAGTTTGCATGCCGCAACTAAGATTGAAGATCTGAGTGCTGAAACTAAGACCCGGGAGTGCCAAATAAATACCTTTTTTTTTTTCCAAAACAAGACCAGGGAGATTTTTGCATGCAACAACACTGCCTGACGCCAGCCAGCTCACTGAAACTGGTTTCACTGAGAGCATGAAGGTGGCCTAGCGTGGTGGCTTTCAAACTGTGAGAGGAGGTCCACTCGGGGTTGAAATACAGCTTGTGGGCTGTGAAAAATACAAATAGAACAGAAAAAATTACATTAGAAATAGAAAAACTGAAGAGAAGAGAAAATATCAGTGTGGGAGGCCTCCATGAGGGAGAGACCTTTGTGACGTGATGCATTTGTCTTGGTTATTTATATACTTGTCTGTGTGTGTGTTTCTAGGGTCACATGGTGTCATCTGTCTCTTACGGTGGGTCTTAGCCAAGGAGACTGGAAAGCCACTGACCTGGAGAGCCCCGGGCAGAAAGGTGTTGCCCAGGAGGGAGTTTTGGAAGTGGTGGAGGAGCAGAGGGGAGGGGAGGGGGGTGGAGGAGGGGGAGGGCAGCGCTGGGAGTTGACCTGGAAACTAGACACCTGGGTGGCTCCCCTGACCACACTAAAATGACCAGCCTGCCCTGGAGGACTCTCCGTCTGGGCACTGGGTCTGGAAGTGCCTCTGGGTCCCGTTCTCAGGGGTCTTGGGTCCCTGCTGGACTCAGGTTGCATAGCTACCTTGCAACCTTCACCACCACACTGGTGATCCCAGAGCCCTGACGCAGAGGCCAGGGGCAGTGGGTTCCTGGCTCCAGCAGCACATCTGGGAGCATCTCCATCACCAGCCTCCCCAGGATCTGGGGAGCTGCACCCGTTTTCCTCCTGATCTCTTCCTTTCTTACCGACTCTGCTCTAATGAGGGGGCTGGAGACAGAGGACAGCCAGAGAAGAGGGAAAATTCAGCTGTGCTGCTGGGACGTGGGTGTGTGGGGTGGGCAGACGGGAGGTGGGGGCTCTGGTGTCCTGATTGGAGGTGGGCACCTGGCTATCAGTTCTCAGAACCCCAGCTTCATCCAGCAGCAGAGCTGTGGACTGTGTGACGAATAAGGAGGGGAGGTTCTTCCAGAAAAGGGTGGGGTTGCAGTGGTTCAGCCCCATAGGGGCAATTCTGGGAGGGCAGTTCATGATGGCCCAGAGATGCCGGAAAAGCCCCCTCCCTGCGGCCCTTCCCCCTGCTGCCTGGAGCCAGGCAAGCCCTGGGCCCCTGCTTTCCTGAGTGTTTTGGGTCCAGACCCGAAGGAGGCGGGAAAAGGTGTTTGGCCAAGGGGACCTTTCTAAGGCTCATCACGAAGTGCCTCTGCCTGCCTAATCACAGCCTGACCCCGCCTAATTCCTGAGCCCGGAAACAGGGAAGCCACTTGTCCAGGTGGAAAAGTGACCCAGTGCCCCAGGGAGAAACGGGGAGTCTGACCTCAAAAGGGAACATCTGTCCCCCAACTTATTTCCTGGAACAGGAAGGGTTTGGAGCAGTGTGTCTCCATGGATCCGCCCCCTGCACTGTGATCAGAGGCAGACAGCAGGGCCTCAGTGCCCGTCCACCAGGGTCTCCATGCCCGTCCACCGGGGTCTCCCTGCTGTGCAGCCGCTGGTGACCCAAGTGCCACGGCCACTGAGGAAGGCTTCCGTGGCTACAGGAGTGGAGACCCGATACCCCTCCAGTCAAGACCCATTCAGGCCGGGTTCATCGAGTGTGTGTGTCCACCCACAGGCCCAAAGGAAGTCTTTGCCAGGCAAAAGCAAACAGGAAGAACATGTCTGTGTGTTCTATTCTACAATGACCTTTTAAATATGTGACAAACAGTTAAAACAAAAGGCCATTTAGCTTTTATGCCTGTGATTCGTGGTGTCCATTCCAGTTAATTACAGTGATTTAAAAACATCTGCATTTAATAAAAAAACCTTCCTTTCCCCCTCTTCTCTGTTCACCGCCCGCCCTGCTGCCCCCCGCATCCCAATCTTTCTTCAGGCCACTGGGCTAACGCAGTAATTATCATCTCCACCAACCACGCCACAGCATCAAACGAGCACGTAGAGACTTCTGGAGGCTCTGAGAACAGACTGAGGCTTGGGAGGGAAGGAGCCGGTGGCCAGAGTAATGGGGAAGTAGGGGAGGAGGGACAGAGAAGGGAGGGGGCTTGGGCAGGTTGCTTAACCCAGCTGGGAGGATGGTGCTGGCAGCGTCTTATTGGAGAGGCCTCTGAATTCAGACTCTGCCTGGCTCCCCTCCCACCATATCTAGCCTCCTTGTAGGTCAGGATGCTTGAGAGAGAATGGTCCTGCCTCTGTACCTCTTTAAACTTGGAGCTGAGAAAAAGCTTTAGCCTTCGGAGGTGCTTTTTCCCAAAGCAGGAAGGGAGGCAGGATCAGAGAATGAATTCTCAGTGGGATGCAGGCCTCCCTGCTGGGCTTCGCTGCCACCCGCAGGGACCAGGCTCAGATAAAACCCCAGGGGTCAGACCTCTGGCTGGGCGGTGAGGGGGAGAAGAGGCGACCCCACCAGACTCCCTGAGTGGAGGCACACCAGCCTTAGCACATTTCACACCTGCTGGAGGAGGGGGTGTGCCTGCCAGCCTGCACCCCCAGGAGGAGAGGTGGAAGGAGACTCAGGAAAGCCAACCTCTGGTGGGTGGGGTGCTCCCTCCAGGAGGAAGAAGACTTTTCTGCAGTTCCTTGAATGCAAATTTTTATCCCACCCCACTCCCTATTCCTACTGCCCTCCCCGCACCCTGCTATTTTTCTTCATCGTTGCTACAAAAGCATCATGTTTATTTCCTGCAAGAGGGCTGTGACTGCTGCTGTCGAGCTCACCATCTATGGACAGCTCGATCGGCGTTGGCAGAGCATTGGGCAACATGGCCATTGCATGGTCAGGGCATCTGGCCTGCATGCCAGCTCTACACGGCACATTCTGCATAGGCAGTGCGTGATGCTGGGGACCAGTGCGGTGGTCTCATTTCATTTCAAACTCCTTTGGGCCCCCTCCACCTTGGTCCTCCTCCACTGCCCCATCCCAGCCTCCTGCTGGCCCCTTCCGAGCCCCTTTCATTCTGAGCTGAGGGCTTCCTGCCACATCCTTCAGCCTTTCCTGGAAAGTGCCATGAACCTCTCTCTCTTTCTTTTTTCATGAACCTCTCTCTTGAATTCACGCCAACCTGGATCTACCTCTAGGACCCCTGTACCCTCATCCCATCTGTACCTCTGTCCTGCCCCACACCCACACCCCCCTGGAAAGAGATTCCTGGACAGCCCTCTCCCATGGATACTTCTAGGCTGACAGCTGCCCAGGGTCCTAGCCTTTCTTCCGCTGAAGTCACTCCGCCATCGCCATCATCTGCTGACCCTGCTTCCCTTCTCTTTCCATCATGGCAGTGCCCTGTGTCTACTACCTCACCGCCCCTTGTGTGATGATTGTGCCAATGCCCTGACCTCCCCCCTCCCTGCTTTCCCCCCCTGTTCCCCCCATTCTCTGCTCTGGCCACAGCACAGCTGGGCTTCTGTCCCCAAGAACTGCTCCCCTCCTCTCCCCCTGCCCCGATTCTTCAACTGTCCCTGAGACGGTTGGCCACTCCTGGACCTCCCCAGCTTTCCAGTCCAGCCTGGACCTTACTCCTGAGGCTTAAGACTCATCAGCACAGCCTTTCCTCGCCCAGCAGACAGCGGGCTCACCTGCCCTGCCGTGTCCCAAACTCCCGCCAATGGAGTCATCTGTTTTCCCAGGCAGTAAGGTGCAGTTCAAGTCAGTGGGCCTTACCAGCTGTAAGACCTTTGGCATGTCCTTGGCCTCTTGAGCCTCAGCATCCTCACCTGTAAAGTAGAGGCAGTGAGCACTGCCTCGTGGAGCTGGTGCAGGTATGTGAGGGCCTGCCTGCTGCCTGTAGGATAGCTGGTGCAGGGGTCAGGGCAGAGGATATGCTCAGGGAACAACTGTACCTTGTCTCCTTTTATGGCACCAGCTCACAACTCTGCATTTCAGGTACTGGTGATAATGTTTGTCCTCACCTCCAGGTTTCCAGTCCCGGAAGAGAAGGGACCGGGTCTTTTGTCATCCTTGTAATGTCAGGCTCTTTTGATGGAGTGCCTTGGATATGGTTGCTGTTTAGTTGCTAGGTTGTGTCCAACTCTTTTGCGACCCCATGGACTGTAACCCACCAGGCTCCTCTGTCCACGGGATTTCCCAGGCAAGAATACTAGAGTGGGTTGCCATTTCCTCCTCCAGGGGATCTTCCTGACCCAGGGATTGAACCTGCATCTTCTGCATTGGCAGGAGGGTTTTTAACTGCTGAGTCAGCAGGGAAGCCACTTTTTTGTCGGTGTTTAATATGTGACATTGAATTGAGGTGATTCAAATCTGGAAGTGAAAGTCACTCAGTCCTGTCCAACTCTTTGCAACCCCATGGACTGTCCATGGAATTCTCTAGGCCAGAATACTGGAGTAGGTAGCCTTTCCCCTCTCCAGGGGATCTTCCCAACCCAGGGATCGAACCCAGGTCTCCTGCATTGCAGGCAGATTCTTTACCAGCTTAGCCACAAGGGAAGCTCTAACCAAATTTTGGTGGTAAGGAGTCTGTGGGTTGAGTTGACCTCAGAGTGTTCTGATGGGGACCTCAAGTGAGAATTGACAAACATACCCAGCCTCTTACCACCAGGAGCAGGAAGGGCCACCCTGACAAGGTGGCCAGGGCAATGCTGGCTATCAGCCAAGACTTGTCTCCTAGAAGGGCAGTGTGAAACCTCAGACCTTTCTTTTGGCGTGTGGACTCACAGCTAATTGACAAGTGCATGTCCTGTGTGTAGCTGCTAAGATTTTCCATGACGTCAGCAGGACCCAACAATATCCTGGGTTGTGCCAGAGCTTCGGGGTATTGGCTCCTGAGGACAAGTCATTGGCCGTGGAGAGCTGACGGATGAGTGTGAAGGCTCCTGCTCTCGGCAACCTAGGACCTAATGAGAATCGGCATTGTTTAGTGCTGAGCACAGTGGGCACTTAATAAATTTTTCCTAATAAAAGAATGAATGCATGAGTGAGTGAACAAGTGAATCAAAGGACAAAGTAGGACCATGGTTATAGTGCACGGTTCTCAGTCGCTTTAGTCACGTCCGAGTCTTTGCCACATGGACTGGAGCCCACCAGGCTCCTCTGTCCATGGGATTCTCCAGGCAGGAATACCAGAGTGGGTTGCCATGCCCTGCTGCAGGGGAATCTTCCTGACCCAGGGATTAAACCCTCGTCTTTTGAGGCTCCTGAATTGGTAGGCAGGCTCTTTACCACTAGCATCACCTGGGATGCCCCTAAAGGTGGTAGGATCAATCCCTAACTGTGCCAAAGAGCTTTAGACCTTTCTAGAGTTTAGTCTGTGCTGCTTGCTCCTTGGAAGGAAAGTTATGTCCAACCTAGATAGCATATTCAAAAGCAGAGATATTACTTTGCCAACAAAGGTCTGTCTAGTCAAGGCTATGGTTTTTCCTGTGGTCATGTATGGATGTGACAGTTGGACTGTGAAGAAGGCTGAGCACCGAAGAATTGATGCTTTTGAACTGTGGTGTTGGAGAAGACTCTTGCAAGTCCCTTGGACTGCAAGGAGATCCAACCAGTCCATTCTGAAGGAGATCAGTCCTGGGTGTTCTTTGGAAGGAATGATGCTAAAGCTGAAACTCCAGTACTTTGGCCACCTCATGCGAAGAGTTGACTCATTGGAAAAGACTCTGATGCTGGGAGGGATTAGGGGCAGGAGGAGAAGGGGACGACAGAGGATGAGATGGCTGGATGGCATCACTGACTCGATGGACGTGAGTCTGAGTGAACTCTGGGAGTTGATGATGGACAGGGAGGCCTGGTGTGCTGTGATTCATGGGATCGCAAAGAGTCAGACACAACTGAGCAACTGAACTGAAGTGAACTGTGTGGTCCTCTGAAGGCCTTTTACCAGTTGCTTATTAATTCATTCAAATATTTATTGAGCCTCCACCACGGACCAGGCTCTGAGATGAAGGAGTGGGCTGCAGCAGCCCAGCTCATCACCTCTGCAGGAGATCGTCTCCAGCATCGGAAGCATGGATGGAGCAATATCCCTGGCAGTGCTTTCTTCCGAAAGCACTACCGCCTGGCATTCGCTCCCAGAGAACATTCTGAGAGCAGTGTGATGTTCTCAAGCTTTTGCTCTTAGGACGAGGAGCTCCAAGTAGGAAAGGGTGGGGTGAGTTGGATTGGAGTTCTGGCAATTTCAAAATCTCCAGGACTGATTGATCCATCTATCCCTTGGTGAACCATTTCTGAAAGAGCCTGTGGGGTCCGAGCATTGCGCCATTCTTGCTGGAACACGACCTGGCCCCACACTTCCTCCATTCAATGCCAGGCCTGCCAGGTGAATCCCAGATACTGTCGGGCTCTGCTGACGTCACGGAAAATCTTCTCAGCTCGTGCACAGGACGCACACTTGTCAATTCGGCGGAGAGCTGACTGCCAAAAGAGAGAGGCTTGCGGTTTTCAATTGTCCAAAGCGCCCTCTCCCCTGGCCTCTGCGGAGGATTCTTTCACAAATGGTGCTGGGTTACCCAAGTTCAAGGCTGTGCGAGGCGCCCCCTGCCCCTGTTCCGATGTGGGGAGGTGAAGGTCAGGGAGCTGCTTCTATTTGTTCCGGGCACCTGTGCCGGTGCGGCTACCTGGGCGGGAGGGAGGCGTGGGGACGCTGTCGCCCCGGTTTGCTTACTCGTCGGGTATAGAAATGACAAATGGCTCCCGCTGGGAACCCCGCCTGCCTTCCTGCAAGATCATTTCTCTCGGCAGCGGGTGATTTGCATACCGATGCGGTGGGAACCCGCCTCTCTGAGCACCGCCCTCCTCTGCGCACCCCTCCCGTCTCCTCCCCCTCTCCGCACTCCAGCCCAGCTCAGGACGAGGCTGCCTGCCCCACGGCCACCTTGAAAGTGTGAAAGTGTTAGCTGCCCAGTCGTGTCCGACTCTTTGCGGCCCCGTGGTCGGTCCATGGGATTCTCCAGTCAAGAATCCTGGAGTAGGTTGCCTTTCCCTTCTCAAGGGGATCTTCCTGACCCAGGGACTGAACCCAGGTCTCCTGCATTGCAGGCAGATTCTTTACCATTTGAGCTACCAGTGGGACCCTGAAAACAGTTTCTAAGGGGGCTCGGGGGCTCGGGACACTCCATTTGGATGTTCTCATAGATTCAGCCAGGAGGAGGAAAGGGGAGAGAATGACTCACTGCCTGCCCAGGAGCCAGGTCCCCTCCTTGCCCAGGACTCGCTCTCCAGCATGTCCCCTGAGGGCAGACGCCGAGAGAAGCAGGATCTGAATTCACGTCTGCTACAGGTCACAAGGAGGCCGAGGGAGTCAGGGAGGTGAGCGTGGGTCATGGTGACTAGTGACTAGCCTTGCCCTGGAGGCTGTGAGCAGGTGGCCGGTGGCCGGAGGTGCTGGGCGGGGAGGCTTGGCCAGTCTGTGACCCAGACCCTCTTTCCCCTTCCTGCTGCTTCTCTGCTTCCTGGTGACCTCATCCTTCCACCTGCCTGGCACCGCCACACGCTCAGAAACGTCCACATCCCCCCACTGTGCAGGGCCAGTTGCTTCGGGGTGGTACCTGCCCATGGAGACGGTCACTGGCCAGTTTCCAGCCTCTTGGGTGAGTTCCTCAGTAAGTGTCCCTCCTGGGTAAGACCAAGGCAGAAGGGTTCTGAGGGTGGGGGAGGCTGGGCAGGCTCAGTGGGGCTGGGGTGTCCCTGGGGAGAAGATTCCCGATTCAGGGCCAAGGCTGCATCAGAGACCCACTTGGACTCTGTGTAGCTGTGTCTAGGCCCTTCCTGCAAATCCCTTGCCAGCAGCCCTGGGGGAAGGGTTCTACCTGATAACTCAGTGAGGGTCTGGGGGCTTTTTGTGGAAGTCCGTTCTCCCCCAGGCCCCTGCCCCTGGGATCTCAGCTCTGTGCTGTGTGGCAGGGCGCTGCCTCGGGGTGCCCCTCAGCCCCCTGGCCCAGAGTGGGGGTAATGGGGTGTTAGAGGAAACTTTCCTTTTTCCTGGACTGTGAGGAATCCTGCGAGATCCAGGATCGGGGGCATACAGTTCCAAGTGTGGCAATCTGTAAGCAATCTGAAAACAACAGCACTGGCAAAAGTGGCCTGCTTTTTGTCTTGTCTTGTTTTGTTTTGCTTGGTTTCCCTGTGCAGCACGCTTACTTCCCTGCCCAGGGATCGAACCTGTGGCCCCTGCAGTGTGAGCTCAGAGTCTTAACCTCTGGACCACCGGGGAAGCCTGCTCTGCTTTTTATTAACATCATGAGCCTGTGAGTCCCAAAAATGTCCCTGAAAAACTTTTTGTGGGTCTAAAGTTCTAAACAATGGCTGTTACTGTTGGGTTTTAATAATACATCTGTAAGCTTCGAATCAGCACTTTTTTATTACTTAGCTTTGATAAACATCCCATTCTTCGTGGGAGTACATTGGGAAAAGCCTAGCGGTGTTGTTGGTTCCCACTGCTCATGTTCATTTGGGGAGTAAGTTCATGGGGGTTTGGGGGTCACTGGCGATCACTTTGGGGCAGTTTGTGTGTCCCACCCCGATGGAATTGCATTTTCCTGCTTTTAAACAGAAGATTAGAAATAAACAATGACAGCACAGGGATTGCAAGGATGAAGAACAGAGCTTGACTTCCTTCAGCTCATTGTGTGACTCCACGTCAGAGCTTAAAATTTAAAACAGGGAAGCAGTGTGAACTGCCACAAGACGTATTTATTGACGAGTGCCGATTTTCGTTCATACACGAACTGTTTTACTGAATTTGCATCATCTTTTTAAGATGAACATTTCTTCTTCTTTCAAAGTGATTTCTTAAAATCACACATCAAAAAAATGAATGGCCTGGGGCATGCTCAGAGCCGGGGGCCTGAAGAAATGGCTCGTCTCTTTACAACACACCCAACAGGAACTTGGGTTCTTTGTGAAGATGGGTGCAAAACTTGTGCGGCCTTGCTATGAACAAATACCTGACACATGGCCCCTGCCCCTACGCAAGGCCTTGCTATGAACAAATACCCGACACATGTCCCCCTGCCCCTATGCAAGGCCTTGCTATGAACAAATACCCGACACGTGTCCCCCTGCCCCTACGCAAGGCCTTGCTATGAACAAATACCCGACACATGGCCCCCTGCCCCCATGCAAGGCTGCTGGGCAGGGCCAGTGGGACGTGGCTCAGTATTGGAAGAAAAGCTACTAGGTTCAGCGGGGGAGCTTTCCACCTAGAGCCTGCCAGGTCTATGTGTGGGTGGGCCATGAGTGGTCTTAGAAAGGCTGTAAACCTCTCTTTTCAAGGAGAAAGAAAAAAAAAAAAAAAGGTTCCAACTGTATGCCTTTCTGGAAAAGGCAGAACTATGGAGACAATGAAAAGATCAATGGTTGTCAGGAGTATGCAGAGAGATGAATACACGGAGTGTCGAAGTTTCTTTGAGGGTGAAAATACTTTGAATGACATTATAATGATGGATATATGGCATTATACTTTTGTCCAAGCCCATAGAATGTGCAAAACTACTCATTTACTTAAAGTGAACCCTAAGATGAACCGGGGACCATGGTAATTATAATGTGTCAATGCAGTTCATCTTTGGCTAAAAAAACAAAAGGTACCACTCTATTGATAAAGGCTGTGCATGTGAGGGGAGGAGGTATATGGGGAATTTCTATACCTTCCTGTCAATTTTGTTGTAAATCCAAGACTACTTAAAAAAAGTTCTCAAAGAAAAGAATTTAACACTCAGGGTAGAAAAAGAAAAGAAAAGAATGGCTGTTACACATTTTATTACAGTGTTATTTCCTAAGGCTGCTGGAACAAATGGCCACAGATTTGGGGGCTTACTGGTGGTGCAGTGGCAATCTGCCTGCCAATGAAGGAGACGCAGGTTCAATACCTGATTGGGAAGATCCCCTGGAGAAGGAAATGACAACCCACTCCAGTATTCTTGCCTGGGAAATCCCATGGACTGAGGAGCCCGCTGGGCTACAGTCTGTGGGGTTGCAACAGGTGGGACATGACTTCATGACTGAACAAACACATCACACAGATCTAGTTATTTCTGGAGGCCAGAAGCCTGAAATGGGTGTTACCTGGCCAAAACCAAGGTGTTGGCAGAGCTGTGCTCCCTCCAGAGGCTTTTGGGGAGAATCCCATGCCTTTTCCAGCTGCTAGAGGTTGCCTCCTTTCCTTGGCTTGTGGCTCCTTTCTTGTCTTCAAAGGACTTCACTCTCACCTCTGTTTTTGTCCTTACGTAGCTTTCTCCTCTACTCCCAAGTCTCCCTCTGCCATGTTCTTTTTTTCTTAAATAACATTTTTAACATATCACTGTAAGTAAGTGCTTAGTCACTCAATCGTGTCCGACTCTTGCAACCCCATGGACTGTAGCCTGCCAGGTTCCTCTGTTTTGGATTTTTCAGGCAAGATTACTGGAGTGGTTGCCATTTCCTTCTCCAGGGGATCTTCCCAACCCAGGGATTGAACTCGTGTCTCCTGTGTCTCCTGCACTGCAGGCGAATTCTTTACCTGCTGAACCACTGGGGAAGCTATAAATTAAATATCACTATATTTATTTATTTATTGCCTGCCCTGCACAGCATGCGGGATCTTAGTTCCCCAACCAGGGATCGAACCTGTGCCCTCTGCAGTGGAAGCATGGCATCTTAACCACTGGACCTCCAGGGGAGTCCCTGGCTCACTTTTTAAGGACATATGTGATTACTTTTAGAGCCCACCTGGATAATTCAGGTGAATTGCCCCATCCCCAAAATCTTTAACCATGTGTTGCAAAGTCTTTTTTGCTGTAAAAAGTAACAGTTTCTAGAGATTAGGATGTTTGTGTGTGGGGGGTATTATTCAGCCTTCTACAATTATCTCCAATAAATTTGTTGTATAGAGCAGGGGTTAAAAATCACCCAGTCTGGATGTGAAATGAGGCCTTAGGGCTGAGGCCTGGCACTGCAGAAAAGGCTGGAGCACAGGTTCTGACTCAGGGGAGGGGAGTTGCATTTTGATGCAAGTCAAGGATGTGTGTGTGTGTGTGTGTGTGCGTGCATGTTTATATATGGGTCCACGAGTCTGATTGAGTGGGATGTGGAGGATGGGTGTGCAGCTGTTTGCAGGGCTATAAAAGCTGGCCTGGCTCCAGGGTCAGGGCCACTGAAGCTCAGCTCTGGGAGGACCTTCTCGTTCTCATGATTATCACCTGACATGCATACACAGTAATGACCTGCTCTTCCATAAGTTATTGAGGGCCTACTACGTGCTGGCACTCTTCTGACACTGGAGATTCAGCAGTGAACACACGGACAAGCCCTGCACTTGTGGAGTTTATATCACACGCATATGTGTTTGCTTATTATCTGTCTCGTCCTTGAGGGCAGGCACTTCTCCTGTGAATTAGCCACACCCCCAAGTGGCAGTTCCAAGGTTGGTACCCTCGTAGCTCAGTCGGTAAAGAATCTACCTGCAATGCAGAAAACCCAGGTTCAATTCCTGGGTCAGGAAGATCCCTTGAAGCAGGAAACAGCAACCCACCCCAGTATTCTTGCCTGGAGAACACCATGGACAGAGGAGCCTGGCAGTCCATGGGGTCGCAAGAGTCGGACACGACTTCGCAACTAAACCACCCCCACACGTGGCAGGCCACAGTGGCCACCTATTGGATGAGTTAATGTCCCGTTGGGACCATCTCTGAGAGGTAAGAGTTTGGAATCACAGTTCTCCAAGTAAAAATGTCCCAATGGATGACATAAACGGATTTCCTTCTTTCCACATTATTTATAGTGGCAATGATATTGTTTTTCTTTTACTGTTTCCTCAAGGTCTTGGAATTCAGTGTCTATGGTGGGTCCAAGTTGGATTTCTGAACAACTAAATATGGAAAGCTTAAAGCTGAGCCTGTGATGGTCATTCATTGTTTTTGTGAACATATAATACTGCTGCTGCGTCGATTCAGTCGTGTCCGACTCTGTGCGACCCCAGAGACGGCAGCCCACCAGGCTCCCCTGTCCCTGGGATTCTCCAGGCAAGAACACTGGAGTGGGTTGCCATTTCCTTTTCCAATGCATGGAAGTGAAAAGTGAAAGTGAAGTCGCTCAGTCGTGTCTGACTCTTAGTGACCCCATGGACTGCAGCCTACCAGGATCCTCCATCCATGGGATTTTCCAGGCAAGAGAACTGGAGTGGGTTGCCGTTGCCTTCTCCACAAACATATAATAGGTACCACGAAATCCAGCCAGGCTGAAAACATGGTCTTAGAAAAGTAATTTACCCCCAATTGCTGGTTCAAAAACACCCTCTACTTGGTCTTCAAACAGCACTGCTTTCGAATGCTCTCCTTTCCCTAAACAAAGCTTGTTTCTCTAGTACCCTTGGGTCCCCACCCAGTCCTGCTATTGACCTGGATGGAGAGACAAGGGAAACAGATGGGCAGATGCTCGTCATTAAAGGAGACGGGCATCTCCATTTTCAGGCAGATGTCAGTCTCCAGGCAAATTCAACCTGGTGCTTCAGATTAGTTTGGGGGATCTTTCTGATTCTCTTTTGGCCCTGCAGAAAGGGCTCCGGGCTTCATATTTTGCCTCTGCTTTCCGGATTCAGTTCAGAATCTCACACCCAAAGCATCGTGCCCCTTTAGTGATGCAAGTGATCTAGGCACTCAGACTAGGGTACCAGCTGCCCAGGGCTGGGGTGTGAAGAAGGCAAGTCCCAGATGGAACATCCGAGTCACCAAAAGACAAGCCCAAGACAAGAGACGGGTGAAAGGCAATCATGTTAAATAACACGTACCCGTGAAATGGACATAAATTCAGGCTGAGGTTCCATACTGGGGTTCTGATGACATGAACCACAAGAACAAAGCTAAGGGAGATTTTTAAATGTCATCACCAGGCTCCTCTCTGGAATTACAGCTGTGTTATTTATTATGTACCGTCAGAAACATATATAATAATTCCTTACGTTTCCTGCTGCTGGAGTACTTTCAGCTCGGCTATCCTGCAGGGTTCCACACCATGTCACCATGTCAATTTGAGTCCTTTGTAGAAGGACTGCCAGACGTGGAAAGAGGATTTTTTTTTTTTTTAAAATAGATGTTATCTAGGATCATCCCAGACCAGGAAGAAAGTGGCAAGAAGGCTGAAGTCCAGGGAGCAGAGTGACGCCAGTCTCAGCTGCTAAGGACCAGGACTGGGGGGAGACATGCGTGTCTACAAGTGGCAGGATGGGAATGTGCTTGCTTTGTCTTTGTTGTTCAGTAGCAAAGCCCATGTCCAACTCCTTGCAACCCCATGGACTGCAGCACGCCAGGCTTCCCTGTCCGTCACATCTCTGGGAGTTTGCTCAAACTCATGTCCATTGAGTTGGTGATGCCATCCAACCATCTCACCCTGTCACCCCCTTCTCTTCCTGCCCTCAGTCTTTCCCAGCATCAGGGTCTTTTCCAGTGAGTCAGCCCTTCGCATCAGGTGGCCAAAGTATTGGAGCTTCAGCTGCAGCCTCAGTCCTTCCAATGAATATTCAGGTTTGTTTTCTTTCAGGATTGACTGGTTTGATCTCCTTGCAGTCCAAGGGATTTTCAGGAGTCTTCTCCAACACCACAGCTCGAAAGCATCAATTCTTTGGCGCTCAGCCTTCATGATCTAAAAAAAAAAAAGTTCAATTGAGTGTGGCCAGTTGACTGAGGCCACAGCTGCCTCCTGAGCTCAGCGTCCCTGAGTCTCCAGCTGTGTCCTTGGGAGAGAAGGATGAGTATACAGCTCGCTGGCTAGCCTTGGTAGCCCCAGCCCGATTGTATTTCACTGTTATGCCCACCGAGCTTCCTTCTGCTTTCGGAATGGGGAAATTCAGACATCAATCTGGGCTTTCCAAGAAGTTTCGGTTCCTTGTTTTTAGCCGGAGAGGAGGCATGCTGACAGATTCTGCTCACGTGACCCATGGGCTTTCTAGCAAGGCGGCAGATCCAAGGTTGCAGGGCTGAACAGGGTGCCTTCTGCTTCTTCCAGACCATCCTCTTTTTCTTTCAAATTTGACCTTTTAAACAAGGCTTTGCCACTTGGTCATGATCAGGCAGTCCTTAAAAGGAAACCCCATTAAACATGTTAGACAGTGTGCCAAAGACAATGGCCATGCAAACTCAACTCTGCAAAAAAAAAATATTCTGTTTAATTGATTTTCTAAAAAAAAAAAAAAAATCTATTATGTTTCTATGGGCCTGTCTATTGATTTGCAGCCCCACAGAAGTAATGAAGAAGCTTTGTGATCAATAAGGCCAAAGTGTATCTTACCCTGAATCAGTTCTGCCCGCCCGCCAGGGATTCAACCAGCAGGCTTCCCCAGACGGCGAGTGTAGTGTGAACATCTCCTCCACCACGGCTGAGATTTATTTCTATTGGCATAAACATAACAAATGAAACCCTGATGACTTTTCTTGCTCAGAAAGCCAAGAATATATCACATCAGTCATCAGGAAACACACAAGAACACAATTTGCAAAAAGGAAAACAAGAAAAGGAAAACAGTGCATTTAAAATAAACTAGTGCATTAACTCCTCCCCCATCCTTAATTAGGATAATATTTTACACCTTAGCTCTCAGCTGATTTTCTTTCTTTTCTCCTCTCTACCCCCTCCTTCCCCAGTCCTGCTTCAGACTGGTTTCACAAGTCTTGGAAGGTTTTTCTGCCTTCACGGTGAATACCAAGTACAGGTAACGGCAATTGTGCAGGCTGATAATCCTGTGTAGAGCTAACACTGCTATCTTATCCTCTAAAAAAATAATAATGTTGAACGAGATAAGGCCCTTGCAATAAGGCACGAAAGGAAGCTGCAGAACCACTGCAGACACGGTCAGGCAGCATTGGCTACGGAAAGGCGCTCCCTGAACCTGATAAGTCATCTTGGCTGCTGTTAATTTCAGAATTTGTCATTTGCATTTTGCCCTTTAACTGGAGGACACCGCCTGAGGCTGATTCTGATCAGATGCTATGCAAACTCATCCTGCTGCTTTGAGCTGATTTAGGAACAAGCTTTCTTCAGGACTAACCCCTGTGCTGACAGAACGTCCCCTCCTCCAGTGAAGTTGGCCGGCTTGGCTGCATGGGTGGGGGCGTGCAGTGTGAAAGGAGGTTGTCAAGGTCTGCAGAGACCAGATTTTGAAGGACTTTGAGGGCACTGGAGAGCCATAGAGAGATTTAGAGGGGGGGAAGTGACCAGATGTGTACTTCATAGGCATCCCAGGCTAGGGGGCAGGGCTCCAGTCTTTAGCCACTCCTGTTTGTGCACACGTACAAATGATGGTGGTGATGACAGTAAGCTAACATAGTGGACCAGGCTGGGCCCCAGGTTTCATTTAATCCTCACACCAACCCGAGCAGGGAGATACTGTTATTCTCCCATTTTACGGACAAGGAAACTGAAGCACACACAGAAATGTCCCACACGACAGGGGACCATCCCATGAACCACCCTCCCTTGGTCAGGCAGGTATGGAGTTATTCTCTCCTTTAAGGTTCCCCGGGAATGCATGCTGGATAAGGAGCACACAAGTGAGGAGCTGTTTAATAGAGGCATACTAACCTTGACTCGGTTCGAATTTCTATTCTAAAAAGAAAATCACTGCGGTGGGGGGGGGGTGGGGCGGGAAGGCAGTTATTAGTAAATGATCTCGTGTGCACATCTTCCAGCAGGTTAAGATGAACCAGTATGGAGGCCAGGGTGGCTGTGGGGAGACTGGCAGAGTAAGGAGCAGGGGAGGGATGGAATCCCCTGGGGACCCCCAGGACTGCCCTGCCCTGTTCTGCACCACTGGGAGCCCAGAGCTCATTCACCAGAGGCAATTCCTGAGCTCAGTAGCCTGAAGTGGCTAGCCTCTAGTGCCAGAGGTTCTCTGAGCTGCACAGTGGAACCCCTGGGCCCCCCCTAGGCTGTGAAGTCAGGTCTCTGGGTGAGGCCTGGACCTCAGCAGTTTGACTGCCTCAGGTGATTCTAACATCAGCCAGAGCCGATGCAGACACGGTCAGGCAGCATTGGCTACGGAAAGGCGAGCTCCCTGAACCTGATAAGTCATCTTGGCTGCTGGGGTTGGCCCTTTATGTGCTTAAACAGCTCCCTTAGGTGTAGTAGCAGCTCTCTGAGAACCCACACAGAGAAGGCAGAGTGGGAGGGGCAAGGAGAGAAGCAAGGGGTTGAGGGGAGGGGGGAGGAGCCTCAAGGCACATCCCTCTTTGCTCCAACCTTGTCTGGTGGATGACAGGGCCACAAGTGGGGGGCTTTTGGTGGTTGTGTGTGCCTGGCACAGAGAAGGCACCGAACAACTGAGTGCAGGGTGAGAAACGGATGGATAGTGATGGGAGGTGGCTGGGGAGTGGTGGGAGGTGGCTGGCTGAACAGTGGATGGGAGGTGGGTGGGGGTGGGGGGTTGTGTGTGGCTGGTAACTCAGCTGGCAAAGAATCCTCCTGCAATGCAGGAGACCCCCGTTTGATTCCTGAATTGGGAAGATCCCCTGGAGAAGGGCATGGCAAACCACTCCAGTATTCTTGCTTGGACCATCTCCATGGACAGAGGAGCCTGGTGGACTACAGTCCATGGGGTCACAGAGTTGGACACGGCTGAGAGACTAAGCCCACAGTGATGGGGGGGTGAGAGGTGGGTGAGTGGTTGAATGGATAGTGAACGAGAGGTGAGTGGGGGGAGGTGGGTGGGGGTGGTAGAAATGGGCGGAGCGTGGTGGGGTGGGTGGATGGGTGGAGAGTGGATGGGAAGTGGCTGGGGATGGTGGGGCTGGTGGAAGTGGGTGGGGGTGGGTGACGGGCTGGCTGCCCAGGGTCCCTTAGTGGATGTCTTCACATGGTGAGGTCTTGTGGGCAGAGATGGGGAGGTGGCTGAGGATGTGGGATCTTCTGTTCGCTTTGGCCCTGGCTTCATGGGACACGCTCCTTGAAAATGAAATCCATGTCAGTGTAAAATTAGAGCTTTGACTGAGAGCCAGCCTTGAGCACAATTTGTCTTCGGTTCTTTAACTGAGAGGCTGAAAGAGTCTCAGTGTCCAGAGGGGATCGTTGAGACTTCTGGTTTCTCGTTCAGCTTTCTGGGTGAAATCCCATCCAAGCGTGGCTGGCTCCCAGCTCTTGAGTTCAGCTTTCTCCTCGGTGGGTTTCCTGGTGAGGACCCCCAGCACCTCTTTTTCTTCTGCGTCAGAACCCAGCATCTCCTGCTGACCAGGAGCCCCCCTAACTCCCTCCTGCCTGGCCTGGCCCCCATCCCCCACTAAGCTGGGGCCATCCTCCTAAACACTGATCCAGCCTCTAATGCTGTACGCAATCCGATCAAAATGAAGAGAAAAGGTGAGCTGTCCATACTAGATTTCACGGTCACTTGAAAGACCTGCCCTCTGTTCTGAGATTATATCCTTTCTCCCTTTTGGTGCTAGAAGGCCCTTTGTTTTCTAAAATGATGGTAATGTTGGACAGCAAATGCTTTACAAATGGTCCTGCCTCAGAGAGCAAGGTGGCCATCCGGGCTCCTCCTCCACTTTTCTGTTTTGAAATTTTGCCCGGTGGAGCCATCAGGGTGTCATCCCCAGGCGAGGGTGCCAAGGGTGGGCCTTGCCCACAGAAGGCTAAGGTTAGGGTGGTGCCACGGGAAACAGCAGGGACTTCCCAGCTGGCTCTGTGGTAAAGAACCCACATGCCAGTGCAGGAAATGCAGGAGACATGGGTTCAGCCCCTGGATCCGGAAGATCCCCTGGAGAAGGAAATGGCAACCCACTCCAGTATTCTTGCCTGGAGAATCCCATGGACAGAAGAGGAGCCTGGAGGCTACAGTCTTTAGGGTCACAAAGAATCCACACGACTGAGCATGCACATGCAGGAAAGAACACCACTGTTCCAGAACCCTGGGGGCCCTTTTGGACACCTGGCTTCCCACCAACCCAGGTATTGGAAGGAAAGTCATATGACTAGCACTGATTGAGTAGTTTTCCCTGGAGACTTCTCCAGGCACCTGCTGTCCTCTTCCTCCCATGGCAGGGTAGCCTGACAGGTGGCCTTTGCCTAGCAGCCTGGGGTCCAGTCAAGGAGTCTCCTTATTTTGTGCTTAACAGACTCAGATGGCCCTCTGAGAATGCCAGCCTGAGGAACTGTCCCCAGCAGGAAGGGGAATGTCCATCTCCAGAAGTCTTTGCATTAACACAGAGCCTCTATCACAAGAAGCAGCGCTCCCTCCCTGGGACTTGCTGGGATGATTTAAGCCCTCTCCCGGTAGTTCCTGACACCCCCAGGTGGCCATTGGGGGACGAGAGAGCCCGTCCTGAGTGCAACCTTCAGGTCACCTCTGTCTACTGCCTCGAAGCCCAGCACATTATTTCGATGGTAGTCTGAGGCTGGAGGGCTAGGGCTTAGGCTGGGGAGGAGACGATGGGAAAGCATCCAAGGGGGCTCTTAATGAAAGTGGCTGCCGGGTTCCCAGGGCTCATGCTAAAAAGAAAAAATGACTATGGGAAACCAGCGATGAAGCGCAGAGAGGAGACTTTCACTGCCATCTGTGACCCTGATGCAGTACAGTGTCTATTTTGACAACACTAGGGATGAGGTTTAGGCCGGGAGTGGGAGAACAGGGTAGGTCTTTTCAAGCCAAAAGACAGGAACTGTCTCCATCCCAAGTCTCCGAGTGATGCTGGCTGGCAATACCGAGGTTTGGGTGTTGGAAGGGGTCTGCTGAGGATGGGGGTCTCTGCCTTGGATCACGGAGTCCAGATGCCCATTCAGGTCCTCACAGGTGTGGGCAGCTAGTGGCCTGACAGGGACTTAACGACTGTGTGTATTTGATTTCATCTCATCTTTTTACCTTGGCAGGTGGACTTCATCTCTCCAATTTATATTTAGGGAATGGATGCTCAGAGGGGTTCAGACGCTTGTTTGGGGATCAGAGCTGGGGTTTGGACCCAGGGCTGTTTGCCTCCGAGGCTCCTGACCCCCTATTCAGGACATTCAATAACCAAACACATCAACCTTCGAGGCTGCTGGCCGTGCTTCAAAGGCTGACTCCCCTACCCCAGAGACTGGGACTTAGAGCCTCTGAGAATCCATCTCCTGCTCTGTAGAATGAGGGAAAAACCAGTCAAGACTTCCCCAGGTTGAAGTGAGGATTCGATGAAAAAAAAACTGTGTGAAACCCTCAGAGGAGTGCCTGCCTTTACCCGCTCAGCTGCCTGAGTTTGGGAATGAGGTTTCTATTGAAATTTTCTTTAAATAGAGGAGAAATATCCAGACAAATGACATCTTGGCTCACCACACACGCACACACATTCATATCTATTCACACACATGTACATATATTCATATATACACACATATTTATAGCTCTCTGTATATATCTCTATACATATATAGATATACATGTCTGCTCATATCTATTTATATATACATATATATACATATATTCATATGTATGTATACATATGTCTATATATATATTCATATATACACATGCATCTATATATACTTATGCATACACACATATGCATATCTATTTGTATACACATATATTCATTTAGCCATATATATTTATGCACACATATACATATATCATTATATGCATGTATATTTATCACTATGCACACATATACATATATTCATGTCTATACATATGCTTATTTCTCTGAATAAGTATACACACATACACACATTCACATCTATTTATACACTCACATATATTCATACATACGTATATTCATATCTATACATATGTTTATATATGTATACAAATATATACACACATTCATATATATTTACATATACATTTATATCCGTATATCCATATATTCATAGCTATCTGTGCATGCATATACATATATTAATTTATATGCACATATATTTATACCTCTATACACACATATATACACATGTGTTCATATCTATCTATATGCACACATATACACATACTCTTCTTGTTTTTCTCTTCTTGGCTGAAAAATTGGAGGCCTGGTGGCTCAGACAGTAAAGAATCCTCCTGCAGTGCTGGAGATCTGGGTTCGACCTCCAGGCTGGGAAGATCCCCTGGAGAAGGGAACGGCTCCCCACCACAGTATTCTGGCCTGGAGAATCCCATGAACAGAGGAGCCTGGTGGGCTACAGTCCTTGCGGTCACAAAGAGTTGGACTCGACTGAGCGACTTTCACTACTACTACTGCTCTCGCCTAGGGATAAGGACAGCACAGTGACTTCTGAAGCTAAAATCTCTGCTGAAGGAGACAGAAGCTTGGTGGCTTGCTGGTGTGACGGTGGTCTCGCTCCTCTGGTCACGGGCTGGCAGCCGAGAGGAGCCTGCATCAGCCCTCGGCTTCCCTTCCCTTCCTCCAGGTATCTGACCTGTCAAACCAGCAAATTAACCGGAGAATTTGGAGAAAGATGAATTTGCCCGGTACCTAAGATGCTTAAAAATATGGTAATGCAATTAGCAGTCCCAGCAACCTAATGAGGCCTCTCTAAAATGCTGATAAAATACCACTAAAGAAAAATGCTTAAGAGCCTCTTCAAACTTTCCAAAATGTGAAGTGCGTTCTTACGGAGAAAATGGCAATCTAGTCTCCTTTCTCCAAGGTTCAAGATTAATTAGGGGCTTATTTAGTGCATGAATGAGGAAACAAATGAACTCTTGGATCGCAAAGCATTGAAACCAATTTTGTAATCATTTTTTTTTTTTTACACAATTACATTCCTATCATAAAAGTCTTCATTAGACGTTGTCACCAGCTTGTATTGTGTTAGCGAAGTGTTACCACCCTGGGCTTTTGACGAGACAGCATTTCCTCCCCATTAAAGAGGGCTCTTACAACAAAAGCCTTTTCTTTCTTTCGAACAGCAAAGGGCTATAGCTTGGAAGGCTAGTCCAGGCTCCAGGGGAAACTGCAACTCCCTACTTGCCCTCCTCAACCTGGGTACACCCGCCTTTTCTGTAGACCTGGTTCCTCCCCAAACAGGACAGATCAATGAGGTGCTGGGTGAATGTACCTGGTCCCTGGGTGGTCTGTTCATTTTTTCAGCCATCCGTGATGACAAGACAGGCCTGGGGAGGGATGTGAGTCCTGCCTACCTCTTTCTTCTCCATTGGGTGAAACAACCATTGGGTGGGTGGAAGCCAGGGCTTGGGGTGGGAGGGAGGCCACCATTTGTTGAGAGCATTCGTGTACCTGATGCTATACCAGGAGCTGAACAGCAAGGGTGGTAACCAGGAGAGAGCGATTCACAGTGCGGGCTGGGACTTCCCTGGTGGTCCGATGATTAGGACTCCGTGCTTCCAATGAAGGGCCGAGGGTTCCATCCCTGTTCCTCATGGAATGAATAAATGAAACACTGTGTATAAGAGGATTTAACTGAACGCTTAGACCAGAGAGTTCACAATAAAGCACAGCTTTAGCTTAATCATGCAATTTACATGACAAAGCTGAAGGATAAGTTTTTTCTTATTTTACAAATGAGGAAACAGAAGTCCAGAGATGTTAATGAATAACTCCAAGGTCACACAAGATGCCTCCTGTCCTGAGGTCCTGAGGCAGATCAGACTTTTTTTATCTTGGCCATGCAGGTTGTGAGATCTTAGGGACTGAATCTGTGCCCTAGGCAGTGAAAACGCGGAGTCCGAACCACTGGACCATCAGGGAAATTCCCCAGACTTGTGTGTTCCGTTTCTATAGATGTGGCCTCTGGATCAACCCTCCAATTCCTGCCATCTGCGTTAATTAGCTCTAAGAAGTACACTTAAAGCTTTCCCAGGTGGCGATAGTGGTAAAAAACCCACCTGCCAATGCAGAGGATGTAA
This sequence comes from Bos indicus x Bos taurus, assembly GCF_003369695.1. Lineage (NCBI taxonomy): Eukaryota > Metazoa > Chordata > Mammalia > Artiodactyla > Bovidae > Bos > Bos indicus x Bos taurus. The sequence goes on from NC_040094.1 coordinate 55,286,887, forward strand.
AAGGCGTGGGTTCGAACCCCGGGTTGGGAAGATCCCCAGAAGCACACTTGGGTCTGCTGCAGCCAGCATCATCTAGAGGGGCTGGCTAGTGATCACTGGAGATACCAGTGGTTTCTTGGTGCGGGAGGGCATCTATGGTGTCTGGATCCGGTTTTCCTGGCTGTTTTGGTGAATCATCCTTTTCTCCCCCAGGGCTGTGTTGTGTCCTGTGTGCACTGTGAACGACGATCCTTGCCTTGGAAGAGCTCCATGTTTTTTAATGTTATGCAGCAGGCAAAGGACCAGTGGGGGCGTTGGTGGGAAGGGAGGAGTCCTGTCTGAGTGTCACTGAGTGTGGTTTTGAGGTGCAGTCCTGGAGGCCCAGAGGTGTTTCCCCACTCGACTCTTCTCTGGGGCTGGAAACAGCCCCAAGCCCGCTGCAAACTTGGAATCTTGGCAGAGAATTCATCCCTCAATACTACACAGGCTCAGCAACCACTCCTTGTAGCTAAAGAGAGGCAGGGTGGCATTTGCATTCCAGAGCCACTGCATATTTAAGATAGGCTATTCACTGGGGCTTTGGGGGTGTGTATCTTTGGGTACCACCCTGGAGCCAGAAAGGATGGCTGCGGAGGAGGCCATGGCAGCAGCCTGAGCTCTAGGAAATTTGGCATCCCAAGGTTGGCCAGGCCAGCCCTGCAGTGGGTGGGCAGCCCGTGCCCTCCACAGAGCCCTGCCCACTTGTTCCATCACCAAAGCTTGCTGCCCTTGATGGACACAAAGCTGGAAGGAGACTGTGGCCTTCAGAGCGCCGGGAGGGCTGCGGCGGCTCAGCGGCGGCTCAGCGACCAGATGACAAGGGGAGATTCAGAAAGAGCAGGCTCGGATTGGCATCCACTTTGCATTCATTTGCATAGGACCGCATTCTGCCTGCAGAGCCCACACCTCTCAACTCATTCTCCTGCAGGGGTGGGGAGGTGTGCTCCTCCAGCTCCTTTGGAGAAGAAGAGGGGGCCCTGCTGAAGGAGGACAGGACCCCTGCCCAGGGCTGCGGGGTGGGGGGGCATGGGCAGGATTCGCTGGCCTGAGGTTGCACATTCCCTGGGAAAACTGCCAATGGACAAGGGAGTTCTCCTTCCTTTTCTGGGGGGTCATTCTCTCTCTTAAGCCAAGAGCTTGCTGTGCTAACGAATTGGCCCTTGTAGTTTAATCTCAGTTTGGGTCACTTGGTTTTCTGCGGCAGCCAGTAGTGCAGTGGTCCTGAGTGCTCAGAAAGGCGGCTATGCATTGCTCTGAGTGTGAATGAACTACAGAAACTCTGCCATTCTGATCCCTTCAGGTGACTGCGGGCTCAGCTGGCCCTTTCTTGCAGCCTGCAGACTTCTTTCACATGGCAGGCCAGGCTAAGTTCAGAGTCTGGGGACTTCACTGTGTCCCCCCAGGGCCTACCTGGGGCCTTCTGATGAAGGGAGTTCACCCTAGAGGGTCTTTACTCTTTTCAGGTTAGAAAGTGGAGGAATTGAGACAGATCTTTGTATAGGCTTGGTTTGACTGTGCCCACCCTGGTGCCCCTGACACTGAATTCCAGAAAGTAGAAAACGGTGATGGAAACCACAGGTATGTTTGACCTCACCTGGGCAGTAGTTGACAGGCTCACTGTAAAGGGCTTCTATGCCCAACAGACAAGAATCCCTTTCGGGCAGCTTCGTGGGTGGTCCTGCATCAAATCCCAGTTCTGCAACTTGTCACTGTGTGACCCTGGGCAAATCCTGAACCTCTCTGAGTCTTCACTTTCTGCTGCCTCTTAACCACAACACCATCTTGAAACTGACAGTTACTAGCAAGTCTGAGATCCAGAGGTCAGTGACATCAGTCCTTCATGAAGGGCATTCTCAGGGCTGATGCTGCCCTTTTCCCCTTCACCACCCTGCCTCAGTTTAATCAGTTCAGCATTTAGGGCAAAACTCAACCCTCACCCCTGAGGATCTAGCAGAGGTGGGTGCTGGGATCTTATCTCAGCCAGTACCTTTCAGTTATCTTTGCATGGGTTCTCAGTCGCTTTAGTCATGTCCAAGTCTTTGCCACCCCATGGACTGGAGCCCACCAGGCTTCTCTGTCCATGGGATTCTCCAGGCAGGAATACCAGAGTGGGTTGCCATGCCCTCCTGCAGGGGAATCTTCCTGACCCAGGGATTAAACCCTCGTCTTTGAGGCTCCTGCATTGGTAGGCAGGCTCTTTACCACTAGCATCACCTGGGATGCCCCTGAAGGTGGTAGGATTGATCCCTAACTGTGCCAAAGAGCTTTAGACCTTTCTAGAGTTTAGTCTGTGCTGTGTGGTCCTCTGAAGGCCTTTTACCAGTTGCTTATTAATTCATTCAAATATTTATTGAGCCTCCACCACGGACCAGGCTCTGAGATGAAGGAGTGGGCTGCAGCAGCCCAGCTCATCACCTCTGCAGGAGATCGTCTCCAGCATCGGAAGCATGGATGGAGCAACATCCCTGGCAGTGCTTTCTTCCGAAAGCACTACCGCCTGGCATTCGCTCCCAGAGAACATTCTGAGAGCAGTGTGATGTTCTCAAGCTTTTGCTCTTAGGACGAGGAGCTCCAAGTAGGAAAGGGTGGGCTGAGTTGGATTGGAGTTCTGGCAATTTCAAAATCTCCAGGACTGATTGATCCATCTATCCCTTGGTGAACCATTTCTGAAAGAGCCTGTGGGATCCGAGCATTGCGCCATTCTTGCTGGAACACGACCTGGCCCCACGCTTCCTCCATTCAATGCCAGGCCTGCCAGGTGAATCCCAGATACTGTCGGGCTCTGCTGACGTCATGGAAAATCTCCGCAGCTCCTGCATGGGAAGCACACTTGTCAATTAGGCAGAGAGCTGACTGCCAAAAGAGAGAGGCTTGCGGTTTTCAATTGTTCTTCCAAGAGACAAAGCGCCCTCTCCTCTGGCCTCTGCAGAGGATTCTTTCACAAATGGTGCTGGGTTACCCAAGTTCAAGGCTGTGTGAGGTGCCCCCTGCCCCTGTTCCGATGTGGGGAGGTGAAGTGAAGTCGCTCAGTTGTGTCTGACTCTTTGTGACCCCATGGACTGTAGCCTACCAGGCTCTTCCATCCATGGGATTTTCCAGGCAAGAGTACTGGAGTGGGGTGCCATTTTCTTCTCCAGGGTTTCTTTCCGACCCAGGGATTGAACCTGGGTTTCCTGTATTGTAGGCAGACGCTTTACTGTCTGAGCCTCCAGGGAAGTCCCAGGAGGCTTAGAGGTAAAGAATCCACTACCTAATGCAGCGGGTGTGGGAGACATATGTTCAATCCCTGGGTCAGGAAGATCCCCTGGAGGAGGAAGTGGCAACCCACTCCAGTAATCTTCCCTGCATAGTCCGGTGGACGGTCCATGGGGTCACAGAGTCGGACACGACCGAGTGGCTGAGCATGCATGCATGCACTGAGAGCCTCAAAGGGATCCACAGCTCCCCTCCCCCTCCCCACGCTCAGAAAAAGAGCGGGGGAGGGGTGCGGTGGGGGGAGTCTGAGAACTGAGAAACATTAAGTGATAAAGGACTTTAACATAGATTTACTTTAATTATATACTTTGGTAATTTGCTGTAGTTTCCCATCCCATTATTCAATTACAACAGTAACTCATCTAATGGATATGCACTGAGAAAACATTCATTTTATTTTATTATGTTTTTGTGTTATAGTCTATAATGAAGGTAACAAAGTCTGCCTTTGTACCCGAAACAGGCTGGGGGGTGCGTGGGGGTGGGGTGGGGATGGAGGTCCCAGGACCAAGTGGAAAGTCACGATGCTGGTTCCCTAATTCCTGGGGGCAGCCAGGGGGGTTGTCAGCCGCAGGAGCTGAAGGTGGGGGCGTGGTGGGGAGGGGTGTGTTGGAAAGAGAGGGCCTGGAGGGGGAGTCTCAGGGTTGGAAGGGGGAGAATTGAGGGCTGCTGGGGGGCAGGTAAGCTGCCCCCCCTCTGAGAAGACAAGGTGGATGGAACGGGGAGGAGGTCTGGAATGCTTCTGTCTCTGTTTTTGTGAGGTGAGGAGTGCAACCTCTGCACATTTTTGCCAACCCTTTTTAATTAAAAAAAAAAATTTTTTTTTGGCTGTGCCGGGTTGCTTTTCAAGGGCTTTCTCTAGTTGCAGCCAGCAGGGGTTTCTCTGGTTGCAGAGCACAGGCTCTAGAACGAAGGCCCAGTATTTGTGGAGCACCGGCTTAGCCACTCTGCGGCATGTGGGGTCTTCCAGGACCAGGGATTGAACCCATGTCTCCTGCCTTGGCAGGCAGATTCTTATCCACTCCACCACCAGGGAGGTCCCTGGAACGTTTCTCTTTATCCTCTGCTTGGCTGCAGTGCGGTGGTGATGAGGAAAGGATGAAGATGTGAGAGGGAGTAGCAGGAGCAGCCATGGGTATCCAGGAAGAGTTTCCATTTTCTTTGGCACGTAAGGAGCATCTCCAAAGAATCTAGTACCACCCGGTTTTTCTGCATGACCCTCAAGTCCAATCCCAGTCTGTGCTTTGATGCGGCCGGAGGGGCCAAGCTTGCCATTAGTGCTTCTCCTGCTGGGGTAGGTGGCTGTGTTTGGAAGATTTCCTGCTGGGTGGAACCATCCTCGTTTCCTTGTCTCGCTCTTCCCTAAATGCTCTGAGTGTGTGTCCTTGTCCACGCCCGAACCTCAAATGTCACTTTGTCTGGCTATCAGACCAACATAGAGATTAAGATAACTGCATCTGGACTTCCCTGGTGGCACAGTAGATAAGAATCCGTCTGCTAATGCAGGGGACCTTGGTTCAATCCCTGGTCCAGGAAGATTCCACATGCTACGGGACAGCTAAGCCCGTGTACCATAGCTGCTGAGCCCACGTGCTGCAACTGCTGAAGCCCAGATGCCTAGAGCATGTTCTCTGCAACTGTTGTAGCCACGCGTTCCGGGAAACAAACTCACTCAGAAGGACAATGCAGATAGTGGAGTGCAGGTTATTACACCGGCGGGCCCAAGGCAGAGTCTCCTCTTAGCCAAGGACCCCCACAAGTTTTTGTGAAAACCTTATATACCCTAAGTGTACTTGTTCAAACCCACGTCCCCAGATTCCTTGAAACTAGTCTGGACAAGGTAAAAGAGAGATACGATCAAAGTTAGCCCATGATTCATGTGTCACAAGACTAGATGAACAGTGGACATTTATCAATAGGCCTGTGGTCAGATCCTGATAAACATAATGGGATTTACCACTTTGTTCTGTTACAGAGATAATTAACATATTCTTTTAGGCAACGGAGAGTCCAAGTACAAGTCCTGAGGCTCTTTTATCCAGGGGGTCTGGTTTCCCATTGGTATGCTGCTTCTATAGACACCGGGCACAAAGTTCAGAGTCCATTGGGAGGGCGACCATGCATGTAGCCTAATGTTCGCAGCCTGATCTAAGATGGAGTCCAGCTCTGTCTGTTTCCTCCTTCATTCCCCCCTCTTGATGCTCTTAACTCATATTATGAGCATCACTCATAGGGATATATTGTACCCTGGCTCTCCAACCGCCAATTTGGGAGAATGACATCAATCTTTGGGTTACAAAGTTCATAATACATTGTAAAATTCAGGGTCCACAAAGCAGAACTATCAAGGCAACTATGACAGTGGTAAATACAGTTTTCCACCAATCGCCCTTCACCCAAGATAGGACCGAAGTCCAGAAAGGAATGTTTTCATTTGACATTGCTTTTACCTGGTTTTTCATGTCATCTAAAGCAGTCAATACATTGCCAGATAAGTCAGGAATGTATACACAACATTCAACCTTAATTATAGCACAGGTCCCTCCTTGAGCAGCTGTGAGTATGTCCAAAGCCATTCTATTATGAATTATCGCTTTTCTCATTTGGATTTGCTCTTCATTTAAGGCTTGGATGGCTTTTGTTCTATCTAGGAGGGCCTGTTTTGTGAAATTAGTTAAGGCCTCTACTTTAATCATAATATCTGTTGTCCTTATAGAGGGTACGAATAAGGCAGCAATATACTCATACGATTGAAACACAGATCTTGTCCACCTAGCATGTAAATAAGGTAGATTTACTGGGGCTTGTTGTAGGTTAGGCTTTTATTACACGAGCATTTATATCAAATGTAACCCCATGACCCGACTCTATTGACTGCAGGTCTTACGCCAGGAGAGCAAGGAGAGGTTATGATTGACAAGAGAGAGGAAAGCCTCTTTCTGTCATCCCAGAAAAGAGCAGAGTGATTTAAAATCTCCTTGGCAGAGCGGTGACACCCACCAAGGAAGTCCCTCCATCACTGACAGAGGCATAGCCCCACATACCCCGCAGTTGGAAGTGTTGTGGAAGTCTGCATAGGAATGTGCGCATGAGATGAAAACATTGTCCTGAGTTGAAATGGAAGTTAAATTCAAAATCACGTTGATGAGGCCAAGCAGCAGGAGTTGATTGTGTGGCTTCATCCTGAAGGGGCTCGTCCAGGATCTTTTTTCCCTTCTTCTTAAGGATGGTCTTAGTCTCTTGAGGGTCAGCAGGGTCCCTCTGTGCAGTCCACTCAGCGTTTTTTGGGTCTGTGTGGTATGTTCTCTTCACCCTCGTATGATGGATCCAAGGGACAATACTTGCAGCTTTAACTGCAGTAGGGGTAGTTAGAATAACATGAGGGCCCTTTCACTAAGGGGCTAGCAAATCATGTTTCCAATCTTTGACCCATACTTGGTCACCAAGCGTGAACTCATGAATCTGTTCCTCCAGGGGGAACGGCACCCTTTCTTGTACAAACTTAGTTACCCAATTTATTACCTTTACCCAGTTCCATCTGCTGTGAAATCTTATTCCCCCTTACCTGAGGCAAATTTGTTGACACCTGTTTTATTATGGGAGAGGGCCTCCCATACACAATTTTGTATGGAGAAGAGCCTTGGGACTGTGGGGTCATCCTGAGGCTCAGCAGAGCCATCGGAAGCAAGTCCACCCAGGAGCAGTCAGTCTCTATGATCCACTTGGAGAGTCTCTTTAAGTGTCCAATTGGTTCATCCCACCATCTCAGAACTCTGGGCCTATATGCGGTGTGCAGCTTCCATTTGATGTTTAAAGTTTTGCTTACTTGTTGTACTAAATCAGCTACAAAAGCCGGGTCGTTGTCTGAACCAGTGCTGGTAGGAAGTCCAAATCTGGGGAACTATTTCCCTAAGCAGGCTCCGGGCTACTTCTGATGCCCTTTCAGTCCAGGTAGGAAAAGCTTCTACCCATCCCGAGAACGTACATACCGTGACCAGCAGGTAACGGTAGTGTCGGTGAGGTTTCATTTCAGTGAAGTCCACTCCCAGGTGTTCAAAGGGCAGCGTGCCTTTCAGCTGAATACCCGGAGGATTTTGTCTGAATACCCGAGAGGCAGCATTAACCTGCGAGCAGGCAGCATGGCCTAGGTGGGTCGCTTGGTGTATTTGGCTTACCAGATTGTGTGCCAGCTCCTCCGGTGCCAATAATTTGCCACTTGTCAATTCCCACCGTCCCTTTTCAGTCTGGATGGCCCCTTCCGCTTTGGCTAACCTGACAGCCGTTGTCCTTGTTTTATGAGGCTAGTGCCATCAGTATATAGGACCCAACTAGGGTCTGGACCCTTGCGTCCTTCTTTAAAACAAAGCCCAGATGCCTTACCTCCTCCTTGCAGATCTGTGCCTTCTTCTTCGACACCTGGTAATCTGCTTCCATCAGCAGCTGGAGCAGAGCTTTTGTCCCTTTCCAGCTTTTTCCTTGGTCTCTGCGGCCAGCAGCAGGTCATCCCCGTATTGTAGGAGCCAACATCCATACTCTTCTGGATAGAATGAGTTCAGGTCAGAAGCCAAGGGTTCCCCAAAGATGGGTGGGGAGTTCTTAAACCCTTGTGGGGGAGTCCAGATGAGCTGTTGTTTGTTGCCCCCGACTAGATCTTCCCATTCAAAGGCAAAGATGGGCTGTGACTCTGGGGCGAGGCATACACATAAGAAGGCATCCTTGAGATCTAAGCAAGTGTAAACTTTAGTCCTCGGCGGGAGGAGGCTAAGTAAGGTATAGGGGTTTGAAACAGTGGGGTGTAAAGTCACAGTAGCCTGGTTGACTAGCCTGAGATCCTGTACAGGCCTCTAGTCCTGTCCTCCTTCCTTTCTGACTGGCAGAATCAGCGTATTCCAAGCTGACTGGCACTCTACTAGAATGCCTGCTTGTTTCAATCTATTGATGTGGGGCAGTATGCCGACCCAGGCCTCTATAACCGGGATGGTGCCTGGTTTGAGTTCTATTACCACTGGGGCTTGATGTTTAGCCAGCCTGGGGCCAGAGGGGGTTGTCTTCCGCCCAGACCTCAGGGAATAATTGAGTTAGCTCTCTCTCATGCTCTTCCAGCCCACCCGGTTCTGCATTCGGAGGCTTATGCAACCTCCACTCATCTTGGGGAGGTCTTGAGAGAGACAGCAAATAAGTCATAGTGCCCATCTGGAAGGTGGGCCTCTCCTCAGGGGATAAAGTCACTTGTGCTCCTAGTTTGGAGAGTAAGTCTCTTCCCAACAGGGGTACTGGGCACTCAGGAATGTAGAGGAATTCATGAATCACTTGGTGCCCACCCCCATCTGACATTTTTTGGGCTGGCAAAACGATTTAATCATCTCTTCTCCAGATACCCCAGTTACAGCGGTAGTCTTTTTGGACAGTGGTGCCACAGGTTTTACTACCAACAGTTCTGCTCCTGTATCCACCACAAAGTCAATGTTTTGGTCCCCGACTTTTAAGGTTACCATGGGCTCTCAGGGACCTGATATCTCTGAGCCCCAGCAGCCCTATTTACTTTCCAAGTCAGCAAGCCCCACAACTTCGGGAGCTTCCTCTTCCTTCCTTGCCTTAGGGCATTCCTTCTTCCAGTGGCCAAAAGCTCAGCACCGGCACACTGGTTTGGCTGTAATAGGGCCCGGGGCCTCCATTTGGACTGGTTGAAGGACTGTCCTGTCCCTGGGGCAGAAGAGGTTTTCCAGAGGGCCCGAGATAGATTTTCCCAGAGCAGCAGCTAACATTGTAAATCTCTTGTCTGTTCTCTTTCGTTCCCTCCGGCTCTCTGGCAGAGTGCTGCTGCTGCTGCTGCTAAGTCGCTTCAGTCGTGTCCGACTCTGTGTGACCTCATAGACGGCCTCCCACCAGGCTCCCCCTTCCCTGGGATTCTCCAGGCAAGAACACTGGAGTGGGTTGCCATTTCCTTCTCCAATGCATGAAAGTGAAAAGTGAAAGTGAAGTCGCTCAGTCATGTCCGACTCTTAGTGACCCCATGGACTGCAGCCTACCAGGCTCCTCCATCCATGGGATTTTCCAGGCAAGAGTACTGGAGTGGGGTGCCATTGCCTTCTCTGCTGGCAGAGCGCAGTCTCTGCTTAATTCCAACGTCTTCTTCCCCTTCTTGTCAGTACTTACTGGGAGAGGTGGGTATAGCTTGGGCGGTTCGGCTGGAGCCGGATTCTAGAAGTGTTGGCCAGAGGCTTCTGTCACTGGGATCAGAACCTGCCGAGGTGGTGGCTCTATGACCTCCGGGAGAGCTGGCGGAGAAGCAGTGGCTGCTGCAGGAACTTCACCTGGCCCTGGATCGGGCATTAAGGCACCTCCGGTCCTGGTGGAGTACTGGGAGGCAGGTGAGTCATTATCCAGTATGGGGGAGGTGGCAGGTTATCCCCGTCCAAATCCTGTAGAATTTCCTATTTTATCATCAGTCAATTTTTGTGCCACATGAAATTAAAAGACGCTTACTCCTTGGAAGGAAAGTTATGACCAACCTAGACAGCATATTCAAAAGCAGAGACATTACTTTGCCAACAAAGGTCCATCTAGTCAGTTCAGTTCAGTTCAGTTCAGTCGCTCAGTTGTGTCCGACTCTTTGCAACCCCATGAATCGCAGCATGCCAGACCTCCCTGTCCATCATCAATGCCCAGAGTTCACCCAAACTCATGTCCATCGAGTCAGTGATGCCATTCAGCCATCTCATCCTCTGTCGTCCCCTTCTCCTCTTGCCCCCAATCCCTCCCAGCATCAGAGTCTTCTCCAATGAGTGAACTCTTCGCACGAGGTGGCCAAAGTACTGGAGTTTCAGCTTCAGCATCATTCCTTCCAAAGAACACCCAGGGCTGATCTCCTTCAGAATGGACTGGTTGGATCTCCTTGCAGTCCAAGGGACTCTCAAGAGTCTTCTCCAACACCACACTTCAAAAGCATCAATTCTTCGGCGCTCAGCCTTCTTCACAGTCCAACTCTCACATCCATACATGACCACTGGAAAAACCATAGCCTTGACTAGACGAACCTTTGTTGGCAAAGTAATGTCTCTGCTTTTGAATATGCTATCTAGGTTGGTCATAACTTTCCTTCCAAGGAGTAAGCGTCTTTTAATTTCATGGCTGCAGTCACCATTTGCAGTGACTTTGGAGCCCAAAAAAATAGTCTGACACTGTTTCCCCATCTATTTCCCATGAAGTGATGGGACCGGATGCCGTGATCTTTGTTTTCTGAATGTTGAGCTTTAAGCCAACTTTTTCACTCTCCACTTTCACTTTCATCAAGAGGCTTTTAAGTTCCTCTTCACTTTCTGCCATAAGGGTGGTGTCATCTGCATATCTGAGGTTATTGATATTTCTCCTGGCAATCTTGATTCTAGCTTGTGTTTCTTCCAGTCCAGTGTTTCTCATGATGTACTCTGCATATAAGTTAAATAAGCAGGATGATAATATACAGCCTCGATGTACTCCTTTTCCTGTTTGGAACCAGTCTGTTGTTCCATGTCTAGTTCGAACTGTTGCTTCCTGACCTGCATACAAATTTCTCAAGAGGCAGATCAAGTGGTCTGGTATTCCCATCTCTTTCAGAATTTTCCACAGTTTATTGTGATCCACACAGTCAAAGGCTTTGGCATAGTCAATAAAGCAGAAATAGATGTTTTTCTGGAACTCTCTTGCTTTTTCCATGATCCAGTGGATATTGGCAATTTGATCTCTGGCTAAAACCAGCTTGAACATCAGGAAGTTCACAGTTCACATATTGCTGAAGCCTGGCTTGGAGAATTTTGAGCATTACTTTACTAGCATGTGAGATGAGTGGAATTGTGCGGTAGTTTGAGCATTCTTTGGCATTGCCTTTCTTTGGGATTGGAATGAAAACTGACCTTTTCCAGTCCTGTGGCCACTGCTGAGTTTTCCAAATTTGCTGGCATATTGAGTGCAGCACTTTCACAGCATCATCTTTCAGGATTTGGAATAGCTCAACTGGAATTCCATCACCTCCACTAGCTTTGTTCGTAGTGATGCTTTCTAAGGCCCACTTGACTTCACATTCCAGGATGTCTGGCTCTAGGTGACTGATCACACCATCGTGATTATCTGGGTCATGAAGATCTTTTTTGTACAGTTCTTCTGTGTATTCTTGCCACCTCTTCTTAATAGGCTATGGTTTTTCCAGTGGTCATGTATGGATGTGAGAGTTGGACTGTGAAGAAAGCTGAGCGCCAAAGAACTGATGCTTTTGAAGTGTGGTGTTGGAGAAGACTCTTGAGAGTCCCTTGGACTGCAAGGAGATCCAACCAGTCCATTCTGAAGGAGATCAGCCCTGGGTGTTCTTTGGAAGGAATGATGCTGAAGCTGAAACTCCAGTACTTTGGCCACCTCATGCGAAGAGTTGACTCATTGGGAAAGACTCTGATGCTGGGAGGGATTGGGGGCAGGAGGAGAAGGGGACGACAGAGGATGAGATGGCTGGATGGCATCACCGACTCGATGGACATGAGTTTGGGTGAACTCTGGGCATTGATGATGGACAGGAAGGCCTGGCGTGCTGCAATTTATGGGGTTACAAAGAGTTGGACATGACTGAGCAAGTGAACTGAACTGAACTGAACTGAATATTTTTCCCTTTCCCTTCTGGATACAGAACCTTGTCCAAGTAGGAGGGTCTTGAGCTAACCCTAGCCAAGAGTCAATATATGGGTATCGATCCAGGTGTCCTGGCTCTCCTGTGGCTACTGCACAGACTGCTTCCACTATTTTTAAGTTCATGGTGTTCTCTGGTGGCCATCCTACTCCCATAGGGGGCCATTCAACCTCACAGAGTATATGGAGGCAGTTAGGCTTCATCTTCACCCCATAGTCTCCTCCTAATCCCTTCTTTAAGTTTTTAATCATGCGCTCCAATACAGTTGCCTTAGAATCACTTCCCCTCATCTTGCTTACCTTCTCGGACCTTCTTCTACTTTTCCTTTTCATTCTGTCTACGAAGTTCTCAGTACCCTGTGTACTTCTGATATTTCCACTCAATGCCACTTAAATAGCCATTCTGCCTCCTTCCTAATTGGGGTGAGAAGAGCCTCTTCTGCCACATCCCAGAGGGAGAAGGGGAATCGGCGTGTCTTCACCTGCTGGTCAGTATAGCCAAACCAGAACACCACGTGGTCCAAGACTGTTTCTCCCTTAAAGTCAGTTCTGCCTTGGTGGGCTTGATCAGGTGCGGATGAAAACACAGATGGGTTAAATATCCCATGTCCCAGGCCATCTCCAGAAGAGCCAATTCACACTCACTTATGTATCCCCCTCCTTCTAGCCTAACAATTTCGAGGGGGTCAAGAATTTCACAGCAGACAGGACACCTCCTGGGGGAGGGCAGAATACAAGCATACGAGGACCAGTTTCCTATCCTAAAAATCCCCTGGCAATTGCTGGTGATAATTTTCCCTGAGATGGTGTGGACACATCTCCTAAATGACCTTCACAAATTCCCTTCCTAAGCCCTAGCATGCTCGTCAACCTGTGTACCAAGCAATCATTGCCACCTGCCTATTCCAGGCTCCTGTGGGTCTGTGCCCCTTCTAGTCCCTCCAAGGGAGGTGATCAGGCCCCCTCTTCCACCCTCCCTGGTGGGTTCCTCCTCACCTGAGCGCTCCGTTCCCCTGCTGCTGTCCACTACCTGCTAACATGAAAGGTCCGGGCATTGAGAAGCAGAACCCTTCCAGAGGGGCGAGGCGCCTTCCTCCCTCTAGAAGATTCAAGCCACAAGCCCTCGGAGTAGTCCCAAATGGGACTTGTATCCTCAAAGTGAGGAGTTTCCTGGCCAACGCACCAAATGTTGTAGCCACGCGTTCCAGGAAACAAACTCACTCAGAAGGACAATACAGATAGTGGAGTGCAGTTTATTACACCGTCGGGCCCAAGGCAGAGTCTCCTCTTAGCCAAGGACCCCGACAAGTTTTTGTGAAAACCTTATATACCCTAAGTGTAGTTGCTCAAACCCACCTCCCCAAATTCCTTGAAACTAGTCTGGACAAGGTAAAAGAGAGATATGATCAAAGTTAGCCCATGATTCATGTGCCACAAGACTAGATAAACAGTGGATATTTATCAATAGGCCTGTGGTCACATCCCAATAAACATAATGGGATTTATGACTTTGTTCTGTTACAGAGATAATTAGCATATTCTTTTAGGCAACGGAGAGTCCAAGTACAAGTCCTGAGGCTCTTTCATCCAGGGGGTCTGGTTTCCCATTGGTATGCTGCTTCTATAGACACCGGGCACAAAGTTCAGAGTCCATTGGGAGGGCGACCATGCGTGTAGCCTAATGTTCGCGGCCTGGCCTAAGATGGAGTCCAGCTCTGTCTGTTTCCTTGTTCACAATAAGAGAAGTCACCACTATGAGAAGCCGGAGCATTGCAACAGAGTAGCCCCTGCTTGCCGCAACTAGAGAAAGTCTGCATACAAATAAATAAATAAAAAGATAGGGTGCGTTCATGGTCCCCGCACCTCTGTGTGGCAGAAATTGGAGCTAAGTTACTGGTAGTAATAACTGTCATAATAATAATGATGAAAACATGTTTTAAGCATTTACTGTTTGCTTGGCCTCTTTAAAATAATTTACAAGTGTGTTCTTAAAATTATGACAGCAATCTTCTGAGGTGGCTGTTGATAAATATTATTTCTCTACAAGGAAACTGGGGCTCCGGTCAGTTGATAAGACAAGGAAGTACTAAGTGCCTGATGGAGACCTTGACCAGGGTTGTGACTCTGGAGTTCTTACTGGCCACCACTGGTTCTCAAAAGTTCGCATGCCCAAGAGCTGCCTTGACAGGCCTGGAGTTTCAGAGGGGCTGGGGTGGTGTGGCTGGAAAGAGACGTTGGCATGGAGCATCTTAGGTGTCTGTGCAACAGGTGAGAAGCTGCCTGGTCTCCCTCAAAACCTGCTGCAGCCGTGGTGGTGGCTCCAGGGTTACTCCTGGGGCCTCTTACAGTCCCAAGTGCTCTTCTTTCTTCTTGTCTTCTGGTATGCCTCAGTGCATGGAAGCCCCTCTGCACCCTGCTCTCCAGGTGGTCTGCCTGGCCCCCTCCTTAGGGATGGGTACGTGGCCCAGATGTGGGTCTGCCAGGTGGGTCGAGACGCTCGGCACCTGTTGAGGCCAGCTTGCAGGCCCTCCCTGCCTTCCCCTTGTACCGATCTGTCCAGGCCCTTGGGATGTCACATCTGCACCTGCAGCTCACCCCCAGCTGTCACCCCAAGGGCTTTGTCCTGTGCTGTCCTGCTCTGCCCTCTCCTGCCCGCCCTGGCCCTCTGTGGCCCTTCTGCCTTGTCCCGTTATTTCCTAGGCTTCTATCTGGCCTTGCTCTCAGGCCCCAAGCCACCTCTTGAGGTTCTAATCAGTTCCCCCAAACCCTCAGACTCAGGGCTGCTCCTGGAGGCTCCCCCCTGCCTCACCCCAGCGACCGGGACAGTCCCAAAGCTCCCCCTGTGCCCAGGTCACTTCCATGGTCTCACCTTAGGGGGTGGGTCTCCACCTGGCCCCAGCTCTGGCCTCGCCCACTCCCCAACAGAGACTTGCCCTACCCCTGGGCTGCAGGTCCCTGAGGTCTGATGGGAGGAGCTGAGTGGGGAGAATGTATGCCCACCTGTACCCTGTCATGGGGACAATTCATCCCGCAGGGATTGGTATCTGTAAGCCGCTGTTACCTGTGCTTGGTGTGTTAGAACACCAGAGGACTAAACGCCTCCCTCTCTACGCACAAATAAAGACAGCCAGGCAGGCCAAAATAAGCGAACAGCATACCGTGTGTCTTATTTAATGAACCCCTGGCAATAACAATTTGCTCATAATAAACAAAGGGACAAGTGCAATTCACCAGCCACTCCAAGCAGGGTATTGGGTTAGCGCCCCACCAGAGGCACCGGGATGTTTATGGAAAATTGCTTGGGAGGGTGAATGTAATTAATGGATAAACTCAAGCACTCTAAGACAAATAAATTAATTTGTCTCCAACCTTGAGCTTCTCAGACAGGGATCTAGAGAGGAGACGAAGAGGAGGAGGTGAGCTCTGCTTCTCCGGGTTTCCCACCTTAAGGGCCCAGGTACCTCTATCTCCTGGCCCAGGTAATTCAATGGGCTGGTCCTCCTGGAGCGGGGAGTGCACGGTGGCCAGGCAAGCTATGATTTGGACCCATATGTGTATGTATGTTTGTGGATTCCAGGAGTCTGTTAAATCAGGAGTGGCTTTGAGATATTCTGAGCGCCAATGTCTTGGTTCCCTTCCTGAAGATCTGGGACATGTCCTTCTGCATCTTTTAAAAAAGATGTTATTTATTTGGCTGTGCTCAGTCTTAGCTGCAGCACATGGGATCTTTTTTCTTTTTCTTTACAGCAGGGGAACACTTAGTTGTGGCATGTGGGATCTAAGTCCCTGATCAGGGTTTGAACCTGGGCCCTCTGCATCAGGAGCAGAGTCTTAGTCCCTGGACCACCAGGCGAGTCCCTTTCTGCATCTTCTGTGTCACTATAGTGAAAATGAAGTCGCTCATTCGTGTCTGACTCTTTGTGATCCCATGAACTGTATAGCCCATCAGGCTCCTCCGTCCATGGGATTTTCCAGGCAAGAATACTGGAGTGGGTTGCCATTTCCTTCTTCAGGGGATCTTCCCAACCCAGGGATCGAACCCAGGTCTCCCTCATTGCAGGCAGACGCTTTACCATCTGAGCCACCAGGGAAGCCTGTGTCACTGTAGCCTTGCATATTACTTCCACCCCAGGCAGTCCCACCCCTGACCTTACACAGCGTTGCTCTAGGACATACTCCTCCACCATGTGGTAGTGTCCTTCTCGAACAGTGTCCCGGTTTAGGAAGCTGGGGGATGTGGAGGACACGGCCTCGCGAGCTGCCCCCTGGGAAGCCTCTGAGACTTGCTGTTCTCCCTGGAGGGTGTTTTAGCAGCAGAGTGAGACTTGATGGTGAAATTGGAATGAGTTCATGTTTCCAGTTGGTCGGGAGCTTTTCCTTCTGATCTGGTTTGTTTTTGTTTAGTTGCTAAGTCATATCTGACTCTTAGTGGCCCCATGGATTGTAGCCAACCAGGCTCCTCTGGCCATGGGATTTCCCAGGCAAGAATGCTGGAGTGGGTTGCCATTTCCTTCTCCAGGGGATCGTCCCCACCCAGGATCGAACCTAAGTCTCCGGCATTGGCAGGTGGATTCCTTACCACTGAGCCATCAGGGAAGCTTGATCTGGTTTATTAACCACTTATTTCTAAATTGCAGCCCTCCCTTCACCGTTTGCTTGTATTGTGAGTTTGGTTTCCTGGGAGGCGTCCTGAGCCCAAGGGAAGTTCATTAGAGGATGAAGGGAGGGAAGAAGCGGAGCGGGCAGAAGGAGAGCCTGGCCTTTAGAGCTATGCTGGGCAGGGTGGAGCCAACTAGTCCTTTATCCACAGGCCTTCATCTGCAGACCCCAGGATGTGGCACCCCAGGGAAGGGTAAAGCCTTGGGAGGGGTGTCTCTCTACAGCTGAGGCCACTCCTGAGTGTGCTGCCAGCTGGGGGCAATGTGTCCAGCGCTAGAGGCGAATCTGGGTGGCATAGCTCAATGGCCACTACACTGTGGCAGCAGGCAGGCGCAGGAGCTTGGGGCTGGCTTCCCTGGCCCTCCAGTGTGGCCTAGGATCCCACTTTGGCCTCTGTCTTATTGCTCCCCATGTTCTAGCCACTCTATTCATGTTCTCTGGGTGTAGAAAACTCCTACTCATGCCGTGAGTCCCAGATCAAATTCCCCTCCCCAACCATCTGTGCTTCTTTCTCCTTTCAGGGCTCCACAGTACCGCTCCCTACCCTATCCCAGGATTGACGTGCATTCTGGAAATGATTTCTTGCAAGCCTGCCTCCCCACCCCTACTGACTCTGAGACCCTTGGGGTCAGAGACTGTCTTTGATTTCTCCTGGCGTCCTTGGCAACTAGTGCCATGCCCAGAACTGGGAAGGTGCTCAGTGGCTTTTCTGGATAAATGATGCAGTGAGGGCAAGTGAGGGGTGGCGGGGTGTCCTCTTCCAGCCTAGCAGGCCACCTGGTGTCAGACCCCAGACAGAGCCCCGCCCCAGCCCAGGGCCCTCATGGGCACTCATCCCCTTTGGCAGGAAAGGCCCAGTCATCAGGGGGTTTAGCAGCCCCCTGGGGAAAGAAGACAGATAAGCCCTGTTGCTCACCCTGACATCATTCCTTGGCCTTTGTTCTCCTTGGCAAACCTCCCTGGATTCTTGGCGGCCAGAGCATCGTCAGTTTGATGGATGGGCTAGGTTTACAACGAGCTCTTCCTCCTTGTTTTAAACTCTCTCCCCTTTTATGACTGAGAGAGTCAAGGAGGAGGGAGGGGGTGGGGGCTCCTCCTGGCAGGTGGGGACCTTAGCTCTCCCTTCCCGGGGGTTGCCACCTGGCCCTTTAAAGGTTAAGTGTATTTACGCGGTACCTACAGGAGGCTGTGGGGCCTGACAAAACCAGGGAAGGATGATTAATGGCTGCTGTCTTGTCATCTTGGGCTGGGCTGGGCTGCTGCCACGGCCACCTCCCAGGTGCCACCCAGGCAGCGCCCAGCTCTGGCCTTCAACAGGCCTGGGGAACAAGCTCTCCTGGACCAAGAGGAGGGCTGGGATGTCTGGAGTGGGGCTGGAGGGAGGATGGGGAGCTGTTCTCTTTGAGAAAATAGGAGTGCTGTTTTTTTTAAGATTTTTTTTTTGATGTGGGTCATTTTTAAAGTTCTTACTGAATGTGTTACAATTTCGCTTCTGCTTTATGTTTTGGTTTTTTGGCCCCAAGACATGTGGGATCTTAGTTCCTCGACCAGGGATCAAACCTGCACCCCCTGCTTTGGAAGGCAAAGTCTTAACCACTGTACCTCCAGGGAAGTCCCTCCAGTGCTGGGTTTTGCACGGAGCTCTTTCTAACCCCCAAGTTCGGCCTTCTCCGCTGCTCTGATAATGGTGTACAGGTGTACAAGGGCTCTAGGTCCCAATTCCAAAGTGTGTGTGTGTGTGTGTGTGTGTGTGTGTGTGTGTGGTATCCCCACGCACCAAGCAATTCTCTGACACTAACTGGGGGTCCTACTGCTGCTGCTAAGTCACTTCAGTCATGTCCAACGACTCTGTGTGACCCCATAGACGGCAGCCCACCAGGCTCCCCCGTCCCTGCAATTCTCCAGGCAAGAACACTGGAGTGGGTTGCCATTTCCTTCTCCAGTGCATGAAAGTGAAAAGTGAAAGGGAAGTCACTCAGTCGTGTCTGGCCTTCAGCGACCCCATGGACTGCAGCCTTCCAGGCTCCTCCGTCCATGGGATTTTCCAGGCAAGAGTACAGTTCAACTCAATTCTGACATGACCTACCTCGAGGCAGCATCGGATTCCATAGGTTACAGGCTCAGTCCTAGAAGACTGTCCCCAAGTTCAGATGTCATCCCAAGCCCTGGTTGCCACCTGCACTTCTCATTGACCTCACATGACTGAGGTTCCGATGATGCTTGCCTTGGGTTTGGTTAATTTGCTAGAATGGCTCACAGAACCCAGGAAATCCTTTCACTCACTGGTTTATTATAATAGGATGCAACTCAGGAGCGGCCCGATGGAAGAGATGCAGAGGGCAAGGTCTGGGGAAAGGGGGTGGAGATTCCGTGCCCTCTCTGAGTGTCCTCCCCGAATCTCCACATGCTCACCAACCCGGAAGTCGGTTCTTTTGTGTTCATGGAGGCTTCAGGACACAGGCACAATTGATTAAATCATTGGCCGTTTGTGATTGTCCTCCTGGAGGTCAGGGGAGTGGGACTTAAAATTCTAACCCTCTGAATTTCCCTGGTGGTCCAGTGGTTAAGAATCCACACTTCCAATGTAGGGTGCATGGGTTCAGTCCCCGGCCAGGGAAGTTTTGTGGGGCAGCCAAAAAAGAAAAAAAAAAAAAAAAAATTCCAACCCTCTAATCACATGGTTGGCTCTGTTGGCAACCAGCCCCCACCCATCCTAAAGGACAGTTCAAAAGTCACCGTAGACCTGGGGCTTAAAAGAACAGACATTTATTCTCTCGAAGTGTGGAGGCCGGAAGTCTGACATCAAGGTTTAGGTAAAGTTGGTTCCTTCTGAGGTTCGAAGGGAGGAACTGCCCCAGGCCTCTCTCCCAGCTTCCTGGGCGGTCCCTGGTTTGCAGACACATCAATCCAATCTCCGCCTCTGTCGTCCCTTGGCCTTCTCCCCTGTGTGTGTCTGGGTCCAAATTTCCCTTTACTTCTCCTTATAAGGGTAAGAAGGCATTGAATTCAGGGTCACACTCATCAGTGTGATCTCATCTGATGATATCTGGAAAGACCCTACTCCCAAAGAAGTTCATGTTCACAGGTACTTGTGGTTAGAACTTGACCGTGACCTTTTGGGGGGAACACAGTTTAACCCATAATAATTCAATCCACACTGACACTGAGTTTTGTGAGCGTCACACACTGTCCTGCCCTCTTCCATGTTTGACTCCCCGTCCAGCACTGAAGGATAAAGTCGGGTTGACTGGGTCCTGGTGACAGCAGTGTGGCTGATGAGATGGTGAGTCTTGATGAGATGACTGATCTGAAATTTCCAACCATCCTGGGCACTATGGAGTTGTCCATTTAAGCCCATGAGGACTACAGAGCAAAGGGACACTCTGGAGAGAGGACCGTGGACTGAACCCCCAGGGCTGTGTGTGTACCTCACATGTCCAGCATCAGTATTTGGTCTCCAGGGGGACGTGTTAGCATTTCCTTACGTCACCCAGTGGTGGGTGTGGACCCAGGCTGAGCTGCATGTCCAAGGCCCTGGAGCTTAGGGCTGGAGCCAGATTCTAAGGGAGACCCTGAGAAGACAACTAGCACCAAGAGATGCCAGCCAGCCAGTTGGGCACCCTCATCCTGGCTGTCCTGTGGAACAGGGAAACCGAAAAACCAACTGTGGAGTAGCTTTGCACAGTGGCTGGTTCTTCCCAGTGATCAGTTCTCAGGCTCATTGTACTCATTCTTTGGAAGAGGCTCCCAGTAGGAGCCCCAGGTGTCCAGGTGCAGCCAGCTCGCCCTTTATACTTGCTCCTTCTTCCCTGTTTCACCCCCTACCCCCCGCCACTCCATCATCCTGGGGTCACTGCCCAGAGAGCCTGCTGCCTCTGACTTAGGGAAACCTGAGCCGACATAGCAGTGAGGCCATCTGTGTGTTTGCAGGAGGGGGCCCTGCGTGGAGAGCAAGCTGTTTGGGGGGAACGAGGCATGAACACATCTGTGCACGGAAGCTGGACGGCGGCCACGCAGAAGGAAAAGCAGGAGACGGGGAGGAGTCAGATGGAGAGATGGTGGGTGGGGCCAGAGCCTGGGGGGCGGGGCGGCACCTCTAGGGCCAGACATGGGCTGGGAGTGAGGGGGGAACCTGAAGTCTCAGGGCAGGAAGGAGAGGTGAGGGAGTCCTGAGCAGCTGAGAAAGGAAGCCTGCATGTCCCACGACCTGGGGGTCAGTGGGCAATAGAGAGGGTGGGAGTGGGGAGAAGGCTGCCAGATTCTGATCCCCCCTGGCGCATGCCCCATTCCCCAGTTGGCAAGCAGCCTGACTTTGTTTGTTTTTTGACCACACCTTGCAGCATGTGGAATCTGAGTTCCCCGACCAGGCCTCCAACCCTTGCTCCCTGCAGTGGAGTCTTAACCACTGGACAACCAGGGGAGTCCTGGTCTGACCCTTCTTGATCCCATTTTCCAATCACCCTAATTGGGAGAATAACTCTTCCCCTTTGAGACAACAGGCGAGAAAGTGCTTGGAAAAGAAAAGCCTCGTTGGCCGTTTACAGTTTTATGACGAATCGCGCGGTGCGTGATTACACTGTCAAACATTAATAACTGGGTTACTCCCAGATTCATAGTAATGATCAATGGCTCCGGGACGATTAAAATGCCATTGTAAGTGTTTACGTTATTCTCTTTGGTGAGTGGAGTTTGGGAAAGGGGAAGAAAACAAGGAAACTAGAAAGCAGACAAACTCCTGAAAACAAGCAGAGCTGGCAGGAGTGTCTGTCCATCCCCAGGAGCAGAAGTGGGATCCGGGTGTGTCCTGGTCTGAGGTCGCTGTCCCGGGCGTTTTCTCATCTGACATTCACAGCAGCCCAGAGACAGGCGGACTCAGTGCATTCACACTTCTGAAATGAGTCTCTTTGGGGGAGTGGCAGGAAGAGGATGTGTGTGTGCGTGTGTGTGTGTGCAGGCCAGTCACGTGTACCTGAAGTCCAGGGATGCACTGACACAGAGCCTGATGGGTTAATTTTGCCCCCTTATTTCCTTTCTCTGAAAAGGCTTTGCAGACCCAGCTGCTCCCTGGGGGGCTTGTTAGAACCAGGTTAATGAGCCTGGTCCGCAGCTCTGGTCCCCTTGTGATGGGTCCCTCTGCCCTGCACCCTCTTCCCTTCTGCAGGTGGCCCTCTTTGTGGTCACTGAGTTGCCCAGCGGTAGGGACGCTGGTCGCGGTAGCAGTTACTCTGACACTGTACTATGCACACATCCTGCCAAGACGATCCTGCACGAGACAGATTCTCTTCCCTGTTTCCATTTTGTTGTTTGTGGCAGGTTGGGTTCTTGGTTCCACTGCTTCCTTCCCTCCCTGGATAGAATCTCACACTTGCGTCTTTCGAGTGGGGCCTTGCAGTGCTCTGCACTGAGAGGGGGGCAGAATTTACCCCCACTGCATTGACGCTGGGTGTGGTCACACGGAGTGTTTGTGATGTGGGCAGAGGCTTTTTTTTTTTTTTTTTTAATATTTATTTATTTATTTGGCTGCACTGGGTCTTAGTTGTGGCACGCAGGATCTTTAGTTGCAGCATGGGGGATCTAGTTCCCTCATCAGGGATTGAACCTGGCTCCCCTACATTGGGAGCACAGAGTCTCGGCCGCTGGACCACCAGGGAAGTCCCTGGCAGAGGCTTTAAATGAGGTTGCAGGACTGGGCCGTTCGCCATGAACGGAACGGGCTGCCTGCAGCTATCAGTCCCCAAAGGGAGACACTTGATCCTCCTCACCTGTGTCCATGAAAAAGAAAAAGTCAACGCTTATTGTGAGCCACTGAGATTTGAGGAACTGCCTCTTATGCAGCGTTATAGTAGCAATAGCAATAGCTGATGACTTTGTAGGTCATTCATTCACTCAACAAACACTGATGGGCATTAAGAACTGGTGCTTATATCATGCCAGTGAGTGTCTGCAAGAGTCTTGGGAAGAATTAAGATGAAAACTTCCAGGACTGTCGACTTTTCAGAAGCTCTAGGCAAACAGCAGATGCAGTCTGTCAATCTCCCAAAAGCTGTCAAGGTCGTGCTCATCGTTAGACTGGAAGGTGTCACAAAACAGGATGGAGATGTTGAGCTCTGTGAAGTGAAAGTGAGAGTCGTTCAGTTGTGCCTGACTCTTTGCAACCCCATGGACAGTCCATGAAATTCTCCAGGCCACAATCCTGGAAGTGGGTAGCCTTTCCCTTCTCCAGGGGATCTTCCCAACCCAGGGATCAAACCCAGGTCTCCCGCCTTGCAGGAGGATTCTTTACCAGCTGAGCCACAAGGGAAGCCCAAGGGAAGTTGAGCTCTGTAAGGATGACCTAATCACACTTCTTCTCACGTGTGGCTTCTCACATGCCCTGTGTTACTGGCAAGTCTCAATCATCCACGTCTCAGTGTCCTGCTCTGTGAAATGGGGTGATCCGATGTCACTAATCCCTCACTGGGGCTTAAATATAGCTCTCAGAAAACCATCAGGTCGCCTAAGAATTTAGGGCATGCTTTATCTCTATTATCCTCCCCAAAACTTATGTTTAGTCACCTTTTCCCTAATTTGCTCCAACTTTCTGTTCAGTGTTTCTTCAGATGAATGAAGCACACAAGAAATTCTTAAATACTCTGTCTTTTAAGGCACTTCTTGGCATCACTGAAGTTTGTTTACAGGGAGACCCGTCTAGGACAATCCCTCAGCTGCAGTTCTCATTTCGTTGTGTCTCATTTGCCCTGGCAGTGAGGTGAGGACATCATTCTGTGTGTCTGGCAGGTAGTGAATTTCTGGTGGTGTGACGGGCGTGTGGCGGGAAGCTGGCTGTGATGGGCTGGTTGGGGGGATTCTTGCCTTCATGCCTCGTGTTGAACGGTTTAGTCCTGCCTTGGAGGGTGTGAAGTGATCAAGGGGAAGAGGGACTGAGGAGCAGAGCTGGGGGTTCCCTCCTTCTTCACCACTACCCCCGAAGCAAATGGACTCTGGAGGCCCGAGGCCCAGTGATTGTGGCTCTCAGGGCCTCCCCAGCTCTCAGCCAGTTTTGTGGTCTGTGTAAGTCTTTGCTCCAAGAAAGGTGCCTTTATTTGCTGCCTTCCTCCCCCACTTCCATCCATCCATCTATCCATTCACCAATCCATTTCTCATTTAACTAAAGGGAGCACTTCCTGTCTGACTATCGAGAACACAGCCAAGTTCTCCCCCCCCCCCCCCACCCAGTATTGACAAAAGCCCAGCAGCTGGGCTGAGTCCACATTTGGGAGAGAAGTGAATGGGTAGGTTTTGCATCAGGGCCCAGGCCTGCCTGAGATGTAGGCGCTCAACTCCAGGCCAAGATCCAGGTGGGCCGTGGAGAGCTGTCTTCCTTGGTGCTAGGGTTTGATTGCTGCAACTCAGCACATTCTTGCCCTGCGTGGTTCATCTCATCTCTCAAAACCTGTGTGTTTCAGGAGGTGAACAGAGATCACACCCGTGGGAAGGAGAGGGGGGTGGGCGGGGCCAGCCCAGGCTGGTCTGAGGCCAGGTGCTGCCCTTGCCGGGCGGGTTCTCTCTGTGCACAGCTGGCTGCCCCCTTGGCTCTGCCCGCTCTGTGAGGCAGGAGGGCACCGTGATGATTGCTGGCCGGTCTCCATGGCAACAGCTGATGAATCTGCACCAGGAGATGGCAGGGCCGCCAGCCTGAGGCTGCCTTGGAGTGGGAGCTGGGCTGCGATAGTGGGGGCTGGAGGGGGAGAGGAGCTGGAGGGGTGGAGGTGTGGGTGCGAGATTGGTGGCTCTCCCAGCAGCCATCCGGAAGATGCTCCCAGTCTCATCTCAGTCCAATCATTGGTTCCATATATATTCATTCCACATATATTCCATGGACATCTACATGTGCCGGGCAGTGGGCACACAACCAGCTATGGGACCCAGTGGTGCTCTTAGCAGATGATAGGTTGGGGTAGTGGGGACAGGTAGTCAGGTAATTCCAATCCACCATGATTGACATGGGGAGGCCTCTAACCCAGGCTTGGGGGCAGGAAAGGAATCCAGGAGAGAGGAACTTCTGCTTGGTTTACTGAAGGATGTTAGCCGTGAAGAAGGGGGGCAGGAGAGCCATGTGGAAGGAGGAGGGGGGCTCAGGTGGGAGGAGGAGAGGGAGAAGTGGGGAGAGGGGCAGAAACAGACTGGGATCTGCAAGGTCCCAGGTATCTAGAGCCTGGAACTGGTGGGCCAGGGAGGACAGCATGGAGAGGGATGTGGGGCTTGTCCTGGTCCAGGTTAGAAGGGAGGGGGCTGGCTGGTGAAGGCAGTGGGGGGGAGTGGAGTTAGGAGATGGTGTGGGGATGGTATTTTGGACTGGAAGGCATCAGTGACCTCTGTGTGATCTGCTGGGCAAGTCCCCATGCACCTCCTGTGCGCCAACTCAGGTTCTGAGATGGGGAGTCAGCAGGGAACACAGAAAGGATGGAGAAGGTGAAGAAGACAGAAGGTGGAGAGGGTGGGGAGGATGGGGAGGATGGAGAGGGTGGAGAGGGTGGGGAGGGTGGGGAGGGTGGAGAGGACGGCTGCCCCTCCCTCCTGGGCTTCCTGAGGGTCACTGGGCAGTGCTGGCTTTCACAGTGGGTGTCTTTCTGCTCTGCTGTCCCTTTTCCCCTTTCACCCTTGTGCGTGACCCTTGCACAGGACATGCACGCGTGATCACACGCACGAGCATTTTCATATGCACACTCACATGCATACTTGAACATCCCTGCATTGGATGCACACATGCATGAAACACACACATGCATGCACACTCATTTGCACACATAGGCTTTGGCATGTATATACACACCCTCCTGGTCTTCCCAGGTGGCGCTAGCGGTAAAGAACCCGCCTGCCAATGCAGGAGACATAAGAGATGTGGGTTCGATCCCTGGGTCGGGAAGATCCCCTGGAGGAGGGTGTGGCATCCCACTCCAGTATTCTTGGCTGGAGAATCCCAAGAAAAGAGGAGACTGGTGGGCTATGGTCCATAGGGTCACACAGAGTCTGACACGACCGGAGTGACTTAGCATGCACGCACACACACACACACATGCACACCCTTTCACTTGTATATACCTTTGCATCTGTCATCTCCCTCATCGGCCTTCTCTCCCTGGGAGTCCCCACGTGCCTCCCCTCCACTGGAACAGGCCTGGCCTTGTCGCCCATCTGTCTGCCTGCCTGCCTGTTTGTCTGTCTGTCTCCCCAGCGCAGGGAGGCCTCCTAAAGATGGGCTGCTGCCTCTTTAGCGCGTCTTGCTGCCGCCAAGCGGAAGTCTCTGAGGAGCAAAGGCTGAGAGGAAACCGCACTCTCGCTCAGGGTGCCCGCAGTCAGGGAGTCGCCTGAGAGGCAGGTGTGAGAAGGCCCGAGGGGAGGGAGGGCGTGAAGCTGTGTCTCCCAGTCCCTGTTCAGTGTCAAGGACAAAACTAGGTCGCAGAGCCCCAGGGGAAGCAAAGCCCCATGCTCCCCCAGGCTGGGCCTGGCTGGCAAAGTGGGTCCCAGGCACTCTGGTGCCCAGCCTCTACCTTCCACTTCCTGAGCTCATCCTCTGGTCTTCACACAGCTTTCAGGGTGCAAATGGCTCTCAGGTGAGTCTTGACTTGCCTTCTCCAGGGCTGTCCTTAGCCTGGCCCAGGGCCCTCTGGTACTGGGGTTCCCTAGAGTTGTGTGGTGTGGGGTGACCCCTGTCCTGCACTCACTTTGGTTGTTCAGCCCAGCTCTGCCTCTGTCATGGTAGGGGGGTACCTGGAGTGGAGCGGCCAGGCCCCCCCTGGAAGGTTGGGCTTCCCATTCTCCATACTCCTGTCCTGTCCGTGGTGATGGAGGAGGGGTACCAGCCTGGCAGGGAGAGGAGGACCCATTCAGGGCCTGGCTGGGTGATTCAGGGAGAGAATGCCATTGCTGCCCCCAGTTTATGGGCAGGAAATGGGGGTCACAGTCTTGATCACACAGCTAATAAGTGGGAAGCTCATTTGATTTGATACGAACCTGGGCAGGCTGGTTCTCCAGCCCCTGCTCTAACCACAGGGCCATCCAGACTCTCTCGAGCCTCAGGCCTCGTGTCTTACCCGTGACATGCCCTATGTTGCTTCCAGGGAAATAAGGTCCTGAAGTCTCCTCACCCTGTGGGCGCTTTGGTCCAAACGTCTGCCTTGCGTGGCAGGAGCCAGCACGCCCCTCCCCCCACGACCCCAAGAACGGGGCCCACGGTGAGCCTTCTCCAGGCGCTCCTTCATAGACATGGGTCCTGCTGTTCTCACGTGGGTGACACAGGGTGGCAGGATGCTCATTCCTGGGTGGGGTGCCCAGCTGGTGTCTGGGGTGAGCCCGTGCAGGTGCCTGCCTGGCTCATCCAGAGAGTAGTGGAGCACACAGCCAGGTGCCAGGCAGCAAGGCAGGGCAAGTGGTGGTCTGTGTACCTGGAATGATCTGGTCTGTTTGGGAGCCTGTCTTGCTGGGATGCCATGCCCTGAGTCTAACCCCCCATCTTCCAATGTCTCCGGATATCAGACTCTTGTCCGGGGTGGGGAAGGAAGACGCCTATGGAGACTGACTCTCCAGGGCCTGGCACGGCTGCAGCCAATGCCAGCAGGGACCCAGTGGCAGACTTGACTCTGGGCCCCTGTGGTCCTGACTTCAGCCGTCGCCGTGAGGCTGGCCACCTGCGATGACCCACCTCCTGCCCCTGCTCTCAGGAGGGGAGAAGCAAGTCTCATCTCCCAGCTGTGAGGGCCAGCAAGGCAGGACCTCTGGCAGGTTAGCAAATCACACGTCTGACAGCCTTGCGGAGCCTCACTTTCCTTTCCATGCTGACTTTCTTACTGTTAAAGAGCGTTTTTAAAAAGAAGGCAAGAAAGGCAGAGAGAAGAAGGAAAGGGGGAGAGGAAAAGGCCTGGACAAGCTTCTCACTTCCCGCCACCACCCGGACGTCTGCGTGAAGAGCCGGAAACTGAAGACACGTCAAGGGGCCAGATTCAGTCTCAGACCTGCCTGTGGGCGCATGCCTGGGTGGGCAGGAGAGGCGATGGGTGATGTGTTTGGATGGCACTCTGCCCGCAGCCCAGTCCTGAGCTCGGCCCATGTGGGCACCCAGCAATCATTGAAACAGAAAGGAATCAGTGGATGAAGGTGAGACTCTTCTCGGGTTGTTGTTGGTGGTGGGGTGCTTCCACACCTTCTTCTCCGAGGGATTCTGAGACTGAGAAAGCCTCAGGGCTCTGCATTCCTACGTGAGCATCCGCAGCAAAGGCCCCAGATTCCCTTCCCCTGCAGACCCTGTCCATGGAAGATCTGAGTCCATGGACGATCTGCGTCCACGGAAGAATTTGTTTGTTTGGGTTGCGCTGAGTCTTCATTGCACGCTTGGGCTCTCTCTATTGCAGGGAGCGGGGGCTGCTCACGGGCGTCTCATTGCCCTGGCGTCTCTTGTTTTGGAGCGTCTGTTCTAGAGCGCTGGCTCAGCTGATGCGGTGTACCAACTTAGCTTTCCTGTGGTGTAGGAAATCTTCCTGGACTGGGGATCGAAGCCGAGTCCCCTGCACTGGCAGATGGATGCCTATCCACTGTTCTACCACGGTGAGGGGTGGGGGGAGCGTCCGCCCCCATGGATTTTTCTAAATTATTTTCATGGGGCTCAGGCCCCAGATATGCCTTCAGAGCCCCAGGCAGGGACTCAATCACTTATCCTGGAGGGAAACCCTGACTCTCTCTCCCCTCTCCCTCTCTCTCCTCCTCTGTCTCCTAGGCTCTCTTTCTCTCTCACACATACACGTGCACTCACAACTTTCTCGAGATCAGCATATTTGTCACACTTACTCCATCTCTCCTCTGGCTCGCTGACACAAGGTGAGCTGAAGGAGAGCTTGTGGGGTGAGGCCTGGGACGGCACGGCTGCCATGGAAACCACTCGGGAGCCCCGCGAGCTGCCGCCATCGGCCGCCGTGTGGACCGTCTCCCTCATGTGTCCTGTGATGTTTGATCATCTCCCCCTTGTGTGTCTCACCTGCCCTTCTCCTCTCCCTCCTGGCTCGTCAGACTCAGATCAGGAAGCTGCTTGCAGGTCAGGAGAGTAAATGTGCCAATGATTTTTTAAAAAACTTAATGATAGTTTCAGCCTCATCCCCCTCCATGCTCACACCTCCACCCCAGGAGGCAGCTACAGATGTTGGAGGCAGAAAATGGGATTAGATGCATAGAGAGGGTCAAGCTTCTCTGGCAAGTGCCGTTGTTGGTGGCAGGGGGAGTTTTCAACAGATTCCAGCACAGGGGCCAAGGGCTGGGTGGGCTCTAAATAGATAATCGGAGCCACACTGGGGACTTTCTCCTGGCAGGTGTCGAGATTCCAAGCATTGTGGGTGACCTTGATCTTCCTGAGCTTCTTCGTGTCAACGTGCTGTGTAAACCAAAGCAGGCGTGAGCTCCTGGGTGGACCTCAACCTCCTCCTGTCCTCTGAGCCGTCGTCATCAACACCATCACCACCATGTCTTACACTGGCTTTTGCCCTGAGAGTTTTTAATCCTTCATTTTATTTCTTTCCAGCAATGGCCCTGAGAAGTTGGCAGGTCGAGTGTCATTGGCTCCACTTTACAGAGTGGGAGACTGAGAGCTAAGGGTTTCAGTGGTGAGGCTGGGGCTGGACCTGTCTCCTCTCCAAGGCGCTTTCTACAGGGCTGTTGGGTCGTGTGGGTCAGCATCTCTGCCTGGTCCACTGGCTGAGGTTCTGGACAGGCTCTCGTGGGGGCCTGTGGCCTGAGGCCTGGTGAGGACGGAATGTTTTAAGTAGTGTCCATCGACGGTTATCAGACCCGATCCTCTCCTCTTTCTATGCTCAATTTCCTTAATTAATGAGCTTCTGAACAGCATCTCTACTCCCTGCACACACCCACGTGCACACACACATGTGCAACTGTTCATGTTTTATCTCTCTTGGTTAGGGGTGCATCCCCACCAAGCCATCACACATGTTCTGGCAAAGTCTCCCATGGTGTGTATGTGTGTGTATATATATATATATATTTTTTTTTTTTAAAAATCTGAATCTGCGAGCTGACTGGGCTCCGCTGGGGTGTTCTCCCAGCTGGGGTTGTGATCATGTATAAACTTGACCAGACTGGAGCCCCCCAAGATGTCGCACATGACCGGCGTTTGGTGCTGACTACGGGCTGGCTGCTGAGCCAGAGCTGCTGATGGCAAGGCTGTGGGTGTCCCAGGCTGGGCTTCTCATGGCTTGGGGGGCTAGTTCTGCCAGGGAGTGTCTCAGGAGAGAGGTCATTTCAAGAAAGAGAAAGTGGAAGCTGCCAATCTTAAAGACTAGCTCCAGAATGGATGCAGCAGCTATGGGAGATCTGACGGTCCTTTAAGAACCAAGTCCAGTGGGCCGTTGAGGCCTCATCTAAGTGGACGTCTCTGGCCAGATGACTGGGTATCCCACCCCCTCCCCTGACCACTGAGGCTTTGCTCTCTGCTGGTCCTCCCCCCTCCTCTCCATTTCCTTCAGGATCCTTCGGTGATTTCTTTTCCCCAGGGACCCTCTTCCTTATTTCATCCTTGACCCTTTTCTCTCTGCATCCTCCACGTTGTCCTGGAAATCTCATCCAGCTCCGGGGTACTGATGCTTCATTTGGATCTCGAACCTCCAGCCCACACCTGCGAACTGGCCCTGGGTCTCCAACTCTCTCCCAGACTTTCCTGCCCAGAGGCAGAATTAAGAATTCCAAAGTGCATCCCCACCGTCACATCCAGAGAGGAACTTGTCATCCTTTCCCCCAGATTCATCTTTCCTTGCGTGGTCCCCAACTTGAGGACTGGCACTGCTTCATCCCCTCTCTTCCCTGAGCTTTCTGACCCCAACCAGGGCCCCCACAGTGTTTCTGGATGATGGAACAGGCGCTGCTGGGTATTCAGGAAAAAAAAAAAAAAAAAAACAACTGCCAGAAGTCATTAAATAAAAAAATAAAAGGCAAGAGCATCCGTGTCTCGAGGATTTTTGTTTCCTTAGAGGAAAAGCAGATAGACATTAAAAAAAAAAAGACAAAAAAACAGAGACCTGGGAGCGGCCCCAGCTTAATTGGAAAACCGCATATGAACAGGCTGGAGAGGCTCAGGAATGGCAAATAGCTTCTGCTTGCTCAAAGGAATTTCCTGGAAGCCTTAATGGCTGCTCTGCCCAACCACAGGCTGGTCTTTCTGGCAGAATTAGCACAATCGTGTGGTCAGGGTGGCCAGGCTGGAGTCGGCCTGGATGCTTCTGTAGTCTGGGCTCCCTCAGCACCACCAAGTGGGGACCAGGGGCCAGGGGAGCTTGTGGAGCCCAGGAGCTCAGGGTCAAGTAGGGAACTGCTGTGTGGTCAGAAGACCGGTGGGTGGCTGCAGTCTGGCCCGAACTAGGGATAGGGCCTGGACCCCTCAGCAGCTCCCCTGTGTTCCCAGGAGCTGAGGGGCAGCAGAAAGTACAGGGAGAGAGAGAGAGAGCTGGTGACGGCTGAGGGCTGACTCTGGTGGGGCGTTCCCCGGTCCATTTTGTCCTGAGGGATGCTTGGCTATCATCTCCATTTTTCTTTTTTAACAAATTTATTCTTGACTCGCTTAGGTTTTTGTTGTTGTTTTGTTTGGCTGTGTAGCATGTGAGATCTTTGTTTCCCCCACCAGGGATCCTGTGCCCACTGCAGTGCAAGCGCCAAGGAATCACTGGACCGCCAGGGAATTCTTTTCATCTTTCTTAAGAGGCTCAGGGGAGTTGAAAACGGGCCCATGATGCCACAGAAGGGGTTCTAGGACCCCACTAGGTCTGTCTGACTCTGATCAAGTGCTAGACGGTGCATGTCTGGTGCTGGGGGCCCAGTCCTCTGATTTCAGAGAGACAGGGTTACCCAACCTCTGAGGGTGGGCCCGGATGCTCGGGGTCCAGGATGGAACCCAGTGACATCAGGACAGGGATGTCCATCAGTGTGGCTCAGCCAGGTCTCCCTGTAATGTGGTGTGTCCCCTCTCTCCACTGTGTTCCCAGACAGTGGGCCTGAGTGGAACACCCCTCGGTTGCTAAGCCAAGGAGGAAAGGAGTGCTGGACTCGGCGTGGTGGGAAAGGACAGGGAGGCAGGCGCCTCTCCCCCAGTGGGGCTGGGAGGGTTTTGGAGGCTGGTTGCATCTTTCTGGGAACTCTGCTGATGATTTACAGGTGGAGTTGCCTATTCTAGGTTTACCTAGTCTTGACTTACCTATTCTGGTTTTTTCACAGAAATGCAGGCTTTGGTGAAGACAGCCTCATGAACCACAGGTCAGAGGCTTCTTGGGATGTCTGAACAATCACATACGAATGAGTCACTTACGGTCTTTACCTGTTGGCTTACTTATCTTATTTAAGAATGTCTACTTACAAGATAGAAGCAAAAATCACACACAATCAGGAGCAAAATTTGCAGACTACAAGATGAATAATTAAAGAGTTTAAAAAATGTGTTTCTGTCTAAAAGATGTGCGTGCGTGCTCAGTTGCTTCAATCGTGTCCGACTCTTTGTGATCCCACGAACTGTAGCCCATCAGGCTCCTCTATCCATGCCCTCCTCCAGGGGATCTTCGCAATCCAGGGACTGAACCTGCGTCTCCTGTGTTTCCTGCACTGGGAAGTGGATTCTTTACTGCTGAGCCACCAGGGAAACCATTCCAAAAGATAAAATCCCTTTTAAAACACCATAGTCACAGTCCATGAGCACACCCGGTAGGCCTTTAACGCTGCAATTCCACAGTTCAGTTACAGATGGTGTGACTGTGGGTTTGACCCAGGAGGAGGGGAAGGTTGAAGACACAGCAGTTTAAATGAACACCTCCTCGTGTCCTCACCATGTGCCAGGACCTGGATGAAGTTCTTTCCCTGGGTTAACTCTTCTGAAGCTTCCAACACGACTGCTAAGTGGGCACTGACATTGCATCCGTTTTAAGGCTAGGGAAACTGAGGCACAGAGAAGTTAAGTTACTTCTCCAGAGTAGCACAGTGTGGTTTCCTGGCTGGCCCAGAGAACCTGAGGGTGGGGCAGCAGGAGAAAAACAGGTCCAGGTTGGCCTCTCTCTTGCAGGCGTGGGTGGGATTTTTCTGGGACCGTCATGAAGCCCTGGGAGGAATCCAGCAAAGAGTTTGCCTGTCACAGGGTTTAATAAAACCTGTGCAAGGATGATACTGTTATGCTCTTTTCTTAAAGGGTCCCTGCATACGGATTAGCACGAAGCTCCCCAAATCCTGAATCTTCCCTTTGCAAACTCAGCTGTTTTGGAATAAGCAGCCTGTAACCCCTACCCCCCAACCCTACCGCCCTCACCGCTTGGGCAGGAGTCTGATAAGCAAGCCAGGGAGGGGGGAGGCCTCTTCATCTCCCAGTCATCCACGGGGTTCCAGAGCTCTCTGCGTGTCGTCCTGGCTTCCGAGCTGGCGAGAGGAGGTGCCGAGGCCCCCCATGGCAGGCAGAGGATGGGGTCTTGCTGTCACTGCTCCTTATTTTATACCTCACGGTGGCTCCAGTCCCTTGAGATATCACCGCTGCTATCTTCCCCATGCTCCTTGTAGATGTGGAAAAACCACTCACTCGTTTATTCAACAAAGCTGTGCCGGTGCCCATCAAGTGCCTGACACACAGCTGAGCAAGAAGGACAGGGCGGTGAGCAAGGGACGGGCACCCCCCGCCAGGAGCTCACACTCTACTGGGGGGTGGGGGGAATTGAGCGGCATGGAAAGTTCACGAAGGGAACGGATGTACAGGATCCTGTGTGTGCTGGGGCTTCAGCCACACCTGGGGGCGTGGTGGGCCTGGGCGCCGGCTCCCAACGCTTTGGGGTGCTGCCGGCCTGTTCTGTCCATCTTGGACGTGTGGGCTGGGGGTGGAACAGCTGGATACAGAAGTGGTGTTTCTTTAATTCCCGGTGATCACAAATGAGGCCCAGAGTCTATTTCTGCAGCCGAGTATCCATCACTGCTTTCCAAAGGAAAGCTCCATCTGCCCTTTTAGGTCTTAGCGCCTGTGCTGGGAAAAAGATGAGGGTCTCGGTCCCCTGGCCCCAGCGCTGACCCCTTGCCAGCTGGCTGCGGTCAGTATCCTTTGCCCCTCCTCCTCTCCCCTAGCTCAGCCCTGGCTTATTAAAGCAACTTGCCTTTTATGATCTGGTTCTCTAAAAAATGTCTGCCCTAACCTGCTTCTTAAAGGGTCTGTGACTTTTCCCCATCCCTCTAATTATTGAAAGATGTGTTTGAATGGGGAAGAGCTAGACTCATTTCCCAAAAGGTCTTTTACCCCTTGGGGATTGCAGGCAAACAGGATGCCAGTGGAGGAGATGCCCTTCAGAGAGTCGGTTGGCAACACAGAATCGCTCAGCAGTGTTTACATCAAGGGATGCAGGGGATGACAGCCCAGGCGGGGAATGCGCCTCTTTTCTCACTGAGGTCTTCCAGACCCACCAGGTCACATGATCCGGTGGCAGCCATTCATCCCAAAGTGATGCCCTGCCATGGTGGTAGGAGGTGGGAAGATGGTTACTGAGCCCAGGAGATGCGGAGCCTTCTGGGTCTCTGACGATGTGCTGGAAACTCCCACCACTCTTAGACCGGCTTATCTTTAAGCAGCCAAGTCTTTCAATTAATTAACTGGTTCCTGGAGCATTTATTCAACTGTTCTTGGTGCAGGAGGGCATACAGAGTGAGCAAGACACTGTCTTCCTGGAGCCCTTAAGCTGACAGGGAGGCTCTCTGGAGGTGGAGGTGGGCCGGTGGGGTTCTGCAGGTGGAGAGGAGTTGGATAGGGGAGGAAATCAGTGTTGATGGTGGAGGGGTGTATTTAAGACTCAATTCCAAGTCAATATTTTATAATAATTATAAATGGAGTATAACCTTAAAAAGAAAGACTCAAGGCCAAAGAAGCTGCCCTGAATGGAGGCTGGGAGAGGGCAACATGGCAGGTGTGACTTTCAGCAGAGCCAAGAGCCTGGCAGGCTGACGGACGTGAGCAGGGGCCTTGTGTTGTTACATGAATGAGGGGTTTCAGAGGGGGTGGTCTCTGAAGGCTTAGGGATTGGCTTCCGGGATCAAGGGGCATGGAGAACTTGAAGGGGTCCCTGGTTTCTGGTTTGAGCAGTGATGAGGGGCAGCCAACCAGCTGATCCTGAGAAAATGTGCTTCTCCGGGTGAGCATCTTTTCAGGGATGTCCTTTAAAACGGGCTGGAATGACATAGGCACAGCCTTCGACATATTGACAACGTATGGAGACAGGGCTCCTGCAAGGCGGTGGGTGTGGGGAGGAACAAGCTAGGGGGCTGGTCTCTGCATTGTTGGAGGCCCTTTGTTTCTGGGCTTCAGTTGCAGGAGCAGAACCAGCATGCGTGGCACTTCCCTGGGCATCCTACTTCCCTCCCCCCTCCCCCCTCTCTCCTTCCCCCTCCCCCCACTCTCCCCCCTTGCAAAATGATGAAGGCTTGGGGCAGTCTGAGCCAGGAACGCCAAATCAGGTACAGATTCTCAGAGACCAAATCCTGTTTTGAAGTCTGTTTACTCTAACAAATTAATCTCTTTGATGCCTGGAGAAGAAAGATGCATATTAAACAAAGACTCAGCTCTGAATTCCGAGCGCTCGCTGTAACCATCAATCTCTCCTGGTACAAACGCTGGGCTCAGGGCATGCATCTTAGGCATCGGATTTTTTCCACCACGTTTGTGGACACATAATTCATTAGATTTCATTAGCTAATCACACACTTACCACCCAGATGGTAGATCAGGTCCGCCATGAAGTTCTGCCTGGTTGTTGGACAGAGAAGAATTTATAAGGGAGAGGGACCTGATTGTGGAAACAAGTCCCCGTGTGAATGGATGACTTTGACGGTTCCTGGGACCCCAGCCATGTCTGCAGCCATCCACACTGCTAGCTGCAATCGACATAGAGAAAAATATTTCAATGGAGGATCAGACTGCGTGGGTTCTTGGGCTGCCCTGCTCCCTCCCCGCTCTGCGACTTGCTCTAGTTTCTCCCTGCCTGCTTCATCCCATAAATACCAGGACACTGCTGAATTGCATGTTCCCGGATTGATAAGTATGCTCAAGTCAGAATGTGACTGTATTTTGAGATAGGGCCGTTAAAAAGATGGTTAATTTAAACGAAGCCTTTCGAGTTGGCTCTAGTCCCATCTGATTGGTTTCCTTACGAGAAGAGGAAATTTGGACTCAGAAAGAGACACCAGGGACTCACACACACAGACCAAAGGCTGTGTGAAGACCTAGGGAGAGACGGCCACCCCCATGCCAGGGAGAGAGGCCTTGGGGGAGACCAAACTTGCCAGCATCTTGAACTTCCAGCCTCCAGGACAGTGAGAGAATAAATGTGTGTTGCTTAAGTGTCCAGTTTTGTGATGCTTTTTTTTTTCTTTTGCAACTTTTTAGTTTGTATTGGGATATAGCCTGTCAATAATGTTGTGACAGTTTAGGTGGACAGCAAAGGGACTCAGCCACACGCATATATGGATCCATTCTCCCCAAAGACGACTCCCCTCCAGGCTGTGATACTTTATTAAAAAAAAGTTTTTGTTTTTTTTTTTTTAAATTCGTTCCTATGTATTTCATTTTTTTGATGCAATTAAAAGCGATTTATTTGGCTGGGCCAGGTCTTAGCACATGGGGTCTTTGATCTTAGTTGTGTCCTGTGGGCTCTGAGCAGGGATTGAACCCAGGCCCCCTGCATTGGGAGTGTGGAGTCTTAGCCCCCCGACCACCAGGGAAGTCCCTGTGACACTTTAATATGCCACCTGAGCTGACTGATACAGACTCTATCACCATCCCGTCTACAGCCCAAGGTCATTGTGAGGACCCAACGAGATACGTCGACGGAAGTACCGTGAGGATTAGTACGCAACATGTCATTCTCTTCTCTTCCCCTCCTTTTCATTCCATTAAGGAGAAAATCTCGTTTGGCAAAGAGACACCTCTACCACCTTGCTGACACTTGGAAATCTCCCTTTGAAAAAGATGAGGGGAAAACTCGCATAACCTAAAATTAATCGTGAACCGTTTTGAGGAGTATACTGCCGTGGCATTTGTTGCGATCGCTGTGCTGTGCAACGATCACCTCTGTCTGATTCTGAGACGTTTCAACCACCCTAAAAGGAGCCCGTGCCCAACAAGCAATCCCTTTACCTTTCCCCTCATGCACCCATCCCCCATCCCCACCTTTCATTCCGGGCAAACACTCGTTTGCTCTCCGTCTCTACAGAGGTATATATTCTGGATATTTCATGGAAATGCAATTGTACCATACGTGACGTTTTCTGTGGGGTTTCTTTCCCCTAGCGTGATGTTTCAAGGTTCATCCCTGTTGTAGCTTGTGTCAGAGCTCCGTTCCTTTTTATGACTGAGAATACTCCATTGTATGGGCGGACTGTGTTTTATTTATCTATCACCCACTGCTGGACAGTGAGCTGTTTCCACCTTTCAGCTCTTGTGAGTGGTGTTACTGTGAACATTTGTGTACAAGTATTTATCTGAGCTTGCCAGGTGGCTCAGTGGTAAAGAATCTGCCTGCCAATGGAGGAGACGCAGGAGATGTGGGTTCAATCCCTGGGTTAGGAAGATCCCCTGGAGGAGGACATGGCCACCCACTCCAGTATTCTTGCCTGGGAAATCCCATGGACAGAGGAGCCTGGCCGGCTACAGTCCACGAGGTTGCAAAGAGTCAGACACGACTGAGCAAGCACACATACATAATTTATTTGGACATTTCTTTTCGAAATTCTTTTGGGTATATATATACCTAACGGTGAAATTCCTGGGTTATAAAGTAATTCCACATTTACATTTCTGAAGAATAGAAATCTCCTTTTTTCATCAAATGAGAGCAGGCATTAAGAGCCAAACCTCTGGCAAAGAAGAACACTCAGCTAGACTATGGTGACCTTGATTTTTAATGGGTTTCATGCTTATGGGATCAGAAAATACAATACTGAGTTTTGATCTGTAGTAGCTACATCAACTTTTCTTTTATTACTCTGAAAGGTGACTAAAATCATTAAGTAGGAATTCCCTGGCAGTCCTATGGTTAGAACTCCCTGTTTTCACTGCCATGGCATGGGTTCAATCCCTAGTTGGGGAACTAAGATCCCACAAGTTGCTTGGTGAGGCAGAAAAAAAATCTATTAGGTAAACAGAGGACCATATTGGAAGGTAGATCCCACACGGAAAGATATTTTTGTCCATTTTGTTCACTCTCTGTCTCTAGTCCCTAAATGGTCCTTGGCACATCTTAGATCCTCAACAAAAATGTGTCAAATGAATCAATGAACTGTACAGAATCTACTTACATGCACTGCTGTGGATAACAGACTGGATAGGGAGTAGATCTGGCAAAATTCCTGAAGGTGGAGGGTAAATGCTCATGGAACTTGGCACAGAAGCCCCCAGACAGACCCGAGGCTGAGGTCCCCCCTCACCACTTGTTCGCACTGACTTTGGACAATTTCTTATCTTCTCTAAGCCTCAGTTTCCTCGTCTGAAAAATAGGGCTGCTGGGAGAATGAGACACGCTGATATATACATGTAAGTCAGCGACTGCGGTTACCAGTCCACTGATTGCTCAGGGAGGGCCCCAGGGCTGGGATAAATGCAAGAGAAGCTGGGAGGACTCCAGCTGCAGAGGAGGCTGGGAATCCAGGGCCGGCAGAGGGGCAGGGCTGGCCCAAGGCTGGCGTGGGAGTGACTCCGTGCTCAGCACAGCATGTGGGAAATGACATCATAATAACAGCAGCTTGTATTTGTTCAGTGCTGGATGGCTTATAAAAGTTTACATCTCATTTTCTCACCTGATGGGCTGGCAGAGCCAAAGCTGATTCCCACTGTGTGGAGGAGAAAACCTGAGATGGAGCTGGCGATTGGAATCGCCCAAGTTCACATGGCAGGTCAAGGCTAAAGCAGGCTGAACCGGGAATCATCTTGGCCTCATGGGCCCGAATCAAATACCCTCTT
Source organism: Bos indicus x Bos taurus (assembly GCF_003369695.1). NCBI lineage: Eukaryota > Metazoa > Chordata > Mammalia > Artiodactyla > Bovidae > Bos > Bos indicus x Bos taurus. Next base: position 55,325,459 of record NC_040094.1, read on the forward strand.
CGCTTCTCTTGTGGTTTCCAAACCTGATGACCGATAGCCTTGCCTGGGCCCAGCCTGGGAATCTGTATTTTAGATGCCACGTGGGTCTTCCCAGTTGGTGCTAGTGGTAAAGAACCCGCCTGCCAATGCAGGAGATATGAGATGCAGTTTTGATCCCTGGGTCAGGAAGATCCCCTGGAGGAGCGAATGGCTACTCAATTCAATATTCTTGCCTGGAGAATCCCACAGACAGAGGAGCCTCACGGCCTACAGTCCATAGGGTCTCAAAGAGTCAGACATGACTGAAGTAGCTTGGCATGCATGCATGTGGCACTTCATGCTGCCTCACTCTGCTGAGTGCTTACTCCACTAGATTCTGCAGCATCTGCAAAGCAGACTTGTCATCCTGAGCTTGAGAAGACAGAACCTCTTCTCAAGTTGGGAAGCCCTCAGGGGAGGTATATCTGGAGAAGGAAATGGCAACCCACTCCAGTATTCTTACCTGGAGAATCCCATGGACCAAGGAGCCTGGCAGACTACTGTCCATGGGGTTGCAAGAGTTGGACATGGCTTAGCGACTAAACTACTACTACGGGGAGATATGGAGGGGCACGGAACGCCAGCAGGGGCTGGAGGCTCGAGTCAGCTGCCGACGGCTGTACAACCCTTGCGTGAAGAAGGACCCTCTTCATTGGTCGTCACCCTCAGCTCCCTCCCTCCCTTCTGCTGAAGACACTGGCTTCCAGACAAAGCTCATTCCTCTGGTGTCACTGCGCCAGTGAGCTGGACCCCAGCTCCCCTCCCCACGGACACCGAACTCTCCCAGCTCCCTGTGGTTTGGGCTGAGTTAAAGGGCACAGCTGGGGACCCGGGCCTGCAGCCACCGGGAGGAAGAAAGCCCTGTCCTGAGCCCAGTGCCACCTATGTTGTCGTATGGAAGTGGCACATGAGCCAGGGTCCCTCCCGTCCTGGCGCTTCAGAGCCTTATTGTTATTCATCGGCCCAAAGCCTGTTTGAGAGCAGGGATCTTCAGACTGACATGGGATTTATTACTTCCCATCGCTCGCCAATCTTTCCCCAACAATTTTCGTCTCCAAAAATTGTTCCCGCCCAGCCTTGCTGTTTATATGAGTGGTTATTTGTTTACTTTTCCTGCTGCTGGTCTGAGCACTTCTTGGTAACCTCACCAGATCCACTTAAAGAACATCCTTCAGGAGAGCCCCACCCACCTCTAGACACACATGCACACACACACACACACACACACACTCACACATGCATACACATATAACCTGGAACCAGACTGCACCTCCACAGGCCCATCAGGGTTCAGGTCACCACCTAATATATCCCATTGCTGTTGCTCAGTGGCTCAGTCGTGTCTGACTCTTTGCAACCCCGTGGACTGTAGCCCACCAGGCTCCTCTGTCTGTGGGATTACCCTGTTATTACTGGAGTTGGTTGCCCTTTCCCTCTCCAGGAGATCTTCCTAACCCAGGGATGGAAACTGCATCTCCTGCATTGCGGATTCTATACCACTGAGCCACCCAGGAAGCCCACTACACCCCATTAGCTGATGTAATTGCATTGCAGCCGGGTCCCCTTTTCTGTCTCACCTGGGCTCTGGAGGTGTTCATTTTTGGGGCTGCACACAGCTGCCAGCAGCCCTCAGGAGCCAGCCTCCTCCTCAGGCTGCCCAGCTGGGAGCATCTCTCAGCTTTACTGCGTCCATGGGGTGAAGAGGAAGAGGATGGCTGTGGGCACAGAGGAGTCTCCATGTGTCAGCACTAAGACCCCATCTGCAAGCCTCGGGGACCCCAAAACTCGAGGGCTGGGGCTCTGGGAGGTGACGGGACCGGGAGAGGCCAGGACCCTGGGGAGCAGGAAGTGGGCGGTGGGATGCCTGGGACCTGCCTTTTGTTTGGTGGGCAGAGCCTCCAGGAGCTCGACCAGAACCTGGCAGCAGTGTGGCAGAAAGGACCGACCCTCACCCACCCAGGGGCGTGGCAGCCGTGGGACACACAGCCACGCTCGGCTTCTGTGGCTTCTCACACAAAGCTGAGTGCAGGCTGGGCCACCAGAGAGCTTGGAGACCTTGGGCAAACCCTTCCCAACCTGGGCCTCTGTTTACTTCCCTGGGAAGTGACGCGGTGGGTGGGGGGCCTCCATCCCTGCTCCCACCTCCCAGAAGTTCCAGAGAACATGGGTCTTGTTGTTACCCTGCAGGTAAAACCCCCTTCTGTTTAAGGACTTTTCGTGATGCCCAAAAAACTAAGCCAAGGTCATGTTTGAAATTGGAGTCTTGGTGGATACCTTGTCCAGTGCCTCACAGGGTGCCGGTCCCTGGGTTGGCACTGCTTTAAAATGAAGGCTTTCTTATGACTTCCCTGGTGGTCCAGTGGTTAAGACTCCTTGCTTCCAATGCAGGGGGCATGAGTTCGATCCCTCTTTAGGGAACTAAGATCCCAAAGGCCAAAAAAATTTTATCTTCTCTTTTCACCTTTTTCAGAGAAGGTGATGGCACCCTACTCCACTACTCTTGCCTGGAAAATCCCATGGACGGAGGAGCCTGGTAGGCTGCAGTCCATGGGGTTGTGAAGAGTCGGACATGACTGAGAGACTTCACTTTCACTTTTCACTTTCATGCATTGGAGAAGGAAATGGCAACCCACTCCAGTGTTCTTGCCTGGAGAATCCCAGGGATGGGGGACCCCGGTGGGCTGCCGTCTATGGGGTCGCACAGAGTTGGACATGACTGAAGCGACTTAGCAGCAGCAGTAGTTTTACCTTTTTACTTCAAACTGAGCTGCTATTCTTTTTTGAATTGGAGGATAATTACTTTACAATGTGTTAGTTTCTGCTGTACAACAGCATGAATCAGTCATAACTATACACACACACACACACACACACACACACACACACACGTATATATGGCTTTCCCAGGTAGCACTAGTGATAAATAACACACCAGCCAATGCAGGAGACCTAAGAGATGCAGGTTCGATTCTTGGGTCAGGGAGATCCCCTGGAGGAGGCATGGCAATCCACTCCAGTATTCTTGCCTGGAGAATCCCATGCAGAGGGGAGCGTGGCGGGCTACAGTGCATAGGGTCGTAAAGAGTCGGACACCGAAGTGACTTGGCACACATGCATATACATCCCTTCCCTCCCAACACCACCCCCCCAGTTTTTATTTTTATTTTTTTTATTTTTTATTTTATTCCCCGCCCCCTGCCCAGTTTTTAAAATGTAGTTTTTCTTATTATTCCAGGATGCAGAGCCCAACAGATCAGGAGTCGACTACCACTTAAAATAGAGGTTGTTACTCATAGTTCCCAAGAGGAAGGGGCCCTCTGCACCATGCAGGACCGCCTGCGGAACCACCAGGGTCGGTCACGAGGCCGGGGAAAGGAAAAACGTGGACGAGAACTTGTCCTGCGGTTTCTGTGGAAAGGAGTGGGTGAGGCTGGGTGAACAGGGTTAGGATGGGCTGCTTTGAATAATTGCAGAGGGCTCTGGGCAGAGGTGCTGCCCCGAGGTGGCAAGCACCTGGCCCTGGGGGAGGTGAGAGCAGGTGAGTGGTGGCCCCGAGGTAAGAGCCCCACAGAAGAGGGGGATGTGGGCTCTGGGGTGGTCGGTCTGAACATGAAACACGGGCTCCCTGGGAATTATCTCCAGGAGTTGGCCAGCCCAGGGAAGGGGCAGTCCTTCCAGGGTCAACAAGGTTCCAGATGTCAGAATGTTGCATATAGAAAATAGGAAACTGTAGTGGATACAGACCGGTAACAAAACTTGTGCTGCGTATAATTCGTTATTATTATTAATCAATAGACTTTCCGTTATAGCAGGTTTAGGTTTACAGAAAAGTTGAGCTGAAAGTACAAAGGCTTCTCATGGACCTCCCTCTCCTGACACACACACAGAAACATAGAGGCACACACGTAGCCACACACAGACACAGACACACACACAGAGGGACACACACACATACAGACATAGACACACACATGTAGACACACAGATATACACAGACACAGACACTCACAGACAGACAGACAGACGCACATAGAGACACACAGACACATGCAGTTTCCCTTCTTATTGGCATCTTACACTAGCGTGGTACTAATTAGCTCATTACAATTGAACCAACATTAGAACATCATTATTAACTAGAGTCCAGTGTTTACATTACGGCTCACCGGCTATCATACTTTGTACAGGTCTTGACCAGTGTGTGACATTTGCTTGACAGAAGCATCTACCCTTACAGTAGCAAACAGAAGAGATTCACTGTTCTAAAAATCATCCACGCTCTGCCTATTCATCCCTTCCTCCCTGCTAACCCCTGGCGACCACTGACCTTTTTGCTGTCTCCATGCGTGAATGCTAAGTCACTTCAGTCGTGTCCGACTCTTTGTGACCCCACGGACTGTAGGCCTTCAGGCTTCTCTGTCCATGGGATTCTTCAGCAAGAATACTGGAGTGGGTTGCCATGCCCTCCTCCAGAAGATCTTGCCGACCCAGGGATCGAACTCACGTCTCCTGCGTTGGCAGGTGGGTTCTTTACCGCTAGCGCCACCTGGGAAGCCCTGCTGTCTCCATAGAGTTGTTTTTCCCAGAATATCGTATATTTGGAATCAGACAGCCTGTAGCCTTTACAGACTGGCTTCTTTCACTTAGCAACACGCATTTTTTTTTTCCCATGTATTTTCATGACTTAATAGGTTATTCTTTTTAATCTCTGAATAATACTCCATTGTCTGGATGGACCACAAATTAAAAATGATGTTTATCCATGACTGTTATTTATTTATTATTTTTAACCGCGTCACTTGGCATGTGGGATCTTAGTTCCGTGACCAGGATGGAATCCGTACCCCCTGCAATGGAAGTACAGAGTTTTAACCGCTGGACTGCCAGGAAAGTCCCTACTATTGCTTTTAAAAGAAAGGCAGCACATATAAAGGTTTGCATATGGAATCTAGAAAAATGGTTCTGATCAACCTTTTTGCAGGAGAGGAATAGAGGTGCAGACGGAGAGGATGTGCTTGTGGACACAGCGGGGGAAGGAGAGGGTGGGACGGATTGAGAGAGGAGTCTTGACGTATATGCACTAAAGAAAGCGTTAGTCGCTCAGTCGTGTCCGACTCTTTGCGACCCCATGGACTGTAGCCCGCCAGGCTCCTCTGCCCATGGGGAATCTTCCCAACCCAGAGATTGATCCCGCATCTCCAGCATTGCAGGCAGATTTTTTACCATCTGAGCCACCAGGGAAGGCCCATATATACACTACCATGTGTAAAATAAATGGCAAGCAGGAAACTGCAAGGAGATCCAACCAGTCCATTCTGAAGGAGATCAGCCCTGGGATTTCTTTGGAAGGACTGATGCTAAAGCTGAAACTCCAGTACTTTGGCCACCTCATGCGAAGAGTTGACTCATTGGAAAAGACTCTGATGCTGGGAGGGATTAGGGGCAGGAGGAGAAGGGGACGACAGAGGATGAGATGGCTGGATGGCATCACTGACTCGATGGACGTGAGTCTGGGTGAACTCCGGGAGTTGGTGGTGGACAGGGAGGCCTGGCGTGCTGCGATTCATGGGGTCGCAAAGAGTCGGACACGACTGAGCGACTGAACTGAACTGAACTGAACTGAGGAAGCTGCCGTATAGCCCAGGGAGCTCAGCTCGGTGCTCTGTGATGACCTAGAGGGATGGGATGGCGGGGTAGAAGGGAGGCTCAAGAGGAAGGGGATATATGTATCCGTGTGGCTGATTTACATTGTTGTACAGCAGAAAATAATGCAACATTGTAAAGCAATTATATTCCAGTTTAAAGAAAAAAGAAAGGCAGTGGGCTTCGTTTTCAGGGCTGGACTCACAGCGGTGCAGTTTCTGAGAGGGGTCCAGTGGGCCAGTGGCCTTGGCGCTCAGCCCAAGGACAGCTGATGGAGACAGACTGGACTTGCACGATCCGGGAGGCGGTGTCCATTCTCATCGTGCAGACAGCTGGCTGTCCCTGGCTCTTTCTCAGAAAAGCCTTTCAGGGGGTGGGGATGCCCTCCTCCACCTATAGGCCTGCGGGCGGGAAATTTCCAAGGTGATGGGGAAGGAGAGTTCCCAAGTGGGCCAGTTGGCTTCAAGTCTGAACAGCGTTCCCCTTCCCTGAAAAATAGGAAACAGCTTTGAGGGGCTAAACAACCCAGAGGAAGGGCTATGGGATGAGGGCCCCAGGCCTCCCCAGGGCCCTCCTCGCAGGACCGGCCTCCCGGCAGCTGGGGCCGTCTCTGGGGCTTCCTGGTCTGTTTGGGGGCCTGCAGCCTGTGGTGGGCTCTGTGGGCTCCCAGCCCGGCAGCTGGCGTCTGCTCTGGCCCTCACTGGGTCCCTTTTTCCCCCACACTTCAGTGAGGTCCACCCAGCCCCTGGGACTTAGTTTGCTGTTCTTACGGGGGCTCCTGGCAGATGTAACTCCTGGACAGGGCGTCTGCCCATTTCTTTCTCCTCATCCAAGGCATTGTGTTGGCTGGCCCTCCTGCCAGGACTCTGTGTGTGTGTGTGTGTTAAAGTGTATGTGTGTGTTAAAGTGTGTGTGTGTGTGTTAAAGTGTGTGTGTGTGTGTGTGTGTGTGTGTGTGTGTGTGTGTAGAGGCTGGTGGTGCTGTGGACAGCTTGTCCTCTCCCAAGCCATGGATCTGGGACCCAGAGATTATGGGGGAATCCACGCTGCTGGCAAGGGAAGGAGGGGGTGCCCAGTCCCAGGACACACCTGGTTTTCTCCCATGCCCTGTTGCTGCGGGCAAGAGGCTGCTCCTGGAGCCTCAACACTTCCCCAGGGCCACGAGAAGCTCACAACGGAAAGTAACAGTGAGTCAGTGGAAAAGACTGCAGCTTCATCTTTCACCCATGACGCTCAGATACACCCTTGAATCACCTCGAACACGGCCCAGCTCAGTTTGTGTAGGATCCCTCGGAGGCGACAGCCACTCTCGGAGGTCCTGGAACAGCACCCGGCAGGAGGCTCCCCCACCGAGCCAGCAGGCGGGCAGCACAGCGCACCCGCTCTAATGCCAGGAATCAGGTCAGCAGTGGAGCCTATATCCTTCCAAACCCGGCTTGCAGTCCTCCTTTTCCAGGAAGGCAACCCTGATTCCATGCAAACCTGCTTGTGTGCTAAGTCACTCCAGTCATGTCCAACTCTTTGCGACCCCATGGACTGTAGCTCGCCAGGCTCCTCTGTCCATAGGAGTCTCCAGGCAAGAATACTGGAGTTGGTTGCTGTTCCTGTTCTAGGGGATCTTCCAGACCCAAGGATTGAGCCTGCATCTCTTACATTTACCTGCATTGGCAGGCAGATTCTTTACCACCTGAGCATCCTTTTAACTAATCCCATTGGCCAGAAAAACAGGACTCCACCTGTTTCTCTCGTATTCTCTCTGAGCGCTTCCAGCACCCCATCCAAGAGCTCAGGTGGCCGACCTTATCCTACAGGCAGGAGGGTGAGGAGAGAACAGATACTGCCTCAGCCCCTGGGGTGTACAGGACAGGCTGCCGGGCCAGCAGCCATGGCTTCGCCTCCCCTGACCGACGGGATGGGCACACTCGCTCTGGCCTCCCCCATGCAGCTGTGGCAGGGCTTGAATTAAAGTCTGTCCCTGAAAGAGCTTCCAGCCCAGGAGCCTTCTGTCTTCTCACCGGTCCGGGGAGAGAAGTGAGCAGTTTGGACGAAGTGCCCGAGGTGCTTCTGACCTGCCTATCTCCCCATCTCAGAGCTGTGGCCATGAATTCCTGAGCTTGCCCTGTCCAGAACCACAGAAGTTCCCAGGGTGCGGTGACAGGGAGGGATCCATGCTGTTATTTTTATCTGTGGATGACAGTCGTCTCAGGCTCTGCAGGCTCTCAGAGTGCTGAGAGGCTGCCTGCTGGGCGGAGAGGAGCTTGACCCTGGAACGCCCAAGGACTCTGTGGCAGTGAAGGCCATGTCAGAGCTCCTGGGGGCCCCACTCGAGCCCAGGAGAAGCAGGCTTACCCAACACCCCAGGTGCTTGGCCGAGGACCCCAGGCTCTGTGCAGGGTGCCGCCTGACCTCCATGCTGAGGGCGGAGGTGGCTACTGGCTTTCACAGCTGCTTATCAAGGCTGTTAGCTCTCCCAGCGCCCTGTCGCCTTCGCCCTCCCCCCATCCCCAGCTCCATTTAATGTCTCCTCCGACACAGCAGCTTGTCTTCCTGCAGGTGGAGGAGAGAGATGAGCCTTTGACCACAGTGTGAAGACAGCAGGAAGTGCGTGAGAAGCTCTCAGGAGGCCTCAAGAGGGAGGGGGGGGCCTTTAATGTTTTCTGAGGGCTCATCTTACCCTCCATGTTCCCGGGACATGAAGCAGTTGGGTTGCAAACTAGTCTGGTGGAGAAGATCAAAGGCTGGACTGCAGAATCCTGAGAATCTTCCGCCACTGCCTTGCTGTGTGTCTTGGGACGAGTGGCTTACCCTCTCTGGGCTCAATAGTAAATGGAGACAGAGGGACTAGAAGTCTGGCAAGTGTTTCCCTTACTCTTCCCAGGGAAGGCCAGCCCAGGGGGATGTGGGCAGTCCCAGAAAGACTGACCCCTATAGCTTCAATGCTTGTCCCAAAGAAGGCAGGTTTGGACCTGGGGAACTGCAGGTGAGGCTGTGCAGGGAGCACCCAGCCCAGCGTGGATGAGCAATGACACCTGAGGATCTGGAGGAAGAAGATGAGGGGTGGGTGGGTCTGGCCAGGGTGGAAGCCTTGAGCCCCCTTAGCCCTACTTCAGAGCAGGCTGAATGCGGCTTAGTGCGTGCGGCTGGAGGCTGCCATTGGGCCCATGGCATCTTTAAGTTGCAATTTGCTGTAAATAGAATCATAGTCCATAGCCCACAGGCTCCTCCGTCCATGGGATTTCCCAGGCAAGAGGACTGGAGTGTGTTGCCATTTCCTTCTCCAGGGGATCTTCCTGACCCAGGAATCAAACCTGCGTCTCCTACATTGGCAGGCAGATTCTTTACCACTGAGCCACCAGGGAAGCCCAGATAGAATCTCATGGCTCCCTAAATAATGAGCTGTGAAAAAAAGGGCAGTAATGTCTTCTTCACCGATAACTTATCTGTGTTGGGCGGCATGCCAGTTGCTTTATATGTGTCCTCCCACTCACTCTTCACAGTATCCCAGGGAGGCAAAATTGACATTATCATCTCTGCATAGACCGAAGATAACGGGGCCCAGAGAGGTTAAGTGACTTGCCCCTAGTCACACAGCTAATAAGCAGTAGAGCAGAATTTGAACCCAGCCCTATTAGAGCCAAAGTCCCGGCTCTTTACCTCAGGACTGAACGGTCTTTTTGTAAGAACTCTTTTTTAAAAAGTGTATTTATTTATACATGAATAAATATGTAAAAGTACTTGGCTTGCGCAAAGTCTTAGTTGCAACAGGTGGGATCTTTAGCTGTAGCATGTGGGATCCAGTTCCCCAACCAAGAATTGAACCTGGTTCTGCACTGGGACTGTGGAGTCTTAGCCACTGGACCACCAGGGAAGTCCTTATACCATCTTTTAATAATATTAGTAAAAGGCCTGGAGGGACGTTCACGGGACAGGTCTCCTCCAGGGCCCTTTGTTGGAGGCTAAGCTGCTAGGTCTACATGGTTATGTCTGGCTGGTCCCTGAAGATGCCTCCTGGAGCTTCATAGCTGGAAAAAGAAGTCTTCTCCCGGAGCACTAGCTGTTCGGTCTGCAGGGTCCAGCCTGGGCCTGCCTGTCCAGCTGGCAGAGCCCACCTCCAGGGGGTGGGGGGGCCTGGGAGACTTGGGTGGGTGGTAGGTGGGGGAGAGCTGCTCTCTGGGCTTTTCACTGTTTGATTGGGAGTTCTGGCCAGAGGGGCCGAGTTTGGATGCTGTTTATCTTAATTCTCTTCTCTGCAGAGAAAGAGGTGATCAAAAGCACGTAGATGGCACACACACGCACACACAGAACTTTGGGTCTTAGCAAGAGGACCTAAGGAAAAAACACCTGGGCACCCTGGGTCTGCTCACCCCTGCCCACTGCTCTCACCATGGCACCTACTCGACACGGACATTTTAGGTCCAACCTCAGCTTCTCAGCTGGTGGGGTTTCCCGCCTAGTCCTCCAGGTCCAGTTCTAATGAAGGGTATCGTGATGTTTCTGAAACACCGGCATCTTTTTCTTTTATTCTGCCAACAGCCAGACCTGGTCTGGGTCTGCCTGGTGGAGACAAGAGGGTCTCCCAAGGCGTCTACTTCAGCACTCACTCACACCCAGGGTCCCTGGGGGACCTGAGTGGCCTCCCCTCCCCGACAGCCCCTCCTAATGGGTGGCAGGGTCCCTTCTTTGCTCTTCCTTCCGCAAAGGAGTGACAGCCCCAGGCTGGTGGGTCCAGGTCTCGCCCAGGCACCACTGAAGGGTGGAGAGCCCGTGCTGGGCCAGGCCGAACTGCCCAGCGGCCCACGCTGAGGGGATCAGGGGAGAGAGACGGGGGTTGGCTCCAGGCACCCCAATGAACCCAGATACTAATCCTTAGAACTGACTCCTTTGGGCTGGCAGTAAAAACTTGGGGATCCCAGTTCCATTTGCTCACAAAATGGACTGTTTCTAAGAGGTAATGTTGAAACTCTGAGTCCCTATTTCGGGTTCCAAGCCGATTACCGATGGCCAGGCCTTTGCTTACAAAAAGAATTTCTAATTTTACTCCAAGACCTGCTCCAGGGTTTCCTCTGCAGAAGGATCTGAATATTCAATCCTTAAAGATACTTGATTTTCAAAATTAGACATCACTGTGAACATTCCAGAGACAAGTTTTTGTATAAAACAAGGTTTGCGTTGGTCAGCAGAGGTGGACGGGGGGCTGGGATGGGGCGCAGTGGGGCGGGCTTGAGGCGAAGGGAGGGCGGGGAGGCCCTGACCCGAGTGTGGTCACCTTGTGGGTGTGCACACGTGCATGCTTGCTTGTGTGTCCGTGGGAGGCTTTCTGCTGGCACATCAAGGTGGGGGTCCTAGTGGGAGGCAGCGTCCAGGGCCACGCAGCTGTGTTCCTTCCAGCAGAACAAAGCACACAGGATCTTGGGATGCAGGAGCCAAAAAACAAATAAATAAAACAAGCAGCCGGGGCTATAAATAGATGAAGGCAAGAGGAGCTTGCAGGCAGCCACCCACTCCCTCCCCAGTGGGAGCAACAGCGTGAGGCCGGTTCCACAGCCCTAGATGCTCGTCCTTGGCCTTGGGCTGGGGGTGGGAGAGGCCCAGTCCCCCGATCTTCCACCTTCCTCCAGGGCCAGAGACTGGAGACCTCAGAGGAAACCCTTTTTGCAGCTGCTGTATCAGTTCAGCCACCATTCAAGCCCCTCCTTCCTTCCCTGGTCTAGTAGGCCTGGCCTCCTCTGCATGTGCCTTCTTCTGCTCAGGGCAGAAGGTGGTTCGCTCCTGGGACAGGGATGAGGATCCATGGGTTTTCTCCATTTCCCACCTGGCCTCCTATCCTCATCTCCAAGGCAGTGCTGACCTTTGAGGGTGGGCACAGATGCTGGAATCCAGGGAAGCTCTTTGTGGTGTTTCATAGCTCTGGAAATGTCACTTGGAGTCCATCTGAAGTACTGAGCCTGGCTTCTTCACCCTCTTGCTTAATACTTTTCTCTCTGAAGTTTTAGGAAGTATCTGGAGAAAATGATCCATCCATCTACCCATCCACCTACCCATTCATCCATCCGTGCACCCATCTTTCCATCCATCATCTACCATCCTTCCATCAATTGACCTACCCATCCATCCATCTGTCCGTCCATTTTTCCGACATCTATCCATCAACTGATAAGTTGGTTACTCTGTTAAGCACTAGTGGTAACCAGTGAACTCTTCACCTGGTTCTCAATCCCACTTTGATTGCTGTTTGATGTGGGACTTGGACTTTTCCCCAGGTGAAGGGAATTCAGAAAGATCAGAGCCGTGGTAGGAAAAATACTCGTTGCTATGGGAGCTCACAAGCAGGGCTCTGTGCCAAGGGATGTTTATTTCTCAGGTCTCGCATGCAGGTAGGGATGGGAAGCTTTAAAGGGGACTATACTACCTGACCACATCGCAACCAGCTCTAATGTGTGTGTGTGTGGTCAGTGGTTCACAGGGTCAGTGTGGCTTAGAAGCAGGTAGAGAACGCACAAGGCTGCAGGCTGTCATTGTGACAGTGATAATAATAGTAATAATCTTCATCATTTGTCGAGTCCCTCCTATGAGTTGGGCATCGTGTCAACTCCTGTGCCTGAATCCTTCCACTGAATCCTTTCAACAGTCCCATTTTACCGAAGAGGACTGAAGAGTCAGAGGGGTTAAAGTTCCCTGGCCTGAGGTCATCACCTGGGTCAGTCCAGGCATCATGACCCTCATAAGCTGTGTGACCCTGGTGAGGGCTCTCAATCTCTCTGAACTTCATTTTCTTCAGCAAAAAGAAAGGCTCTGCTATGGAGAGGAGGGGCCCCGTTGTTTTGAGTCTGTGAGCTGCATTTTAATGTCAAACTCTTTGAGGATCTCTTCACATGCTGGTGCTTTTATTTTTAGGATTCATTGGTTGAGAAAACTCACAATGACAAAAAGCTACTTTGAATTCAGTCGTGGTTTAAAATGAATTTGTATCTGATTACTCGTCACCACATGCACAGGCATCTGAAAAATAACCCCGAAGTGGGCGTTATTTATTCTGTCTACCCATGTGGGTTGGATGTGTGGATCTTGGTCTCTGCATTAAGGCTGAGGCACCCCAAGGGTCAGGCCACGTGCTGCCCCTTCTGGATCTATGTTCCATATTCAGCAAACCCAACAACTGCTACTTCCCCATCCCTCTGGGGTAACAGTGAGATAGGGCAGAAGCAGACTGGACAGGGGGCAGAGAGACCTGATGGAAACTGTTGACCAGACAGAAATGGGAGGGGTGAGAGGGTCTGCAAGGAGGCCCCTCGGTGTGGCCAGTGTCTGGCCCACGACGGCTCCCTCGCTCACAGCAGCAGATGGTTGGTGGGGTCTCCTCCATAAGTACCTTTAACACACCAAGGACTGTAACTGGTCTTGTTGGACCCAGAGGGGCCCATACAGAGGTGGGATCAGGGACCCAGCTGGGAGAAGCCCATGACTTCTTCTGGGGCAGGAGGGGAGCAGAAAGAATTGAGGAGGGGCCCCGGGAGTCTGGCCAGTTTTGTCCAGGCCTGGCTGATTTTGGGGGCCTCACTGGTGGGAGCTTCTTCCTGGAGTCCACTTGGGATCCCAGAGCAAGCAGTGGTGTTGGCAGAGGCTTCCACCATGGGACTACTCCTTAAATACCCGATTCCTCCCTGATCTCAAGGCAGAAAAGAAAAAAGCCTGGCAGTCGGGTCAGCTCCCTATGTTTTCATTGTTCTTTTCTAAGATTAGATTTGGGTTGACTGCATGCATCAGCCTGGGCCTCCCTGGGGAGTGAGAAGCAGTGCTCCCCTGCCCCATCTCCCTGCCTCCCTCCTTCTGTCTTTGGCCTCCTCCCGCATCTCTGACCCTCCTCCTTCCAGCACCCAGGGCTCAGTCATGACGCTACTGCAGGCAAAGGAAGCCTGGCAGGGTCCCCGCTGTCTCTCCCTTTTCTGGACAGTACGTGGCCGCCTGCTTGGGGAGTTAGGCTGGGTGGATGGGGGACACAGTCTTCTGAAAACCACTCAGGAACTGGAGTTGGACCTGGGGTCTTGCAGTCCGTTGACTGATTGGTTTCAGGGTCATAGAATATGTTGATAAAGGAGGACTGAAAATGTGGTTTAGCTTTTCTTGGCTGCTGTGTTCACCCCCAGTGCTCTGAGGGAGCTGGCCATCCTCCTGAGATATCTAGACTCTCCCCATCCCCTACCCCGTGGCTTTCCCTCACAGCTCCTGGTTCCGTCATCACAGTTTGCAAATTGCTCTCAGAGAGTTGAGTATGACAAAGAAAGGGTGATCTCTGACCCTATCAAGGAGGCTGTCTGGAAGAGGTGATTGCTATTGTTCCGTCGCTAAGCCCTGTCCAATTCTTTTCAACCCCATGGACTGCAGCACACCAGGCTTCCCTGTCCTTCACTATCTCCTGGAATTCGCTCAAACTCATGTCCATTGAATCAGTGATGCCATCCAACCATCTCATCCTCTGTTGCCCCCTTCTCCTCTTGCCCTCAGTCTTTCCCAGCATCAGGGTCTTTTCCAGTGAGTCAGCTCTTTGCATTAGGTGACCAAAGTTTGGAGCTTCAGCATCAGCGTCTGTCCTTCCAATGGATATCAGGGTTGATTTCCTTTAGCACTGACTGGTTGTTCTCCTTGCAGTCCAAGGGGCTCTCAAGAGTCTTCTCCAGAGGTGATGCTTATGATGAAAAGTGAAGGGTGCATAGGAGAGACATGAACCAGCAGGAGCCCAGCTTGGAAGGAGGAGAATGTGGCCCTGAGGGACCCTGGGGGCCTGCAGGGAGGACGAGGGAGGGATTAACAGGAGCCTGGTCACGTGGGGCTTTGAGGACCATGAGGGACACGGGGTTGCCATTGGGCAGGGCTGTGATGGCTGACTGTATGTGTCAACTGAACCGCCTCATGGGGCACCTGGGGAGCTGGTGAAGTTATTTCCAGGGGTTTCTGTGAGGGTGTTTTTCTAGAAGAGATTAGCCTGTGAACTGGGGGGCCGGATAAAGCAAACCACCTTCCCCAGAGTGGATGGGTGTTATCCAATCCATTGAGGGCTTGAGTAGGACAGAAAGGTCGGAGGGAGGGAGAGTTCTCTCTGCTTGACTGTTGAGCTGGGATACGAGTCTCCTTCCGCCCTCAGGTTGGAACTTACACCACTGGCTTTTCCGGTTTATAAATGGCAGATGGTGGGACTTCCCAGTGTCTGTAATTGTGGGAGCCAATTCCTTACAGTAAATCAACCTCTTTTTCTCTGTCTCTACCCCTCTCTCCTGTTAGTTCTGTTTCTCTGGAGATCCCTGACCAATACAGAGGCCTTGAGGGACCCTGCTGTCCACTGTCCCTGGCGGTTGGGCATGAGTCCACCCAAATGTTTAAGGTGGTACGGAACGCAGCTGCTCCAAGGCAGCCCTTCCACAAGAGTTGGTTCAGTTCCCCTGGCTACCAGAAGCTTCCTGACATCAAGCCTGCTTTCTCAGGGCCACCGCCCTTCCCTTCCCTGCCCTCCAAGGGTCCCAGGGCCACAGACTCATCTCATCTTCCCCTGGCTGCCCTTCACGCTTCTGAAGACCCCTCCCTTACTGCCTCCGGTAAGATATCGCTCTGTGTCCGTGGGCTGCACACTCCTGCCACATCCCAGAGGATGCGATACGACACCATCAAGGATAACGGCTCAGCCGGTAATGTGCTAAGTCACTCTAGCCCTATTCGACTCTTTGCGACCCCATGGACTGTAGCCCCCCAGGCTCCTCTGTCCGTGGGATTCTCCAGGCAAGAATACTGGAGTGGGTTGCTATGCCCTCCTCTAGGGATCTTCCTGACCCAGGAATGGAACCCATGTCTCTTATGTCTCCTGCATTGGCAGGCGGGTTCCTTGCCACTAGTGCCACCCGGGAAGCCCATAATGCCCAGCCTTTAACTGCTTAGTCCACGTGGATTCTGTGTGACTCTTCCCTGGCCTCAAGCATCTGAGCCAGCGATGAACTGGACCCAGGTTGCGCTCGTCAGCTTTCTCTCCTGGACTCCTGGGTCAGGTGCCCCTGGATCTGGCCAGGCTCTAGGGCAGATCTGCTGAGGGCAGCTCCCTCCTGCCAGGCTGAGTAGCAGGAAGCAGGGACAGTGACTGGAGCGGGAGGAGGAGAGACCAGACTGCCTGCTCTCTGACCCTGGCTAGCGCTGCTCTCACCCTCGCTGAGGGCCAGCACAGCTCTGCCGGGGGGTCTGTGAGGCACTGAAAAGCCAGCCCACTCCCCCCATCAGTGCAGGTTCCCCTCTGGCACCCAGAGTGCTTGGCAGCACCGTATCTGCAACCTGCCTTCTCTCCCTCGCCGTCCTTACCTGCCTCCCTCTCCCGGTCACCAAATGGGCACACACTCGTGTGTTAGAATCTCCTCTGAAAACAGGTGCAGAGGCCAGGAGGAGGTGTGCGCCCTGGGGGTGCAGGGGGAGGGCTAATCTTGGGGAGCCCATGGCACATGGCGCTTCTAGTAACAAGATTGTGGGCCAGCACAGGTCCCTGCCTGCTGAGCCCAGACAGGAAGTCCTCCTGTTTACTGTGCTGTCACTAGGGCCTCCTGGCATGGGTGCCAACCCGTGGCCACCAATTACGGTCCAGGTCTTGGGGTTTGTTTCCTTCCTGGCCACTTCCCCAGCCATCTGGAGCCTGGGGAATGCCTCTTGTCTCTAAGAATATCATCTCCTTGGTGTAAATGACTCCCTTAACCCCGCCACAATCCTACTCAGCCAGGCTGTGATTAGGATGATAACTATTATTCTCATTACTGCAATTAACAATAATGGTGAGACAACTCCTTCTGAGAGCCCATGAAGCCCCTGGCTGGGGGAAGTGCAGGGAGAGCCTCCTCCAGGGATACAGGGCAGCATCCCACTGTTTCCTGTGACCCCTGGTGCCATGGGCCTGCTCCACTGATCCCAGATCGCATGGACTGGGGACCATCAGGGTGGAGAGGAATGGCTCATGCTACTTGGGGCAACTGTGTCCCTTCACAGAAGGGCCATTCGATCTGCAGTGTGAAAGGATGCACCCAGGAGCATCATGCGAGTTAGTGGGCAGTGCCCAGGTCAGAACTTGGTGGCTCCAGCCCTGGCCTTCCTCTGCTCCTCCCTGTTCAGGACCAGTGGCTCAGGCCAGCCACATGCGCCAGTGAAAGGGGAGGGTAGACCCCCACCTGGAGGGACCAGGATGCTCATCCCCCCAGCCTCTGCCTGGAGGTCTTGCTGAGAGTGGGGGAGATAGGAGGCCAGGAGGACCATTCTGCAGGACTCTCAGTTGTCACCACAGCCCCCTGGATTTGGCACAGAAGCTTGTGGAATGCGTGTTCTTTTCTAGGCTCCCTCTTTCTGGAGCAGCACCCACCCACTCACTTTACCTTTCCACCGTGGGCACATCCTGAGAG
The DNA here is from genome assembly GCF_003369695.1 of Bos indicus x Bos taurus. NCBI lineage: Eukaryota > Metazoa > Chordata > Mammalia > Artiodactyla > Bovidae > Bos > Bos indicus x Bos taurus. The sequence goes on from NC_040094.1 coordinate 55,342,533, forward strand.
AGCTCCATGTTTAGAGACACACGCAGGTGTTTGGGTGACTGCACACACTGGCTCCATAACCTTGAAGTGGTATTAAGGGAACAGCCCCTTCAAAAGGCAGTGGGCTGCCCAGGTACCCCCTCCAGCACAGCTGTTGATACCTGTCCCAGGCCTTTCGTGTTTGCACAGGTGGAACCTCTGCGCCCTTCGCCCTCCTCCCTTGGCAGTGATGCGCTGACTTTGGGGGCAGCGTAGTCAGGCACCCTTCTCTGTGGCCAGGGCTGGTGCTGGACTGGCCTTCCCAGCTCCCCGCCTATGGCCAGGGCTCACCCTCCCTGCCTGCCCTCCAGCCGAGAGCCCAGTGCCAGCCTTTATACCCCCTGCCCCCATCCACACTCTCACCCTCATGAATCTTTCACGGCACTCCGAAGGCTGTTCAGGTACATCCCATGGGGCACTGCGGGGTTGCAGCTCTAGCAAAGAGCAAGACAGAGGAGGCAGGGGCATCAGCCAGGGTAGGGGGATTGTGGAGGCATGGGAGGGGTTGGGGGAGGTACAGACCTGAGTCCGACCACAGCAGGTGAGTGACCGGTGGGGTCAGCCGCTTCCAGCATCTCCCAGCGGTGGGCACTGTGGCTGGGTTCATGTGGGTGCGTGTACACACACACACATGCACACACGTGGCGTTGAGGAGGGGTCTATGAGGGGTCTTGGAAGGGAGAGAGAGAGATGGAGACAGAGGAAGAGGGAGGAGGAAGAGGACATGAGAGATAGGAGCAGAGGGGGAAGAAAGGATTGGGAAGCAGAGCCTCTGGAAGGACCCAGGGTGCAGTCCCAACTCCCTGTTCATTTCAGGGATGTTTGTCAGGTGAGACCCCCCAAGTCCCTCTCCCCCATACTCAGAAGACAGATGAGGCCTCAGACACAGGACCCCCAAACGCAGTCCCCAGGCCTGGAAAGATGAGCTGTGTGGGCCTTTCCCCAAGTCAACAACTAATGTGTGCGTCGAACCAACCTTTCGATAACTGGGAGGACACAGTGAGGAGGGGGCGGCGGGGAATGCCGTCCCGCTCGCCGCGTGAGTCAGACGTGCACGCCCAAACCTTCCATGGTCTCGTCCAGAAATTACTGGCTGACCTCGCTCATAAACGTGGGCGCAACAGTCCGGAGCTAGACACCAGGCGATCAGACCTGATGCTGTGTGGAAGGGTGGATGCACCATGACCAAACTGGGTTCATTCCAGGAATGGAGAGATGTTTTCACAGCGGAAATTCTATCAGAGTAACTCACTGCATTAATGGAATAAAGGAGGAAGACTCTACCGTGGTAGAGTCTGAAAGGGCATCTGTCATTCGTGTTCATCTCTATTTCTAGCATTTATAATCACACCCATATCTACATTTAGTGCCCAGAATACATAAAGGACTTCTACAAACCAATATGGAAAAGATGAATTACAAGGGTATAAAAAGGTGCTCAACTTCATAATCATCATTGAAACATACATTAAAAATACAATGAGATAGCATTATGGGCTTCCTAGGTGGCTCGGTGGTAAAGAACCCACCTGCCAATTGCAACTTAGTGACTAAACAACAGCAGTTATACCCTATGTGCTCAGTCGCCCAGTCCTGGCCAACTCTTTGCGACCCCATAGACTGTGGCCTGCCAGGCTCCTCTGTCTATGGGTTTCTCCAGGCAAGAATCCTGGAGTGAGTTTCCATGCCCGCTTCCCCACCCAGGGATCAAACCCGCCTGACTTATGTCTCCTGCATTGGTAGGTGAATTCTTTACCACTAGCGCCACCTGGGAAGCCTTTGAAAAGGAAGAAAGTGAAAGTGTTAGCCCCTCGGTCATGACCAACTCTTCGCGAACCCATGGACTGTATCCTCTGTTCATGGAATTCTCCAGACAAGAATACTGGAGTGAGCAGCCAGGGATTTAAAAGAAGAGTCAAGATCAATCTCTCACCTGGAAGTCAAGTTGGTGGCTGTCTAGGTGGGGGGAGGTCTGGGACAAGAGGAGGCAGGAGGGGATCTGGGAGGTTGGCAGTGTTCTCCTTTGGTGCTGACCTGGTGTTGCTCACACAGGTGTGCAATTAATACTTTGTGAAAATTCAGAGTTGGATACACAGTTTTATGCTTTTCTTTATGTGTATTGCACTTAAATAAAACAGTTGATGCACCCTCTAGAAGCCTCTAGAGGAAACTTCTAGAACAGGATCTGGGGTCCGGCCAAGGACCTGTGTGAGATGTGACTATTGTGTTTTTTTTTATATTAATCTTACTCCTTTCTAGTTGTCGATTAATAATTTCTTATTTTGTCTTTGTAGTTTACTTGGAATAATCTTTTAGTACATTTTGGTAGCTCAGCTGGTAAACAATCTGCCTGCCATTCGGGAGACCCCGGTTCGATTCCTGGGTCTGGAAGATCCCCTGAAGAAGGGATAGACTACCCATTACAGTATTCTTGGGCTTCCCTGGTGGCTCAGTCGGTAAAATTTCAGCCTGCAACGGGGAGGACCTGGGTTCGATCCCTGGGTAGAAAGATCCCCTGAAGGAGGGCATGGCAATCCACACCAGTATTCTTGCTTGGAGAATCCCCATGGACAGAGGAGCCTGGCGGGCTACAGTCCACAGGGTTGCAAAGAGTCAGACACGACTGAGCGACCAAGCCCACACAGCACAGCAACTTCTCGGTAAGGTTTTTGTCCATTTATTTTATTCTTCTGGTCCAGGATGTGCATTATTTTTTAATTAGTTAATTTTCATTTTGGCTTGCACGGGGTCTTTGTGGCTGCACACGGGCTTTCTCTAGCTGCGACGAGTAGGGGCTACTCTCTACGTAGGCTTCTCATTGTGGTAGCTTCTCTTGTTGCGCAGCACGGGCTCTAGGGCACCTGGACTTGAGTCACTGTTGCCTTAGCACTGGTTTGTGCATCAGAGAAGCAGGAGGCCTGGCCTGTGGGGAGGAAGTGTCTGAGCTGCCCTGGGGTGGGAGCCTGAAGCCAGGATCGTCTGGCTCAGCTTGGAAGTCGGGTCAGGCTGTCTGCGCTCTGCGTACCTTATCGATAAAATATTGGACCCGCCCACTCACAGGTTTCTGCAGGTCGAATGAGCTAATGTGACAGCCTATTAAGAGGCCCAGGGAGGTAAGGCATTGTTATTATTTGTTATGAAATGTCACAGGCATTCTTGCTGGGTGACTCATGGGGCTTGGAGACTTGGAGAGTTTCCCTTCCAAATAAGGCTGGTATGGAGCTTCTTGTTGAGAGCCTGCAGGAGCTGGTCTCAAGGCCCTGCTAGTCCTACCTGGCCCCCTCTTCTCTTGATAGAGAGACTAGCCCCAAAGAGAGTGATTCTGGGGTCTTTATTGAAACTGATGAATTGCCTCCCCGAAGTTAATGAGGGCTGCCCCCCCTACCCCAGCATCAGGCAGGTGGAAGGGGTTAAGAGTCACCTTCATGAACATAGGAGACTACTGGGGACTGGTTTCCGGGTAAAAAGACAAAGAGAAAGATGGAGAAAGCAGTAACTGAGACACACAGACTGGTTTTCGGGCCAGGATTTTGGAGGGTGATACCTTCTCCCGTTTACTCACCACCCTTTGCAGCAAATCATAGGTAATATCAACACTGCCATTTCGCATTCAGGGCAGATTTGTTTTAAAAGGTGCCCGAACTCTTCTCTCTTCCTAAATTGAAGTCTTCATGACTTTTCAGGAGATTCATGCAGAAGAAGAAGACCTCAGGTAGTAATCAGATGCTTGCCTGTGTGGTCCAGGCTGGGTGAGGGGTTGGGACTGCTCTGGTGACTTTTTCCAGGTGAGTGGGAGAGATGCTTTCACAGATCCGTGTGATCTGTGGGTGGCAGCTGCCTGGAGGACCTGGCTGCCGTCAAGGAGGGTGTCTGCCTCAAGAGAGGGAGATGCAATTCTATTCCCACCTCCTCATTTCACAGGAAAGGGGTGGGACACAGTCTCTGAAACGGGGTTTGTTTGGCTGTGTTATTTCCAGGTCTGTAATCTTTACTAAGTTACTTAACCTTTTCTTCACTCCACTTGCTTATTGCCTTAGCATATAAGCATTATGTGTGTGTGTATACTCTACTTATCTCTATTTATCTATATGTTAGCTATGATTTTCTGTTACTCTCATTAAAATTTTAACAGTTTGTGACTACTTAATTTACCTACTTTTATTACATCAAGTATCTATTATGTGCCAGGCACTGTCTTGGGCTTTAGAGACACAGCCAGGAACAAAATAGAGTCCTTGTGTTGATGGCACCGATGCTGCAGGGGAGGCAGATAACGAAGATGTGGACAATTCATGTACCATCACATGGTGATCACCAAATCAATGGACATGAGTTTGAGCAAACTCTGGGAGACAGCGAAGGACAGGGAGGCCTGGCATGCTGCAGTCCATGGGGTCGCTAAGAGTCGGTCACGACTGAGCGACTGAACAACATGTGGTGATGAGTAGCAGAGGGAGAGATGAGAGAATGGTGGGGGTTGTCCTTTTAGATCAACCTTGAACCACGTCTGGCTCACTGTAGCCCGTTTATAAATAAAGTTGTATTTGAATTCAGCCACGCTCCCTCCCTTGTGTGTTGCCTAGGCCTGCTTTTGAGTTGGGTGGTTGCCGCAGAGATTATGGCTCTCAAAGGAGAAACTATCTACTATCTGGCCTTTTACGGGAAAAGTTTGCTGACCCTGTGTAGACATGAGGTTGGGCAGAGCCACTTAGGGAAAGGGAGGAAGTGCACCCCTCCGATGTCTGTGGGAGGAGGGCTCAAGGCCCCAGAGCAGCAGGCGTCCTGGCCTTGAGAGTGGATGCGCCAGGTGTGGCCAAGGGCGGTGGGGAGGACGGTGGGAGTAAGCGAGGTGGGGATTGTCAGGGCTTGGCTCTTGCTCTGCAGCATTGGGAGCTACAGGCAGACTGCTGTGCTGACAGCCACATCGTGTGTCGATGGTGTGTGTGTGTGTGTGTGCTGGGAGCAGGGGCAGGGGGACCTGTTTGGATGCTACTGTGCTGACCTGGTTGTCTTGAACCATAGTGACCGCCTGGGGAAGATGAGAAATGGTCGATTCAGGATGAATGTAGAAGGTGGCAATGCCAGGACTGGCTGATGACATAAGAATATCAGGGCTTCTTTTTTAATTGAGGAATAATCGACATCTAACATTATATTAGTTTCAGGTGTACAACACATTGAGTCAATATTTGTATACACTGTGAAATGATCATCATGGAACATCTAGCTCACCTCCATCGCTGTACATGGTTACAGAATTTTTTTCTTGTGATGAGAACTTTTATGATTTACTTTCTTAACAACTTCCAGTATTATTAACTATATAGTATTATTAACCACAGTTGCCATACTGTATATTATACGTGACTTAATTATTTTATAAGTAGAAGTTTGTATGTTTTAAGTCCTCTTGCTCATCTTGCCCTTCATGACCCCTAGCAACCACCAATCTGTTCTCTGTATCTATGGGTTTTTTCTTTTCTTTTTTGGTCTTTCTCTTGTCTGATTTATTTCACTTAGCATAATGGCATAATGTCCTCAAGTTCCATCTATGTTGTTGCAAATGACAAGATGACATTCTTTTAATGGCTGCATAATACTCCAGTATGTGTGTGTGTATTTCACAATTTCTTTACCCACTCATCTGCTGGTAGACACTTAGGTTGCTTCCGTATTTCAGCTATTATAAATAACATTGCAGTGAATGTGGGGTACAGATATCTTTTGGAGTTAATGCTTATTTTTTTTTGGAAAAATACCCAGGAGCAGAATTGCGGGATCTTAGGGTAGTTCTAGTTTTAGCTTTCTCAGGAGGCTTCACACTGGTTTCCACATTGGCCCAGTGGCCGTGCCAATTTACATTCCCACAAACAGTGCACAAAGGTTCCCTTTTCTCCACAGCCTCACCAACTCTTGTTATTTCTTATCTTTTTGATGGTAGTCATCCTAACAGGTGTGAGGTGAAATCTAATTATACTTTTGATTTGTATTTTCGTTGGTTAATAACATCTTTGAGCATCTTTTCATGTACCTGTTGGCCATCTGTATGTCTTCTTTGGAAAATGTCTATTCAGATCCTTTGTCCATCTTTTAATCGGTTTGGTTTTTTGCTGTTGAGTTGTTTTAGTTATTTCTATATTTTGGGTATTAACCCCTTATCAGGTGGATGGTTTGCGAATATTTTCTTCCACGCAATAGATTGCTTTTTCTTTTTGTGGATGGTTTCCCTTGCTGTGTAGAAGCTTTTTAGTAGGATATAGTCCCATTTGCTGATTTTTGCTTTTGCTGCCTTTGCTTTTGCTGTCAACTGAGAATCTGTTTTTAATGCCTTGGGGAATTTGTTGAGTGAATGAATGAAGTGACTTTCTAGAGCTACTGAGCTGGTCAGTATCCCAGCAGAACTCAGAAACCGTGGGCTCCCATGACCCGGTCTGTCCCACGGCTGTCCTTCTAGAGGCTCCAAGGGTGAGGATCTTCCCTGGCACCAGCTGAGTGCTGACCTGTGGACGCTCTGGAGGCCATAGATTGCCTGGACACCCAGGGGCCATCTCAAATGGGTCTGCCTCTCTCTCCCTCCCATAGTGCAGGCCAAGACTTCCTCTTGAGCAGCCATGGTCATTGAGTCTGCTGGAGGGGACAGAAGGAGCTACTGTTTCTCACCCACTTGAAACCCACCTCATTATGCTCCTCTCAGCCCTGAGACCAGACTTGCAGGGGAAAAAGTTGGAGCTGAGTCCTGGAGGAGAGCTCAGGGAGGGTTTTCATCACCTTTAATGATCTAATACCAACAGCAACCTGCTAATAGGTAATCTCCACATTGCTGTATTTACACTAATTAGTTAATATCCATGGAGGGCTTTGAAGGTGCCTGAGCCCGAGACTATGCCAAGGAGAGTGACTCATAAGAAAAGGAGAGACAACCCAAGTCTTGAAGCCATCACCCACCTTGTGCGTCACGCGGGGGCGTCATGAGGGGGCTGCAGGCTCTGACAAGCGGCATGATGGGTGAGACATCTTTGGAGAGGGAGCAGAGCCCTCTGGGGCTTGTCCTGCCGGGACACCTGGTGCTGGGGGAGCCCACCCCACCACCGCTCTGCTTCACATTCAAGCCATCTCTGTGGAGCCCTTGAGGCACCAGAGAGAGGAGAGGATGAAGGATGTCTGCCACCCAGCGTACCCCAGCATCCCACCCATACTCATGGTCTGGGCCACAGCCAGCCTTTCAGACTTGTGTGGGGAGGTGCTGGCCAAGTTTGAGCTGTTTGAAGTCAGAGCTGAACCCCCCTTGGTGCCCCCATCGGGGGGGGCTCTGGCAGCTGACTTGCTATGTTTTCTTCTCCCGTACTTCCCATGTGAAAAAAAGTGAAAGTGTTAGTCTCTCAGTTGTGTCCAGTTCTTTGCAACCCCAGGGACTGAAGCCCACCAGGCTCCTCTGTCCATGAAATTCTCCAGGCATGAACACTGAAGTGGGTTGCCATGCCCTCCTCCAGGGGATCTTCCCGACCCCGGGATCAAATCTGGGTTTCCTGCATTGCAGGCAGATTCTTTACTGTCTGAGCCACCAGGGAAGCCCCAAATGCTCAGTAAATGTCCACAGGCTTGATTAGCTCTTCTTGTGGATGTTTGGAGAGACACCTGTCGCCTTGCCATGGGCTGTGACTTCTGGAGATGTTCCAGCCCCACCGGGTCCCTGTCCAACTGGATTGAAGATCTGTTGGTTAGATTTCTGCCTGACACCTGGTCTGCCCGCTGTGGGGGTGGGGCAGCCGAGAGTCACCCTTTGATTCAACATCTAGAAAAATAAGGAGGGGATTCAATGGTGGCCTCCCTCGGAGAGGAGTCAGATCCCCTTCTTTGGCAAAGGCTGTAGGGAAGCTTCACTCCTAAAGAAAAACAGCTTTATGAATATAAAATTCACAGACCATGTTATGAGCTGAATTGTGTCTCCCCCCAAAAGCTGGTTACAGGTTTTTTTTTTTTAATAAAAGGTAAGACCATGACTCTCACATCAATTCACAAGGGATATGTGCCAAAGATTTTGTTTAACTCATTAATGAATGAAAACACCATATGATGTCTGATGTTAGAACTGGTATGATATTAGAACTGATTCCAAGAACCTCAAGGCAGGAAGGCTAAAGCAAATGTGGAAATATGCAAAACTGGTCACCATCCACAGGGCAGTAGTCAGTTGCATTCCGCTAGATGTGTTGTGCTGTGCTTAGTCGCTCAGTTATGTCTGACTCTTCGCGACCCCCATGGACTACAGCCCACCAGGCTCCTTTGTCCATGGGATTCTCCAGGCAAGAGTACTGGAGTGGGTTGTCCTGCCCTCCACCAGGATTCCACTAGATATTCAGCTACATTTCACTGGACACAATTTTTTGTGTTTCTGTGCACACGATAACTGTGACGTTATGAGCTTTCTCAGGCAGCCCTATTGCATTGTTGACTCAGGGTGCACTGACCACTGGCCAGTACCCTTATTTGTGTGATTTGTGTGACTAGGAACAGGGAAAGGGGTGCTTGTGGCTTTGCCTGTGCCCCCAACTTATTTTGGAGCCCTCCATGCAGACCCTGAACCAAGTACTTGAGTTCAGGGGTATAAAAGGGGGGTGGTCCTCGGGAGCACCGGTAGGGTGGTGGGCTCTTGAGAGACAGTGTGGAACAGAGGTCACCTCCCCACAGAGCAAGGGGCCTGGGCTGTGTACCCAGCAAAACTCGCTGGGTTTTGACTGTGGCTGCTTTGGTGGGGAGAATGTGTGAACTCCCTGGTCTTTCGGCTCTGTGGTCCTAGGGCCGGGAAGGAGATCCCGGTGCTGGTGGTGGGATGTTAGGTCAGTGAGCCCAGAAATGGAAAGGGCTGCAGGGATGTGGGCGGACCTCTGTGGACCCTTCCCACCTCCATCGCCCTCAGCTGAAGCCATGCCAGCCTCTGTCTCTCTCATCCGTGGAGTTCTCCAGAGGAGGCAGGAGGTGGTGGCGGTCTTCTGTTCCCTCCTGCAGTGTGTGAAGGCAGCATCATTTCCATGCCTGCCAGGTGCCTTTCACCTGACCTCCCTGATTCACTGCTTGAAGACGTTGCCTGCCTGGGACAGACGACAGAGTACCTGACTGTTAGGGGCTGGGAGGCCCAGGCTCTGGCTGAGGCAGGAATGCAAACCTGGCTACCCTTGGGACTTCCTCAGGGTGGGGAGGAGGGGCAGAAGAGGGCCTGCCTCTGAAAGCCACGTGCCCCCCTCAACCAAGACTATGTGAGTCAGAGGAACCGGGAAAGGGAATATAAGCTGCCCATAGCTCAACGGGCTTGAAGGTGAGCCGGTGGCTGAGTGGGTGGCCTCTGGGAGTCAGGATCTGGTGGATCTCAACAAGGAGTGGGAGGAAGACTTTCGGAAGGAGAGAGCTGTGCTCCATGATTAGGGCTGGGGGGCTACAGAAACTCACGGATGAGCTTTTGAAATTGGAACCCTGACTCGTGCTTCCAGAGTGGCAGTGGTCTCCTTAGGGTGGCCGGGGTCTGCAGGGGTCCCTGCCTGCCTGTTGCTCTCTCTGCCAGTGGTGCTCCCGCCCCACCCACTCAGGACCCTCCCCATGGTCCTGCTTCTTTTCTTTTTTTGCTCTGGTCCAGATAGCGAGGGGGCCTGCGCCTCCCAGGCAGGGGAAGCCTTTCTCAGTCAGGGAGGAGAGAAAACTCACCAGGCCTGGGATCGGTGGCTGGCCAGACCAGGCCACAGGGTTTCATGAAGAGGATAACGATTCCCAGAGGCTGGGGGTGGGGGTAGGGGCAGAGAAAGTCTGTTCCCATTTTAATTTTTCCCTTTTGGCAGAAACCAACTTTTCTGTAAAAACAATGACAAATCTGGGTGGAGTTTCCTCCCCAGAGCAGCTCGGCCCTCCTGGGAGGAAAGCTCTGTGGGCAAGGAGAGGGGAGGGGCCTAGATGAGGGGCGGGGCTTGGCTGGAGGGGCGGGGCCTGGCTGGAGGAGAGGGACCTGACCGGAGGGGCGGGGCCTGGCTGGAGGGGAGGGACCTGTTGGGGGGGGTGGGGCCTGGTTGGAGGGGAGGGACCTGGCTGGAGGGGCGGGGCCTGGCTGGAGGGGAGGAACCTGGCTGGAGGGGCGGGGCCTGGCTGGAGAGAGGTGCCTGTGAGGGACTCTGGACCAGCCCTTCAGGAGATGGCTTCTGGCCTGCCAACTGCTGCTGCTTCTGCTGTGAACTGTGTCCTCTGTTGACCTGGGGCCTGCCCACCACGTGAATGGCTACAATGTGGCCTTAACCATGGTGGTCATTCTGTGAAGGTCACTGTTGTCTCCCAGGGACTGGCCATTATGGCAAAGGTCCTGGTGACCTGGGGGAGAGGCAGCTGGGCCCATGCTGGTGAGGCAGAGAGCTGGGGTTGCCGGGACAGCCCTTACCCTCCAGTGTTGGGGGAGAAACATTTCTTTGAGCGGGAACTTGACATCCCACTGTCCTCGCTGCGTTTGGCACATTTAGGACCTCAGATCCGTGGGTGGTACACATGTAAGGTATGTCCTACAGCTTGTTCCTGGAGCCTGCTGGGGCTGCCTGTCCCGTGGACCAGTGTCCTCCCTCTGACCTTCCCAAGCATTTACTTTATGCCTTTGCACATTTGCTCTCAACTGTCACTTGAAAGACCCATGTAGATGTCTGGCCTGGGAAGTCCTTAGAGATGTTGGCCAGACATCCTGCCCCGGAGCCACCCAGACAGGTCTGCGGGAACACCTCCAAACATCCCACACCCCTGCGTTTGCCAGAGGAAGAGACCTGAGCAGTCTAAGGGGTGTCAGGGAAAGTTCAGGGTCCTGTCCATTGAATGGAAGATGCCTCCAAGAATCGGGGGCCCGTGAGGAGCTTGGGGGTTGGGGCAGAAACCCAGGGGTCAGGGCCTTGAGTGAAGCGGAGTCGGCAGCGTGGGAGCTATGGTCAGGAACTCAGGTGATGAGACCTGGGCCGTTGCCCAGTCAGAATCAAGTGGCCAAGTGCTAGGAGCTGCCTGGAGGCAGAGGACTGGCTCTTGCCCAAAGCAAGTGGGCGGGGGCAGAGTCCCGGAACCAGAACTCTTAGCTGCACAGGTTGGGGGCTGGGGAGGGCCCCCCCTCTCTTGTTGCCCGCTAACCTTTGCCTCTTTCCTTCAAGGCCTGATGTAAACGCTCAGAGGGCGGGACCTGCCGGCAGCCTTCTCTTCTGTGCTTTGTGCTAAGAGTCACCCCCCTGGGTAATGGTAGTGAGTAGGAATAAAATTCCAGAGCTCTTGGGCTTTTGTGTTTCTGGAAGAGGGGGAATAAATGAATGAAGACAACTAGCCACGCAACAGCCTACCTGCCTGCTCGGCTGGCAGACGGAGGGCAGAAGCCACCGGTGGCGGAGGGTGGTCGCCGGGGGACCTGGAGGTTGCCTGGGCAAAGAGGGTGCTGCTAGCATCGTGGCCTCCCCAGAAGCCAGTTCTCCTGCAGACGTTCTTCTTTGTTTTCATTAGGGAAGATCTCAATTAAGCTAATTACAGTTACAAAAAAAAAAATTACCACAGAAGAAAGGAGGGGAAAAAAAGAGAGTTCAGTTAAAAGCATATATATTCAGAATGATGTTATGAACTCAGCTCACCCCTCTAAAATTATCCTTTAACTGTTACACGCTAATTACCCACCTTTTTATTGTTTTAGACAGGAAGAGATTTCTTCTTTTTGGAAGGGAATAGATATCCAGAAAATGTTGCCATGTACTTCACAGGGGACCAGAAGAACCCACCTTTTTGATAAAAGCACGAGGAAACTGGGATGGTTCTGCAGAGCTTAGAGCTTTGCCCTAAAAAACATGGAAAAATGAGCCTTTCCTTTGTGACGATTCCTCCCACCATTTTTTTTTTTTTTTTAAATAGAGTAATTTGTACCGGATCCCTGGGACCTGCCTGGTGTCAGCCTCTGTGCAGCTCCACCTGGAGGGTCTGGTGAGTGTTTGATGGCCTTATTATTTGCTTCATTTTGCTTCTGGGGTAGGGGTGGGGCCTGGTTCCCCATCAGGGGCTGTTGCTGGCCTGACTCAGGGCTGAGCCATGAAGTCCAGGCTGATGGATGTCTCTGTGACAAGGATCGTGTGCTGGGGTCATGGCCCAGGTAACAGGTGAGGCAGGGTGGGGGTCAGGGTGTCAGGGGTCTGGGGTCAGGGTGTCAATGATGCGTGTGTCTGTCTAGGGAATCAGTCTGGACTCCTTTGTTTGTTGAAGCAAGAGGACAAAAATCCTTTGTCAAGTCACATGTTCTAAATTTTGGTTCAGACGGCGAGCTCAGTAGACCACAGAGCAGGGTGGAAGTGGGTAATGCGGGCAGGGACAGGAAAGGCCCGTGTCAGGCGGTCCCAGCTTGTCTGCTCCTGATTTCCCTTCCCTGTGGTGGGTATATTGGGGTTCCGGAGGGCAGGTGTCATCTCCTCCTCCACGGAATAGACAGGAAACCTCTGTCCTGGGAGCCTGACTTGTCCAAGGTCACTTGGCTGTACTGGAGGTTTTCAATTATGGTTCTGTAAAGCCCAAAGTTCATGACTTCCTCCCCCCTGCTGGGATAAGTCTCGAGGAGACCACTGTGTGGTCCAAGGTGGGGTGTGCGTGGAGCGTCTGAGGCCCTGGAAATCCCGCAGCTGGAGAACCAGGGGTCATCCCAGCAGATGCCACCAAGGAAAGGCCCCAAGAGGCCAGCAATGAAGTCCTCGTCCTGGGAGGAGGGAGGTGCAGGTAGAGAAGGTCCCAGTTGGTCTGAGGACTTAGGAACTTCTGGACTGTCGAAGTCAGCGTTTGCTCCCCAGAGGAGCCCAGATGTACTAGAGTCAGGGTGGGGACAGCTCCCACGGAGCTCCAGTCAAATGCTCCCTAGAGCACTGACCGATCTCCCTGCGGGAGTGATCCTGGGCCATCTGCCCCAACTGAAGGGTCCTGCTGCCTCAGCCCCTCGTCTACTACTTGGGGTCAAGATTGCGCTTTAATCTTTATGCCGTCTTTCTCCCCAGTCCCTTTCCCCTGCCAGCAGCTGCCAGCCTTGGTTGTGCCTGCTCCCTGGACTCATCCTGCTTGGTCCTGCATGCCAGCTATTCCCCTTTGCTCTGCAATGGCCAGGTGGCCCTATCTGGTCTCAGCTGGGAACTTCCTACTCAGACACACACTCAATTCCTCGCAGATGAACTCTGGCCACTAGGGAGAATTGAGGCTGCCTTAGAGAAGCAGTTGTATGTTTATTCATTAACTCATCCACTAACACATTTACCGAGGGTCTCTGATGAGCGGGCTCTGTGCTAAGAAAGGGGAAGCACCTTTGGAAAGGCCGCCATGCCAGATCCCCTTGTTACTGCTGTGCTTGGGGGAGTAGTGGTGTGTCTTGCTGAGAGGTGCTGTGGGTGAAGGCAGTTAAGGTATGTCATCTCCTTGGACATTTCCAAGACGCAAGATCCAGAGACCTGATCGCTCTATCCCAAGAGCCAAGAGGTCCTCATAGAAGTGGCCACACACAAACACATGGCATCTGCCGAGTGCGCCAGCTGGGAGACAAGTCACGACCCTCTGGGCAGGTAGGACCCTGAACCCAGGATGAAGGCCCAGTCAGTGTGCTCCAAGTGACAAGGTGGGGCTGTAAGGCTGGGAATGGCAGGTCGGTGGGCTTCTTGCAGCGACAGCCCCGGAGGACACCATCTGGAAGGACAGCTGTTTCCAGGTGCAAAGTGTCAGGTGGCAGGGTAAGCACGGGGACGTGTGCAGGGGACCAGCTTCTTTACTGAACCCCAAGGGGGCTGTGCATGGCAGCGTCTGCAGGAGTACCCTGACCTGGAAACCCTGGGGTCACAAGCTCAGAACTGCTGCATCCTCGGGTATTTACCACCCACCATTGGGGCTGACCTCTGTGAGTCCTCATGAGGACCCAAGGAAGTGGGGGTCATTTTACAGAGAGGAGGGTCAGTGATTGGCCTAAGGCTGCACAGATGGCCACTAAGCAGAGCCCCGGGACTTGAACTCAGGCTATCGATGCCTCACTGCCTCCTGTTCAGCGTGACCCCATCTGATATTGTCCCTTCCCCATACCCACCCCTCCACTATTCTCATCTGGTTAAGGCTGCCTCCAGACTTGTTCTCCCAGAGCTGAGAACTGGGTGGAGCTCTGGTCCTGGGCTCCGCCCTCGCTCCATGCCCCCCACCTGCAGATCCTCCTTTGTCCCTTTTGTGCAGACACCCACTGGGCCTCCTCCCTGGACGGTGGCCCCGCCTGCTGGCTGGTCTTCCAGGCTCCCATCCTCCTCTCTGTCCTGCCTGCCTCTGCCCAGTGTGAATCTGACTGAGTTCTTCCAGCTGCACTGTAGGCTGAAGGCCACACTCCTTGCGGGGGCACAGGTGGCTTCCAGCCTCCGAGCCTGCCTCCTCTTCTCCCTCCTCTCCCTATCCGGGCGCCCCACTGGGGCAGCCTCAACCACTGGCTCTCAGAATGCACTCTGTTGCTCCAGGAGTCCACTCCTTAATCATGTCTCCTCTGCCCAGAGCACACACCCACATACCTAGTCTGTTTGGCAAACTCCTATTCATACATCAAAACCTTCCATTCTTTCACCTTCTGGTCTACTTCTGACTACTATAAACATTCTGTTGTGTCCTGATCACTTATTGTGATTGATCTGCTCACCAGTCTCTGCCCTCCTCTGGGCTCTGAATCCCCACCCACTGAAGGCATAAAAAGATGTTGGAAGCATCCATTTCTGCTCAGCATCTAGCAGAGCCTGGCTCAGAGTGAGTGCTCAGTAATGCTGGTTGGTGGTGATCGATGGCCCCAGTCCTTGTCCACCTGCCATCCCTCAGCCTCCAGCTTGTGTAGCACCCTGCAGACATGGGAGCCTGCCTGCGCTTTACTAAAGGGCCTGCTTCTCTCTCGTAGCCTCTGTCTTCTCTGCCCAGAAGACCATCTCTCTTGTGGCCTGAGTCCTTTGGTCTGCTTCTCCATTTCTTTGCTCAAAGAGCTGGTCATGGCGGAGGTGAAAAAACAAGATGCAGTTTTCCTCTGCAGAAAGGAGCATGTTCCAGCCAAGTTGGCTGATGAGTGATTTTCTGCAAGTAGAATAATTGGACATGTGTTCCCATGGCAACAGTGCCTTTCCTGGAAACCGTTTGGAGGGGAAGGCAGGAGGCAAGGGACCAGCTCTGGCTTGCTGGCTGCTTCAGAGCCCTGTGGGGTCGGGCCAGGCAGAGGCTGTGGTGCGGCCCCACCATCTACCCATCCCTTACACTGCTGCCCTGGTCCTGGGGCCACAGGAATCATTTCTATGTCTTGCTCAGAGATGTTCTGAGCTCACACCCACAGTTCCCAGAATCTGTTGTTTCGCCCTTCCCATGAATACAAAACATCATTTAAAAAATACAACATTTTTACAATGCACGTATTCGTGATTTACAAATGCTCTCATGAGCACTGCCCTGGGGTGTTCTGAAAAAAGCCTTGGAAGGTTTATGATGTTACAATTCCCATTTTACAGATGTGGGAACTGAGGCTGGCCTCAAATAATTGACTGGTACACAGAGATGTGTACCAGTCCACTGGGGAGGTGCCAGGCAGGGGTGATCCCTGCCTGGGAGCTCAGGACACTCTCCGCCCCGCTCCGATGTGAGGTGGCCTCGCTTTAACCTCCCTCCTCCAAGCGGGGAATTCCAGTGACTCGGCCCTGGAAGAGAGTGGCTCCCAGGAGTGGGATGTTTCTGGCTGCTGCTTCTATGTGAGATTTCGTCAGTGTCTGCCTCCCTCTCCACAGCCTGAAGGATCCTGGCCTCCAATAAAAGTGGTAATTGGATGAGGAAGAATCAAGCCCATGCTTTTCATCTCTTGTCATTCGATCTGGGAAAGCTCCCAAGTCTATGGAGTAAGAGCCACGGTCATGTCTGTCTGGAAGAGTGTGTGTGTGTGTGTGTGTGTGTGTGCACATGTGTGCAGGTGAGGTCAGATAGAGGCAAGGGGTGAGGATTCTCCCGGGGCTGTAGAGGCTCTGAGGACCTCCAGCTGGGTCCTCACAGAGGCAGTGGGATCTGCAGAGGAGGCTCTGGTGAGGTGCTTGGTGTTGGAGCTCAGATGGAGCCCCACCCGCAGACTCTCCGTTCAGTACCCCATCCACAGCGAGCCCTTCCTTCCCTGTCCCCCAAGCTCTGACTATAACTTCAAGGACATTCAGTGGGAACAATGGAAAAGGGTCACACCTTAAATTTTCAGAACTCCTTCCCATGTTGTTGATGTTTTTCAATCGCTAAGTTGTGTCCAATTCTTTGCAACCCCATGGATGGCAGCATGCCAGGCCTCCCTGTCCCTCACCATCTCCTGGAGTTTGTCCAAGTCCCCTCCCAACTGGCAGGGAACTGAGAAGTCGGCACAGAGATTGCTGGTCCGGCTGTAGCAGATGAGCTGGAGGCCTCGCTGCTGGGCGTGTGCTGGCGACACTGTCTGCCCTGGGCCTTCCTTCCCTGCCATGTGCCTCCCTGTCTCCCACGTGGTTTCTCTCCCTCTGCCCTGCACGACACTCTTCTCATTCTACATGTCAATTCCATGATTCCAAATCCCACCAGGGGCTGATGACACCTGGAGCCACATCACCCCAGCCACATCCACATCTCCCCTCCCTCCCCCACGTGTCTCCAGCTGTGTGATCCTGCCCCTCCTCCACCGAGGGCTAGGGTCTCATTCCCCTCCCTGCAATGACTAGCCTTCGTGACTCCCTTGTTACCAGTAGACCCTGTGGATCACCTGACTTCTGAGACAAGGTCAGAAAAGGCCATGCAGCCTCTGTCTGGTCTCTTGGAATAGTCGCTTTCAGACACTTTCTTGGGACATCCTTCTTGGAACTCCGTCACCATCTGTGGGAGACTGAAGGCCCGTAGAGGCCCGAGAGGTAGGTGCTCAGATGGACTAGTTCTGCTGAGGCATTCAGTCCAGGTGCCAGGGAGGCACTTCCAAGGGATTTCGGCTCCAGTCATTCAGGTGCCCCCATACTCTGAGTCTTTACAGCTGAGGCTTCAGACCTTGCAGAACAGACACAAGCCATCTGCACTGCTTTCCATCTGAGGTCCTGCCCCACCGCTGTGCATGATACAGGGCCTGTTTTATACCATGTTTGGGGTGGCCGGTCACAGATAACTGAGATGGTCTCTATGCCTATATCTCGAGGCCAAGTCTTCCTTCTGAGCTTCTGATGTATACATCCTACTGCCTGGTAGACTTTTCTGAGGTTCCAAAGCACCTGGAATCTTCCATAGGTGCATTAGACCAAAACATCCTAGGCTGAAGCATCCACATTTGAAAGCCCTGGTGATAACCTGAGCAAAATTGGACCAAATGAGGCCCCAAGACCAATAGACAGGAGGAGCGAATGTGGAGTCCAGTTTCCAGCAGCCTGTTTACAAGCTCACCCTGACCCTTGTGGCCAGCAAGGACATTTGCTGGAGACTGGCCACAGGGAAGTGTTTGGCCATGGAAGGAAGCAACAGACAAGACTGTACTTGGCTGAAGGCGTGATCTTGGCCTGTGGGTACTGCCCTCCCACCACTGGCTTAGCCATCTGCTGGGACAGCGTGGAGAAGTGTTCAGCCAGGAGAAGGAGGCTGTGTTTGAAAGGACGTGGCTGGGGCAGCAAGAGTCCCTCAGCCCTAGGGAGTGCTGAGCTGCCGTGGGTCACTGAGGCCAGGGAGAGCTACTCCCCTCAGCTTCCTGGGTCGTCTGCTTCTCTCTGGCCCGAGACTTATTTTCACCTGTGACCTAGTTCCAGCCAACAAGGTTGAATGAAGCCTCCCTGCGCCTGGTGGCAACCAACAGCTGGCCAGCAGATCAGGTGGAGTCTGCTAATTGTAGGAGTCAACTTTACAGATGTGTGTGTATGTCTGTCTGACTTTCACACACACACACACACACATGCACAGTGAAACAACCAGCCTTCTGGTCGACCCTCTCAGGGGATGGAGGTCTGAGTCAGAAGGTTGTACTCCACTGTGTCCTGTGAGCGTTCCTCACTGTGGGTGTGGGAGATTCGTCTCCTCTGAGTGTGTGGTTGCTGCACCGCCCAGCCCCTTGAGGTGGTCGAGGCTGTGTGACATGCTCTATGAGGAACGTGAGCAGGGTGACGCCTGCCACATCCTGAAGGGAGTGTTGAATTGCCTGTGTGAGACTCATCAGCACAGAGGAGGGGCACGCCCTGGAAGGCACCCGGTCCCCCAGGGTAATCTCACGAGCCAGAAATAAACCTGTCCTCTTTTTCAACGCTTTACTTTCAACACTCTGTGATATTACAGGAAGCGTATAGTTTGATTTTTTAAAAAAAAAATAAAAAGGACAATCTTTGTCTTTTAGTTGGAGTATTTAATTCATTTGCATTTATTCTTATTACTGATTTGTTAGGATTTAAATCTACCATGGTACCGTGGGTTTTTTACTTGTCCCACCTATTCTGCATTCCCTGTTATTTCCTTTCTTGCTTTCTTTTGGAAGAATCAAGTGCTGCTGCTGCTGCTAAGTCGCTTCAGTTGTGTCCGACTCTGTGCAACCTCATAGACAGAAACCCACCAGGCTCCCCCGTCCCTGGGATTCTCCAGGCAAGAACACTGGAGTGGGTTGCCATTTCCTTCTCCAATGCATGAAAATGAAAAGTGAAAGTGAAGTCGCTCAGTCGTGCCCGACTCCCAGCAACCCCATGGACTGCAGCCTACCAGGCTCCTCCATCCATGGGATTTTCCAGGCAAGAGTACTGGAGCTGGCTGCCATTGCCTTCTCCGGGAAGAATCAAGTAAATACTATTATTTCATTTCCTCCATCATAAGCTTGTTACTTCTTTCCATAGTTATCCTACTAGAGGTTGCAACATTCTTCCTTGATTTATTACAGATTAATATAAAGGAAATATAATACTTTTCCTACTCTCCAGGCAGTGCCAGCACTTCAGAAAAGTGAATGCTTTTACCATCCTATTGCCTTGATAATAACTTTTAAAAATATGGTCTATTTCAATTTACAACATTTAATGCAATTACTAACACATAGATGCTTTTAAAAATAGGATCTTTTTGTACATCTTGTTCCATAGTGAGCTCTCTTCATTCAGAAATATATTGCAGATGTTCGAGATCTATCATATCCTTTTGAAAGGTTGTGTAGTCTTCCATTGCATGGAGTTGCATCACTGACGAAGGGAATCCCTCCTTGATAGACATTTATTCTGTGTAATTTAGTATAAAGCAAGAGTTTTTAAACACAGGAATTATGCTGTATTTGATCTATTAGACTTCAATCAATGCTGTTGTAAACAAGACATTAAATGTCAATTTAGAATGCAATACAGTAAGAGGCTACCTTGTGAGAACCGTGAATATGCCCCACAGGATGCATAGGTATCAAACAAAACAAAATGAAACGCTGTCCTCGTATTAAGCGAATGGGCCCCTGTGGCCTGGGATGAAATTTCCAGTGGAACGATGCCTCCTGAAAATTGTTCGATGACCCAAAAAAGGGCGTGGTGGTGATGAGGACCCAGGCTGAAGGTGAACAGGAAGAGATTATTGTACAGAATACATGGGTGGGGAAAATGTCATATTTCTAAACTTTATTTCACAGAACATGTTTTAAAAGGTCTAACTTAATTAAGAAAGTAAGGAGTTCCTTGGCGGGCCAGTGGTTAGACTTCCACAGTCGTGGCCCAGGCTCAATCCCTGGTCGGGCAGCTAGCGACCGCTCATGATGAACGATGTCAGATTCATGATCTCTGAAGAAGATTTGGCTTCGGGACCAGGGACCAGGCTTGATCACTCAATAGCTTTTGAGTAGCAGAGTTTTATTAAAGTAAGAAAAGGGACAGAGGAAGCTTCTGACATAGACATCAGAAGGGGGACGAGAATGCCCCCCTCGCTAGTCTTATCAAGGCTTTATATACTTTTTTCAGATGCACTCCACCAACAAATATCTTAAATTAACAAGATTAGAATGAACAATAGAAAGATCTTACCAGGCCCACTCCCATAATATGCATTTTAAGATGACAGGACTAATTAGAAGGGTCATGCCAAGAAGAAACATGTCCTTGAGCAAGATATATCATTATATTGACTAAGACAAAGCAGTGTAGAAAAGAATATTTGTCCTTTCTCCTTGAGAGCCCCAGACCCCTTTCTCCTTTTTGAGGGCTGGGGACCCCTTTCTCCTCCTCAGGAACCCTGGACTTCTTATCAACCTACCTAGGAATTGACCCTCTCACTAGGATCCTGCAAGTCACGTGACATGACCAAGATATATACACAGTAGGTGATCAATTTGAGTATGCTATTCTAATCCCCAAAAGGAGATATTCTAATTGGCCTCTCTCCTCTCCCCCTCCTCAAAAATAAAATCCCCCCTTTTTTTGTGCCTTTGTTTTTGGTTCCCCGAATATTTGAGTTTGTGTTGTATAGATCAGCCACTCACAATTTCTTTAGCTATTACAAGCAATCCTGAAATAAGCATTCTTAAACTTTCTATACTTGAGATTAACTTGGAAAAGTGCTATGTCAATGGATATGGCCACTTAAAAACTGTATGTATGTTGTCAAATTGCCCTCGTAAAACTTATAGCAATTTGTCTTCCTAAAGTGGTCCATGGTAGTACACTTTATTAAGCTCAGGGTTTTTTGAGCATTTCCCAGGGAATTGGGTTGGGCTTAGGCTGAGAGAGGAGTAGTGTGACTTCTGGTCCGGGTACTCCCAGGGTGGCAGGGAGGCTGCCATGTGACTGGCCACCAGGCTGGAGGATGAGGGGTTGGAGATGTGGCGGGAATCCTGCCAGGAGACCCAACCCCAGGCTGGCTCCTGTCTCGCCAGCCGGTCTGTGCAAGGCAACTCTAAGTGCTGGGCTGCTCTGAGAACACCTGACCTTGGACCCCATAAACTCTGCTGTGGTTGTTGCTTAGTTGCTCAGTCGTGTCCGACTCTTTGCAGCCTCAGGGACTGTAGCATGCTAGGCTCTTCTATCCCTGGGATTCTCCAGGCAAGAATACTGGAGTGGGTTGCCATTTCCTTCTCCAGGGGATCTTCCTGGCGCAGGACTCGAACCCGGTCTCCTGCACTGCAGGCAGATTCTTTACTGACTGAACTACGAGGGAAGTCGTCTATTCCTCAGGCTCAGAGAATAATTCAGATTGTACAAAAGGCTGTTCCCTCTGTAGAGAGAAACTCCAGTCACACCTAAGTGCACATGGGCTCTTAGGGCAAAACAGTCAGGGGTGAGTCTTAACTTGTGAAAAGAGGTGATCCCTGCAGATAGCCTAGGACCCCCTAAATTCTACTCCTGAAGGGTTGTCAAAGGGTGGTCTGGTTTCTTGCCCTGTGAGACCTCAGTCGCCTTCTCCAAGGACTCTCCTGTAGTTCCCACTGCTCAGTTAGTCAAGAATGTGGTGATGAATCTTTACCTGTGATGCTGGAGTACCAGCTGTGGTGAGGGTATGTCCCAGGGAGTGCTGAGAGTGACCAGAGAAGCCACTGACCTGGCTGCCAGGTGCGGTACCTATAGCGAAAATTTCCACCAGGAAAGTCGCAGGAGCGATGCTTGAAATTCACATGTCTACAGTTCATGTAGAAGATAAATGCATGAGACATGTGTCTGTCCGTGTGCATGCCTGTTGCACGTGTGTGAGTTGTGTTTGTGTGTATGTGCATTTGCCATGCAACCCCTGTTGCCATTTTTTCCACAATGTACTGTTTCAGGCATGGAAATGCATATTGATCCAACACATTCTTTGCCTTCCAGCACCTCATGATGCTCAGAGTTTGGAGAGTTGTATCCATCATAAACCATCCCCAAATTAAGTGCCTGTGATTTCTTGGCTTTCCAAGGGTTGGCTGGTAGTTCTTTTCTGGGCAGGTTTAGCTGACGGAGTGATCAGCTGATGGCTGGAGTGGGGCTGGGGGTTCTAGGACCACTTTACTCACCTTTCAGCAGCTGGCAGGCCGCTTGTCCACGGATCCCAGCCGAGGCCGCCCGTCTCTACTCCAGGTGGCCTCTCTCCCCCCAGGAGGTGAGTCCCAGCCTCTTCTCTCTGGTCTCAGGGGTCCAAAGTGCACAAGCGCTTTCCAAGCCTCCGTGGTGTCGTGCTTGCTGTCCTCACACTGGTAAAGCCAGTCACGCGACCAGGCTTAGCACCAGCAATGCAGGGGCTGGGGACATAGCTACAGGCAGGCATGAGCAAGCCGGGACCGTTTCGGACAATAATCTACCCCAGACGGGCAAGAAGATGAAATTCACCTTGGCCAGCAATATAATGAAGATAAAACTCAAACGGTCCACCATCTTAATAATTGGAAAAAAAAAATCCCACATTACTCCCAAGGTAGACGAGTAGTGGCCAGTTTGGGGACTGATCTTCTGAGAGAATCTAATACTTTCTGGTTCAATCGGTGTTCAACATGAGAAGGACTTTCTGCCCTCCAAGGTTTCACTATGGGCTTGGCTGCGGGAAAGTTAGCTACCTGTGGATCAGTGTGGCTGCAACCAGCGCTTACAAAGAGGGTACATGTGGTGGTGTCGGGGTGGGGGAGGGTACAAAGTGCCCTCAACCAGATTTCTAGCTGGGTGGTTTTGCTGTGTAATGCGGTTTGCTGCTAACAGCTGCATTTCAACTTTCCCCAGTGTGTTTGAAAGCGTCAGGCTGTAGAGCCCCAGGGACCAGGCATCTGGCTCTCCTGTTCTGTGTAGAGGAGCCCTGGCAGCCAGTCCTCACCTGATGCCAGTCGCCTTCTCTTCTGCCCATTTGGAGCTGGAGGGTTCCAGGGGGTGGGTGTAGAGGCAGCCCCCAGTATTAGCCTTGCCTCAGAGAGAAGGAGGTGGTGGCCGCTGAGAAGGGCTTCAGACGTGGGAAGGGATGTGTGGTCCTTCAACTCCAGCCATGGCAACTCTGATTTCCCTGGGACCCTGATAGGGATTGTTAGCCTCTTATTTCTGAGCCCGGACCCATCTCCTCTCCCCTTCACCTCTCCTGCGTGCCCCTTCCTGCAGGCTCTGTCCCCACCCTGGGAGGAGACTGGGAGACGACCCAGCAGGTCACCTGGAATAAAGTAATCAAAGACCCCTGATTCATCGGAGGGCCTTGGCTGCCAAGGAAATTCTCCTGAAGGCTTTTTTTTCTTCAGCAGCTGCTTCCCAGGGTCAGGGACTAACAGCGTTTGCGTTTCAGCCAACTGTCTGTGACTCAGAGGCCGAGGCACGCAGGAAGGAGAGCGCTGAAGATCCAGATGTAGGGTGAGGATGGGGTAAGTGGGGGCCCCGCGTGTGGGAGCAATGAAGATGGTAACAGTACCAATACCCGCAGACCAGTGGGGATGTGTGTGGAACCTTTCTCTGGGCCAGGACTTTGCATATTTGCTCTCCCATAATCCTCATCGAATCACCCTTGGGAATGAGGGTGGGGGCATCTGCTAACGCCCTGATTGGATGAGGAGGAAGCAGAGGTTGCTAGAGAGAGAGTGTATTTGATTCCAAAGTCCCATCTCTTCAAGGTCATGAGATGCTGCCTCTTGGCCCCCGAGGTCTGTCCCTGCAGCAAATGAAGGTCAGCCTCACAGGACATGGAAGACATTCCCAAGGCAGCGCTGGGGGGTGGGGGTCGGGGGTTGGGGTGTGTGGATGGAGGACCACTGGGCATCAGAAGGGAAAGGGAGAGAATGCTCATTTCAGGTGAGGCCGGTACCCTGTGGGTCTCTCCAGCAGCCCGCTCTCTGCTGGTGCAAGCCCATGGAGGCCTGGAGACAGTGGACACACCCGCTCATACACATGGGGACCACTCACTGCCTCTGAAGGGCAAGTGTGAGCAGTTGGGAGGTGGATACAAGAGGCCATGAACAAGAACTCGAATCTTGAGATCTTAAACTTTCTCAAGCTAACAGTCCAAACAGCAGAGCGGATGAAGAGCTCAAAGAAACGAGGCAAAAAGTTTTCTTAACAGCTGTGGTGTCAGGCCCTGAAGACAAAACCACCCAGCTGCAGACAGCTCGGAGCTCCGGCCCGCCTGGACCCCTCCTCTTTCTGCCCTCTGCAGCTGGCGCAAGCGCAGTGTTTATGCTCAGCCCCCTCCGCCCCAGCTGGTACCCTGGCCTGTCTCCAAGGCGCAGAAAGGCCATGCAGTGTTCTCTCTCCTTTATGGTCCTCAGAAGCTGTGAGTCATGCGTTTGTATTTTTAGCAACACACAGGAATCTGCTGCATGAGAAGGAATCAGAGGGACACTTGCACGATTAACCTAACAAAGACAATTAATTTGGATCAAACACACAGGGAGGGGGCTGGCCAGACTGTGTTCCTGGAGCCAGGAAAGGTGCGCAGGGCTGGCAGTGCCCCTGGGATGAATGTGTCCCAAGGATTTCCCTGGCCAGTGACATGGTGCTGCCTCTCTTGGAAGGTGGTGGGCAGGGTCCTGGAGCCCTGAGCATTGTGGACACCGGCCTGGCTCAGAGCAAGCCTGCCCCACTTGGAAAGGCTGGAGAGTTGAGTACTTAAGCCACCAAACAAGCTGCATGGCCTCTTGGGAGGGCTGCCCACTCTCATCACAGGGTTTTATTCCCTATCCCCATCTCCACCCTCAACCTCATCCCATGCCCATCACCCAGGAAGATCTTGACCTGCCCAGGCATCTCACTGAACACATGGCATGTATTTTCTCATCGACTTAATCCTTCCTAATAGCCCTGGGAAGTAGTCAGTAAAACCATCCCATTTTGCAGAGGAATAAACTGAAGACCAGAGAGATTTGGGTCTGACCTCCTCAGAGGGTAACCTGAGGATGAGAGCAATTCTTGAGGGCTTCCTAGACTCCCCCTGGGGCTCAGTCGTGGCCTCTGAGGGGCGACTAGTCACCATGGCCAGAGAAAAGGAGGTCTGTTCCTATAGTTTGGGGTCTGTCTCCCAACTCACCCTGCTTTTTTTTTTTTTAAAGTAGATTCTGAGTTAAGGCAGAGATTTCTTTTAAGCCTTTATTTAACTGATTCAAAAAGCAGGTGAAAATATCTTTAGGTCCCCAGGAGTGGGGTCTGTGTTAAGGAACAAAAGCTGGTAGGGGGCATAGTCCTGAGTTAGGGTGCTGGGCCTTCTGGAGCTTGGTCAGGGAGCTTGGTGACAGGGGAGGACACTGGGGCCCTGGCCGAGCCTCTGCGCTCGCCAGCTGCAGGAACCTGGGCATGGCCCCCAGAGGCCTGCTCTCCGGTCCTAGCCTAAATGACAAGCCACGCCCAACACGCCTGTGAAGGGAAAGGAGAATTAAATGGAGCCTGTCCCCCTGGGTGTGGCATGGGGCACTCCATATCAGTCTCCTGTGGCCGCTGTGACAGCTTAGCACAGGCCTGGGGGCGAAAACAGCATAGACTTAGTCTCTGTTGGTCCTGGAGGCCCGGAGCCTGGCATTGGCTGGGCTGTGCTCTCTCTCTCAGGGGCTTGAGAGCACGATCTTTCTTGCTTTTTTCGGTTTCTGATTTCTTGGCTTGTGGCTGCATCCCTCCAGTTCTGTCTCCGTCATCACATGGCCTCGTCTTCTGTCTGTCTCCTCTCTCTCAGTCCCCCTCTTATAGGACTCTTGTGATTGCATTTAGGTTCCACCAGAAAAAAACAAGATCGAAAGTTAATCACATCTGCAAAAACCCTTTATCTAAATAAGGTCACCTTCATAGGTTCCCTGGGATTAGGACATGGACATATCTCTTTTTAGGGGGGAGCTGAGAGTTGCGGTAGCGGGGAACACCAACACACTCCTTGCTGGAAACAGCCTGCTTCCCCAGTTCTCCTGGGAAAAGCTGAAACTCTTGACCTTGTATCCAAGATCCTCTTCAGTCTGGTCCCTGATCCCCTCTCCAGTTTCATCATTTATGTTGATTCTAACATATACTGCAGGCTTAGTCGCTGAGTCAGTTCTGACTCTTTGTGATCTCATGGACTATAGCCCAGCAGGCTCCTCTGTCCATGGGATTCTCCAGGCAAGAATATTGGAGTGGGTTGCCATGCTCTCTTCCAGGGGATCTTCCCAAACCAGGGATCAAATCTGGGTCTTCTATGTCTCCTGAATTGCAGGCAGACTCTTTACGCACTGAGTAAACTGGGAAACTCTCATCATTTATCGCAAACTTATAAAACATGAATCTGATACACACCATCATTGTCATCATCGTCATCATATTAGCCATTGTCTATTAAGCACCTCTTCCAGGAGGCAGTATTGTCTAAGAAACGCCCTGACCTAGAAGATACAAAGCACCCTTTCGGTGTCTGCTCTGACTGGCCCCTTGGGCAGTTTTTCTAACATTTTTGGGCCTCCATTTTCCTTCACAATCACTTGACAATCTATGTAATGAAGTGGTTGAGCTTTACACACAGAAAGGAAGGTTAAGCCTGTGTCTCAGGTACTTATCTTACAGGATTGTAGGGAAGACAGAATGAAGATGGCAAAGCACTTTGGTAAATTAAAAACAGTGATGCAAATGAGGTGTATGATAATTCTCCTCCCCCTGGGATGTGGCCACCTGGATGCTGGGTGGGCCTGAGCTTCCTGAGACAGACTTGTCATTTATCTCATTGGCTCCCTTTGGTCCTGGAAGAAAATGCAGGAGCGATTTCTGAGGGTTGGATCCCGTAGCGTGGTGGCACCTCACAGCCCCTGCTTTAGTTCAGAGCTGTTTCACCCTCTCTCTGGCTGCCTTATACTCTTGGGAGGCCCACAGAACACCCCTGAGCCCCCAGCCCCCAGCAAAAGGGGAGCAAGGCTTGTGTGAGATGCCCCATTGCGAATGTGAACAGCACCTGAGCCGGGAGGATGCTCCAGGACCCAGTCCCCTGCAGCCAGCCTTCGCCCGGGGAGCAGACCACCTGGAGAGGCTCTCCCCACCACTCCCAAAGCACCAGTTCACAACTCATTCACTCTGTTATTCAACAGTGTTGGCATCGCAGGAGAAGCTGCCAACTACCTACTACTTGGCAGGCATGATCTGAATCACCAGGTATGAGGAAGCTGGTCATTGGTTCCAGCTCCACTCCCCTGGCGTCTACCCAGTCGCCTCGACCTGGTGGTCCATTTTTTGCAAAGTCACCCCTCCCTGTCTGACTAGCACATGCATGTGGGCACCCGAGTCCCTCACCCCTTCAGGTCCCTCAGTGTCTTGCAGGCTGATCTCACAATGGTTCTATTGAGATTGCCCTCGGTTTTAGCTTTTATGTTTATCAGCATAAAAATAGCATGACAACATCAACTGCGTTTCTGAAAGAGTCTCAATCACCCATGAGTCCTAGTTCCCACCTAGGCCTCCCCCTTCCCCCTCTTACCTGCATCACACACATCTTTTCTTTTTTTTTTTTAGTATTTATTTATTTGGGTGCATCGGGCCTTAGTTGAGGCACCCGGGATCTTCATTGTGGAGTGCCAGCTTAGTCACTGGTGGCATGTGGGATCTTGGTTCCCTGACCAGGGATTGAACCTTCCTCCCCTGCATTGGAAGGTGAGTTCTTAACCCCTGGACCACCAGGGAAGTCTCACACAATGTCTTATGGTCCCCTTGCTGCGTGTTTTCAGTCTTCTCTGATCTGATCGAACTCGTGTGTGCTTCGTGCTGAGTTGCTCAGTCGTGTCTGACTCTGCACCCGTGGACTATAGACTGCTAGGCTCCTCTGTCCATGGGACTTTTTCCAGGCAAGAATACTGGAGTGGGTTGCTTTTTCCTCCTCCGGGGGATCTTCCCGACCCAGGGATTGAACTGGCATCTCCTGCATTGGCAGGTGGATTCTTTACCTCTGAGCCATCTGGGAAGCCCGATCTGATCCAATTCGATTTTCCCAAATACTGCTGTGTCTTTGTCAGCTTGCACCTCCCAGACACTGAATCCTTAGCTCTCAGATCTGCCAGCTTAGTCGCCCTGGGTTGTTCCTTCTCCTCACTTGTACCCACTCCTTCCCCACCCTCTGGCTAGGACCTTGGCTGCCCCATGTCTGATGTCCCCTCTCGAGCTGTAGACCAGCTCATTTACCCTCTTCTGTGGTGCTTCCCAAACAATTCCAGTTCATTTCCTGGACTTCGGGAGACTTGTGCTGTGAATTAGCCTTATACAGGAACCATGTGGTTGTCTATGCTGAAGCTGAAGCTCCGATACTTTGGCCACCTGATGCGAAGAGCTGATTCATTGGAAAAGACCCTGATGCTGGGAAAGATTGAGGGCAGGAGGAGAAGGGGGTGGCAGAGGATGAGACGGTTGGATGGCATCACCAACTCAACAGATATGAATCTGAGCAAACTCCGGGAGATGGTGAAGGACAGGGAGGCCTGGTGTGCTGCAGTCCGTGGGGTCGCAAAGAGTTGGACATGAGTTAGCGACTGAGCAACAATAACAGTGTGGTTCTCTATTACTTTTTAAAAATATTGAAAACGTTATCTGGGCTGTGGGATGACGAACAATACTTTATTTCTCCCTTTGAGTTGTTATTATTGAAGAAAGTTGGATCTATTTTTAATCTGTAAAAATTTTTCCAACCTTATATCATGAAGAGTTTCAAATGAATCCATTTAAAAGAGATTTTTCCTCTAAGCTGGATGGCTCTTTCCGTCAGGCGGGATGTGGTCCTGCCTGCGATCACGTGAGCCTGCCCTGTAGGTGTTTGAGATGCTGCTGCCGAGTCCTCTCTACCGCAAGGAGATCCGCCTTTTTCCTTGACGGGTCTACCAGGAGGACAAAGAAGTAACGTTTATTGAGCATCTGCTGTATGCAATGGACTGTGCCAGGTGTAAGCTGTTTCTTAGCCCTCAGAATCGTCAGACCTGGGAGGGCAAAGGACCTATAACCAAACCCAAGATAGGATGCTCAACAGAAGAGTTGAGAATAAAATAGAGGAGGGGGACCCATGTGGCCTGGAAGGGCAGTGGGGGTTCCACCTGGAGTTGACATTTTAACTGGGTTGTGGCTAGCAGGGTGGGGGTAAAGAAGGCAGAGGCTTCTAGGTTGAGGAAATGGAGGTGTGAAAGAGCCCCTGGGGCCTGGGGCTCCATTTGACCCAGTCAGAGTGCAAGATGTAGATGGGAGAAGGAGCTGGAAAGCTAGTCAAGGTCAGATGGTGAAGGGCGTTGGGTGCCAGGCTAAGGATTTGGCAGCAAATGTGCTCAAGTTGGAATCACTGAGGGCTCCACAGGGGAACAGGTCTGTGCAGGGGAACATCACTGGGTGGGAAGAATGTAGGGGAGGTGGAGGGGGTGGGGAGTGATTAGGAGGTAAGTATATAGGCTCATGGAAAATGGTAGAAGCCCACGTGGACAGGAGTGGTGAAGATGGGGAAGGGGTCAGAAATACTGCAGAGGTAGAATCCAAAGGTGACGGGTGGGCTTACAGACCCGCACGCAAGGAGGGAACAGCATGGTCCCCATCACTTCTTGAAGAGCTTCTTTTCAACCCCAAGGTGGCTTCACTCTTAACATCCCCCTTGCAGCTCAGTGGAGCCTGAGTCTCAGGTAGTGGTGCTGAGTCCTGCCTACAGAGTCCTGGTTTTGAGGGCCTTAGGAAGTGGGGCCCACAGAGGGCTGGGGATCAGGTGTCTGGTATTTTAGCACATCAGGAAGGGGATTAGAACTTGACTCTTTTTCTCTCCCACTTTAGCCTCTTCTGTGCTGTTTCTTTTTTTTTTTTTTTCAGGCCTCTGTGCCAGGTGCCCATTATGGAAAGTGCTGTTTATGTCCAGGGCCCCTTAAAAAAGGCAGCTCACAGCTCCCTGGCTTCGGTCCTCTCTGCTTGTTTCCCTGGCAACCGGAGGCAGGGAAAACAGAACCTGTCAGATGGAAAATGTCAGTTACAGCAGATCTGGGGAGAGGAAAGACGGAATGGGGTGGAGGGAAGGAGAGGAAGAAGGAGAGGGGAGGGGGAGGACAAGCTGGTGGGGATTGTCGGGGTTTGTCCCGCCGCCCACCCTGGTCTGGTGCCCTGGCTGGCCCAGGCGAGCTGGCCAGTGGGGAGCCTGGCTTCTTGAGGGAGGAGGCTGCCACACAGAGCAGGGGGCCTGGAGCCTCTCGGAGGAGAGGGGAGGAGACTGCCAAGCAGGATTAGCAGGATGGTGCCCCGAGGCGGCCGTCCCTTGCTCAGCTGATTATCACATTGTTTCAGAGGTAATTTGGACGGCTTCAGGCACTGAGCCCTGCGTTTTCAGGAAGCCCCTCCAGCCCCGCTGTTTGAAGCTTGGGGCAGCAGAAGGAGGAGTTTTGGGGGAAGAAAGAGATGTCAAATCTTGGCCATCCAAAGACTCTGGAACATGCTCCCCACTCCTGCTCTCTGTATTGATCCCCGTCCCTTGCTTTGTATCAATTGATCAATGCCTCTGCCGAAGAGAGAAATTACCCTTTAAAATGGTTGAGAAAGAGGTTCAGATGGAGCGTTAATTTTCATCAAAATGGACCCCTCTCAAAATGAGAAGCAGAAACAAAAGAAGGAGGTTTGCTGAACAGTCTATTACGAGGACAGGGAGAAGCAATCAGTTAATGGGACTGGATGCCAGTGGGGTGTGTGGGTGACTTTTAAGAGTAGGGCGGGCACGTGAGTGTGTCTACATGCGCGTGTAAGAGCGTGTGTGTGCGTGCAGTGTGGGCGGTGGGCATGCGCTCTGCCATCTTCTGCTGTTGTTCTCAGAGATTCCTGGAGCCTCCCCAGGCTCCTGATTTCCTGGGAGAAACTCCGCTTGCCTCCCTGGGCGAGTGGACCCGAGGCAGGTGGGGTTGACAGGCAGATGCCTTCACTGTGTGATTGTGTTGCTATTCAGATGGTGTTTATTTAAAAAAAAGAACACAACCTCGGAGGCAGAGGCAGGCTCAAAAGGAGGAGGAGCCACGACTGGGTCTGTTTATCCAGAGAAGCAGCAGCCCCATTGCAGGGCTTCCAGGGTTGGGTTACCTGGGGGGAGCCTTGGGGGACGCTTCATCAGCGAGGCCGGACATCAGACAGACCAGGCATGGTCCTGCTTCATGGATCTACTAACCCCAGGCTCCTCTGATTCTTGGGTTGTTGGGGTCTGACAACTTGATCTCCAGCTTCCTGGTTGGAGTCAAGGGTGAGGGGGACAGGGTTCAGCCCATAGAGCCTTGGTTTAAGCTATAGGAGGCTGAGGCGGGGGCCAGGCTCTCTGCACCAGGAGGGCCCCTGCCTGGGTGCGCATTCAAGGGGCAGAATAGAGACACCCGAAAATTTAGTATGCATCTCTGATATAAACCTTGCAAAGGAAACAAACAACACTTCCAAACTTAAGACCAAAAAAAAGAAGCAACAAGGAAACAACAGCAAATCCTGACACAATGACCCCCAGACTTCCAGGTGAACACTCCTAGCAGAGGATGACGGAAACCAGAGCTTGTATTTCAGCGCCAGCTCTCCGCCTGTGTTTCTGGGTGGAGACCTCGCCCCTTTCTCCCATCTCGGGGGGCTCACCAAGGACTCCCACGGTGGGGCACGCCATCTGTTCACTCTGCAGCTGAGTGGGGAACACGAGCTGGTGGCTTGAGCTTCTGGAGGTGACTGTCCTGTCCTTGCGGGCCCTGACTGTCTCGGAGAAGGCTGCCCTGCTGGTGGTGGCATAAATCACCACTCCACGTCCCTCCCTCATAGACCATATGGACCTTCCTGTCAGGCCGGGACAGACTTAAATGATGACATTTTTCATCTTGATTGACAATTACCTTCCCCTGGAAGTTGGGGAACAGCCTGGCTACAATTACATCTTGTACAATAAAATGAGGGAAATAAAAAAGAGGGTCATTATTTTATGAAGATGGTCTCTGACAGTTGGCTAAGGAGGTAATCTGTATTCCCGCTGCTCTCGCGTTTTATTATTTTATTAAGAGTTAACTCTCGATTATCCACATGTGCGCCAAAGAGATGACTTTATCCCCACAGCTGTTAGGTCTTACTATTTTATTATTATTGGTTTGGGTTTGTCCCCCGGCTCCATTATGGGCATTAAAAAAAAAAAAGTCATGATTTCTCATGCTTCTCAAGTGCCCATTTTGAATTATGTGCAGTAACTGTTTATAAAGTGAATATCACTCCTCCCCTCTTGGGTGAGTGGCTATTTTTTTTTTTTAACTGTGGTAAAATATGCATTGTCTAAAAGCTCCCACTTAAACTATTTTAAATACACTTCGGTGGCATTTGGTACACTTGCAGTGCTCTGCGACCATCACCACTATCTAGTTCCTAAACATTTTTATCACTGCAAAAGGAACCCCCACAACACAGAGTTATGTACAGCAGATAGGGTAGGGTGTCCCTGGAGCAAGAGAACCAGACATGGCTTTCTTGACATCATAAGAGAAGCCTTTTTGGTCTAAGCCGTTTTGTGATCTAAGTTTGGCCATGATGTTTGCCCTTAAACTGGTCTCAGTTTATCAGTGATCTTAGGGAAAGTAACAGAATGCAGGAACGAAGGAAAAGCAGTCAAGAAACCATATGGGCGGGGTGGGTGGGGTGGGAGGGAGGCCCACAAGAGAGGAGACACATGTCTGCATAGAGCTGGTTCACTTTGGTGTACCGCAGAGACTAACACTGGAGAAGGCAATGGCACCCCACTCCAGTACTCTTGCCTGGAAAATCCCATGGGTGGAGGAGCCTGGTAGGCTGCAGTCCATGGGGTCGCTAAGAGTCTGACATGACTGAGCGACTTCACTTTCACTTTTCACTTTCATGCAGTGGAGAAGGCAATGGCACCCCACTCCAGTATTCTTGCGTGGAGAATCCCAGGGACGGGGGAGCCTGGTGGGCTGCCGTCTATGGGATCGCACAGAGTCGGACACGACTGAAGCGACTTAGCAGCAGCAGCAGCAGAGACTAACGCAATGCGGTAAAGCAAATGTTGTTCAGTCATTAAACTGTGTCCGGCGATTTGCAACCCCAGGGACTGCCCCTCTGTCCTCCACTATTTTCCCGGAGTTTGCTCATATTCATGTCCATTGAGTCAGTGATGCTATCCAACCATCTCATCCTCTGCTGCCCCCTTCGCCTTTTGCCTTCAATCTTTCCCACCATCAGGGTCTTTTCCAATGAGGGTTTTTTACCTGAGGCTCTTCGCATCAGGTGGCCAAAGTACTGGAACTTCAGCTTCAACATGAGTCCTTCCAGTGAATATTCAGGGTTGATTTCCTTTAGGACTAACTCCTTGGTCTCCTTGCATTCCAAGGGATTTTCATAAGTCTTCTTTGGCACCACAATTAGAGAGCATTCATTCTTCAGCCCAGTTATACTTCAATAAAACAAAGCAAAATAATAGGTTGGAGATGAAACAGAGTCCTAATTCCTCCTCAAGAATTTATTGATACATGGCAATCTGATACGGTCTTTAAGCTCTGCAGGAACTAAGACCCCTCCCCAGGTGGAGGATGGAATGATGATGCCGATCCTCCTGACTTTAATCAACTAAGGCTTGGACTCTGTCCACAATTGCCCCATGAATTCTCTGCTCAAGACCCTTCATGAACAATCAGTCACATTTAGCTTAAAAATTCCCCAATTTTGCCGTTCAGGGAGGCACTGGGTAATACCCCCTGTAGTCTCCTTTAGTAATGAGAAATCCTTTCTTCTCCCAGTCTTTGGCTTGATTGTGTCTTTTGGTTCAACATCCACCAAGAGGTGAACCCAGTTTCCAGGTAACAGTTCTGCCCCGTTCCTGTCTTTCTCCAGCCCCTGCAGCCTTCACTCTGCTTTCTGTCTCTATAGATTCACCCTTTCTAGACCTTTCGTTTGAAGGGACTCATGCAGTATGTGGACAGCCTCCAACGTCAACAGTGGTTTGGTTTGTCACCTTGAGAAACAACTTTCTGAGGCCAGATTGCAAATGGGCAGGCTTCCCCTCTGACGCTCCCCACTCAGGTGGGGTGGAGAGGGCGGTCAGGTACAGCAATGCTGGTCTAGAAGCAAAAATTGACTTTAGATAATCCACAAAGTGGATAATCAGCCGTGGAAAATTGAGAGGTGGTGATGCTCATTTATACCCACTCTGATAGAGATACACACTGCAGGGGGTGGCAGGGGGCGGCAGGGGAGACTTAGAAGGGGGAGGGCTCAAACTGGGACAGAGCAAGAGGGGTTCAGGTCCTCTGAGCGGACTTCAGTAACCTCTGCCGGAGTGGGGAGGCTGCCAGCCTGAGCTGACTGCTGGAATGGACACGTCTCAGCCCCTCATTCACATGCCATCTTTCCTCCAAGAGGTGAGACTCATGGTCTAATGTCAAGAGCAGTATCCTTGGGCCCTGAATTTAAATGCTCCCATTCTTTAAAGGGGCTTCCCTGGTGGCGCAGATGGTAAAGAATCTGCCTGCAATGCAGGAGACCCAGGTTTGATCCCTGGGTTGGGACCCTACCATGGAACAGGAAACAGCAACCCACTCCAGTATTCTTGCCTGGAGAATCCCACGGACAGAGGAGACTAGTGGGCTACAGTCCATGGGGTCGCAAACAGCTGGACACGACTGAACGACTAACACTTTCACGCTTTAAAGATGGAATATTTTTTTAACAGGGCTTCTAGATTTCACACTCTTAGCAGGCTCCCCAGACTCCATTTTCCCATCAGATTTTCTTCCTGTGAAGACTCAGTTTACCACTGGCTCAGGACAAAAGTTGCATGGCCAATGAAAGAGGATTCTATCTCTGTCTGACTTTCTGTGTGTACTCAATTTTGGGGGGGACAGGGGCTCAAAGGGAACTGGGGGAGGTGGAAAGAGGATGGGGTGGGGAACAGCCAAGGGAGGAACAATCAAGGAGTTGCTCAGCAGCACAAGTGGGGCGCAGTCCCCCAGCACAGCATCTTCTTGTGGCATCTTCTTGCTATCAAGCTCGCAGGTGCTCATGGGTATTGACCAATTATCTTGGGCAAAAAGTAATGAAGATGAAATTTCTATGGCATGTGCTCTGTCCTCCCACCTCCTAAGTCCATGGAGTTTGGAAGAGCCTTGAGCTCCTCACCTCTCAACCTTGGATCTTCTCATCGCTGTGTTGGCACCATCCATAGTGGGGACAGAGAAACTGGGTCCCCTGTGCACCTCCGTCCTGGCCCTCCAGCTGACCTCCTCTGCTCAGGCTTGGTCAGGACCTGTCTCTGAGTCTGCCATCTTCACTCATCACTGTCAGCTCCTGTGTGGCCCAGCAGGCAAAGTGTGGAGTGCGTGTTGCGGGAGGGAGTGGCGATGGAAACCCACCCTGCCAGAATCCAGGCGGCACACACAGGCTGGGTCAGAAGCGAGTGGCGGATGAAACGCCAAAATGCCTAGATATTTTTGCAGAGTGCTCCCAGTTCGTCCTCCCAATTTCTGCATGGCACATTACACTCAATGCATTTTATTTATTTTTTAATGTATAAGATTTTAAAAGTCTGGGCCATTTTAAACATCTTTATTGAATTCGTTAGAAAATTGCTTCTGTTTCATGTTTTGGTTTTTTGGCCACAAGCCATGTGGAATCTTAACTCCCCCACCAGAGATCAAATCCTCACCCCCCTCGTCGGAAGGTGAAGCCTTAGCCATTGGACCGCCAGGAAGTCCCACACTCAATGCGTTTTCAAAACCAAGGAAAGAAGGACTGAAGCTCATCTGGGCTCCTGCTCACTGACCCTCCAGGATATGCGAGGCTGCGGCAGTCCTGGCTATTTGCGGCTGGCCTCTCCTGGGTTGGAATACTTTTCCTCATTCCTTGGTGGCTTCCAGTTTGTTCCTGCTGGAGGGGAATATGATACTCTGGACTGCAGGCTTGAATTCTTCCCCACACCCTTCCTGAGTTCTTTATATAAATACCTGCTTCATGGCCGTCACCTACTCCATCATAGAGATCCATCAAATGAACCAGCCGAGCCCATAAATTATTGCACAAACCATTCCAAACAATAAAGGCAATTTTACTTACTGAACCATTAAATTTACATACTTAAATTAGACCCAACCAGACGTCGCGTGGGGATGTCTTGGGGCCAGGCAAACAATGAGTTTCAGGAAGCGCTAGCTCGTGTTTCCCCACCTCTCACATGAAATTAATGGGGTGCTTCAATTTAATCATTATTACAATCACATCTTTATTTAGTTACTTAGCTGGGTTTGACCTGCTGCCTTGGGCAGCTCAGGACTCACCCTGGCGCCCTGGGCTGTTCCGACAGCCAGCAAGAGGGCAGCAGGAGGCCGGTGGGTGGCTGCCAGGGCTGCTCTGTCTCAGGGATACTGCACTGGCAGATACTGTTTCTGCCCGCAGGATGTATTTGAGGATGCCTATGGTTCTCTCATATCTGGAAATCGGAGCCTACCCTGGGGAGACACGTAAGGGGATCTCCCTTGACCCCCATATTGAATCTGACACTGAGTCTGGCCAATTACATCTTTTAAATATTTCTTGGCACTCCACCTTTTTTCCATTCCTAATCCCTGTGTCTGAGTTCAGGCCCCAGACTTTGTGCCTTTGGCATTAATCCCACGTCATGCTCTGGTTGCCAGAGCAGCTTAATGAAAAATCTAAACCTGACCTCCTGTGCTCCAGCCGGGAAGGCGTTAGGGACAGCCCATTGCCCATGGGAGAAAGATGATTGACTCCTGGGTGTGGCATTCAAGGCTCCTCCTGCCCTTGCCTCCTGCCCTTTGCTCTTTCAGTTTTGTTTCCGGTCAGTCCAAGCCTTGGCCTTTGTGGCTGTTGTTTAGCTGCTAAGTTGTGTCTGACACTTTGCAACTCCATGGACTGCAGCCCGCCAGGCTCCTCTGTCCATGGGGGTTCACCAGGCAAGAATACTGGAGCAGGTTGCCATTTCCTTCTCCAGGGGATCTTCCCAACCTAGGGATCGAACCTGCTTCTCCTGTGTTTCCTGCATTGGCAGGCAGATTCTTTACCCCTGAGCCACGAGGGAAGCCCTGGCCTCAGCCTTTGTGTGCGTGGGTGCTAAGTCACTTCAGTCGTGTCCTACTCTTTGTGACCCTATGGACTGTAGCCTGCCAGGCTCCTCTGTCCATGGGGATTCTCTGGTCAAGAATACTGGAGCAGGTTGCCATTTCCTTCTCCAGGGGATCTTCCCAACCCAGGGATCGAACTTGCATCTCCTGTGTCTCCTGCACTGCAGGAGGGTTTTTTTTTTTTACCACTAGTGCCACCTGGGAAGCCCAAGGCCTTGGCCTCTACTGTTCACTAAAACCAAATTGCCTGGAGTGAGTGGGCCCATGCACTTGCCGTGGTCAACCCTGCCACAGTCCCCAGAGACTTGCTTCTCTAATGCCTCTTCACACCTCTCTTTTCTCGGGTACCTATAATCTGTACTTTAAAGCAGTTGAGGCATCATTTTCCCCATCTCCTCCATGCAGGTTGGGTTAAATGTCCCAGGCATCTCACGAGCCTTCTTCTCTCACTCACTGCTGTATTTGGAACAATCAGTGAATGTGCCCGCCTGGGGTACCAATTACTCCTTTCTGAGCCCTCAGCACCCAGTAGAGTCTGCCATACAAGGATGCTCCAAAACGTCTGCCAGGTAAATCCCTTAGGGAGAGGGGACAGCAGCCTGCACAGCCAACTCCCCAACCCTCTGCTGCCCTCAGCACTTGAAGGCTCTTCCTCTTCATTTGTGTGTGAGTTAGACCCAGGACGATCTGGATGGAGAAACACTCCCGCAGTCACGGGGCGGGTACCCAGGCTTCCCAGTGCTTTTTTGGACAGTGGTGGAAACTGGGTTATAACTGTGTGTGGCCTGGAAACTACCCAGAAGGTGTCAGGAAATTCCTGGTTCAGTGGTAACAGATCCTTGGTGCTTGTTTCCTGGCCATTTTAAGAAGTGACTGAGGACAGATCCAAGAGTCAATTTGCAGGGGGAGGGATATCTGAGCACCACGCAGGGGTGGGGGCGCTGCTAACTGTTTAGGGTGAACACTTACTGCCTGCTCCCGGTTGCAGTCTCTCTGGTTCCCTTCTGAAAGGGGGTGGGGGACGCCGGTTGCCTCTGTCTATCCCCAAGTACATCACTAGGTATCTATTCATAAGGTGAACTGTGTCACAACTCATCCTTGCTGGAGCATCAGACTTAGAAAATACAATCTCCAAAAGGTGCTGGTTTGCACAAATGCTTGTGTAAGAAGTGCCCCACCCCCATGAGGCTCAGAGCACCCACCTGCAGGGCAGGGACCTGGGCTTCCCTACTGTCCTACACCCAGGCTGGGCCTCTGCCTGGCACGTGTGTTTGGCCTTCAGCTGTGCTCCCAACAGAAGTATAATGCCAGCCACACCTGTAATTTAAAATTTTCTAGTAACCACATTAGATAAGTAAAAATAAAAGGGTGGAATTCAATTGAATAATACATTGTTTTTAACTTAATACATCAGAAGCATAATTATTTCCACGTGTCATCAGTATGAAAACTGTGAATGAGACATTTCGCATTGGTTTCTGTGTGAAGCTTTTGAAACCCAGTGTGTATTTTACATCTGCAGCCCCCCTTGATCTGGACCAGGGGCTCCTGAGCCCCGTGTGGCTGGTGGCTACCTAATTGGACAGGGACGGGGGTTCACTGGCTGATGGCAGAAAATGCTTTTGTGGAAATGAGCATCCTGAATGCTATGGCTTGCCATTCCTCCAATTAGGCAGGTGGGGGTGGGGGAAGCAGGCACATCAGCTGTTCTTCCACCAAACAATACCCAGAGCTGCAGCCAGGGATAGAGGAAGAGGGGGTGTGCAGCCCCCAGAATCTCAGATGCAGCCAATCCTCAGTATAAAGCCTCAGCAGAGGCATCGCAAAGAGTTATTTATCAGTTTGGAGAGGAAACAGACGCCTTAAAAATGAGGACCCCATTGACTCTGCTGCCAGGGATGTGGAGAACTCAGGCTCCTTCCCCGAGCCCTCTGGGGGAGCCCAGCCCAGGATGCCAGGCCCGTTGTAATGGAGTGAAGGCTTGCAGGCAGCCAGTAGCCGGCCCAGAATCTAAGCCGGGCCTCCAGGATTTCCTGTACCGCAGTGCCCACAGTCACTTGCAGGCATCGTGATTAATGGCTGGATACCCTGGTGTGAAAGCCATTTTAAAAAATGGCATTTTTGTCACGGACAGCGTTCCACATAGAGTAAAGGTCATACATGATAAGAGCATTATCCATATTTCTTGGGCAAACATGCTTAACCTTGTAGAGCATCATTCCTCGGCGGGCAGTGAGCCATCTCCTGTGCTTCAGAGGGGCCAATGAGGATTTTTTTTTTTTTTTACCAAAAAGGATAAAAGACCAGACGATGGCACCACGCAGGGGCTTCAGACAATACAGTGAATTGGCTGCCGGCTTCTCACTGCGCCTGTGGGCACAGGGCACGAGGCCCCACAGCCTATGAAAAGCCAAGGAGAAAAGAAAGTTCTTCTGGACGTTCGGCAGCTGTTCTCGCCAGCTTTGATTCCTCCAGATGGCTTTGGAGGGGCCTGCCCCGTGGGGCTGGGGGTCAGGAGGAAGGCATGCTCATCTCAAGCCTTGGCTGCCCTGTCTGGCACTTGGCCCTCTGACAGTGTGCCCTCTGCAGGAATTCAGACATGGCTCTGTCTGCTTGATAAGAATGTACTGGATTCATTGACTTTGAGCCCGTGGAAGGCTGATGACCGGACAACTGATCTACTTGCACGGAGTGGAAGCCCATGCTGTGCCGTGCCCTGATTCAAGAGCCACGGGGGAGACCTGCAAAATAAGGTCAGCCCTTGGTGTCAGCAACTCATGGCGTGAGTCTGCTCAGCCATGATCCTGGGAAGATGGCTCACAGCCTGAGATGTGTGTAAAGGAACAGAGAGTGGTGTGCTGCAGGCCGTGCTCCTTGGGCCACGAGAGTGATCAGAGGGCTTTATCCCTGGCTCTCAGCTGTGTACCCCATCACCCACTTACACCCCATCACCGCTGCATACACGACGCTGGGACACCTTTCATGGCCTCCTCTCTGACGGCCTTTCTATTCTCCACCTTGAACCAGTGTCCCCTAACCAAATCCTAT
This sequence comes from Bos indicus x Bos taurus, assembly GCF_003369695.1. NCBI lineage: Eukaryota > Metazoa > Chordata > Mammalia > Artiodactyla > Bovidae > Bos > Bos indicus x Bos taurus. Next base: position 55,382,536 of record NC_040094.1, read on the forward strand.
TACAGATCCTTCTGGGCTTTCAGTCCTAGGGGATGGTGCGTGCCCGTGTGCTAAGTCGTTTTAGTCGTGTCCGCCTCTTTCAACCCCATGGATCCTCTGTCCATGGGATTCTCCAGGCAAGAATGCGGGAGTGGGCTGCCATGCCCTCCTCCAGGAAGGCCCCGAAGCCTGTGAAATCTTCCTGACCCAGGGACTGAACCCATGCCTCTCAGGTCTCCTGCATAGGCAGGCAGGTTCTTTACCACTAGCATCACCTGGGAAGCCCTTTTGAATCAGGCTGAAGTCCTTCCACCCAGTAATGGTTTTCAGAGACTGGTGTTCTGGTAAACGTTTGACTATCAGCTCTCTGAAAAACCAGTGTGTGTGCATTTATTATCAATTTTCCTGAGAGAAAAGCACACATTTACAAATAATAATAGTATACGCGATACTCCCTATTATAAATCCTATACAATGCATCGTTACTCAGAATGGTTTCACTAATATGTTTTCTCTGTGGTCTTGTATTTGTAACCAAGCTATGATTGCAATGCAACCCAAAATTGATCATCTTTTTTTTTTTGCTCTTCACAGTGTAATGGCATTAAACCGTTTTACTGTGAATCTGTATTAACATTCTCTCTGTCACTTTCTTAGGTCTAGACAACCAATAAAACTATGTGAGTCAAACTCTGGTACACAGAGTTTGCCACTTTCCGTGGTATTTTCCATGGTGTGGGTCCTCCTTCAAACAGCCAATTTCAAACTAACCACATGACGTCCTTGAACTCGGAGCTGGAAGGAGACATGGGCTGGTCAGCACTATACACTATTTCCACCATCCCAAGCGTACCGCTAAAGATAAAATGTAGTGAAATTATTAGGAAGTGGAGAACTTTGCATTTTTTATTTCCACGGTTTATTCATAAAATTTATTTAATTGGAAGTTTAATTTTTAATTGTTGGATTTAACAACAAGCTCACAGGATTCCTGAGGAGTGAATAATTGGGTCTCTGGGGCAGGTAGAAGCCGGCTCCGGCACACCGCTGCCCACCTCTGAGAGCGTTCTTGCCTGGCTTCTCTCTCTCCTCAGGCTACTCGCTCTTTACTCTGCTCGGGCAGGGCTTCTTTGAGCTCTTCCAGCCCTCTGAGCTTCAGCCCTCATCTTTGCTCTGCTTGGAATGCTCCTCTCCTTGTCCCTTTGCCCAGATGCCTCTGCCTTCCCCTGCCCTGCCCTCCCCCCCTCTTCCCTCTCCTTCCTTTCCCTTTTTACTGCTTGTACAGTCCAACCAGGAGCCTGGGGTTTAAATTACTCACATTATTTTCTTACCTCCAGTTGCCACAAATAAGATCACTGCTGGCTATTTGTAATTGTCATGGAGACTTCTCTGCATTTACCCTGGATTCCGCCTGCCCTCGCTGGGCGGCTGAGGCACAGGCAGTGCACAGACAGAGAGCAGCAGGGAGGGGGCCGGCTAGGCTCTGCCTTTCTGGCCACTCTGTCCTCCATCCTGTGTGGCGAGGGCTGGATTGCAGGTTGAACAAGAAATGGCATTTAAATGGCTTTGTGGTTCCCCCAGCTTTTTGCCTTCAACAAAGGCATTATCAGAAGGTCACGTCAAGAACAGAAATCTGGGCTTCCCAGGTGGCTCAGTGGCAGAGATCCACCTGCCAAGGCAGGAGACACTTGTTCAATCACTGATCCCAGAAGATCCCACATGCTTCGGAGCAACGAAGCCCCATGCGGCACAACTATTGAGCCTGGGCTCTAGAGCCCGGGAGTCACAACTACTGAGCCCATGTGTTGCAACGACTGAGGCCCATGTGCCCTCGAGCCGGTGCTCCCCAACAAGAGAAGCCACTGCAGTGAGATGCCTGTGCGCTGAAATGAAGAGCAGCCCTTGCTCTCCGCACCTAGAAGAAGCCCAAACACAGCAACGAAGACCCAGTGCAGCCAAAAACTTGAAGGGAAAAAAAAAAAAAGGAACAGAAATCTTTAAGGAGAGTAACAAAAGTGGCAAGGAGTTAGGAAGAGGAAGTATGAAAAAAGTCTAAGGAAACCAGGATTTTCCCCATCCTCATTCTAGATCAGGGCCCTCCTCCTCAGGAGCCCCAAACCATCTCACCAACACCATCCTTCCCCAAGCTTCTCCTCCTCACATCCACGTGGTCACTCTGGACATGTCCTCTGTCTCCCTTCCTCCTCATATCCAGGCACTCAGGACTCTGTCCCAGAGAGTCCAGAACCCTCACTTACCTCCTGTATCTCTGCCTGGGGTGGAGGGGCTGTCCACCCTCACCTGGATATGACAGTGGCGTCCTCCCGGGGTCTGCTGGCCGTGGCCGTGTCTCTCCCACTCAGCCTCCCCTCCATCCCTGTGTCCCTTTCACCTGCTGCCCTGGACCCAGCCTCAGACCTGCTACAACCCTTCAGCCACCTGGATCCGTCTTCTACTGGCGCCACCCCCAGGCTCGCAGGTCTCCCCTTTATTTCTGGCTCTCATGACTGTATTGCCCGGTGGCTAAATAAGCCTTCTTTCTGTGCCTCTTGAATTTCCCTGGAGGAGGGATGAAGAATCCACCTGTCAGTGCAGGAGATGTGGGTTCAATCCCTGGGTAAGGAGTCCCCTGGAGAAGGAAATGGCAACCCACTCCAGTATTCCTGCCTGGGAAATCTCATGGACCGAGGAGCCTGGCAGGCTGTAGTCCATGAGGTAGCAAAGAGTCAGACAGGACTTAGTGACTAAAACAAACAACACCTATGCCCACCTGGCCAACTCCTTTTTATCCTTAAACCCAGCTCTGTCATTCCCTGGTCCAGGAGGCCTTCCCTGAACTTACCTGCCCAGAAGAGATCAGAGCCCCTCATCCGTGACCTCTTTGAAGAAGGGGCTCTCTTGTTTTCATCTTCACATGGTCATCACTCAGCACAGGTACATAAAAGGCCAGCACTAAGGGCACATTTAATAAACAGAACAAGACTTTTGGGGCATGGGGTACAAAGCAGAAGGGCTGGTCCATGCTGGATACCCACTGACCTTTGCTGAATGAACAGGGCAATGGTACATGAGGAGGGTGTGTGAGCAGGGGTGAGTGTGGCCGTGTGTTGATGTGGGGAGTGCTCCTGGATGTAAGGGCAGGTGTGCTCCTGGCTTGCAAGCATGCATGTCATGTGTAGGGTGAACATTCTTCATAATGGCCTTATTTTGGCTTCTCTAAATTGGCTCCTGATGTGCTCAAGTGGGTCCCTGGCATCTCTGAGGCTGGAAATTCCGGATGCTGCAGTAATTGTCCTAGCTAATTGCCAGGAAGCAGCAAACAAGAGGGTTTTTTTTTTTTCCTCTCCTCCTTAACTGGATTTTGTTATGCTAACTAGAGTTGTATAAGGTGTTGCTCCTGAACCTGGAGAGTTAGAGAACCATTTGCATTAATACATGGGAAGCTGCCATGAAGCCACTTATTATTTTAATGAGGTTCTGGTCATTCAAGAGATGCTCCAGTTTGGGGCATCTGTGTGTGCAGATGCGTGTGAGAGCATGCGTGTGTGCACGTACCCGAGGGAGTGTGTGTGTTTGCACGTCATTTGAAGGGCCTGCCTTGTGCTTTGATACTTGCACTCTGGGCAGAGAGGGGGCATGTTTTGTACCCCTCTCCCAACAAATCCTCTCTCTCAACCCCTACTGGGTGTTGTGGGGTTGGTGATCAGGAAGTCAGGAGAAGTAATGAGCTCATACATTCTGGTCCTCACTTTTCAAGTCTCTTACCAATGTTAATTAGGGCTTCCTAGATGGCATTAGTGGTAAAGAACCGGCCTACCAATACAGGAAGATGTAAGAGATGCTGGTATGATCTCTGGGTCAGGAAGATCCCCTGGAGGAGGGCATGGCAACCCACTCCAGTGTTCTTGCCTGGAGAATCCCATGGACAGGGGAGCCTGGAGGGCTACAGTCCATGGGGTCGCAAAGAGTCAGATATGACTGAAGTGACTTAGCACGCAGCACACACACCAATGTTAATTAAACACCAACCACAATTTTCTAGATTAGAAAGTGAACGGGAAGCCATTCTTCTCTGCAGACCCAGCAAGGGATTTGAGGAAGAGGAGAGGGTCTTGTCTTTGACTTTGACTCAGCCCTTGCTTCTTCCCCTGCCCCCCAAATCCCAGGCCCTTCCCATCACCACTTCTCTGGTGGAAAAACACGTTCAGAGGCACCAGGAAGAGGGCGGGTCTCCATCAAGGGGAGGTAGGCAGTGAGCCTGGAGAAGAGTTTGCAGGGTCCTGGTGCTGTTTTCAGGGAGACTTAAGGGAACCACCCAGACCCCACGGCCACTTTGGTGGTGCAGGTGGAGTGTGAAGGCTGGGGCCACAAGAAGTCCGTTCTCATCCACCCAGGAGCCTTCCTCGGCCTTGCTCCTCTGCCTCCAGCCCCAGGACCCACCCCAGGGACCTATTCCCAAGACACAGGCTCTCACTTTCTGGCTGAATACACCCCATGCTCCCCACCTGTCGTCCCCTATCCCCTTCCCTGTACTCCATACACAGCTTCAAAGGCCCCGGCTCAGGGAAGCTCATGGAAGCTCCTCAAGTCTGCAAACCTCACAGAAGCCCAGATGTCAACTTGGTCCGATTTTCTAATTTCATCTCCTACAAGCTTTTGGGATGCTAACATGATTAAGTTCTTCACACAATTTATTAGCATCATGTTGGAAATCCAATAGTATATTATACTGTCTGAGTAATCCAATTAGCAAAACGTATTTATTTAATGGGAACATTAGCCGCACGCAATCCCACACCAAGTCCTGTCCCAGCCAGCCTGGCTGTCTTCGCTTTCCCCTGGTGGGAGGGGCACTGGGTTAGCAGGAGCGATTGCGAAGGACGGGGAGGCCGCCTGGCTTCCCAGGTGGCGCTAGTGGTAAAGAACCCGCCTGCCAAGGCAGGAGACGTGAGAGATGCGGGTTCGATTCCCGGGTGCAGAAGATCCCCCGGAGGAGGGCATGGCGACCTACTCTAATATTCTTGCCTGGAGAATCCCGTGGACAGAGGAGCCTGGCGGGCTACAGCCCATGGGGTTGCAAAGAGTCAGACGTGACGGAAGCGACTTAACACACACGCAGGGAGGCAGCCCCCTTACAGGGTCAGGCAGAGGTGTAGGGTGGCCCTGACTTTAGCCTAAGCAGATATTAGCACCCCCACCTCACAGATGAGGGACCCGGCAGCTGCCTAAGATAGCCGGCTATGGAGGGTCTGAAGCCTGAGTTTTTGGCACGTGAGCACCCGCTCTCCCTGGTCTCTTTTTCTCTCTCTGGGGAGGGTGGAGGGGGAGTGGTCAGGTGTCGGTGCTGTCCCCAGTCCCTCTTTCTGATGGACGTTGGAAAGGGACTGAGGCAAGGTGACGAGGATCCCAGCTAATCCGACCCTCCTACATGGGTGGTGGGGGCTCACCCCCTCTGCCGGTGCAGCTCCTGTGGGGAGGAGCATGGTGGGTCCTGAGTGCTGTGGGGAGGTGAAGGAAGAGGCGTAAGCAGGTGAGCTGGCCTCCCGCCAGCGGGAATAACAAGAACACAAAGGAACCTCCGTCCAGGGCTGGGCATTCTTAGTGCAGTCTGTGTCCTCCAGGATCAGCCCCTGTGCACGGCACCCCACTCGCCAGAGGCCCCCAGACACCCAGGAGGACACCCCAGCTCCCAGAATCACAGCAGACCCTCGGGCTCCCCCTTTCCTCTGCCCAGAAATCGCATTTTAAGGCTCCCTGTGGTGGCCCCCGCCCCTCCCGCCTGCGCGCCCCCAGACTAATCGCTGCGGTGTTCTGCCTTCCACATTAATGACAGGTGTGCCGGGGAAGAAGGCCGCCTCCTGCCAGTGGGTTTCGCTGACATCACACTGCTCAGCACGGAGCAGCACACCCTAAGGCAACTGAGATCCTAATAGGTTCCTCTAACTGCCTCCTGCATCAATTTTGACACCAGGCGCTTTCTTCTTCCTCCCCACGGCTCACTTTATAACTGTCATTGTCATTGATTCTGACTAAAAGAGGGAGAAAAGGCCCGCTCGTGCTATCACTGGGCGAAGTCAGGGAGGCAGAGAGCTCTGGGGAGAGCCAGGCCAGGGGCCAGGGGCAGGGGTCGAAGCAGGAGGCGGCCCACGGGTTCTCTGGGGGATGGTCAGTGAGAGGGACGAGGGGGCTAGGCGCCGAAGGCAGTGGAGCGAGGCCCCTGGGGAGCCCCCTGCCTCGTCCCTCCATCTGCGATCTCAGGGCGCCCCAGCAGTACACCTGGGGGAGGTGGCATGGACGGTTCCATTTCAAAATGTGCCCATCTGGGCGCTAACAATAAAGAGAGGCTGAGTGAGTCAGTGCCCCCCATTCCCCCAGCACACAGCACGTTTAGCTTAAGGCCGGGATAGGGGGAGTGGTATGCGGCCTTCTCTGAGACCCCTGACCCAAAGCGCTCTCTTCAAGGGGAGGGGCTGAGCATCCTCCCCTCCCCCAGGACTCGTGGCCTTTCTAACTCTGAGGAGGGCAGGGTAGGGCAGGGCAGGGGTGTACTGCTGGAAGGGCCCCACCCTCATTCTTCCCTTCCCTGCTCCCGTGTTTTATTTGCCCCACCAGCTACAGGCCAGGAATTGCCCCCATCGCAACCTGGTAGGGTGAACCGCCTCTGCGTTTCCAAGGTGTCCAATCCTCCCAGGCACCTCCTCCTTCACTGGGTCACCAAGGGCCTGTTGGAAGCCTGGCTCTGTCCAAGTCCAGAGAAGGGCACAGAGAAGCTGACGGGCCTCCCACATGGCAGAGACCCCTGGCCAGTTGGGCCCTCTGGAAGTCAAGGCCAGCCAGAGCCCTCCTGTGGGGTGAGAGTTCTGCTACATGAGGTAAACAAGGAGGTGGGCCGTAAAGGGTGACCTGCAGACAGGGCACCTGGCGGGGCAGGGGCGTCTGGGGACAGAGCCTGACATCAGGCTACATGGATCCTAGGAGTCCTTGGTTGGGAGCTCTGTCCTCGGGGGCCAAAGCTATTGGCCCATCCAAACCGCGTGGAGAGATTCCCCTCTATGGGTGTCCAGGGCACCTGAGAAGCAAGATCACCAGAGCAAACTGTTTTCATGCTGCTGTGTTCTTTCCAGGGGCAGTTTTCATCAACGGTGCGGTTTCCATCATTCCAGGTGACGTTTCACTGGAATGCCTGGATAGCACTTTCACCACGTTTTGATCAAATCCTTTGACCACTGATGCACCCCCTTTTCTGGCTTGAATAAATGCACTGATGGGGAGGAGCCTGGGCCCCTCCAGGCGACAAGGCTCTGGTCTTGGAGGAGGGCAATCAGGGGCAGGCGCCTTCCTTGGGGAGGGGTCTTTTGCGGGGAGAGGGGGTCTTGAGTAGTGCCCTGTGGATGGGCTCTTGCAGGCTGGGTAGAAACAGTGATGCCACCGCCTGCCTTTCCAGGGGTGCCTGGCAGCTGATTCATTGCACCTGCGCGTCATGGACCCCGAGGGGGCAGTTCCTGCTTGTCCTGTCTCCACTCTTCCTGTGGGCACAGGTATGCGGGCATCTCAGGACTAGGTTTTAGATGCCACTTGCCAGTGGGACAGTCATGCACCCAGCTCACTCACGGTGGCCCCGCACGGGGAGCTGGCTCTCGTGGGGTCTGCCCAGGCCAAGCTGGCAGTTTTCTGTGTTTGCAAAGCCAGGGCAGAGAGGACGTGGGAGGGACAGCTTCTGGCCCCAGGCATCTTGGCAGCTCTTCCCCAGCCAGAATCGACCTCCACCCTGCCATTGGCCCTTCTGCCTCTTCTGGGCGGAGTGGGGTACAGTGCCTGCTCTCAGGGGTCTGCTCGGTTTCCTCACCCAGGCTGCCCAGTGGAGGCCGTGCCCGCCAGCTTAGGGGGCCATCCTGACCTGAGGCTCCCTCGCCGCTGTACCGTGGGCCTTCACGCAGCATAGCTGTGGCGTCATTTATCCTGTCCGCTGCCAGCTTGGCTGGCCCTCCTTCTCTCCTACTCAGAGCCTCAGCCTTTCCCAGGGCCCTGTTCTTGCTGGAAGAGCAGGGAGGCACCCTGGCCCTGGCTCGCCCCCATCCCGTCTCCTGGAGTGCAGCGTCTGGTGGCTGCAGGCAGCCCAAAGCTGGCTCAGCCAATGGGGAAATGAACAGCCTTCTGGAGCACCAGCTCCCCGAGGGCAGGCCCCGCTGGCATCTCCAGTTACACATCCAGCACCCAGAGCAGTGTCAGGCATGGAGCAGAGCTAGGACGCACGGTGCACAGATCAGTGATCAGAGAGGTTTCCCCCAGCCGGAGTGGGCATGTTTGCACTCTTCCCACAGAACAGAAGCCTGACTTCCGTGAGGCCCTGGGGAGAGAAGGCACAGATGTGGGTGAGGTGGTTATGTGGTGGGATGGATGGCAGAGGCTGAGGGGCGGGAGAGACAAGGGAGTGAGGACAGACCCTGGAGAACTCCAGGGAGGCTCGATCAGCAGCGACTCCCTTATTAGGAGTCCCTCCTCTGGCCAGAGTAGCAGATAGGCCACCCCTTTGGAGTAGCTGCAAGACTAGGAGGAAGTGTTGTACAGTATTTAGAGCACAGGCTTTGCGTGGCCCCTCTTGCTGTGTGACCTTGGGGAGATGCCTCAACCTCTCTGTGCCCCTTTCCCCATGTGTTAAATAGGAATGACAGCAACAACAATAACAATGCCTTTGCAGAGTTATTACAAAGATTCGGTGTGATGCTGCATGCTTAAAGTAGTGCCTGGCACACAGCTAATTTTTCTTTTTAGAGAATTTTACTTATAAATTCTACTGGAACCCCAAATCAGGTAGTGCAATATACATTTTAAACACGGCTAATTTTAAATATTGTTTATGGGGCTCTCAAGGCAAGAATACTGAAGTGGTTTGCCATTCCCTTTTCCAGTGGACCACACTTTGTCAGAACTCTCCACCATGACCCGTCCATCTTGGGTGGCCCCACATGGCATGGCTCATAGTTTCATTGAGTTAGACAAGGCTGTGGTCCATGTGATCAGATTGGTTAGTTTTCTGTGATTGTGGTTTTCATTCTGTCTGCCCTCTGATGAAGAAAGATAAGAGGCTTATGGAAGCTTCCTGATGGCAGAGACTGATGGAGGAGGAAACTGGGTCTTGTTCTGATGGGCGGGGCCATGGTCAGTAAATCTTTAATCCAATTTTCCGTTGATGGGCAGGGCTGTGTTCCCTCCCTGTTGTTTGACCTGAGGCCAAACTATGGGGGAGGTAATGAAGATAATGGCGACCTCCTTCAAAAGGTCCCCTGGACGCACTGCTACACTCAGGGCCCCCAACCCTGCAGCAGGCCACGGCCGACCCACGCCTCCCCAGAGACTCCTGGACACTCACGGGCAAGTCTGGGTCAGTCTCTTGTGGGGTCACGGCTCCTTTCTCCCGGGTCCTGGTGCGCACAATCTTTTGTTATGCACTCCAAGAGTCTGTTTCCCCGGTCCTGTGTAAGTTCTGGTGGCTCTCTGGTGGGGTTAATGGTGACCTCCAAAGAGGGCTCATCATCCCCAGGTCTGCTGACCCAGAGCCCCTGCCCCTGCGGCGGTCCCCTGCTGACCCATACCTCCGCAGGAGACACTCAAACACAGTTCTGGCTCAGTCTCTGTGGGGTCTCTGGGTCCTGGTGCGCACAAGGTTTGTTTGAGCCCTCCAAGCATCTCTGGTGGGCATGGGGTTTGATTCTAAATGCAGTTTCTCCCTTCCTACCGTCTTGCTGGGGCTTCTCCTTTGCCCTTGGATATTTTTTTGGTGGGATCCAACATTCTCCTGTCATTGGTTGTTCAGCAGCGAGTTGTTCTGAACTGAATTTTAAATAAATTTTAGAGGAAATGTGCCAGTAATAAAAATAGCCAAAGTGTGGATGTTGATAAAAGCCTCAGGAAACGAGTGAGAGGCCTGGATTTTACACCCCACGACCACACCTGGGTGTGTGATCTTGGGCGGTGCACTTGTCTCTCTGGTCTCTGTATGAGCCCCTAGTTAGGGATGTTAGGGATGGAATGGCCTGGGCAGGTGGCTGCTGGGGTCCTGACTTGGTCCTGCGACCTCTCCGTGTGGAGTGATGAGAAGTCTTAGGCTCACAGCTCGCTACTCCAAGAGCAATTACATACCATTCTTGCGACTCCTCTGTGCTGCACACTGGCCAGTGACCACGATCCGCAGTGAAGAAACTGAGGACCAGGCAGTTAACAACTGAAATCGCACCTTCCTTGCCATCGAGGACCAGAACCCGTCTCTGACCTTTGCCCAGAGTTTCTGTGGCCTCACAGTCTGTGGGTCTATGAGGCCTGTTTGTTTGTTTAAATTTATTTTCTTATTTTTGGCTGTGCTGGGTGTTTGTTGCCATGCACAGGTTTTCTCTAGCTGCAGCGAGCGGGGCCTACTCTCTAGCTGCGGAGTGCGGGCTTCTCGTTGTGGTGGCTTCTCTTTTGCCGAGCACTGGCTCTAGAGTGCGCGGGCTTCCATAGCTGTGTGCAGGCTATGTTGCCCTGAAGCACGGGGATTCTCCCAGATCAGGGATGGAACCCGTGTCCCCTGCATTGGCAGGCAGATTCTTAACCCTTGGGCCACCAGGGAAGTCCTGTTTGTTTTTAATACATGGCCATCTATGGTGTTAGCAACCCAGACAATCGATGCCAATGTGTCCAGGGAGGGGGCTGACCTGGAGTTTGAATAGGAATATTCTGGAATGTGCTATTAGGGGCACATGACAGCCACGGATGAGGGATCTCGTGCTTGAGAAGTTACAAAGTACTCTGTTCACCTTATTTCATCTATTCTTCCCAATGGCCTGTGAGGTCTTCATCCTATTTTACAGATGCAAATAAGGCTCAGAGAGGCAGGGATTTGTCCACAGTCCCAGAGCCAGCAAGTGTTGTAAAAGCAGGACTTGCACTCAGATCTTTGGGTTCTGAGTCCAAAGGCACCCTCTCTGAGATCCACTGCATCCCATGACCTGGTCAGGGCCTGAGGGTATTCAAATCTTTGCTCCTCTGGGAAGAAAACTCAGGCAGAAGTCTTGTCCTGTTCTCCAGGGAAACCGTGCCCTGCCATTGACGCATCACAGCCCAGGGGATGCTGGGAAAATCCTTCTCAGGTGCAGAGACCCCTCCCTCACCCCATAGTTGTTCTAAAAAGAGAGCCATCTACCCCAGGGAACATTCCCCAGGAATAATTGCTAAAAGGCCTAATTTTGGAGATAACCACTGCTATAAACGTCTCATTACTTTAATTAAAGTCTCATCCATCACTGACACGCTGTTCCCTGAAGCAAAGGGGCTCAGGCAGCAGCAGCCAGTATGTGATCCACCAAGAACCACAGCAAGGGTTTGCAGAGCAGCCTCACCTGGCCTCCTTGTTTGAAGGCCAGTGGCCTTTCACGAATTTCCCCCTCCATAGCCCCAGCAATCTGCACCCCTGCAAAGGCCCTCCCTGCCCCAGCTGCAAAGCCAAAACAACACTGGATGAACCAGGCTGTGACCGTCTCTATGGGAAGAGGTGATGCCAAGAGCAGGGTGTGTTGGGACACAGAGGGTGTGACCCCAACACGCATTCTTGTTTTGGTGTATCGGGGTGTATCTGCCCCAATGGGGGTCCTTATAACCTCAGTTCATGCAAAGCCCATTATTTACGTTGGTCTGTTCAATGTCACCGTAGCTTTGGGAGAGTAATATACCTCTTTAACACGTTTAGGAACTGAAGCTCCAAGAGGCAGGACTGAGTGGCCTGAGCTCACTTAGGTCATAGCATGGGCTTTGGGGTTTGCATGTGTGACTCTGAAACCTTCTACATAAGCCCTGATGTCAGAGAAGTACCACTCATCAAAGGGAAGGGTGGGAGCTGGGCCAGCCAGCCATAGGAGGGTTGAAGGGCAAGACTGGAGCTGATTTTGCTGCAGCAGAGCGGGAGAGGTGTGAGGACCTGAAGTCGCAAGTGGTGGGAACCCGAGTGCCCCAGTGCTGGGCTGAGTGGGCATGTGGGTGGCGGATGAGGACTTCCTGGCAGGAGGATGACAGGGAGATGATGATGGACGGGGTGGCCTCTGGAGTGTCTCCCACAGGAACTGGGCCCCAGCCGGCAGGGCCCAGCCACAGAGCTGCCCTTCAAAGACTAGTTGGCTGTTCCCAAGATGTTTCACAAGGCAGATACAAGGAGACACTGAGGTTGAGAAGGGGCCTGAGCCAAATGGGACAAACATTACAGGGTCTGAGGGTTGGGTGGGCTTGGACACAAGGCCATGGGATGCCAGGCACACCTCTGTTAAGAGAGGCTGGGGAGGATTGGGAGTAGGAAGCTGGGGTAGGGGCAGGAGAGGGAAAGGAGTGCAGGGGTGCAGGTTAACTGGTGGTTCTGGTGAGAAGGAAAACCCCTGGGATTTCCTGGTGGAATGAAGCCCAGGGCACCTTGGACAGGAGTGGGATGGGCTTAGATGTCACCTGGGATCACCCTGGGCCTCAGGATCCAGGTAAAAGGGCCCTCACTCCCTTTCCCATCCTGGGGGTCCACCTGGCTACACTGATGTACGTTTTCTCCTGAAGTTTTGCCTTTTCTAGAATTTCCTAAAAATGGAATCATACGACACGTGGCCCTTTGAGTCTGGCTCCATTCACCCTGCCTAGCTGTTTGGATGTCTGGTGGTTGTATCAGCAGTTCAGGCTTCTTTATTGATGAATAGTGCCACAAGCTGGAATCAAGACTGCTGGAAGAAATATCAACGACAAACTTAGACACCGAATTAAAAAGCAGAGACATCACTTTAAAGACAAAGGTGGGTAGATTCAAACCTGTGGTTTTTCCAGTAGTCATGTATGGATGTGACATTTCGACCATAAATAAGCCTGAGTGCTGAATGGATGTTTTTGAACTGTGGTGTTGGAGAAGACTTGAGAGTCCCTTGAACAGCAAGGAGTTCAAACCAGTCCATCCTAAAGGAAATCATTCCTGAATATTCATTGGAAGGACTGATGCTGAAGCTGAAGCTCCAGTACTCTGGCCACATGATGTGAAGAACTGATTCATTGGAAAAGACCCTGATGCTGGGAAAGATTGAAGGCAAGAGGAGAAAGGGATGACGGAGGATGAGATGGTTGGATGGCATCATCAACTCTGTGGACATGAGTTTTAGCAAGCTCTGGGTGTTGGTGAAGGACAAGGAAGCCTGGCATGCCGCAGTCCACGGGGGCACAAAGAGTCGGACACAGCTTAGCAACTGAACAACAAATGACAAAGGTCCCATTGGGTGAAGAGATCTGCCTGTTTATCCGTTCACCTGTTGATGGACAGCGGGGTTGGCTCCAGTTTGGGGCAATTATGAATAAAGCTGCTGTGACTGTTTGCCCACCTCTCTCAGTAAGAACATACGTTTTCTTTTTTCTTTGACCAATATTGAGAAAACGGGCTCACTGGGTCATACGCTACGTGTGTGTTAAACTCTATGAGAAACAACCAAATTGTCTTCCTAAGTGGTTGGACCTTCCTGCGTTCAGTTCAGTCACTCATTTGTGTCCAACTCTTTGCCACCCCATGGACTGCAGCATGCCAGGCTTCCCTGTCCATCACCAACTCCTGGAGCATACTTCAAACTCACGTCCATTGAGTCAGTGATGATATCCAACCATCTTATCCTCTGTTGTCCCCTTTTCCTCCTGCCTTCAATCTTTCCCAGCATCAGGGTCTTTCCCTATTAGCCAGTTCTTTGCATCAGGTGGCCAACGTAATGGAGTTTCAGCTTCAGCATCAGTCCTTCCAATGAATATTCAGGACTGATTTCCTTTAGGATGGACTGGTTGGATCTCCTTGCAGTCCAAGGGACTCTCAAGAGTCTTCTCTAACACCACAGTTGAAAAACATCAATTCTTCGGCACTCAGCTTTCTTTATAGTCCAACTCTCTCATCCATACATGACTACTGGAAAAACCATAGCTTTGACTAGATAGACCTTTGTCGGCAAAGTAATGTCTCTGCTTTTTAATATGCTGTCTAGGTTGGTCATAGCTTTTCTTCCAAGGAGCAAGCATCTTTTAATTTCATGGCTGCAGTCGCCATCTGCAGTGATTTAGGAGCCCCTCAAAACAAAGTTTCTCACTGTTTTCACCGTTTTCCCATCTATTTGCCATGAAGTAATGGGACCGGATGCCATGATCTTAGTTTTCTGAATGCTGAGCTTTAAGCCAGCTTTTTCACTCTCACTTTTATCAAGAGGCTCTTTAGTTCTTCTTCGATTTCTCCATAAGGGTGGTATCATCTGCATATCTGAGGTTGTTGGTATTTTTCCCGGCAATCTTGATTCCAGCTTGTGCTTCATCCAGCCCAGCATTTCACATGGTGTACCCTGCATATAAGTTAAATAAGCAGGGTGACAATATATAGCCTTGACCTACTCCTTTCTCGATATGGAACCAGTCTATTGTTCCATACCCAGTTCTAAATGTTACTTCTTGATCTGCATACAAATTTCTCAGGAGGCAGATCAGGTGGTCAGGTATTCCCATCTCTTTCAGAATTTTCCACAGTTTCTGTGATCCGCACAGTCAAAGGCTTTGTCATTGTCAGTAAAGCAGATGTTTTACTGGAACTCTTGCTTCTTCGATGATCCAGCAGATGTTGGCAATTTGATCTCTGGTTCCTCTGCCTTTTCTAAATCCAGCTCGAACATCTGGAAGCTCACGGTTTGCATACTGTTGAAGCGTGGCTTGGAAAATGTTGAACATTACTTTGCTAGCATGTGTGATGAATGCAATTGTGCAGTAGTTTGAACATTCTCTGGCATTGCCCACCCACAGAGATTGCAAGTCTCATCTGTCCCTCGCCGCTCCGTCATGCTAGGATGAAGGAAGGATCCTCAAGCCAAGATGAATGATTTTTTGTTGTTGTTGTTATTTATTTATTTTCTGTCTTTTGGCCATGCCACCTGGCATGTGGGATCTTAGTTCCCTGACCAGGAATTGAACCTACATCCTCTGCCTTGGAAGCTCAGAGTCTTAACCACTGGACTGCCAGGGAAGTCCAGGATAAATTAAAAAAAAAAATCTTTTCTCTTTATCTTGAAAAACTAATTTCAATATATGGAAAGGAATCTGTCATATTACGCATAAGTAGTAAACATAATAATGAAATGCATACCTGCAAAGCCCCAGCCGGCAGGGCTAGAAGTCACCCGACCACTGGCCACCACTGCCCACCACCAAGCCTTTGGGTTTACCATTCCTGGCCTTTTCAGAAAAGATGTTATCCTTATATGCACACTCACCAACACTGTGATATTCATAGTGCTGGATTTTCAATTTTCTTAAAAAATAAAGACTGTGTGGTTCTGGTTGGGGTCTTGTTTTGTTTTAACCCAGTAACCCTTTTGAAGGACTCAGTTGGGGCCCGGCAGGCAGGAGTCCCTGCCTTGCTAGAGAGACCCAGTATCCACTGGCAAACACAGTGTAATTTATTTCTCTCTTCTCTTATCGATGGACATCTGGGCCAGAGATTTGCTACTGCATCTGAGTTGCTTTAAATATTTTTGTACATGTCTCTGGATCTGTGGCTGCAAGAGAGCCCCTTGGTGGACACGCCAGAAGAGTGTGGCTGGGTCACAGGCCATGGGAACATCCAGGATGAGTCCTCTCCCACCCTCTTCTTCATCAGCCTCTGTCTCCTGAGTCCCTGCCAGATGCCAGCTTCTGTGCTGGATGGTCATCTGACAGCACTCTCAAAATCATGCTGCATGCAAGGTTCCATTGTCCCTGTTTTATAGACCAGGGTCCTACAGCTCAGAGGCCAAGGGCCACTCTCTCAAGGCCACATGGCTCGTACGTGTCTGGGCCAGAATGAAGCCCAGATCCCATCACGTGGGACAAACTCCTTGATCTCAAGGCCCCGCTGCTGCCCGCCGCCCCACACCCGGCTTTCTGGGGGGCGTGTCTTTGGGATGGTAGAGGCTGCCTAGCTGGCCTGTGATCACCACCTCCATGGGGAGAACAGCGGAGGTCCATGCATGGCTAGTCCCCCACCACAACCCCCGGGGAGCCCGACTCAGGGAGGAGGGTAGATTCCCAGCCCCTGCCTCTCTCACATTTTACTTTCTCTTAAATGGCCACAAGAGATGCCATTTCCCGGTACAAAATCTGGCTCCATCCAACCGTTCCAGCAAATGGCCCATCAGTTCAGCCCATCCACAGGCAGCAAAGAAATGAATCAGACGAAGGGAGCGAGCAGGGATTTCTTTCTTTCTTTTTTTTTCCTCTTCCTGGGGTTAAACATCCCAGTTTGAGGTAAAACAAATTCCTCACTGGAGCTGATCACCTCCAGCTGGGCCGTAGAAAGCCCCATTTAATCAGATCATTTAGCACTGAATCACACTAACAAGACGGCTGGGCTGGGCTGATTCTACTCTCCCGAAGGCCAGTCTCTGGGGGATGAGGACGGTCTGGCAGGCAGGCTGCTGGCAGGCTCTGGAGGGCAGGCAGGGATGGGCTGGAGGCAGCCCGCCTGCCTCGGGTCATTTGAGGACCCGGTCGGGGGGTGGGGGGGTACTATCCTCAGTCCTTCGGGGTCTGCCGTGAGCACAGGAAGGAATTCTTCCTGGACCTCCTCTGGGGGCCCACAGCAAGCTGGTGGGATGAAAACTAAACCAGGAGAGGCCAAAATGGGACCCCAGAGGCTGCCCAGACCCCAGGCAGGAGGAAGACAGCAGCCCCACGGAGAATGGGCCACTGAGACCAGCACTGGCTGTTCCTGCTGGCTCTGCCAGCATCCTCCAGCTTACAGAGCCTGGCAGTCCTCATGCCCTCCTCCTGCTCCAGCTTCAGTGCCTTCACTCACACTGAAAATTCAGTCCTCTGCCGGGGACTTCTTGTCCTTAGGGACTTCTTGCAGTAGCAGTATATTTGCTCAGTTGTGTCCGACTCTTTGTGATCCCGTGGACCGTAGCCTGCCAGGCTCCTCTGTCCATGGGATTTCACAACCCTGGAGTATGTTGCCATTTCCTTCTCCAGGGGATCTTCCCTACCCAGGGATCAAACCCGAGTCTCCGGCATTGCAGGCAGGCGCTTTACCGTCTGATCCCTGGGGATTCCTCAGTTTCAGAAAGGGGAGGAAAGGAAGGAGTGGGGAGGGAAGGAGATGAAGGGAGAGAAAGAAAGAGAACCTTCGGCATAGGCAACACGGCCACTTGCCTGGGTGTTATAATTGAAGAATCAGAAAGATCCCGCCTCAAATAGATCCCTGTCCTAGAGCTTCACCCTCCCTGATATTTCCAGCAAGGCCACCGAGAGACCCTGCTTAAAATGTCAGCATAATAGCTGGGAAGAGCAAGGCATAAATTCTCTGGCAATCATTCACACCATAGTGAAAATTAGAAGTCAGGTAGCCCCAGCATCCTCAGCTGATACTCAGAGGACTGGACACCAGGTGGAGAAACTGTGCCAAGAGGCCAGCTGGTGTCAGGAGTGGAATCCTTTTTGGTGGACACCTATTCATCTGCGAACGACCACTGTATCTCAAGGGACCTAGCCTGGTGGAACCTGGTGGAGGAAATACTCAAGGTTCTGCCTGAAGCCGTGGTAACAGCAGTGCCTGTCTCCATGCTCCCCACAGAGGACCTGGCCCTTCCCCCTCCCACGTGGCTTTGCCCTCTTGCTTGGTTCGTCTAGATAGTCCTCTCCCTTCCCATCCCCACTGTGTGTTTGCCTCAGCCGTCCTGTCCTCCCTTCTCAGTAAAGCTCCTCTGAGTCCCACCCTGCCCTCCTCTGTATTTATTTACGGCTGTGCTGGGTCTTGGTGGCTGTGGGGTTTTCTTTAGTCGTGGCGAGCGAGGGCTACTCCCTAGTTGCGGGCCACGGCCTTCTCGTTGTGCTGGCTTCTCTTGTCGGGCCCTAGGGCACGCAGACTGTGTTAGTTGTGGCTCCCGAACTCTAGAGCACAGGCTCAGTAGTTGTGGTGCACGGGCTTAGTTGCTCCACGGTCTGTGGGATCTTCCTGGATCAGGGATTGAACCCATGTCTCCTGCACTGGCAGGCGGATTCTCTACCGCTAAGCCACCAAGGAAGCCCCCGGCCCTGCCTTTCTTGTTGGAGACAAACTCTCCAGCACTGGGGGGATGCCCAAGGCTTGTGATCTACATACATCTCTCCCTCCCCACACTGAGCGGCCCAGTGATCTACGGACGTGTCTCATTAACCACAGCCACACCTTCTAGAGACTTGTCCTCACCCCTGGCATCGTTAGATGACAACCCTCTGCAGGGTGTGCTACGATCACCCCATTTTACAGATGAGGGCACTGAGCTCCCCCCATTCTTCTGCCCCAGCACCGGCTTTGGGTTCAGTTCAGTTCATTTCAGTCACTCAGTCATGTCCAGCTCTTTGCGACCCTGTGGACTACAGTACTCCAGGCTTCCCTGTCCATCACCAACTCCAGGAGCTTACTCAAACTGATGTCCATCGAGTTGGTGATCCCATCCAACCATCTCATCCTCTGTCGTCCCCTTCTCCTCCTGCCTTCAATCTTTCCCAACATCAGATCTTCGCATCGGGTGACCAAAGTATTGGAGTTTCAGCTTCAGCATCAGCCCTTCCAATGAATATTCAGGACTGATCTCCTTTAGGATGGACTGGTTGGATTTCCTTGCAGTCCAAGGAACTCTCAAGAATCTTCTCCAACACCACAATTCAAAAGCTTCAATTCTTTGGCACTCAGCTTTCTTTATAGTCCAACTCTCACATTTACACAACTACTGGAAATACCATAGCTTTGACTAGATGGACCTTTGTCGGCAAAGTAACGTCTCTGCTTTTTTTTTTTTTTAAATGCTGTCTAGGTTGCTTATAGCTTTTCTTCCAAGGGGCAAGCATATTTTAATTTCATGGCTGCAGTCACCAGCTTTGGGTAGATTCCTCTTTAGAATAGGTCCCTGTGCCGTGACCCACCTCACACCTGTGCCTGGAGGGCATGAGCAGTCTTGACTGTTCTCTGCTGGGTACTCCCAGCAGCTGCTGCTGCTGCTGCTAAGTCGCCTCAGTCGTGTCCGACTCTGTGCGACCCCATAGATGGCAGCCCACCAGGCTCCCCCATCCCTGGGATTCTCCAGGCAAGAACACTGGAGTGGGGTGCCATTTCCTTCTCCAATGCATGAAAGTGAAAAGTGAAATCGAAGTCGCTCAGTCATGCCCGACTCCCAGCAACCCCATGGACTGCAGCCTACCAGACTCCTCCATCCATGGGATTTTCCAGGCAAGAGTACCGGAGTGGGGTGCCATTGCCCTCTCTGACCCCCAGCAGGGGCCTGGCCAAATTTGGGCTGGGAGTTTCAGGGGCCCTGAGGTAGTTTTGTGTTTGCATTTGGCTTCTGGTCAGTCTGCTGGCCCTTTCACTAGGAAACAAGGGCTTTTAATGTTTGTTTATTGTTTTTTTTGTTTAAAGATCCCACTTTGCATTCCAAGTTTTCATTTCTTCTGTTTGCTGCTCAGCAGGGAAAAAGAATAAAACTCAGGGTAGCACACAAGCTGCTTTGGGGATGTGCTGGAGCTGCCTTGCACAGATTAGTGACTTCACTTCGGTAGCTTGAAATTGGCTATAGAGGGAGTATTTATTTATTTTTAAAGATCTTTTTTTGATGTGGGCCATTTTAAAAGTCTTTATTGAATTTTTTACAATATTGTTTCTATTTCACGTTTTGGTTTTTTGGCCTCGAGGTACATGGGATCTTACCTCCCCAACTAGGGATAGAACCCATACCCTCTGCATTGGAAGGCAAAGTCTTACCACTGGACCACCAGGAAAGGTCCCATAGTGGGAATATTTACACCACAGGAATTGGCAAATGCTGCAAATCAGGGCATCAAAAAGTATTAAAAAGAAGAGGCATCACTTTGCTGACAAAGGTCCGTATAATCAAAGCTATGGTTTTCCCAGTAGCCATGTATGGATGGGAGAGTTGTACCAAAAGAAGGCTGGACACTGAAGAACTGATGCTTTTGAATGGTGGAGCTGGAGAAGACTCTTGAGAGTCCCACAAGGAGATCAAAGCAGTCAATCCTAAAGGAAATCAACCCTGAGCATTCATAGGAAGGACTGATGCTGAAGCTGATGCTCCAATATTTAGCTTTTAGATTTTCCAGGGAAAGGTACTGGAGTGGGTTGCCATTTCCTTCTCCAGGGGATCTTCTCGACCCAGGAATCAAACCCGGGTCTCCTGCATTGCAGGCAGACGCTTTACCCTCTGAGCTACCAGGGAAGCCCAATATTTAGCTACCTGATGCAAAGAGCCGACTCACTGGAAAGGACCCTGATCCTGGGAAAGACGGGGGGCAGGAGGAAAAGGGGGCAACAGTGGATGAGATGGTTGGATGGCATCACTGACTCAACAGACATGAGATTGAGCAAGCTCCGGGAGATAGTGAAGGACAGTGAAGCCTGGCATGCCGCAGTCCATGGGGTCACAAACATGGGGTCACAGAGAGTCAGACAGAACTTAGTGGCTGAAAAATGAATGACGAATCAGGGAGTTTTTTTCTCTCCCCTTGAAGAGCTGGTTGTTAAACATGAACCAGTACACAGTGCAGGGAGCACCCTGGGGAGGTGCTTTTCCAGTTAGCATCATGGCCGCTTTGAGAGGCTGCCCTGGGCTCTTGTTCCTCTTCTTCGGCATCTGCACAGGGTCTGCCTTCCTCAGGCTGCCACACCCTTCAAGGTCAGGGCTGATCTGTGCACACAGTCTGCACTGCTTTAACTTGGCTTGAGATGACTCAGCTCTGAGCCAACACCAGAACTTATTTAAACAATAAATACTTGCAAGCTGAATAAAACAAGCTCCCCACGCAGAGCTATATAACGTGACTTCTTTATGCAGTGAGTGGGGCAGAGCCTGCTCAGCATCACCCGTTACAAAGAGTGGCCCCGAGGAGTGTTCACTTGTTCCTCTTCTTGTGCCCACCTTCCTGGAAGTCGGAGGCTCCAGGGGTTCCTGGAAGCATGAGTGTTTGGGGCGGGTGTCCCATGCTTAGAACACTTCCAATGGGAGTCAATTACTCCTGAGTTAGGCCCAGCGGTACAGAGCAATGCTGCGGACTCTTCATTGACACAGTTGCAGAGAAGATTCAGGATATACATTTGAACAAGGATTAACCATTCCCAGAACAAGTAGCCCTGGCCCGCTCTCCTCCCCACATGCAAACCCTACTGCATATCTGAACGCAAACAGGTACTATTCCTCTCTTCTCTCTCCACCTCCTCTTTCTGACAACTCATCTTGCACCAACAGCGTCCAGATTTGGTGGGGTTCGGCCTGCAGGGAAAGTCGCCCACCTGTTAATGGAGGCACCAGGGATGTTGATCCACAGGCTGAGCAGGTAATGGCTCGTGAGGCCTTTGTCATTTCCTGTCTGATCCTTTAGCTGGGGAGAGGAAAAGTGAACTGTACACACCCTTGACCCAGTATCTGCAGAGTCTGAAAACTGCGAACGGACCAGGGGTGCAGCCCAGTTGCCCACACTGGCCTCCCCGCTTTAGACAGACAAGTCACAGACATGATGGAATGAGCGTCTTGATCCTGGTCTGGGCTCTGTTGGAAAACGCAGATGCTTGAAACAGACAGAAGGAAGAGAAGTCATGTTGGCTCCATCCTGTGAAAGGCCAGGAAGAGGCCTCTGAACCCTGGGCATTTGGGAACTACAGGCATGTGCGCTTGAGGGGAAGCATCAGGGTCCCCCGTGAATAGAAAGGGCGGCCAGGCAGGTAGAGAGGGTGGGTCCGGGGTCACTGGAGAATGCCCCATCCAGAGGCAGAGACTGGACTGCTCCAGATTACCGCTGACACGGGGAGAGAGCTGGGGTCACCCGGAGCAGCCGGTTTCTCTACAGGAGCTGACATAGAAGCTGGGTTTTTTCCGTGAAAGTGTATACTAAGTGTTGGCACCCCAAACTTTAAATTGAAAAGGATCTTAGGGCAAAACCAGGTGGTGCAAGTGGTAAAGCATCTGCCTGCCAAAGCAGGAGACTCAGGAGACTCGGGTTCGATCCCTGGGTCAGGAAGATCCCCTGGAGGAGGAAATGGCACCACACTCCAGTGTTCATACCTGGAGAATCCCACAGACAGAGGACCCTGCTGGGCTATAGTCCACCAAGCACAGGGGAAAACAAAGCCCTTTGTGGGCTGACTTCTCCTTCCACACCCAGTTTGCAATCTCTGCGGAAAACCTCCAGCAGCTGGTGGGGCGGTGGGAGAGGAGGGGTGGGGGCTCCTGTCTTCCTGCTTTCAGTTCTGAAAGCCATGTTTCTTCCAGGGCCTGTTGCCTTTCAAGGTAATTTGATTTTTCTTTTGTCTAGGTGCCTTTGATCCTCTGAGGTTGCAAGGCATAGCTACTATTTTATTTGCAGGCTCTGATGATGGGAGAAGGATCGTAAAAGCTGCAGCCTGAAGACACAAGCTCCCTCTGGGTTGTTGTCAAGTTAGTTTCCAAGGTCTCCAGGGGAGTGGAGAACAGTGCATGGGGAGGGAGATGCTCCCAAATGTTCTTGGGCCTCCTTGAGCTGGGATGACCTACTCCCATTTGCTGACACTGGGCTGCTAAAGCTAGGAACTAACTCTCTCTGGCGGGTGCAGTCGCATACCCATCTATCCATCTTCTATCCATCCTTCATCCACCCATCCACCCATCCAATCCTCCGTCCATCCATGCATGAATATGTGGATGTCACAAATATTTACCAAGCTTGGCTCATGTGTCAGGATGGTGCTGGGTGTTGGGGTGAGAATGATGGCTTGGCCACGGCCCCTGTCTTCACAGAAATTGCATTCTTGCTCTCACAGTTATAATGCACACTTTCAGCAAGTGGGGAGGACATGGAGGCCTAGAAATGCCATCCACCTCCCTGGATGGTGGGCAGCAAAGAAGACTTCACTGCGCAGATGAAATATATACTGGTTTTGAAGTTTGTTCAGTTTTGGGGCAGACAAAAGGAGAGAAAATGTTAATTTATGGAGGATGGAATAGCATGAGAGAAAGGGTGGGGGGGCATTCTGAGCCCAGTGCAGACTCTGGGCAAATAAATCAGTAGAAAAGCAAGGGGCATCCTTCCCATACCCCTGGACACACCCTGAGAGGGCCGGGCATGTTTGGTCTTTGGTGTTGAACATGGCCCGGCAGGCTGTGAACTGTGTGGCAATGGAAGGTCACGGATGTCAGCAATACGCATGGCAGGATTTTGGGCTCCTTCAAAGCAGGTTATAAAAAAAAGAAAACCTTTATATCATGGTTATTGTTGGTAGAGGTACCCCTTTCAAGCTTTTCATTCCTTCCAGCCAAATGCCCAGGGCAATTTCCGATGCTCACAACACTTTGGGGTAAACACACAGATGAGTAAACCGATGCTCAGAGAAGTTCAATAACTAGTCCCAAAGCACACAGGTCTCTCCATTACCAAGGTCATGCTGTTGGTTCCCCCGCTGGGGCGGAACCCTCAGTACATCCCATCCCTTCTCACGGTCTGCCCAGGAATCAGAGCACAACACTGGTGGATTTGGGAAACCTACAACACTTTCGGAAACCGTGCATGGCAAAGCTCTTACCTGGCTTTCATTTTTGCTGATGGGTTCCCTTCGCATGTAATTATTTTGCCAAGGAGATGTTAATGACATGTCCACTCCACTTACCCTGATCATCTGTATTGCTGGGCAGACGCAGGTTCCTTCTGGTTTTTGCTGTTTTTCTTCTTCGAAGGGCTCTCCATCATCAGCAAATCCCTCTTCTGCTCATTATTTATGGTGCCTGAGTCCCTGCTCACCTGTGCTTTCTGAGAGGCCCTGGCAGATCTAATTTCAAGCCCAGGAAGCTGTGTCTGTTTCCATGTAAAACAGAAGAAGGGGGAGCGGGGAGCCGTCAGGCTGATTATTCATAAGTCGTCCTGCCTCATCTGTGCCTTCCTCAGACCTGTGGGAGACGGCACCTCGTCCCATCTAGGCTCCCCCGAGACGAAACAGTGGAGTTGAAAACTTATGGATGTTTCTGGAAAAAGGTGGAAACCAGGTCTCTCAGCTGGCTGTTCCCTGGGGATGAGCTGTGGGGGTGGGGGTGGGGCCCTTGGAAATCCCTATACACAGGGGTTCTTTGTGTGCCTGTGAAGGCGATGACATCTGGCAGTAGGGATGCTCCCCAAAGTGCTCAAGGGTGGGACCGGAGGGGATTTTACTTTTCTTCTTCGTGTTTTTCTATAAGATCTAAATTGTCTGCTGCTCTCTGTGTTGCTCTCGTCAGAGAAGAAAAGGACAATGGGCATCTTAGAACAATCAGAACCCACAGCACAGCCCCCTGGGTGGCTGGACGGGTGCGGGCGGGTGTAGTGGGCAGAGTGAGTGCCCCTGACCTTCACCGAGGCTCACAGACCCCTCCCCGTCCTGGCTCCAGAGGCATCTGGGATGAAGACTGCAGGGTGGAGCACCAGCTCCTTGCCCACACGCTACTAACCTATTTTAAAGGGAAACTGGGGCTGGATGAGGATACATTTCCCGTGTCTGAACGTCTGGGTCACAGGAGAAAAGTGCCATGAGCTCCTTCCGTGAACCATCTCTGGACAAATAACAGGATGTAAATGTCCATCCAAGAAGTGTGTCCCTAATGCACGGACGTCCACTGAGGGAACCAGGGCTGCCTAGGGGCAGAGCATGAAACTTTTAAGGAAAACGTCACGCTTTTCCACAAAGGATTCCGGGTGCGATAGAAAGAACCACAACGTTTAGGGCGTTTTTGACCTCCCTCCCCAGGCTCCAGCCAGTCTGAGTATCTGTTGTGGCTTCCCCTTTTGTCCCTGCCCCTTGCTTGGGGCCCCCATCCCTCAGTCCTAAAGGCTTCTCCTGCTTTTCAGCTGCACACACAGCCCCTCAAACCTGCCCTGACCCCTCCCAGACACCACAGTGCCCAGCAGTTGAAGCACCCTTCATTTCACGATGTTGTCACAGCACCACCTCCCTGACATTCTGGAGCGTGTCCTCTCCCTGGCCCGCCTTTACCTTGAGTCGTGGGTCTTCTGACCTTGATGCGTACGGGTGGAACCCCCAGCCTCTGTAACTGGGGCGTTAGGATCAGTTGTTCCAGTAGGGAACCGTTAGGATTTCGAGGAGTAAAGGCCAAGGAAGGGGAGCAGGGACAGGCCCACACAAAATAATAGAACATGGAAGACTATACTTGGGAGGGGCTCAAAGGACTGTCTCCCTCAAGCCCCCCTCTTTTTTCTTATACAGAAGTAAAAATCACATACCAGAAAATTAACCATTTCTGGCGGTATCCAGAAATTGCTTTATTTATTTTTGGCCATGCCTCATGGCTTTGCGGATCTTAGTTCTGTGACCAGGGATGGAACCCATGCCCCTTGCACTGGAAGAGCGGAGTCTTAACCACTGAACTACCAGGGAAGTCCCGAAAATGAACCATTTTAAGGTACACAATTCAGTGGCATTTAGAACATTCATGGTGTTGTATGTCCATTCTCTTCAAATGGTTCCAAAGCGTTTCCATCCCCCTAGAGGGAGACCCTGTGCCCATTAGCGGTCACTCCCTATCCCCTCTGCGCACCCCCACTCCCAGCCTTTGCACACTTGTATCTGCTTCCTTTGTCTACCAAGGTGCCTGTTCAAGCACTTCATATAAATGGAGCTGTACACAGTGTGACCCTTAGTATCTGACTCCTTTCACTCTGCGTAATACAGCCTGTTCATCTTACAGATGGGAAGGCTGAGACCCCAAGCCAGGCAGAGGGCCCTGTCCGAGCCCACACGGCATGTTGCAGGGAAGAAGCAGACCTTCCCAAGGACGAGGGGACATGGAGCCAGGATCAGCAGCCACGAGGTGGAAATGAAGCAGAGTGGATGGCATGTCATCTAGAGCAGGACGCTTGCTGACAAAGCCCATGCAGCGGCTGGATATGAAATACCTCGTTCAAGAGCATTGATTGGGCGTCTGCTGGATCCTCAGCCCCTTTCTTGGAGCTTGCAGCCTGGCTGGTCTCAAGCACAGTCTTTGGTGAAAGACAGGTATGAGTCCAGAAGCCCCTTTCCTGCTTGTCAGCCCTGGATCCTGGACATGCCCAAAGCTGACCCCCTCACTGCCAAGTTGGCCGAGCCCCCAGGGCCTGCATTAGGGTTGGTGGCGAGGGTTAAAGACAGGAATGCGGCAAAGTTGATAAACGTCAGCCGTCAGGACTGTTTTACCTTCACGTTGAAGGTAAACTGCTTCACACAAGAAGGAAGCTGCTCCCTTTGGGTGTCTCCATCTCAGCGGTGACCACGGCCACCCAGGAGAGCCAGGCACCTGCTTGGAAAGGTGAGGTGTCCCCTACCCAACTTTGGGGAAAGCGGAGGTGGAGGGGCTTCCAGTCTTGGAGGCCGGGGTGGAGGGTGTGGTGGGGAAGGTGTGCTTGTCACCAGGTTCAAGAAGGGACAGAGGAAGGCGAGACCGGGCTCATTGGTGTCCCTGACATCCTGGTCTCCCTGGGCGGTCCCTGTAAGCCACCCCGAAATACCTGCTTCTGTCACCCTTGCTCCTGGCAGAAGAGACTGGAGCACCCATTTTTCTCTGGAGAGATGGTTCTCTGATTCTCAAGGACCCCATCTCCATGACAATTACAGGTTAAAAATGCCTCTCTCTGCTCCAGGCCTGCGTGCATGTAAATCATACCAGCAACCGTGCAGCCAGCGCCCGCCGCCTCCCAGAGCTCCCAGCGTGCTGACTGTTTTATCTCAGCGGTGCAGAGACAGGGGAGCCCTGTCTTTCTGTTTGGAGGAGCTAGGATCGCCTAATTTTATTTATTTTTAATCAACCATTGCAGCGTGTTCTCTCTAGTCAGAGGCAGAGCCGGAGAGCAGTGCAGGCACATTATTGATATTCGGCTTTTATTTACCCAGGGAGTTCTGGGGAGACGTAGCATCTCGTTGGCAGAGACACCCGGTGGCACCGATCCATCACCCAGAGCCCTGAATGAGCTCCACACAGGCCATGCGAGGGCAGGGCAGGGCTGGGCAGGAAGGCCCCTTGGCCGGCAGGGCCAGCTGCTTCCTCCAGCTCCATGGCTGGAAAAATACCAGCCAGGCTAACTGCCTCCAGTCTGCTAGGAGATGATGGGAGCCCTCGAAGGCCGGTGGGCCCACCTCCCTGACATGTCAGTCTCCTCTGCACAGCTTCTCCTGGACGCCCGGCTTGTGTCTCTGCCCCCACCAAACAAGCACGGACATCCCTTCCCTCCGCAAGGCCTGGCATTGCGCTGCTGTTCCTGGCTGTGGGATGCTAGGCAGGGAGACTGGCTGTCCCTTCTTAGGGTGGGCTACGGGCATCCAGGGCCTACTCCCATCACCAGGCCCAGCTTCCAGCAGGTTCTGGGGCCTTCACCTGCCCCCCTGCCCACCTCTGTCCACCCCCTTGGGTTCAGCCTCCCGCCTGGAACCCTAGATGCCACAGCTTCTTGGAGAACCTTTGTCTTTCTAGTTTTCCAGGGAGGCCTAGGCTGATGGTTTCAGGACCCGCGCAGTGAAGATGGTTTGTGATTTTTCACACTGCACACCACAAACAGCCACAAGGCCCTGCAGCCAGCGCTCCCTGCAGCCTGCACGGGGATGTGGGAGCCTGGTGGGTGGGGAGGAGGGGTCAGAAGAATTTGAATTCCCTGTGGTCCTGCGGGAGCAGAGGGAGAAGTGGCTGGTTTGAGCCCAAATGGAGATAAGCCTGTCTTTTCCATCCTTCTGCTCAGGAGAGAGGCCTGAGTGCCCAGCAAATGACAAGATCCAATATTCATTAGTGCCTCCTGAAAGCTATAGAGAGAGGACTCATGGGGGGTGTGGGGGTGAGGGGCACCACCTCCACCCTCCCAGCCATTATTTACATAATAACCTGACCCTCAGGTTACCTTTCATTAACAAACACATGCGAAAACAGAGAAGCAGCTGGCAACATCTCATAAATATATATTGTTAACCCCGGTGTAGACGGCTTACTTTCACTTACTCAGAAAAAGAGGGGGGCCCCCTGCTTTGCATAGCCATTAGGGGAGGGGGGCCGGTGGAGGCGGCAGCCTCTAGACTGTGCACTCACCCGAGAGGATGCTCTCTGCCTTTGAGGGCCGAGTTCAACCTTCAATTAGCTCACTTGCCTCTGTTCTGGGCTTTCTGCTCTTCACTCTCTCTGGGCGCCTGGAGGTCTGGGAGCCAGGGATGGGGCATTTCAGGCCAATTTGTTAAGTGCTTGCTGGCAGGACCACCCTCCCTCCCCAGGCACTGGACTCAGAGAGAGAACTGAGGATATTCTGCCCGTTCTGAGCCATAGAGGTCCCTGAGTGATGTGGGGCAGGGCACGTGGTCTCTGATTGCCCATCTCCCCGCACTTGGTGATGCCCCACATAGTGGGGGGCGCATAGATGATGAGGCCCGAGACTGGCCTGGGGTGAGTGATATTCTGGCAGGACAGAGCTAAGGAAGGGCTAGTGCCAAAGCTGGGGAGCACTGGGCCTCTCTCTCCCCTTCCAGCCTCATAGCTCCTCTTCTCGCAAAGTGTGAATTCACTCACATGCTCCTGGGTAGCCTCCTACAGGCTCAGGGCTGCAGTGTGGACACAGGGAGACATTGAGTTCCTGATGGAAAGGCTGTCTGGGGCTGGAAGGAGCCCCCTAAGGAGAGCTGGTCCTGGACACCCAGATCCCCCACTTGCCAGCATCCACTCATTTCTTGCCTGACCACACTTAGAGTGGCTGTATTGACCATACTCACAGATTGACATCTAAGGCCTGAGGACCAATTTCTTCATTTATAATAAGGAGGAGGATTGGGTAGACTGTTCCGCTGGAACTAGCTGACCTGGGCTCTTTCCCTGTAGGCCAACTCTATGACCAGTTGGCTAGAATGAATGGCTAACATGAGTCAAGCACCACCGTAGGCCATGTGTATTAGTTATCTACTGCTGGGTAACAGATTATCTCAAACCTTAGTGGCTTTAAATAAAAAATATTTATTATCTCGCACAGTTTCTGGGAGATCAGGAATCTGAGAGCAGATTCCTTTGAGCAGAAAAATCCTGGTCCAGGATTCTGCATGAGGACGTGGTCCAGCTGTCAGCCAAGGCTGCATCAGCAAAAGCTTTAATGGGGGCAGAAGGAGCTGCTGCTGAGAGCACACGGCTGTTGGTTGGAGGCCTCAGTTCCTCACTGTGTGGACCTCTCTAGAGAGCCTCTTGAGAGTCCTAACAACATGGCAGCTAGCTGCCCCAGGGTGAGTGATTTAAGACAAGGACAAGGAGGAAGCCACAATCCTTTTATGATAAGGGTTTGCAAGTGACCCACTGTTACCTCTTCCATACTGTATTCATTAGAAGGGAGATACTAGGGAATTCCCTGGTGGTCCAGTGGTTAGGACTTGGCATTCTCCCTGCCAGGGACCCAGATTCGATCCCTGGTTGGGGAACTAAGATCCTACAAGCCATGCAGGCAGCCAAAAAAAAAAAAAAAAACAACAAAAACCAAAACCAAAGTGAGTCACTAAGTTCAAGCCACAATCAAGAAGAGAGAAATTAAACTCTACTCTTGAAGTGAGGGGTATCAAAGAATCTGAGGACATATTTTTAAACCACCATGGCAGGCATAATGTCAGATGCTCGGCACGTGTTATCTCACTTAATCCTCATAATCATGATTGTTATTGCCATTTTACAGGTGAGGAAAATGAAGCTTAGAGAGGATTCAAGATGAGTCAAACTCACACAGCTGGTTACCTGCAGAACAGGAATTTGGAATCAGATATTGCGAACCAGTGCCGCCCAGTCACTTTCTGCAGTGATGGAATTGTTCTATATCTGTGCTGTATGGTAGCCACTAGCCACATTGGTTATTGAACACTTGAAATGCAGCTAAGCTCCATGTCTTCCAGCCAAAGACCACCAGAATACACTTGCAGCTGAATAAGTTGGATTTATTACTTGCTGCAGAGAGAGACCACCCACCCTGAGGGATCATGGAGTGACTCATAGACTCTTGGGATGACTCAGCATGGGATGTCAGGAAAAATCTATTCTAGGATCCATTTTGCTTGGGTGATTTGGGAGGTCTAAGGAATCATGATGGTGACTGCAGCCATGAAATTAAAAGATGCTTGCTCCTTGGAAGAAAAGCTATGACCAACCTAGACAGCATATTGAAAAGCAGAGACGTTACTTTGCCAACAAAGGTCTGCTTAGTTAAAGCTATAGTTTTTCCAGTAGTGAAGGTATGGATGTGAGAGTTGTACTATTTTTTTTTAATATAAATTTATTTATTTTAATTGGAGGCTAATTACTTTACAATATTGTGAGAGTTGTACTATAAAGAAAGCTGAGCGCCGAAGAATTGATGCTTTTGAACTGTGGTATTGGAGAAGACTCTTGAGAGTCCCTTGGACTGCAAGGAGATCCAACCAGCCAATCCTAAAGGAAATCAGTTCTGAATATTCATTGGAAGGACTGATGCTGAAGCTGAAACTCCAAGACTTTGGCCACCTGATGCAAAGAACTGACTCCTTGGAAAAGACACTGATGCTAGGAAAGATTGAAGGCAGGAAGAGAAGGGGATGACAGAGGATGAGATGGTTGGATGGCATCACTGACTTGATGGACATGAGTTTGAGTAAACTCTGGGGGTTGGTAATAGACAGGGAGGCCTGGCATTCTGCAGTTCGTGGAGTCACAAAGAGTTGGACACGACTGAGCGGCTGAACCGAACTGACCTGAAGGAATCATCTCATTCTCATGACTCACTGGAAGTTGTCTCATTTCACAAACCAAGGCTCCAAATGGTGACTTGATTTGCCTCTGACCTGAATGACCGCTGTTCTCTGGCATGCATGGACCCTGGCATAGGAAGAGGAGAAAGAATTTGGCCTTGAGTTGCTTACAGCCACTCAATTCAGGGAATACTCTTTGAGCAAAGGAAATTCCTGCCCAGTGCCACTCAGAGGCAGGTGGAGGTGTGGCCTGCCCTGGCACTGGGTGAGTCTCAGACTTTGGTGCTGTTCCAGGCCCTCCCAGGAAAAGAGAGGGTGTAGCTGGAAGATGCCCGCGGCATCCGTTGGCTCCATGGGCCACTCTAGGGCTTGGAACCTGTGTGTCGGAATCTGAATCCTAATGACATTTCTGTGCTGGGGGCTGACAAGAACAGTGCCTGCCACCACCTGTGCCCACATGCCATCAAGGGGACTCGGTATTTGACACTAATCCCCCCGAAGCCTTTTGAGCTCTTCACTCAGTATTTCCAAACTAATTATGGGGCTCAGAGTTTGCAAAGAGGGTTGACATTTGGGCTTTCCGGCAGGGACACCCTCAGCACCCATCTGAGAATGTGGTAATTTAGCAAAGAGAGAAAGCATATAATTTTTTTTTTTTTTAGCTTGGGGGGAGGCTGGAGGCAATTGGAAATATCCCTTGAGCAGAGTCAGAGTCTCTGGTTCAAAAGAGGCAGTGTGCTGCCCACCGTACTCGAACTTCAGGGCCCCTTTGATTTGAAGTGGGACAGGCAGAGAAGGTTGGAGGATTCACCCGCATGGGGGTGCTGTTTCCTCCTGGGAGCCAGTCCAGAACCTCCATTTAACTGGGATGGACTGGGGCAGGTCTCCCATCTGGGCCACTCTGTCCCAGGAGCCACAAGCAATTCATGGCTCTGGGGTGATCCACGGGTCAGCGTGGCCAGAGGGGATAGAGACCTGCTCCTTCTGGGGCCTTGATGCCTACTTGACTTTCTGTCCTGGTCTGCTTTCTGGGCATGTCCTGATCTCCTCTGCTGGGACCTCTCCCAGCTTCCCAAGATGGGCAAGACCAAACTGGGACTAAAAATTCCTGAATTCTTTATCTGTGCTCCCAGGTGGAAACTGCAGCACCGGGCACCCCTACTTCACTGCTCCAAAACCCTCCTCCTGGGGAATGAAGACAGTCCAAAATCTGTGGTCAAAGACGGGAGACCCCTCTGTCTGTGACCTCACCTCTCTCTTCTGTCTCTCTCCTGGGGGCCTCTGCAGGGCACTGGGGGTGAGGTTGTAATGTAGCTTTACTCTGGATACCCCGTCCACATCAGTTCGGGTGAACAGAGAAGCCTGTTTACCGGTCAGGAGTGTTTAAGTCCCAGCTCTGTTGCCTAGAGAAGCAGACGCACCCGCAGGCCTTTCCTGGCTCCAGCTCCAGCTCATCTCCAGTCATCCTACCCTGTTGCTTCCATGCAGATGTGTCTGGCAGGTGGGTTATGCCCCAGGGTGGGGAGAAGCAATGAGCAGGAGTGAGGTGGCATGCTGGTCAATGCCCAACAACTGGCTCTCTGGAAACACACAAGCCTCGGGGTCGGGGGGGGCGTGGTGTCTGCCAATTTCTGTGGTGTAATTACTCCCACCTTGGCCCACTGCAAACTGCCATCATGATGTCATTAAACATGGAATTGGAGAGAGACATGCGGAACTGGCTCTTCCAAGTCTGTGTGAGTGGCTCCAGCACATTGATGGGTAGAAGGATATATGATCCTGAAACCCTGTTCTAGAACAGCCCACTCTCCCGCACCTTCTCCAGGAGCCCCCTGCCTGGTGCACAAAAGGTCTTTTTTCCACCTCCTGGTGCCTTCTGGGCAAAGCCATGCCGGGTCCATAGGTCAGGGAGGCCTGAGCAGGGGCTGGGGGCAAAGGTGAGCCCAAGATGGGAACAGAGCCAATGTGGCTGGGCCGTCCTGAGGCATCGCCTGCCCCCCTGCACAGAATCCCTGTTGGAAGGAAGAATGAGATTTCTAGAAGTGTCCCTAAAATAAAAAGGTAGAGGAGCTGGGAATTGTCCTACCTGAGGATCAATAAGGCTTAATGAGAAAGCAGATTTCAAAGCAGGAAAGGATGCACAGCTAATCCTGGCCGAGTCAATTAGCCAGAAAGCCACTCTGATGGGGGATCTGATTTCTCTTCTTATTCCCGAATCCCCTAGCTTTAGGGAACCTCAAAGCATAGGAGGCAAAAGAAAATGAAAATAAACCCCGTCTCTTTCAATAAAGCACAAAGGCCTTGCCTCTGTTGGCAGGAGCTGCGCCTTCGTTTCCCAGACGGCAGATGCTGGCATGAGGTCCAGGGAGGCCGAGGGGGCCAGGAGGGAGGGGGGCCTGGCCTTACACCCCAGCCATTGAAGCGGGAACAAGGACCCTTGATAAACACCCTTGCCACGCTGAGCGATCCAACCTGGAGGATGCCATCATGTATTTTTAATCTACCTCCTCCTCGCTGAATAATGAGAGAGGAAAATCGTAAGGTTTGACTGGCATTTACAAGGAGGCTGTGAAGGAGGCTTGACCGGGAGAAGATGAGCTGGAGGGCTGGCTCATCACGGTTAAACTCCTGGCTCCTGCCTCCCTCCCCTTCCCAGGGAGGCTCTTTGCGCCTCCAGCCGGCAGACCCACCTTTCCAGACACAGTCTGGCCCAGCCCTTACTCTGAGGGACTCCACCAAGAGACAAAAAGCTCCAGGTTCTGACCAGAGCCAGCTGGCGGTGGAGGATGGGGTGGAGTAAAGGGAACTGGACACAGGGGTCGGGGCAGGGGGGAGGACACTGGGCCTTTGTCAAGGTCCATGATGTAAATACCCTCACTGCCAACGTGATACCGCTGAGCACAGGCAGGGAAGTGCAGCGTCAGCTCTCGAGAGGTCTAATCTTGCGGGTGGAGGAGGCTGGAATGATTAAATTCTCTATGGAGGGAGGGTGAGGACAGAGAAAGAGGGGAAGGGGCTTTGCGGGCTGGGGGCAGAGAGATGCCTAGAAGCTAAGGGGAGGGAGGGGATCTTTAGAAGGAGCATCAGAGTTGACTGTGTAGTATCTGTGAGGCCCTGGGCAAGTAATGTAACCTTTGGGAGCCGTCTGGCGCCTGGAGACAAGAGCCATCACTCATTTCCCACAAAGCTGTTGGGAGGGTCTTTGTTTACCTGGGGGCCTTGGACCACACTGGATAGTCTGTGCTGACAGTGTGGTTTAGGGAGGTGTTCTCGGGCCAATGCTCTATGAGTTTGACCTCTTGGGGGGATGCAGACAAAGGTCAACCATGTACCTGGTCATTGATGTCTATGTGGTCGTTCCCAGTGAATCCTCTGGACCCCGGGGCTCAGGTGAGCATCCCCACTTGGTGAGCACTGTCGAACATGGTTCTGAAAGGATTGGAGGCCTTCCACAGGACTCTACTGGGAGAGGAATCTGGACACTCAGGCCTGGTCTCACCTGGATGCTGCCCTGGGCGCCTCTTTCCACTTCTGACGTTTATCTGTGTCCTCTCCCTGGGATGGACTGTGCTCATGGGAATCCAATGGCTTTGCTGAGTTCTGTGAGATTTTCCAGTGAGTCCCTGGACCTGAAGATGGACTTGGGGACTCAGGAATGCACGCCTGCCCACATAGAAGACATGAGCTGGGGCCAGGCCATTCCAGCCCCTTCCTCATTGGTAAGCAAAGTGTTCTTTTTTTTCTTTTTGCAGAAGATGCATCAGATCCTTGGAGCATGAACACAGTGTGAATTTGCATCCATGTGGTTTGGAGGAGCCAGGAGAGTCACCAGCAGGCACAAGCACTATCCCATCCCCACTACACCTTCTGGGATGGAGGGAGGCCCCACTGCCTGATGGTCACCCACTCTTCCACAGTGAGGAGTGTGACACCCCAGGTCAGCTGTGCAGGAAAGTGGACACCATATAAAGCTTGAGCCTGAGTCTGAAGCAAAGAAGACTTAGAGGCATTAGCCCAGGGGAGTCAGAGGACAGCAAGCGGCAGGTCTGCCGTGTGGGTGGCAGGAAACGGGAGGGTGAGGAGCGGGTGCTTGGAGTGACCCTGAGAGACAGCACTTCACAGGGTCACGCAGGCCTCCTGCATCTGAATGGCTCACAGTTACGGGCTTAAAAGGATCAGAATGCGATGAAGCACATTTAACACACTCAGCAGAGACCAATTCAGTCTTGGTTGATTTGCACGGTGTTTTAAAATCATGCTAGCCCCCCAGTGGACATCATTATGAGCCCCCAAAGAGCCAGGCTCCAGTCCCGCTGCGTGGGTGCCTCGTTATCTCCAGTTTGGGAGAACAGACACTTCCCCCTGTAAGCAGGGAGCTCCCTCCGGAACATTGGATTTTCCAGGTGCTTTGCCTGCAATCTGGGGGCTTCTCAACCTGGAGGACGGCCATGCTTTGGCCTCCCATGGGGTTTGAGCATCAGCATCAGCTACAGAAGGGGTGAGCATACTGCCGTTCAATTATGGTTGCCCATGACAACGGATCTCTTTCTTGAACTGAAATTCTTTATTAATGAGGAAGCCCAGAGTACCATAGAATGTTAATTTCTGAGATTTAAAAGCACACTTGGCGGTAAAATTTGGCTTGCCTGTTCATAGATTTTGGAGCCCGGGGGGAGCTTAGAAGTGATTTTGTCCGGTATCTCCACGCCACAGCCAAGGAAACAGAGACTAAGAGGTGACGCGGTCCCCTCGAGGCTCTGTGGCCGTTTAGAAGCCAGGACTGGCCTTACTGTTCAACCTTCCATCCATTGGCAGAAACAGAAGACTTTGTTAAAACAATCAAACGTAAGAGCTGCCATGTGCAAAAGTTCTTGGTGTGGGCAGGGCACAGGGCTGACTTTTTACACTTATTACTCCACTTAATCTTTGCAACACTTCATCAGGAGTATTTTGTTTCCATCCCAGCTGGATGGACTAACTCAAGTGTGACATGACTCGTGCCAAGTTATTGTCAGACTCCACAAAATAAGGACTGAGTCCTTCACAAGGCTTCTCCCATGTCGGAGGCCAGCCAGGGGTCCGCAGGCCACCCTCATTTCCGACCAGATGGCTTTATCTTATGGCCGCCTCAGGTTTGGCAATTCTCTAACATGACGCATAGAACTCAGGACAGTGCTGTATTTTTTTTTTTTAATTACAGTTTTATTATAAAGGCTACATACAAGGCAAGATCTGGGAGAGTACTGGACACACAACTTCCCAGCCTCTGTGGAATCAGGAGGCATCGTTCTCCTGGTGTGGCCTTGTGTTCACCAACCAGCAAGTACCAGTAGCTTCAAAACTCACTTTACAAAGCTACAGTGATCAAAACAGCATGCTGACATACAGACAGACATTTAGGCCAATAGAATAGAGCAGAGACCCTAGAAATAGACACACACACACACACAAACGATCTTGACAAGATTATCAAGGCCAATGTCAGTTCTAACGCCATATACAAAAATTAACTCAAAATGGATCGGAGATCCAAAAGCTAAGCTAAAACTATAAAACCCTTACAAGAAAGCATAGGGTAAAAACTCCGTGGCTTTGAATTTGGCAATGATTTCTTATGATGGCAGAGGCATGGACAGCAAAAGGAGAAGCTGACAAGTTGGACTTCTGAACTTCATGAAAATTGAAAGCGCTGGGGTATCAAAAGATGCTATTTACAGAGTAAAAAAGTACAGAATGGAAGAAAATTTTTGCAAACCATGTATCTGATAAGGGATTAATGTCCAGAATAAATAAAAGCTTCGAGTCCAGAGTTTTTATTGGATTACATTACACACATGTGGTTGATTACATCACTGATTGCAGGATTGAACTCAATCTCCAGCGTCCCCTCCCTTGGAAAAGAGAGGGGTCCGAAGTTTCAACCCTGTAATTATGTGGTTGATCTTTCTGGTGACCAGTCCCCATCTTGAAGCCATCTAGAACTTGCCATGGGTCATCTCACTAGCAACAGAGACTCTCCTTTCACTCAGAAAATTCTAAGAGTTTTTGAAGTTCTGTGCTGGGAACTGGGGACAAAGATCAAGATAAAGTCTACATTATACCACAGAGGGCTTATCATTGTCATTTAACCAAGAGTTGGCTGAGGTTGAGTAACTTGTTCCAGGTCCAGCAGCTGGTCAGTGGCAACCACAGAACCAGAGCTCAGGGTTTGGGCTTACTTTTTTTTAATATGCATTTTATTTATTTATTTGTCTGCTTTGAGTCTTAGTTGCCACATGGCTCTTCCATCTTTAGTTGTGGCACGTAGGACCTAGTAATAGTTCCCTGACCAGGGATCAAACCTGGACCCCCTTCACTGGGAGTGCTGAGTCTTAGCCACTGGACCACCAGGCAAGTCCCTCTGGCCGTATTCTTAAAGTGACCAATTACCACTGCACAAGGACTCACAGGGGCTTCCGCAGTGGCTTAGCAGGTAAAGAATCCAACTGCAATGCCGAAGAGGGTTTGGTCTCTAGGTCAGGAAGATCCCCTGGAGGAGGGCATGGCAACCCACTCTAGTATTTTTGCCAGGAAAATCCCATGGACAGAGTAACCTGGCAGGCAATAAAAGACATGATGTTGGGTTGACTCCTTCTCCTGGGTCCTTTTGACTCTGGAAAGACAGTAGACTTGGGAGAGTAAACCAGATCCTGGGATTACATCTCTCAATACTATATTTTGACTGTGTTGTGTGTACTGGGGTCTAGTCCCCTAGGGAGGCTGAGGGCAGTGTTGTTCAATGGAAATAGAATTTGAGCCACTTTTAAGTCCTTTTCCACTTTCTAGTAGATATGGTGAAAAGAAACAAGTAAAATGAAATGTATTGGTATATTTTATTTAACCCGATTATTCTATATATTATCATGTCAATATTTAATCAACATAAAAACAGATAATGAAATATTTTCAATCCTCGATTCATACTGGGTGTTCCAAATCTAGCGTGTATTCTGCACACATGGCACACAACATTTTTGACTAGTCGCATGCCACATGTTCCTTGTGAGTATCATACTGGATAGCTCCTGCCTATAGCCTCCACCCTGTTCTTGAAAGGGACCAGTTGTGACAAAATGTTAGAAACTCTGCTTAGGTCTCCACCATATTGTATAAATCCCTATTTCCATCTGCAAATAGGGGAAAGCCACTTCAGCTCTGTGTATTAACCATGTCTTTTATTGGCTAGATTTCTGATACTTTGACATCTGGCTTTGCTGATACTGGAGAGACATCCTTCCAGGGTGAGCCGATTCCTAGAGATTGCAAACAACTCACCTGAATGTGCTTTTTATATACAAACAAATTAATGCAGAGTCCACAGCACCACCCACCTCCTCTACAGGGCTCTCACCCTCTGGGCTCCTAACAACCTGCCCTAATCACCCCAGGGCCAGGGACCAGATGACCAGGGG
Organism: Bos indicus x Bos taurus; assembly: GCF_003369695.1. Classification (NCBI taxonomy): domain Eukaryota; kingdom Metazoa; phylum Chordata; class Mammalia; order Artiodactyla; family Bovidae; genus Bos; species Bos indicus x Bos taurus. Next base: position 55,420,708 of record NC_040094.1, read on the forward strand.
AAGGCCCTAAGCCCCAGAGCCTCCAAAAATTACTCAAGCTATCCAACCCTTAGCTTGCTCACCCTGCCTTGCCCACACATTCCCACAGAAACCCCCACCCAGGCTCTTACCCACGTTTCTCCTCGCTGCCTCTGGTGCTTCCCCATGTGGCCCTGCAAGGCCTGGTGTGGCCCCCCTCTTGGGAACCATGAGTCAGAAACTGTCTCTTCAGTGGCCATTTTCTCCTGATCTGTTAGCCTCACCTAGTCTCAGCTGTTCCGTTACTATCTTGCATGTTACAGTGCTCTGGTTTCAGCTTTGTAGATGGGGGTGGTGGTCGGGGAGCCCTGCAGGTGCTTCTGCACGAGCCATTAACTTCACTAATGACAAACTTTGCTCATCAACAGAGGCTGTCCTGGAGCCACCTGTGCAGACCTTGGGTGAGTCCAGGGAGGAAATATTCCCTGGATCTGGGTCACCCGTGCTCTCCAGAGTCCGGCGAGAGCAGAGGATGATGCTGGCCTCAGCAAAGAACAGCCTGTATTCAGGGAAGCGAGCCCACCTGGGTCAGAGGCCGCTGACATCACAGGCTAAATGGATGTTCAGAGAGAGACCCCGTGACAACTGAGTTCCAAGAGGCTTCCCAGAAGTTGTCTGACCTCGCAGAAAAATCAATGCACCTCTTGTTTTTGTCTCCTGAAATATTTCATCGGTGATGATTCCTCCCTAGGTGACAACATATTTTATGACAAAGCGCGCGGCAGGCTGCTAGGCCCTGGGAGGCTTCAGACACAGCCTGACATCCTTCCCTGTCATTATTGATGAGCCTCACCTGCGTGGGGTTGGGAGGCGGCGGCTTCCTCCCAGTCCCGCTAGGGAGCCTGGGAGGGAACCCAGTTGCCACAGACCCATCCGTTTCTGGAGAAGGTCCCGGTGGCGGTGAGAAGGCTGCCATCCTAGGATGTCAAAGCCGATATCAGGGCACTTCTGCCCACCCACACGAGGCCTGCAGAGAGCCCCCCGCCCCCGGCAGAGCATCTGCAGGGGAGGAGGGCGGAAGTCACGCTGCTAGTTAAGCAGAGGGCTGAGACTTCTAGTTTCCAGCTCGGTACCTTTTTTTCCTGCTCTTCCACCAGCACTTTACAAATGCTTTCTTTTTCTCTTCCTTTTTCTCTTCCTCCCTCCCTTCTCTGTCCGCGGGCTCACCTCCCCCACCCCCCCATCCTTCCGCCCCACATCCCTGCCCTCCCTCCCTTTTCACAACCAGCAGAGAGCCTTCCACTTGCCAGGCACTCCCTGGCGTTTATTTACTCAGCCCCATTTGCAGACAGCCACGCGGGGGCATTTCAGGGGAGAGCAGCCATAGGAGAAGCGGTGTCGGGAGGGTCAGAAGGCAGGAGCTCTGGAGGCACGCTGGTCTCCCGTGCTCTTCCGACGGTCTGTCCACACTCCCCCCGTCCCTGCCCTGGGGGCACCTGACCGTCACAGCAGGACCTCCGGGGCCCTTTCAGGGCCTGGGCCAGGAAGGGTCACCTGAAGGTTGGATCAGGCCGAGGTCAGCTGGCCTCTCGACAGCATCTCTGAGGGGAAACAAGCAGAGACCTGCTTAACCCGCAGAGGAGGGAACACAGAGGGGGCTTTAGTCCACCATCCTCCCGCTCAGGCTAGCTCCTCACCTCCCTGATCAGCCTGGGGGGTGTGGGGGAAGCCACACGACCCCCTCCTGGGGCAGCTTCTGCCTCAGGACCCTTTGTCCTGGCTCTGAGAGGAGAGGGAGCCCTAGCTTCCTCTTATGTATCTTCCAACTGTTTGCCACGGCCCGCCCCTCTCCTGTTTGCCTGTCTGTACCATGGGGCCCAATGAACTGAGCCCAGGTCCCTTCCAGCCCGACCCCCTGGGTTTCAGAGCAAGGGTTCTCAGAGTGGCCCTGGGCCTCCAGCTGCAGGAGCACCTTGGGGATTAAGATTCCCAGGCCCTGTTCCTGATCTTGGGGCTGGAATGGCTGGGCATGGGATCTGGAAATCGGTGTACCTACCGACCCCCTTGAGTGAGCCCTGCAGGTGCCTGACAAGATGCCTCAGTGAAGGACCCAGGATGGAGGCAGTGGAGGTTTAGGCAGGCAGTGCAGGGAGGAAGAGACGGAGAAAGTGAAAGTGTTAGTCTCTCGCTCGTGTCCGACTCTTTGTGACCCCATGGACTGTAGCCCACCAGGCTCCTTGTCCACGGAATTCCCCAGGCAAGAATACTGGAGTGGGTTGCCATTTCCTCCTCCAGGGGATCTTCCCGACCCAGAAATCAATCCTCTCTTATTAATTGGAGAGGAGCCTCAGCTTCTCCTGCAGGATGCATCCACGCTCATCAGAGACTGGAGGGCAGAACAGAGAAGGAGAGGGCCCGAGCTGGTGCCCATCCCCTTCCCATCCCTTCCCTATGCAGCCCCTCCCCCAGGCTGACCCCTTCCCTGAATGGAGACATCACTCTGCACAGCCCAGAGGAGGCACAATCCTCCTCCTAACTGAGATGCAAATCTCTGAGCCCCACGGACTGAGCTTGGCTGGGGTTCTGGGGGAGCCACGAGGGTGGGATGGGGAGGCTGCCCCAACAAGGGGGAGGTGCCCAGCCTGTGCCGGCTGGTTCCTCTCCACTCCACCAGGGCTGGCACATGCCAGGATACTGGCTCCTGATCTTGGCAAAGGGAAATGAAGTTGCTGCCCCTGAGCTAATTAAGGAGGGAGGCAGGCCGGCGGGTGGGAGTTGGCAAGCAGAGTGGTTGCAGTTGCCAAGTGTCCAACACACTGCCCACGTGCCAGTTCAGGGCAGGAGGTGGGGGGAGAGCGGTGGGAGGTTGGGGAGAGGGAATTCTTGAGCAAAGCCAGCTGTTTGGAGGGCAATTCACTCACTCTCCCCTTGCCTGCACTTGTCAACTCAGCAGACCGGGCTTCTGTCCCCATAGCCGGCACGTTCCAGGTACTTCCTGGAGGAAGGAGACCCAGGCCCCCTGCTAGAAGCTCCTGACACATGAGAACAGCCCCCAGAGCTGTCCTTCCAGTGCAGAAAGCTCTGGTCACATGTAGCTATTTAAAATCAGCTGCAATGAGAAAATGTACAAATGCGGTTCCTCTGCTGCTCTAGCTACATTTCAAGTGTTTGATAGCCACAAGCAGCCAGTGCTCCCATCCTGGATGGTGCAGATATGGGACCTCGCCTACATCAGTGAACATTCTGTTGGCTAAACTTCAGCAGCTGGCACACCTTGTACCTGCAGCGATCATCCTAACGATTGTTTTCATTGCAGCCTAAATCCGTGTACGTTATTCTTAAGGAAATTTAGGAAAAGAAATGGACACACACCCTGCACTGAGACTGCCAATCAGTGTAGGCTTAATTACTGAGCCCCCCACTGTATGTGTCAGGTGTGGTGCAGAGACCCAGGGCTGCCGAGCAGAAGGAGACAGTCCCCCACCCTCGAGGAGCAGGGAGCAGAGACGTGCACGGTGACCATGTCACCATCGCTTCTGTGAGGCCAGGGCTGTGCTGGAGGGACGTGCAGAAATCTGTGGGGGGTCAGATTCGCTTAGCTGAACCTGGGGTTCAGAGTCAGACTTCTGGACTTTTGAGGTGTTTTGAGGCTCTGCTCTGCTTCCTGGAAGGTTACTGAGAAGATTATCACGAATGCTGTGTGGGGTGTGTCACGGCTTGTGCTGCAGAAAGACCCACCTTGAGCTTCCCATCTAAAGTTTCCTTCTCCCAGTGTAACCTCCTAGCGTGTTGTCGTTCTTGACCACACCAGCCACATAGAAATGACCCCCACCCCTGCGTGTCCAGCCCACACTCTGGCTTCCGCACGCTGGACCCTTACGCAGGCAATGGTGTTGGGTTCCCCTCCACTTGGCTATGCCACCAGCATCTCACACTCCGCATGCATCCCGCCTTCCCACCTCAGCTCAGCCTGCAGTGGAGCACCCGCCCTCCCACCACTGTACCCTGCATCCGTGGTCGCGGTCTCAGGATCCTGAGAGCCCTCTGAGGGCAGGACACTGTGCCCCCTCTGTGTGTTTCTTGGGTTATTCTGGTTCTCAACACACAGCAGAGGTTCCAGAAATGTCTCTTAAATAAGTGACTCTCCCCAGATTGTGAATGACAGACAGCGGTTGGACAACAAGTGACCCAACTGTATAGGAATGAAAAAAAAAAACAAAAAACAATGAACCTGATAATATTCCTGCGGTCAGCCCTCTATACTAGAAGTCGGTCTACTTCATTAAAGGGACAAATAGTATTTCAGAATTTGCAAACATAGCCTCTGCTGCAACTCTTCGATTCTGCGGTCATAGCATGAAAGCAGGCGTGGACTATAGACACTATGCTCCAATGACCATTTACAGAAACAGGCAGAGGGCTGGATGCGGCCTGCAGGCCAGTGTGCCCTGCCCTGCCCTAAGCGAAGCGTGGCTGGGCTTGAGGACACAGTTACTGGTGCTCTTCTGTCACTAAGTCGTGTTCCACTCTTTTGCAACCCCATGGACTGCAGCCCACCAGGCTCCACTGTCCATGGGATTCTCCAGGCAAGAATACTGCAGTGGGCTGCCATTTTTTTCTCCAAGGGGCCTTCCCGACCTGGGGATCGAATCTGTGTCTCCGGAATGGGCAGGTGGATTCTAGGAGGAAGGCATTTGTCAAGTGGGGTCTGTCCTTTTTTGACTTATGGTCCCAACAGAAACACTGTGTGTGTGGCATGCCTTTGTGTGTATGTACTCACACATATGCTCAAAAAGTTGCTCAGCCTCCCTGGGCCTCATTTCAGCATCTGTTAAGGAAATGATCGGTGTATGGGTTTATTTCCGCTCCCCAAGCAATGCTTGTTTTTGTCTTCTGTTCTTTTCCAGCATGTTCTCCACTCCCTGCCCGCCGCTCTCATCATGCTCCTGAGTGCCGTCAGTGCCATGCGCAGAGCCCAAGGACGGCATGGGGATGGGGCAGGAGCCCTGTCCAGGGTCCATCTCCTTGACTCACAGAGCTGTGGGACTGGGAAGTGAGAAATTACCCTGCAGTATGTAAAGTATTCAAAATAAGGAATGGGTTTCCAGCTTCCTGTGGCAAGACGCACAGGCCTAGGAGAGGCCAGCCCCGCCTCCACCCGACCCCTGCCCGCCTGCCCCCCACCCCCGAGCCTCTGCTTTCTCATCTTTAAATGAGGACAGTCCCCCAGTCCTGCCTCCAGCCTCCCTGGGACTTGATGTCTGCTGCCATGAATGCGTTTTGTAAACAGCTCAGGGCTGGACACATGTAAGGAATTAGAGGGTTATTTTTCTGAATTCTGGACCTAGCAGCTAGGCCCTAAGATATGAAGTAATGCTTTGTGGTTTTTTTTTTTTTTTTCTTTTTTAGCAGAAAGGAGGCTGGAAAGCGTGGAAGGAAGTGGCGGGACCGGAGGCAAAACGGGCAGTGAAGAAAAGACGAGACTTTGACTTGAGATTTTTATCATAAGATGGAGCCGCTTGCACAGGGTTCTGGCTGCCCTCGGTGGGTGCTCCCACCCCATCCCTCTGCTTCGCTCTGTTCTTTCCATTGTTCTAGAGCCAGAGACACTGCTCCTTGCAGGATGCTGCTTCCCCTCCCCCTCAGAAGGTAGGGACCAGGGGTGAGACGCACTAGGGGGCCTGAGCGAAGGAAAGACTGGGGAGGGGCTGCCAGCCTGTGCCAAGCATGCAGTGGAATCACCGTGTTCATTTTTTAAAAGTCAAATCCCTCATCGTTGCGCTCCCCCAGCACCCCCAGAGCCCCTCTATTATCCTTAGGCCATTTGGTGGTTGTTGCTATGGAGACCACAAGCAAAATGGCATGCAAATCAACACAAGCAATAACAGTGGGAAAGGGCAGGGAGAAGCTGGCGTGGGGCGGCTGGGGGAGGGCCCGGGAAGTGCTTCCACCTGCACCCATGGGGCTGGAGGAAAAAGAGGCTTGTGGAGGGTCCGGGCACAGGTCAAGGAGGCTCCAGTCTAGACTCCAGTGGGAGAAGGACTCCGAGGCTGCAAAGATGTCTCGCAGGTGGCCAATTGGCCGGGGAAAATGCAACGAGGGACTGGTTCCCCCCCGCCCAGCCTCAAGCCCTGACAGGGCAGACAGAGGGAGAGCCAGCTTTGGGGGAAGGCGCCCGCACCAGGCGAGGCCCTCCTGGCAGAGAGACTCCTGGCTTATTGCCACTTTGGGATGAGCCAGGAAGATCTGCCCTCTAAACCCAGGTCCAAACCCGAGCTTGGCCAGACCCGTCCACTCCCTGCATTTGGAAACTGTGCTCTGCCTTGTCCCCCGGAATCTGACTGTGCAGAGAGGCAATCGAACAGCTCAGTTTTCGAGAGGAGAAACCACAGTCCCCAAGAATAGAAATATGTGAGTCCGAGGCTTCTTGATTGAAATAAGCACTGACTCTGTGGAATGGAGATTTGGGAAGATTCCCCTTTTCCTAGAGGCTTCCCAATCCAGGCTGATCAAAGTCACAGTAAATGTGCTCCAACTGGCTGCACAAATGCGGGGCCCCAGGACACTGGGCTCAGAAGCCACAGAGCGAAAGGGCAGAGCCCTGTGGATTCCAGGTCTAGCCTGAGTATGGGAACAAGCACACGCGGTGATCTCAGGGACGTTTTGTGAAGCAGAGATTAGCACTCCGTGTGGGACCACCATCTGAACTTCAACCAAGCAGCCAAGGCTTCTAAATAGAACACACGGCCTGCAGAAGTCACTGGAACCTGACTGGAAAGGGCCTGCTGCACGGCTCTGCGCTCGCCCCCACTCCCGTGCCCCCTCCCGCATCCTGCGTCTCACTCGGTTCTGCTCTCCTGGTCTCTGCTTTCAAGCCTTTCATTTGATATCTTGCCAAACGGATGTGGGGCTGCTGTCGCTGGCTTCAAGCTCAAGTTGCCAAGAGGCCCCTGTTTTTCCTCTGGGGGCGTCATCTCCCTCTCAGCGCCTCCGGGTGCCCACCTCCCCCCACAGAAGACAAAGAGACCAGTTCTGTGTCCCCTGCCCTGGGACAGAGGGCCAGGGGGTAGACATGTCCAGACAATCTCCCAGGACCGTGACCCCTGAACACGGGACTCCGGGTAGACAGGAATCAGGTGGCATCCTTCTTGGCGTGCAGGAGCCTCTGCTACCAGCACCCGGACTCTGTGAGCACCCCTCGCCCGCCAGAGCCTTCCCATGGGTCTCTCTTGCTTCCATTGGCCTGGGGAGCCTCCTGTGTCTGCAGCCAAGGACTCTTCTATGGGAGGCCCCAGCAGCAGCATCCGTGCACCCTCAATGCCACACGTGGGCCTGAGACCTGCTGATGTCTTCAGAGGTGCAGAGGAGATCTGAGGGGAGCGAGGAGAAATGCCAAACCTCAGGGCCAGGGCAGCGTAGCCCTGATGGAGTCCAGGGCCTCACTTAGTCCTACTTCCTCATTTCATGGCAAGAAACGGACCTGCCAAGGGCACGTGGCTGCTGTCCAACCAGCGTCATGACCGCGCTCAGGAGACCAGTTTTCCCAATGCTTTGAGGTTCCAGAGAAGGAGTTCCTTGCCTCTTAAGCTCTCCCAAGCAGAAGGGGCTCCCTGAGTTCCATTGCTGTCACGGCATGTCCCTAGGGGTGGGGGGGTGGGCTTCCTGCTTCTCTGTCTCCTGTTCCCTTTCTTCAAATGTGCACATCTGTGTCCCACCTTGCTGAAACCCTTGACAGATGCTGGACCTCACCCAGACCTCCTCCCTCTTTTCTTTCCCAGGCTGAATAAAACAGAGAGGACAAGGGAGGGGACATATGTATACCTATGGCTGATCCATGTTGATGTATGGCAGAAACCAGCAGAATATTGTAATTGTCCTTCAGTTAAAAATAAATAAATTTAAAAAAAAGAAAAAACAGAGAGGTCACCTGCATTGGGTGTTCCAGATCACAGCCATCAGTGAAAGGGAAGCCAGTCTTACCCCCTGGAGTCCACAGCTTTGACTGTCTGGCCTCAGGGTGACCAAGGCGCAGGAGAGGTCATGAGTGGGCAAGGCCGGGTAGGAGGTGAAGATGACCTTGACCTTGACCTTGAGGAGGGCTCCAGGAAGCCTTGGGAACTCTAGTGGTTTGGTCAGGCCAACTGGTGAGAGCCGTAATCAAGGACAGAAAGGGTGGGACGGTCTTTTTAGCATCTCAGTCACCCAGCAACCCGTGCTCCCCGCTCAGATGTGTTGGATGCTGTGACTGGCACCCACAGTCTGGAGGGCTGGTTTGTCTGGGTTACTTGGGACAAGCCACTGAGCTTGATGGAGTCAAGTCCCCTTCCTCTGGGACTTTCAGACCTTGTGTCCCTGTTTGCCTTAATGATGGTCAGTGAAGGAGGTTGGGAAGCGAGGAATGGCCCCTAAAACATTGGTTCATCAGAAGGGGAATTCTAACTGGGTGGGATGAGGTGGCTGGGCAGTGCGGTGGTTAAAGCACCACCTGGGAACCAAAGGTCTGGGGGTCAGATTCCTGAACCTCAGATTCGCCAGTTTGATGAGCAGGGATTGGGGCTCACTCTGTTGCCAGTTTCTTGGCAACCTGGGCACTACCTTCCAGTGGGTCCAAGGGCTCCCCAACATTGAGGGACATCAGCATCCCTGTAGGGCTTCCCAGGTGGCTCAGTGGCAAAGAACCCACCTGCCAATGCAGGAGACCTAAGAGATACAGGTTTGATCCCTGGGTCGGGAAGATCCCCTGGAGGAGGAAATGGCATCCCACTCCAGTATCCTTGCCTGGAGAATCCCATGGACAGAGAAGCCTGGCAGGCTGCAGTCCATGGGGTGGCACAGAGTCGGACACGACTGAAGTGACTTAGCACCCAGGTTACTGGGCCAACCGATGCCCAGTATCCAGCAGCGATGCCCAGACTGACGGCTCCGGGGCAGACACGGAGCTGGAGAGCTGAGCTGGTGACCTGTCAGCAGCTGTGGAGGCTCCTTGCTGATAAAGACGGGGCAGGGGTTCTCGGAGGCATGTGCGAGCTTCTCCAAAGGGAGAGAGGCCCACCTGGCTCAGCCTGCACAGTTCTCCGGAGACGGGAGCACAAAGCTGCCCTCAGCCCATGCTATTGCTTTCTGGGCAAGTGACCCAAAGCTTGGACCACGTGTGCCAAAAACAGCCAAAGTAGTGGCGTCTGACAAGTCAAAACAGTTCTATTTCCAAACTAAGTCACCCAGGCTGGCCGCTGATGTGCCTTCCTTGGGGTCAGGGGTGGGGCGGGTGGCCGGTTTTGACATTTATGGAACCTGAACAGTGCGTAGAGCCCCAGGAAACACTGCCCAACAGCAGTGGCAGGGCCCAAGGTGACAAGCCGCGGGTTTGCCCTATTCTATTCCTTGAATTAGGGATGGACACCAGGATTTCAGAATCTCGAGCCTGGTCCTAGCGGGTAGGCACTGCATTTTTGCCCAACAGAGAAGGACACGGAGACCAAGCAGTGGTCATTTGCCCAAATCGCGGAGCGGTTACCTGGTGGGGGTGGCAGGAGCTTGGGTCCGGTTAGGACAAAAAGGATAAAAGCCCCAGGTCTTGGCTTTCCTTGCTTCCTTGTTCATAGTACTTTTCCTCCAGGACCGGATCATGAGAAGAGGGAACTCTGGGTGTGCGCAATGGGTATCTCTAGCGTTATTTTCTATAATGGGGGACACTGGGTCTCAGGGGGTTGCATTTCAACTCACACGTTTATTCATCACCCACACAAACTGGACCCCACACACAGCTGGGAGTGTTGGAGGTGTTAGCGGCAACCTCGCCTGCCACGGGGCCTGGCATGGCCAAGAGTGTGCATTATTATTAGTCTACCTTGCCTGGGGTTACACGATTCATTAAGGGAGATTTTGGCTTCATACGCAGAGTGATCCCGAGTCTTTCCTTGACGTCATTCTTTCCCTAATGAATCAGGTTGTGAATTTACAGTTTTATGTAAAGTTCATGCTTTTTGCACAGATTATCCCCTCAAATCCTTACGACGCCTCTGCGAGGCACACACAGCGGATGTCTGCATCCCCCTTTATAGATGAGGAAGCGAGAAGGGAACGAACCTTGCAGGAAGTCCCACGTGAATGAGTGAGGCTGCAGGACAGGCCTCAAATCCAGGGCTGCCTCTTCTGCTTCTGAGCCAATGTTTCCAATTATTGCTGTCCTAACCCTCACTGCCTCCCCTGCATGGACGCCATATTTTGAAAAGTGTTGCCAACAAAATTGAATAAATTAAGGAAGTGGAAATGTGTTCCCCAATTCTTATTAATCAAAGACATATGTACCTGCCAATTACAGCCCTCGCTCCCTGTCCAGCCCCCAGGCAGAAGCCAAGACTTGAGAGTTTTGACTTTGCGGGGGAGGTTTGCCTCCGGTCATTCGACATCCAAGGAGTCTGTGCACCTACTAAGTGCCAGGCACTGTCAGAGGTGCTTGAGATACGTCAGGAAACAAAGCCAAGATCCCTCATTTATGTTACAGTGGATGGAGGGGAGACAGCATGGAGAAATATGATAAATATGCATATGTCGGTGGTGTTAGAAAATGATAAAGGGTCTAGAGGCATGTTGAGCGAAGTAAGGGGGGGCTCCTGGGAGTGGGGAGGGAGCACGTTTAAAATAAGGGTTCAGGACAGATCTGCAAAGACCCCTGGACCTGGAGGCGGGGCAGAGATGGGAGAGAGCTCTGATTGGCCAGCAGCTAGCCGGAGATGTGGCTTGCTAAGGCAGTGTGGACAGAGCATGGGTTAGTAGAAAGACCCGGGTCTGAATTCCAGCTTTGCCACTCATTGGTTGGACATGTCCCCTAACCTCAGTCACTGTTGCCCAATCTATAAAGTGGGATTGTAATATCCTATGCATGCCCTCATGCCCAGGACAGGACTTGGAACGTTGCAGGGGCTCAACAAAGGCTGGATGTTCACCAGAGCCTGTGGCATCGGATGGCGACTGAGTCCAAAAAAGAAAACCGGCAGCTCATTGAACGTGTGCAGGCTGGTCAAAGGGACTTCCCGATTTTTTTTTTTTCAATGTCTTATTATTATCCAGAGGCTGTTGTGGGCTGAATTATCTCTCCCCCAGATTCGTATGTTCAAGTTCTAATCCCCAGGGCCTCAGCTCATATTTGGAAAAGCTGTCTTTAAAAAGAGGATGCAGTTGAAATGAGGTCATACGGATGGACCTTAATCCCACACGAGTGGTGACCTTATAAGAAGAGGAGATTGGGAAACAGACACACGCAGAGGGACGGCCATGAGAGGACATGGAGAAGACGCGGTCTGCAAGCCAACAGCAGAGGCTCGGAAGAAACCTCTGCTGGCCTCCAGGACTGAGGGCAATCGTTCCTGGGTTTAAGCTGCCTGTGGTGCCTTGTTACTGCAGCTGCAGGCCACTGATGCTCACACTCAGAACATGTACTCCTGTTTCCACCTGGGCAAAGCCCCACATGCAAGCGGCATCTTGTTCCTGACTCCCTGCACTTAACGTGCCCCAGACAAGGCCCGCCTGCTCTCATCTTGGTGCTGCTCTGTGAGTGGGAGACATTCGGGCCAGCTGCTCCAGAGCTGCACCATCAGCCTGGCACAGCCAAGCAAATTACCCAAAATCAGAAAGAAAAGGACTTGGAAACCACCCCTGTCAGCGTTTGGAGTCATCCATCAGGCACTTCCCCTTCTGTAAAACTCCCCTGAGATCTAACATTGGAGCTGAAACCATACACCCACACAGAGCCAACCACCTCCTCCCCCAGCTCCCGGCAAGGCAGGTATGGGCCCAGCCCCTTCCTTGAGCTCACCCACCTATTCCCACCAGCCCCGACAGAGCTCAGGTTCGACCCAGATACAGAGGTTTGACCCGTGCCTGCTGCCTCTCGGCCTGTGCGTCACAGCCAGGTCTGTCCCATCCTGCAAAGGGCCCAGAGCCCAAGCCTGCAAGCAGGGAAGGGGGTCTCCAAAAGCAGACCTCACTAGCCCCTATGGAGCTAACGCCGTCCTTGGCACTCAGCCGATGGACCCAGCTCACTGGGCAAGCGCAGATGAAAGCGCCTGCTGCTGGCTAATTACGTTTATTTACGGAGCCCGGGAAAGGTGGGAGGCAGCATCTGAGGAAAGGTTGAATTAATAAGGCAGGAGGCAGAAGCAGCCCGTGGATATGTGTTTTTCATTAGAGGCACAGTTGACTGGCCGTGCTTCTCTTGGCTGCAGGAAGAAGAAGAGGGGAGAGCGGAGGAGGTTGGCTGGGGATTGGAGGAGGGGAGGGGGGGGACCTGGAGATGGAAACCGGGGGCCGGGGGGCGGGCCCAAAGATGGAGGCAGGAGAGAGAGGTGGGAGGAGAGAAGGCGGGAGAGGGCAGGGCGGCTGGGAGCCTGGGGCCAGCGTGAGGAAAGGGGTTGGAGAAGCCTGTGTATCCCTTTCGGGAGCCACTGGAAAACTCTGATCCGCTCCTGGAGACTTCTGTTGCAGGGCAGCTCCTTCAGAAAGAAGCCCAGGCCAAAGACTGAGGCTACGGCCTCACCATCTCTTCTCGCCTCCTGGTATCCCGAGAGCCCTGTGGCCCCGGGGAGGGTTGCTTGCATCCCAGCCTGGGGAAGGCCCTGGGGAGGTCAAGGCTGAGCCAGGAGTCCCCCCAGCCTGGATACAACTGGCAGCCTTGGATTTGGGAGGCATTGATATAGCTCTGTGACGCAAAGACGACTCTCCCCCCCTCTTCCACGAACCTCTGCCTAGCTGGCCCCAGATCACAGCTGCTCTGGGTACATGTCCCTCTGTCCCTCCCCAGATCTCTGGGGACAAGCCACCTCGATCCAAGGGGAGGGGGGTTCCTGGACTTGTACATCCCAGAAGGAGGAACAGTGGAGATTTCAACACTCAAGGACACAAGTAACTCCACACCCCTCCCCCAGCCTCTTGCTACACGTGCACACAGGACCATCTACACAGATGCACACACAAACACACCCATGCACACACATGCATGCGCGCACATGTACACACAGGCGTGCACACACACCCCAGAAAAACTGAAAAGCACAAAGCCAGCAGACCCTTTGTCAGTCTGTTGCACGATGTGTGTTTCCCAACCCTCAGCCACCAGGGCTCCTTGGCTCCTGCCAACAGAGGTGTCTGTGGTTTGGACAAGCCTGAGTCCCTCCATCTGAATTCTCCTGTCCAAGTCCATCTGCTGGGAGGGAACCTCCAGGCCCACAGACAGCGTTTGTTCGATAAATGCCCCTGGTAGCCAGCTGCTCACCCAGTCCTGACTGGCCTGGGGACACAGGGCAACTGGCCCAGCCTTCTCCCCGGGGCCTGCCAGCAGAGGACCTGGGCTCTCCACAGAGCCCTCACTGGGGACCCTGCCTGGGGAAGGCCATGTACTAACTCAGACCCCCTGCACCTGAAGGTGTGGGATTGGGGCCATTTTGTCATTAGAATTCCCGGGGGCTCTGGCTCAAAATACAGACTCCCAAACCCTGGCCCAAGGCTGATGCAGCAGGTTTGGGGTGGCTGTGGGCTCCTGGAGTCCTAGAAGGCAGGAGTCTACAGAGTGGGATGAGAAATGACATCCCCAGGTTGCCCTGCTGACCACAGAGATGCTGAGAAGTGGAGGGACCTGAGACCCTGCAGGGCTCCACAGATTGGGTTGGAGGCCTCGAAACATAGGCTCTTGCTGTGACCACGGGCCTGCAGAGAAGTCCACCTGAGCGCCCCCAAACTGTTCTCTGCAGCCTATGGGAGAGGAAATCGTGCCCTCTGCTTCTCCAGGTCCGGATCTCTCAGCTTCTCTCTCTGGGTGTTTCTATGCAAGGGCCACCTTGATTCTGCCAGAGCAAAAGCAAATTGCAAAAAGTGAAAAAGAAAAACCCTTTGAAGCACACTGCCTCTCACAGATGCACAGACTGCTGTCTGCAGCCTCTGGGCCTCCAGGAGGGCAGGCTGCCTCCGCAGGCCGCCCCTCACTCCTGGGCTGGAGGAAATTGCTCAACACACCAGCAGCCTCCCCTGGCACCCGCAGATCCCCAGAGACCCCATCCCAGAGCATCAGAAATCACACTGGATGCCCTGCTTCTCTCTTGGGCCCTTGGTTCAGTATGCAGCAGCCTGGTGCTGGCTTTTGTGTACAAGGGGCGTGAGCACGGGTACCCGGGGGCTGTGGAGCTGAGAACCGCTGCTGGGAGCATCCGTTCCCATGCACTGGCTTACTCACCACAGCTGCAGTGACCCTCCAGTGGGCTCCTGGTGTGTGCCAGCCATCGTCCCCTGGGTTTATGGAAAGCATCTCACGGAAGACTCACAAAGGGCTCAGTATGTAAGTAAATCTGAGGAAACCCAATTTACAGACGAGGAATAACACACAGCGATGTTAAGCAGCTTGCCTAAAGTCATGCAGCCTGTGGCTTCAGTCTAAGTGCTTTGCTTGCAGACCCTGTGTTCTTTGTTCTTTTTGTCCGGCTCCCCTGTCTAGTGTCTCCCCCCACCGAAGGCCACAACCGACTGGCAGGATTTTACCTTGAATTTAGATTTTCTGATGCAATGAAGCCATTCCTGGGAAAGCATATTAGCCATGATCACTTTAGAAGGGAGGGTTTAGGAATGAGGAACTCTGATCCAAATGGTAGTTTGCAGCTTAGGACACAGCAGGTGTGGCCTAGACAGGTGTGTGGGTGATAGGCAAGGAGAAAGTTGAGAGCCTTGAACCCAAATATACTCACCAATTCCTGCTTTTGCCTCTTCTCTAGGTATATTATTTTTGCTTTAGAATGACTTTTACTGGTTCTGGCTGCAAGAAAGATCAACTATAAAGAAAAAAGTAAAGTCATAACCAAATAATCTACCTAAGGAAATGGCAACCCACTCCAGTGTTCTTGCCTTGAGAATCCCAGGGACGGGGAAGCCTGGTGGGCTGCCATCTATGGGGTTGCACGGAGTCGGACACGACTGAAGCGACTTAGCAGCAGCAGCAACTAGAGAAAACCATCATGATCATCTTAGCAAACTGCTTCTCTCAGAGTTCTGGAGGCCAGAAGACTGAAACCAAGGTGTCAGCGGGGCTACATTGCCCCTGAAGGCTCCTGAGCAGGACGCTTACTCCTCTCTTCCAGATTCTTTTTTTTTTTTTTAAACCCATCTGGCTGCTTCGGGTCTTAGTTTTGGCATGTGGGTTCTCCATTATGTCATGTGGAATCTTTTATTAGTTGCCCTGCAGTACGTGGGATCTCAGTTGCCCGACAAGGGATCGAACCTGCGTCCCCTGCGTTGCAAGGCAGATTCTTAACCACCAGGCCACCAGGGAAGTTCCTCTCTTCGAGATTCTGGTGACGCAGGTGTTCTTGGCTTGCGGCCCCATTACTCCAGTCTCTGGCTCTGACCTCACATGGCCTTATTCCCTGAGTCTTAGAACCTCAGACTTGCCTTTCTCTTATAAGGACACTTGTCACTGAGTTTAGGGATGAATCAGGAAGAAGGGAATAAGGGTAACTCCAAGGCTTTTAGTGGCAGCAGATTGCTAGGTGAAGAAGAGGTTAAGTTTAATTTTGACCTTGAATTTGAGATGCCATACATGTGGACATACTGAGTAGGCAGGTAGACATAAGAGTCTGGGGTTTGGGGGAGAGGTATAGGATGAAATAAAAACCTCACTAAGTGTGAGCACTGCCCCCTGCCCTTTGCCCAGGCTTAGGGGAAAGTGGGTTTCAGGGAAAACTTCATTCTGTTCTCAATTTGTAGGGAAAACCAGGTGATGATTGTCAGCCCGCTGGGCCTGAAACTTCTCAGGGTCTTTTCCTGAGAGGCGTGGCCAGGTGCTCTCCAGGAGGAGGATGTGGGCCACCCGGGGCGGAGGAGAGATGGGGCGATCTCTGGAGCTCCCACAGCACACACTGGCTTGTGCACACTCAGATCCTGGCACACACACCCTCACGTCCGCTGTGAACACCCTACGTTGGGTCCCTCCCTTCCATTGTCCTCTCTGCCTGGCAGGGAACAGGCCAGCTCTATCTCCTCTGCAGACTTCTCCAGCAGACCCGGGCTCGGCTTATCCTGCATGCCCGCCGCACTCTGCTGCCTAGCTACATTTCCACATTGGCTACCAGCTGCCCAGAGCTCACTCTGTTCATCCCCGGTCCAGCGACTAGCCCAGTGCCTACCTGGGCCCCGCAGTCACTTAGTCAGGATCTGTGGAAATATGCACACCTGTATTTCCAGAGGCCACTAGCCAAGAGTGAACCGGAGACAGGTGAAAAAGCACGGAGACCCCAGAGGCCCCAGCTGACAGAGTAAGGGCTGATATTTATCAGGAAACGTGACAGATGTGCGGTGAGAACCAGGATATGTCAGTCCTCTCGGCCGCAATTAGCCACTGCTCTCCTCTCCCGGGGGCAGGCTGCAGAGGACGGGCTCACGTTCATCACGGATGTCCATCCACCCCTGCACCTTCCCCAGGAGGAACAACAGCCTGGAGACCCTGGACATCGGCAGAGACGATGATCCTTAGAAACGAGGTTGCCTGTGGTTCATCTCATGGACCACCAATTATGGCCACTTCCCAAACCCAGGGAGCCCTTAGTTCCTGGGGCAGCGGAGGCCCTCAGAAGTCCTGGAAGTCTCCTGTGGCCAAGTGCGGCGAGGGGCAGTTACCTGGGGCTGAAGCAGGGACACTGCGCCCTCACTGGGGCTGCTCTAACCCAGTGCCACTCATTTTTCCTGGGTGGCAGCTGCAGCCTCTGAGCTCTGTGTGGTTCCCAGAAGCCAAGTTCCTAAGATCAGATGTGGCTGACCTGGAGAGGCCATTCTGGGGTTCATCCCAACAACACACGCACACATGTACACACACCCCAACACACATGCCTATGTACCTACACATGTACACGTGCGTGCACACAAACACACACACACACGAACATACACGCACACACAAACACATGCACAGACACGTGCGTGTGTGCACACACACATACAGATGCATACCTGGGGAGGGCAGAGAGAGGCAGACCGGCCCCAGAGGGCCGGTGGCAGCAGGCTGCCCCCCCTCGGTTACAGACTGCTCCGCCCCATCCTGGACTCGGCGGTGCCGCAGATGTGGCCGCTTCAATTACGTGGCGGGCGGGCTGCGTGGGCTCTCTAGCTCACCAGCCCTCGGGGGAGCCGAGGCTCCGTGGTTTGCAGCGAGGTGTGGAGAATGGAGAGGGCTCGGCAGTGTTAATGACAGCAGCCTGCACTCCCCGAGCAGCGCGAGCGAACTCGATCGCTCTTTAATTATCTGGAATTAGAGTCCTGTCCTCACTCTCTTTATGTGCTGGTGGAGGAAATCGGGGCATCCATTAATTACCTGATCCATATGTAAAGTGTCACACATAATTTTTCCAGAGCCAAAGGGTTCTTGCTCCCAGACCAGCATCATCTCTTAATAATGACGTGAAGTGAAGGGAAAGAGGACCCTGGACTCTGCAAGAGGACCCCCAAGCCTGGATCCTGCCAAGGCTGGGTGACGGCCAAGCTGAGGGCTTCACCAGGATCCCTGGGCACCAGACCCCAGTGGGCTGGGGCTCTTCTGCAGCGGAAAAGAATGAAAGGTCCAGAGATGGAATTAAGAGTTTGATAAAGGACCATTCTCCATCTATCAGTCTGTTAAGTAGAGAAATGAATGAAAATGAAAAGCAGAACATGAAACAAGTTTAAGCTAAGGCCCGAGGGATGTGGGTTAGAGAAGAAGTCTCCAGTGCGAGGGGGCAGTGCAGACATGCTCAGCTATCCCTGGGAGCAGGGTATTTCACACGGGTTGGGGAGATGTCCCCTTTCGGAGGGAATTTCTATTCTGGGGAACAGAAAATCACCAGGATGACAGCTAAGAGACCAAATAATAGAGAGGTCACACTCCCACGAATAGCATTAGAAGCATGTCCTAGGGGCATCAGGGTAGGGGATGAGGGGAAAGACAGAAATGGAGAGACACACACACACACAGAGGCTTGTTTCAGGCAGAACCATCAGTCTCTAACCACTGACCAGTTTCCAGTGGTCTAGCCACACTTCCCAGGTGGCCTCTTGAAGTGCTTAACGGCTTTGAACCCGGGCTCTAGAAGGGTTAAAGTGATGCAGGAAAAGGCAAAGGCTTGTCTCTTCTGAGCAGAGCTCATCACGCCCCCGACCCAGGTTTCTTTCTGGGTGGACAGAGGGGGCTGTTTTTATGCTGATTCCGGAGATGATGACTACCTGGGAGATGGAGTCAGAGCAGAAGTTGGGGTGAGAGGCCCCTGCAGCCTGCAGAGCCCTCTCCTGCATATCACCTCGCTCCACCCCTTTCTCACAGTTACCCCATGAGCAGGTCCTATCCTTACCCGCCATTTTGCAGAAGAGGAGACTGAGGCCCAGGGCCACACCTTAAGTAGGTGACGGGTTCAGGCGCCCTGACTCAAGCCTTGCCCTTCCTCCAAGGCCACACTGAAAGTAAAAGTGTTACTCAGTCATGCCTGACTCTTTGCAACACTATGGGCTGTAACCCGCCAGGCTCCCCTGTCCGTGGGATTCTCCAGGCAAGAATACTGGAGTGGATAACCATTCCCTTCTTCAGGGGATCTTCCCGATCCAGGTATCAAACCCAGGTCTCTTGTGTTGCAGGCAGATTCTTTACTGTTTGAGCCACCTGCCACTCACCATAGGAGTCCTGAGCATCCCCCACGTGTGCAGGAGGCATAACACCGGGTCGTTTACAACACCCATGCCCTGCGTGTCCTGGTTTCCTGCAACTGGTGCCTCATGAGGAGGGGGTCCACAGCTGGAGTTCCAGCCCATTTAAAGGGAGATTTCCTGGACTGTTTGCCTCCACAGTTGCCCCTCCTGTCTCTTGAGCATGCCCCTCCCTAGTCCCCAGGGAGTAGAGGAGAAAAAGAAACAGCTGCTTCTTCTCTTCCAATGCTTCCCAGCCCCTCCTGTTGTGCAGAGAAGAGGTGAAGAGCAAGGATGAGGTGCTAGAAGCCCCCACTCTGGAGCGGAGCAGGCACCTGCCAGGTATAGGGCCCTCTGCCACTGGCCCCGAGATCAGTGCTTGGCCTGATGCTGGGCTGGGGTCATCAGAGTCTCCAGAGCACTTGTTAGAACACAGACTCACCCCCAATGCAGGGTTTATCTCAGTGGGTCCAGGGTGGGCCCAACAGCTGCCCCAGTGCCCCTGCGGCCAAGCCAGGTCTGGGAACAGAGGCGATGACCCTCGGTGCCCTGCCTCCCCAGGATATCCCCCATCCACGCCCAGGACACCCCCCTCCCAACTCCAGAAGCCTCTTCCTGCTTGGCCTCACCCCCTCCAGTGTGATTTAGAAACTCTATTTTCTTCTCCTCTAGTTTCCCAGGTCTTGGGAGTGACTCAGTCCATGGCCAGAGCAGCTAGTGTAAAACCGAGAAAATCTTTCTAGGGGAAACATGCTCTAGGTGGCTGGCCACCCTGGGCCAGGAAATGAGGGTCCCTGTCTGGCCCACTAGGGCATCCCCACTTCCTGGACAGAGCTGCCCTGGTCACCCACCAGCCTTCCCCCACACCCCTCTCCCACTCCGTTCCACCCCAACTCCCACCTGGCTTTGATGCTCTCCTGAGCACCCTCTCTGCACCCCCCAGCTGTCTGGGGGTCAGGCTTCTGGCACGCTGCAGGAGGAACCACAGCCATTATGCCTTGGATGGGTCGGGAAGACCACCTGGTAGATTCCAATCTTAGCTGGACCTGAAGCTTAGACAATTTGGGAGTGGGAGGAACTTTAAGAAAAAGAATGCCAAGACACAAACGAGGAGAAGAGGACCAGCCCTGTGACAGCGGAGGGTCTGGACTTGGTCGTCCTGGCAGGGGTGCTCTGCTCAGGCTCAGGGACGCCTGGCACAGGCGGGCACGCAGGTGGGTCCAGTGCCCGTCCGACCTGGCAGCAAGGCGGTCCAGCCCGCCGCCCGGCCCTGTGCCTGCAGCCCCACAGCGTGCCATAGCCGGCACTTTCAGGGGTCTGACACCTGCGTGAGGGGGCCCAGTCTGACCCCATGGCTCTCTGCCTCCCACCAGCTCTGTTCCCAGACCCTGTCATCACTGAGCCCAAAGCTGCACACACACCCTGCCCCTGTGCCCAGATGCCTGGACCCCCAGGCTGGGGAAGCTGGCAGCCCTGCAGCATCCTGGATCACTTTCCTCAAACCCCAGCCCTTCCCTGAAACCACCTGCTCTTTGGGGTTGAACCTGAACCCATAGGGAGGGAGAGAGGGAGGGAGGTTGCTTCTCACCGCCTCTCTCTCCTTTCCTCTCAGAAATCTCTCCACCCGCTTCCTCCCCCCTCCCCTGCTTTTTCCCCTCCATTACATCCTCCTTACATCTCCTGGAAGAAAAAACAATTCTCTGGTGCCACCTAATCCCCCCTCCCAACAGTTTAAGACCATTCTATTAAATTATGTAATCACAAGCATCTCTTTGTTCCGTCTTCAACAGCCGCCTGTTCGCTCCAAAGCTCTCAAGCCCAAGGTCACAGGCCCCTCCACTCGGCTTAGATAAATCTCTCCCATCGCTGAATTCTGACAAATCCCCGCGTCCTCCAGCCCTTTGTTGTATATTCTTTGTTTGAAATATGGCACGCTGCGGTGCCAGCCTCTCCACCTTTGCATATTAAATCGTGGCCAGGCTGCTTCCCGCTTCCTCGGGAAGGGAAGGCGAGGCTGGGCCTCCCCCCTGCCTGGCTGCGGTGGGAGAGTCCACGCCCCCCTTCCCAGCCTTCCCCCTCCCCTCCCCCTCCCCCCTTCGCTCAGCCAACCCTGGCGCTCCCACGGTGGTGGAGGGTGGGTATCATCCTTTGTTCCCGGCTGCATGCCGGTCGTGATCACCTTCCTTGAAGAGCATTTGTCACTTGGTCTTAATAACTTGATGAAATCAAAAGGCAGCATTGCAGTTGTCCCCCCCACCCCAGGTGAGGGCAGGTGGGTAAGCGGGGATGGAGGAAGGCTCCACCACGGGCACTGAGCCAGTTGCACGGGGTGGGGAGGGGGCCTCACCTCCCTCTGCCCTCTGGACCCTGCCAAGCAACACCCCCCCACACACACCTGCCGGGCCCATTCCTGCTGTTGGGACACACAGGGGTGCCCCATCCACCCTGGGGGACCATGGCTCTGCCCCCATCTCCTGCAGCAGTGGGTTGAAGTGTTGTTCAGTCGTTCAGTCATGTCCGACTCTTTGCAATTCCATGGATTGCAGCCTGCCAGGCTTCCCTGTCCTTCACCATCTCCTGGAGCTTGTCAAACTCATGTCTGTTGAGTCGGTGATGCCATCCAACCATCTCATCCTCTGTCATCCCCTTCTCCTCCTGCCCTCAATCTTTCTCAGCATCAGGGTGGCACAAATTCAGGTCCATCCAGAACCTGAGGCTGTGACCTTCTTTAGAAGAAGGGTCTTTGCAGAAGTAATTTAGGTAAAGGTGGGGATGGAATTATCCTGAATTCAAGGTGAGCCCTAAATCCAGAGAGAAATAGACAAGGAGAAAACCCAGAGACACGGAGAAGAGGGCTACAACTGAGGTCACATTGGGTGATGATGCAGCCACAAGCCAAGGGACACCAAAGATTGCAGTGACCAACAGAAGCTAGGAGACCTTGAAGAGCACCTTGCCCTCGGAGCCTCCAGAAAGAACCAGCCCCCGAGGAACCTTAGTTTTGGCTGTCTGCCCACCAGGACCCCAGGACCGTGCAAGAGTCTGTGCTGTTTTAAACCTCCCAGCACATGGTGCTTTGTTTTGGCGGCCTCCTCCCTTCCTGTAGGGAGCCTGGCGTGGGCAGACAAGACCAGGAAGTGTGAACGCTGGGGGTCTGGGCATGAAAGGGCTCAAGTCTAGGCCCTGCAGGCCTCCCATGCACCTGATTCCTGGGCAGAGAAAGGACAGATGCTTCCAGGGCACTGTAGTCTTCTCTGCCCTCCACTTCCCTCCCCGGTGGGAGAGTGGCCAGGGTGGGCGAGGGCCCAGGGCTGGGGCTGCCCGCCTCTCCCAGGACGCCTGCCGGTGGGCTCTCTGTTCCACTGCCTCTCCACGCAGGCGTGGGACGTGCCCCGACGTGGCAGAGAAGGACTTTTTCCTCCTCTCATAAGGGCCTTGGACCAAATGAAGCCAGAGTGGGAATCACTGGTCATTTCTGTTGCTGCCTTAAATGCCCACATCACTGACCAGAAGCCAGTCTATTCAAGGCTTGACCAAGGAGCCCTGGGAGGCACCCCACCCTACCCTACCACCAGGCAAGGCCCCTGAGAAATTAACAGGTGCTGGGCTGCTCTCGGAGGGCCTGAGGGCTCAGGGGCCCTGCGATGGTGAGGCCTGCTGCTCGGGGTGGAAGGGAGTTGGGAGGGAGGTGTCACTAGGAGCTGCTGGCTCTGAGCCATGAGGGGGGAGTCAGAGTGGGTCCCCAAAGAAGCGGGTGCCAGGATGGAGTCAAACCCGCAGGAGCTCTGTTGGGGGTCGTGCCTTGGAAGGGTAACAGGAGGGAGCAGGAGGAGGGGTGGACCCTGAGAAGGAAGAGGCTGGAGGAAGGCGGGGAGGCCAGAGCAAACACAGACAGCCATGCTGCCGTGGCAGGAAGCGGGTGCTCAGGCGCCCCCCATGTGGCTGCCACCAGAGTCAGGAGAGGAGAGACTGTGTGGGCGGGCAACCCTGCCTCCCGCCCCCAGGCTCCCTCACAGCCAAGGCTTGCGCCTCCCTCCCCAGCATCCTGCTTCTGGACCCCGTTTCCAGATGCCTGCATCCTCCCCTCCCCCACTCCTCCCCACTTCACCTTTTCCAAGCATGTCTCGTTTCTAAGGCTTTTTCTCCTCCAGCCTCACTGGTAATTTCTCCTCCTCATTTCCCCTAATTTTGCAATGGGAGCTCAGCGGGGAAGCCAGCAGCTCTGATTCTTTTGGCTTTTCCCTGAGAGGCAAGAGCAGAGGGTAGGAGGTTGTTTTCTCTTGCTTCTTACGTCTTTCTTCCCAGCTGGGCGAGCCCCTCCCTGACTCTCTGAAGGCACCAGGTTCCACTCACAAAACTGCAGAAGGCCAGAACCCCAGCTCCTCCTACACGGGCAGCTGAGGGTAACAACTCCTTCCACTCTGCCCTGAGGGTGGTTTCACTCCATGATGCCTGGGGCTGGGTCTGCAGAGTGAGCTCCCACCTCCCTGTTCCTCCCCGCCCTGCCTGCCTGCCCCTACCTCTTCCTTCCTTGGTCCTCCGGTCCCCTCATTCTCTCTTCCAGACTGTTATCCCATCCACCTTACCCACCCTCTCTCACAACTTCTCCGGATGGACAGACATGCACTCAGCTTCTTCCCAATCTTCCTTCCTAACCCTAGCGATTCTGTGGCTCTCCCAGTCTCCCTAAATGTACACCGATGCACACGGCAGCCCCAAATGTACCTGCGACACTCCACACCCCTTGGGCAAGGTCCTGGCCTTGGCTTTCAGCCTCATCCACCACCTTGGCCACTGGGCACGGCTGGCCACCCCTCTCCCCGGGGCACCCCACCCCCTACCCCCGTGTGTGGCCGTGCACGCCCCCTCTCCTGCTTCCCCGGCCCCAACTGTGTGGACCCCCTCAGAGGCTGGGGGTAACTCAAGAGTGAGCCGGGCTCATTGTCATTCCCTTGCAGCCAGGCCCCCTCCTCGGCTTTTGACAGATTCTTCCATCTGGCTATTCAAGCTATTCAACCAACATTTGCTGAGCTGAGGATCCTCGCCAGCTGCTGTGGCAGCTGCTAGGGACACCAAGGTGGAAATGGCCCTGCCTGTCAGGAGCTTAGAGCCTGGCAGAGGTCCATAGGGCAACCATCACCAGCAGCCTCACCTTCCCCAGCAAACCAGGGTCCCCATCACTGGCTGCCTGGAGCCGCTGGTACCAGGGGACTGAAATCCTAAAAGGAAAGGAAAGTCGTTCAGTCATGACCAACTCTTTGCAACCCCATGGACTGTAGCCTGCTAGGCTCCTCCATCCATGGGATTTTCCAGGCAAGAATACTGGGGTGGGTTGCCATTTCCATCTCCAGGGGATCTTTCTGAAACAATTATTATGTCTTCCTTCGAGCTTGATGCTGGATCTTGCTCATTTCTTCTGTTATCACGCTGGTCCCTCTCCTCCTGCCCTGTCTTCCTCTCTGCTCCCTCCAGCTCGCTCTGCATACCCAGGTGAGAGGATGAGGGGCAGTGGGCACAAATACAGGTACATGTATGCATACAGAATGCGTAGCATTAGTAATAAGCATTAGTCATATTAATCCCTGGGCTTCCCCAACGGCTCAGCTAGTAAAGAAGCTGCCTGCTAGCACAGGAGACACAAGGGACAGGAGTTCAGTCCCTGGGTCAGAAAGATCCCCTGGAGAAGGAAATGGCAACCCACTCTAGTACTCTTGTCTGGAAAATTCTATAGACAGAAGGGGCTGGCGGGTTACAGTCCATGGAGTCGCAAACAGTCGGACATGACTGAGTGTGCACACACAGATACTAATGCCCAAGTACGTCTGTTGGAGTGACGAGCTGCACGATCACTCGACTGTACGCACATAGCAGGGTGATGGGGGCCGAGAGCCCTGGGACTCAGCCTGGAGCCAGCCCAGCCATGTGCCCTTGGACAGGTCCCAAACTCCTCTCTGGTCTGCCTGAGATAATGAAGAGGGGGAGACTGGGGCCTTTGATGGCTCCTTCCAGTGAATTCTCTGCCTTTTCCTGATTTTCCATAGCTATGGCTCCTGCCTCCTTCTGATGGGGGATCTAGTAACAGGAAGAGAGAGGGAGGGCTGGTCCCTGGAGAGGAACGGGACCCCTCCCCACTCCTAAGAAGCTGCAGTGGCAATATCAGTCTTCAGGGAGATGGGGTGCCGTGAGGGGCACAGGTCCCAGGAAGGCGGTGGGAGCCTGTGCACTCCTGGGGTCTGTGACTCCTTCCGGTAAAGAGGACCCCTCCCCATCCACACCCCTCCTTCCCATGGCTGCCCTTCAGTCCTTGGCTGGGAGCACGGGGGTTTCCTGGTGGCTTTCTCCTGTCTGTAGTGCAGCCTTGCCTTCGAGGGTGAATTCCATCCCTGTCTCTTAAGCATGCAGACAAGATTTATGCTGAATCAAGGAGGGGCCACCGCAGAGGCTTGGGGGTCTCCAAGCAATAACTCCTAATTCGGAGATTCATCCACGAGAGCAGAGACAACGGCACCTCCCGTTAGGACTTGTCAGCGAGCAGAGGAACCAGTCTGCAGGCTCCTTCCTCGTCCACTTGGCGTACTCCTAATTATGACTTGGGCTGCTACAAACAGAAATGGACTAAACCCGTTAAATCTATTTTTTCCCCTTGGTGGGAGGGAGCAGGGATTTTGCAAAGATAGAGATTTTAAATTAAGCTTTAAAACCGTGCCTGAGCAAGATTTAATACTGACAATTAGCCTGGACAAACAGCTAATCGCACTGGTGGGGTAATTTATATAAGCTCCACGCAACCATGAGGCAGGCAGCACGTTACACTGCAAATTAAGGCAATAAAAGAGGCTGCCGCCCGGTGGGGCGGGGCCACCTTGGGCTTCCTGCGCCCGCCTTGCTGGATGGAGCTGCGCTGAGTCTCTGGTCTTGGAAAGGGAAATCTCGCTGCTTCCCTCTGGGGGACATGACACAGTAAACAGAATCCAGCATTTCTGGAGGGTTTAAGGGCTCCTCTGCCTTTGGGGAGCTGCGTGTGCTAAGCTATTGCTCATTTACTCTGTGCCTCAGTGTCCTCATCTGTAAAATGGGGAGACACTTGCCCAGCACGGTTCCTTGGGGAGAGGCAGGGTAGAAGCATCTCTCTCGGTTCCCCACCCAGGGCTGGTCCCAAGGGATGCTCATTTCTTGTCACCCTGTCCCTTCTAAACTAAGAGTGCCCCTTCTGGCCCTCAGCAGCCCCCCATGCCTGGCTCTCGGTGCCCACAAATGGGGTTAACTGGCCGCCTTTCCATTTTTATAACCGACCATATTCCTCCCAGACTGCAGCAGACTTCCCTACTCAGAATAGACACGTTCGTCTATGGCAACGGAGCACTGATTTAAAAAATACGACATCAGCAAGACTTTTAAAGAAAAGATCTCTGGTTTCCGCTCAGGGGCTGGAGTCTAAGCCACAACGGTTTTTGCCTCCTGTCTCTTGAGACTGAGCCGCAGCAGCCACTCTGCTTCTCCTAACTTCATATACACTTCTGTCCACGTCACACAGTTCCGTGGGGATCTCTTTCCATAAGCATGAGGCCACTTTCCTCATGAGTCCAGCCAGGCTACCACATGTGTGTGCTAAGTCACTTCAGTCCTGTCTGCTTCTTTGTGACCCCATGAACTGTCGCCCACCAAGCTCCTCTGTACATGGGATTCTCCAGGCAAGAATACTGCAGTGGGTTGCCATTTCCTTCTCCAGGGGATCTTTCTGACTCAGGAATCGAAGCTGCATATCTTATGTCTCCTGCATTGGCAGGTTACAATGTGGATGAGGCTTAAAGACATTATGCTGAATGAAAAAAAGCACGAACATCGTATGACTCCATTTATATAAAAAGTCCCAGAAAAGGAAGATCCATAGAAACAGAAAACATAACAGCTCTGTGGTTTCTGGGGACTAGGGAGAGGAAAAGTGGGGAGTGACTGCTAACGGGGTTTCTTTTGGGGTGCTGACAGCATTCTGAAACTAGATAGAAGTGACAGTTACGCATCATTGTGCATGTGATAAATGCCACTAACTATTCACTTTAAAACAGTTAATTTTATGTCATGGGAATTTTATCGCCATTGCAAAACATGACTCTGAATTGTCAGAACTCTGTAAGAAGTAAAGCAAGGAGCCCCTCTAGCCCATACCAGGGGTCCTCTGATCCACCCGAATTTGGGTCAGTGGGTGGCAGGGTCCCCTCCTTCCTCTAAACCAGGAGGAGCCCCAGGAGTCTGCAGGCCTGGCCTGGATGTGCTAACTGGGCAGAGCACTGACCACAGGACAGACTTCCCACCCCGCTGGGCCAGCTCTAACAGAGTTAGAGAAGCCGCCTCTGGGGGTTCCTGAGACCCTTGACCCTGAAGATCCATCATCAAAGGGTCACCTAAGAGGTGACCAAGGGCAGGAAATGCCTGGGAGGACCTGGGGGCGGGAGAAGGAAATGGACATGGGTTCAGCCTGCACAGGTGATGCTGTGTGCCCGCCGGGAATAGGCCTGTGCACTTGACCCCAGCTGGGCCCACCCTGGACGCTGCGCACGTGACCTCCCTCCATGCTTCCCCACGGGAACAGAGGCTGCAGGCAGTTTTAAAGCAGGCAGTAGAAACTATCAGTGTGTCTCCCACATAGAAAGGGTCATATTTCATGAAAGATATTTTTGGTTCATCGACATTTTTATGGAGACTGGATTGCTTTACAAAATCTACTTCCTACTATGAGTCAAAGTTTAAGAAATTTGAAAAACCCTTTTCTAAGTGAACCCCTCCCCTGACTGTGGCCTCTTTCATGCCCTCCTTGCCTTCTAAATGTCTCAGCCTGAGAACTCGGAGTTCTCTCTTTTTTCCTTTTTTTTAATTCCAGAAGGCTTGAGACAGCAGTAAGGATGCAGGGAAATGTAAAGGATGGTTTGGGGTGACGCCTGTGAGGGTGGGCAGGTTCCTTCTGCGCCCCAGTCTTTCTTCCCTATGCCCTGGAAGGGCTCGTAGATCTGAAGGGCACTCAGATCTGGTTGTGGGACAACAAAAGGACACAGAATAAGGTCAGGACACGAAGGCTCCAGGGAATCCTGGGCAGTTCTGTGCTTCCTGGGTAGAGTCAAAACCACCTGTCCAGGGGGCATCCCTGGAGGTTCAGTGGTTAAGACTTCACCTTCCAATGCAGGGGCTGTGGGTTGAATCCAACATGCCTCTCAGCCAAAAAAAGAGAAAAAACCCACCAAAAACATAAAGTGGTAGCAATATTGTAACAAATTCAATAAAGACTTTAAAAATGGTCCCCATAGGGGGAAAAAAATCTTTAAAAAACCAAAGTACGTGTCCTTCAAGGTGGTTCTGGGCTGCTATCCTTCTTGCATTCCCAGCTGGAAAACCCGCTCCCTCCTGACTGGTCCCTCCACCCCCCGACATGCTGTACAGCTCGAGGTGTCATGGTCCCCTGGGGCATGTCCCCCACTAGGAAGAGTCTGGTCTTGTCCACCTGTGAGTCATCCTTGCCTCCAACACTATGTCCTCCACACACCAGGCGGCCAATAAATATCTCCAGATGGGCTGCTAGGTGCCAGGAAGACAGTCCTGTGGTCCCAGGACCAAGTGAGCTCAGGCAGGTGTGTAAGGGGGGCCATGGCCCCAGCTACGGACGCGTGACAGCCCCAGTGGGAGATGATCCTTCAGTTTTTCACTCCATCAGCACAACTCTCCAAGAAAAGGATGGCTGTGGTGTGGAACAGAGGGGACTGCGAGAGTCATCGGCCTGGTGACAAATCTTGGCAGGTTCTTTGTGAACAGTGTGTGTCAAGAGTCACACATGTGCCAACAGTGAGAGACCCAGCTTTCAAGCCTGCAGGATCCTTACGAGGCTACAGGGCATCCCCGGTCCCCAACACACACACACACACACACACACACACACACACACACAATACACACAAGCTCGTTGGTTCTTCCCACGGGGCTATCTAAGGAGCAGGCCCTTGCTGGCTTTGTGGCCGAATGAACAAATGTTATAAAGGCAAGCATCCTGACCACGTGCGATGTCAGGCTCCGGCCTGAACAGCTGACACGTGTTGCCCCACTCGACACTTCTGGTGACTGTCATCATCTCTGTTTTGCTGATGAGGAAGATGGAGCTGAGAGAAGAAGGCTGTCCAAGGCCATCCAGGTGGTAAAGGGCAGAGACTCTATTTCAGTTGCTCTAACCCAGAACCTTAGTCCAGAACCCACCTTCTTGCCCACAACAGGGTGCTGCCTGGTAGGAGGACAGATGGATGAGGGCTTGCACCGTGAGTGGGTGGGCCTCCTCTCCTTCCAGGGCCTTGCTCATGGCCACTTGGGCTCGCATAAGAAGGTACTGGTAAACAGACTCTAGCTCCAAGCAGAGACAAACTTCCATGAAAGGCAGTTTGTTGGTCCAAAATAATTGCCTCCTATCAGGTTGTGTTAAAACTGGGGAGTAATAAGGGCTCCGCTACCTCAAGATTTATGGTACCCGACACGCTCGCCTCTCCGCCACAACACATTTGCATAAAATGTTTATATTACTGCAGCTTCATCGGACCTGAAAATGCAATATGATTCCAATAACATTTCTCTGGAGATAGACAATGGGCTGAAACAAAAACCCGACGTGTTGCCTCAGCTCTGTGTCTTTATTAACAAACATGCCAGGACGCATTGCTAAAATTGCACGATTGGAACAGCATGAAAACCCCCATCTCACACGGGGCGGCTCGCCAGCTTCCTCCGATCCATCTTACTATTTCCTGAGTGTCAAAGCATTGCTTTAAATATGCAATCAAGCCCTGGGATGAGACGAGGGCGGTGCTGCTGCGATTCCACGGACTTCTCTGGCGTCGCTTTGCATTTTCAGGGAAGGCATTATGGTCTGAGATACTAGGCTTTCTTGATTCACAGTCTTTGCTCTTTCCACCAAGGAGAAGGTTCAGTGTTGGAAAAGGGTCTCTAAAGGGCTGAGAATCACAGGACCCTGGGCTGGAGGCAGGGGCCTGGCCAGCAAAGCCTTTACATTCCTTCTTGCCGCAGAGCGGGGCACGTAGCTGGAGGCTTGGGTAGGATGCAGCGGGAGATGGCACTGCCATCTGGTGATGTGAGCACTTACATCACCCGTGGACGGTCCTTTAACATCTGGTGGCAAGACAATTAAGGCCAAGGCCAAACATGTGAGGAGATGCCCAGCCTCACTCATAGACTGAAACAATAAAAGAAAATTTTTCACCCATTCGATTCTCTAAACAGCACAAGCTTTGACGGCACCCAGCCTTGGTGAGGAAGTAGTGGGCAGTGGTGTTCCCTCACACGCTGCTGGGTGCAGCAGAAATGTGAACAGTGACTTTAGAACTTACTGCTCGGAGTGGGGTCCAAAGGCCATCTGGAGTTTGTCAAAATGCAGATTCCAGCCCCCTCTCCCCGAGCTGCTGAACTGGAAACTGGGGGCAGGGCCCAGGAATCTATGTTTTAAGTCCTTCAGGCAGATGCTCACGTAGTCTAAAGAGAAGCACAGGCTTACAGGACGGCTTGCCTCAGAAATTCCACTACTTTTTTCCTGCTACATCTTCTTAATGGTTACTGTTGGAGAATAGAAAGACAACTGAGTTTTGTGATGAGCTGCTCTCTGGCTGTGCTGTTGAGGCCTCGCGTTAGTTCTTATACTTTGTGAGGATATTCTAGGTAGAAGATGCTCTGTCGTGTGCTTTCTAGTTTGTGGACCTCTTCTTTCTATTTCTTACCTCCCTTTCCATCTGCTACTACTTCCAGAGTGATAACAAGTTCTGTTCTGCTTTTAGGAATTATTCTATAGATAAATATATTTGGACATGGCCAGTGAAAATGCCTGTGCAGGCATGTTCCTTACAGCAGCATCCGCAACAGCAAAAGCCTGTAAAATGCCAAAATACCCATCAACATGAACCTGGGTAAATCAGCCAGGACCCATCCAGGTGATGGAATAGTATACGGCCAAGAAAAATGTTGGGGTAGATGCAAATGTGCTGCTTTTATGAACTATCAGACATACATTATTTGAAAAGGAAGAATGCAGAACAGTGTGTATAGTAAAGATGCACAAACATATACGAGAGCTTCTGGAGGGGTACACAAGCAGTTCTCGATAGTTCCTCCTGGGGCCCTTGAGGTGAGAGGGAGAGGGACTCTCAGGCAAATACTTCTTATCCCTATTTTAAGTTTTAGCTTCTACAAGTGCTGCTGTTTCACTAATAAAATTAGTATTTCCAAGGCTTCCCTGGTGGCTCAGTGGTAAAGAATTTGCCTGCCAATGCACGAGACATGGGTTTGATCTCTGATCTGGGAAGATCCCACATACGCAGAGCACCTAAGCCCCTGTGCCACAACTACTGAGCCTATGCTCTGGAGCCTCCCATCTGCGTCTACTGAGGCCACGAACCACAACTCCTGAAGACTCGAGCCCAGGCTCTGCAACAAGAGAAGCCACTGTGATGAGACCTGGTGCACCACAACCAGAGAATAGTCTCTGCTTGCTCAGACTAGAGGAAAGCCCGAGCAGCCACGAAGGCCCATCAGAGTCAAAAAGAAATAATTAACATTTAAAAAATAAATTGGTATTGCTAAGGAATTTTTTTAAACAGATGAGTTCAGGCAGGTCCAGAT
Source organism: Bos indicus x Bos taurus (assembly GCF_003369695.1). Taxonomy (NCBI): domain Eukaryota; kingdom Metazoa; phylum Chordata; class Mammalia; order Artiodactyla; family Bovidae; genus Bos; species Bos indicus x Bos taurus. The sequence continues at coordinate 55,452,004 of NC_040094.1, forward strand.
GTATGTGCTGCCCTGTTCGGATCAGGGTCTCCCAGGTCCATACCAGAACCCCGTGCACTGATGTTTAAGGGGCAGAGGCTGGAGCCGAGCCCAGAGCCTCATCTGGCTGATGTCCTGTTGGCCCTGAATCCTGCTTCCAGGTGGGCCCCACGTCAACTCAGAGAGAAGTAAACACTGGGATTCATTTAGCAAGATTCTTGCTCACAATTAGCTGGAGTAATTTCACCGCAAACACAATTGCTGCTCTCCAGGACACCCTGGGCACTTTGCCCATCACACTTCAGGGAGGTGCCGGGCCAGTTTACCTTGAGCTGTCGAGAGGGAGGCCACCAGTGTGAATGGCCCCGCTGCGCTCCAGCTAAGGACTCTCGGACTTGGGACAGGTGTCCTGACCTCTTGGAGGTGGTTTCTCCACCTGTAAAATGGGCAGAGCGATGGCGACACTGAGGGGAGGGCGCTAGGGAGGGGTAAAGAAGAGAGAGTGAAGTGAGACGCAACAGGGTATTCTTGAAGGGGCTTCGTGCCACCTCTGGTCTTCACTAGGCTCTCTGCGTGTTCGTCTGGGGCAAGTTGCAGGCAGGCACACTTTGGTCTCCACTGTGTATCCAGGGAGGACTTCCGGCTCCCTTTTGCACATGAGGAACCTGGACTCAGAGACTGAAGAACTTGGCACAGTTGACCCAGGGTGGGTGGACCGAAGAGTGAGGGTTCTCACACTGCGTCCTGGACTTGGCATGACTTCTGGACTTTGATATTTCTCCTGCCACCTGAATCCAACCACCTCTCCGATTTAAAACACCATCATGAAAAAGCCAGATACAAAAACTGAATGTACTCTTCACCCTGTATTTTCCCACTTGCATAAGGAAGGGGAAAAAATGGGAAGGGTGTAAACCAATATGCTAAATCGTGGCTTAGAACTTTTATTTTCTCCCTTATCTTGATTTTCTAGAATTTATACAATAAAATGTATCTCCTCTGTAAGGTGGGAAAACTGCATGTATATTTATGGCACCGATTTTTTAAAAATACATGGTATATATCTATATACAGGAAATGGAACACATAAACATAGCTACAAAATGATTGTATGTAATGTTACACTTTAAAGAGTGGGATACAAATCTGTGCGTTTAAACATGAAGACAAAAGACAAAGTGTTGGGGATGGACTGATTTCCGAATGGTGGTTTTGGAAGAACAGTTATGTTCTTCTGTACTTTCTGAAATGTTAACAAAGATACATGTTACTTTAAAAATGATCAAATGTCACCTTTTCAGAGAGGACTTGTCTCAATAGTGTACAGGAAACATTCCCTTGCCCACGGGGAATAAAATCACATCCACCCCCTCACATGTCTTTATTTTCATCCGTCTCCTGTATCACCCACTGCCCGGGAGTGTGCTGTGCAGGCAGGCAGGTCTGTGTCTCTCTCCCTCTCTGGAGTGTCAGCTCTCTGAGGACAGGGACCTTTGCCTAGAACAGTGTCCAGCGCATGATAGGAGTTTAAGTTCCTGGATGAATAAATAGATGGATGGAAAGGTAGATGAATGGAGGAAGGAAGTGCTGACATTGTGGAAACCAGGTGGGCAGGACCGGAAACGTGAGTTTCATCATCCAGATATGCATTGAGTCCCAACTGCATGCCAGTCCCTCAGCTGGGGGCAGAGTATAGAAGATGCGTTTACTGTCCCCAAGGAGCTTACTTTCCCCAAGGAACACGGTCCCCAAGGAATACAGAAGGTGGGACATGTGGGGAGGCAAGGGAACTCACATTTATTAAGTAATTTATCATATGTCAAGCTTTACAAACATTATCTCATTTAATCTTCTCGACGACCCTGTAAGACAGTGTAAGACCCATTTCTCTGCTCAGCAGGTGATTATTTCTAAGATAGGAGAGTTGATGTGCATGGAGGGCTTCCTGTGCTCTCAGAGCTTGGCAGGTATGATTTAATATGACTTCCCAGCACCCCATGCAGGAGGCATCCTGCCTGCTGAGCCGGAGACCAACCTGAGGCAGGGGGAAGGGAGGCATGGGGGTGGGGTGATGAAGTAATTTGGCTGCGGTCCACGACTTGCAAGTATGGAGAAGGAACCCTGTGCAGCGGCATCTGTAAATGTCATGTGTCATTCCACAGGGTTGCTGTGAGGCTGGAATGAGAAGATGGGTCTGAAATGCATGTCGGCGCTCACAACAGTGGGCTGAGAGAAGATCTGTGGTTTGTGGATGAGGGGACTGAGGCTCAGAGCTCTTCCATGGCTCACCCCAGGTCAGGAAATGTAAGTGGGGGATCTAAGGGCCAAACCCAGGTCTTGCTGGCACTGAGGAGACCCCTGTATTTCCACGTTATCAGAGCCAATTCACAAATGATTTGAATGTGGTGGGCTAAGGACTTAGACGCTTACTCCTTGGAAGGAAAGTTATGACCAACCTAGATAGCATATTCAAAAGCAGAGACATTACTTTGCCAACAAAGGTCCATCTAGTCAAGGCTATGGTTTTTCCAATGGTCATGTATGGATGTGAGAGTTGGACTGTGAAGAAGGCTGAGCGCCGAAGAATTGATGCTTTTGAACTGTGGTGTTGGAGAAGACTCTTGAGAGTCCCTTGGACTGCAAGGAGATCCAACCAGTCCATTCTAAAGGAGATCAGTCCTGGGTGTTCATTGGAAGGACTGATGCTAAAGCTGAAATTCCAATACTTTGGCCACCTCATGCAAAGAGTTGACTCATTGGAAAAGACTGTGATGCTGGGAGGGATTGGGGGCAGGAAGGGAAGGGGATGACAGAGGGTGAGATGGCTGGATGGCATCACTGACTCGATGGACATGAGTGTGAGTAGACTCCAGGAGTTGTCGATGGACAGGGAGGCCTGGCGTGCTGCAATTCATGAGGTCAGAAAGAGTCGGACACGACTGAGTGACTGAACTGAACTGAACTGAACTGGAGGACTTAGACACAATCTGCCATGCAAACCTTTAAGGGCAAAGTGAGACAGGGAGCAAAAAGGGATCCATAAGATTTCATCGAGGAGATGGAAGGAGAGGGTCAGGGCTGGAGGAAGTATTTGAGATGTTAACAAAGATTCTTTTCTGTGGAGCGATTGTAAGCACCAAGGCACAGAGGTGAGAAAAAGCGCACGCAATGTGTGGGTGATTTCAGAGCAGTGACTGGAGGAGAGGGGAGGAGGGGCCTGGTGGCAGGGCACAGGGTTGGGGGGAGAGGGGAGGAAGGGCCTGGTGGCAGGGCGCGGGGTGGGGTGGGGTGGTGGGGAGAGAGACCTGGAAGGATAGACCCAGGCCAGGTGGGAGAAGCACCCAGTGACCTTGACCTTCATCCTGGAGGTCCTGGTTCTCAAGACTGGCTGCACAGAAGCAGGCACCCAGAGCAACTAGAACCAAGTGAGAGAGAAGCCAGACCCACCAGGGGCCTGGTCACTGATGGTCCTGCAAGGCTATCCCAAGGATGGGGCCGTATGTCTGAGGTTGCAACCAGAGTCTGTCTGGTCCCAACACCTGTGCCCTTGGGTGGCAGAGGGGGAGGCCGGAAGGGGATAGAGACTGGATGAAGGGGGAGACTTCACCAGGCGGCCGGATGGTCCTGAGAGACACCAAAGTTTGCTCTCAAACCTTTGCAGCGATGAGAATCAGGAGAAAGGCCATGGTTCTGGGGACACTTGCCGAATCAGAAAATAGATCATGCCTGGGCAGTCAGGGTGGAAGATCCACGTGATTGCTGTGAGGCTCTGGAAAGCCACGCACCTGCCTGCTGCACTGTTAAGAGATGAAGACCCACCTACAAAGAGCCAGCAGGGTCCCCACGAAGCATCCTAGAGGTCTTGGTGACAACTCAGCCATCACTGGAGGCCAGGAGAAGAGAGACAGACTCAAGGGCAAAGACTGGGGCCGGGGTGAAGGGGAGTTTTGTTAAAGCTGGGGTTTGGGAAGAAGACCCCAGCTCAGGGGAGTGGGGAGCCCCCAGACCCTTATGAAGGCTGTCAGGGATATAAGCAGGTCTGGGGGTGTTGGAGACTGGAATCTCCTGTCCGTTGTAATGTTCGCCATAAAGTGGAGACTGCAGTCCTGTCCCTCCAAGAAACAGAACTTGACCTCTCAGGGTTGGGGCCCCCTCTTCTTAGGGGAATAAGACAGTGAATGCTGAGCAGGAACAAAGGGTGAGGAGGAGACTCACCTCCCAGGCTGTGGGAATCCCGGCTGGAGACAGGAGCATCTCTGTTTAAACCCTTACTGGAATGTCTCACTCTGCCCATTTCCATTTCATATTTCAGCTAAAAAATAATGACAAAGCCTGCAGAGCAGCCTCCCTCTCCTCGGTAATTACCAAATTAACACATTCTAACAGACGAGCCCCCAGCAGCAGGCTGTGATTAATGCGTGAGGACAATTAGCAGCAGAGCCTGCCCCTTGCGCTCACCTCCTTAAACAGCGAGACCGCGTGCGGGGTCTCTGGGGTGAGCCTCCGCCACCCGCCCGCCCTCCCGCTCCCTTTAATGGGCTCTGGGGCCGGGCTTCACGTGCCAGGCTGTGTCCGTCCCACCCTTGGGGGGTGGGGGCTGACCCCACGGGTCAGGGAGGCGGCTTCCCCACCCAGGCAGGAAGCCGGGAAAGCGAGCCCCAAATTAATTTATTCAGCCAATTCATTAGGCAGGCGTGGGTTGTGTGCTGAGTACGTGCCCAGCTCAGGGCTCAGGCGGAGGCAAGATAAGTGTAGGAAGGGGCTGCCGCCCTCCAGGAGCTTGCTGTTGGGAAGACGATTAAGGAAAAATGATTAAGTGGTCAGTGTGGGGCAGAGCCCGAGGTCCTGAGGAAGCCTAGGGAAGAGCATGCCCTGGTTTTCATGGATAGTGGTGGGGACACAGATGGTGGGAGATGTATCCCCACTGCCGTCAGCATCAGTGACGGGAAACCGAGCTGAAAGCTAGAGGATGACCCGTCTTGAAACAGGGGGAGCGTATGTTCATTCTGACATAAGAGCAGGAAAGGGCTTCCCAGGTGGCGCTAGTGATAAAGAATCCGTCTGTGATGCAGGAGCCTCAAGAGATGCAGCTTCCATCCCTGGCTTGGGAAGATACCCTGGAAGAGGAAACGGCAACCCACTCCAGTATTCTTGCCTGGAAAGTCCCATGGAAAGAGGAGCCTGGTGGGCTACAGTCCATAGAGTCGCAAAGAGTCGTAATGACTAAAGCAACTTAGCAGGCATGCAAGGGCAGTAAAAGAAGGAGTCTGGCCTGCATCCAGCACTGTCTCCTTAGTGATGGAGCATAACTGATAATGGGGAGAGTGAGACAGGCATGCCTTGGTGGGAGCCAGCTCCAACGGAGGGACATATCTGGGATACTTAGCCCAGGTTAGAGAGCAGGAAGGAAGTTGATGCTGAATCTGGGCAAGAAAGTGCCTATGCTGGTCTCAGGGCCGGGAAGAAGGAAGGGAGGAGCTCAAGGGAAAACTCCAAGGCAGAATCACGAGGCTGGACACCTTTTTGAAGTGAGGCTCAGAGAAAGGCCGGTGTTGGGGTGTGAGCTGAATCGCCAGGAGAAGATTCACCAGGGAGAAAGACTGGGCAGGGGTTTGGGGTCAGAGCTGCTCCATGGGGGCCACTGATCACGGGAAAGGTAACACGCTCCAGAAGCTGAGGATGAGGAAAGACAGGGGTGGGCCCCCGGGGAGGTCCAGAGATTCAGGACCTGCCCACTCTCAGACCGAGACATCCTCAGGAGGAAGCTCCCCTCTTGACTCTCGTGGAAACACACCTTGACGGAGGAGGAGTCCAAATTCCAGGCAGTCAGGTGCTCAGTCTCCTAAGTGACTGAGCTTTAATGGCAGACTGAAATAACAGGACACCAGCTCCATCCTTGACTTAACACAGTTGACATTCAGGAAGCTTTCCTTGACCTCCAGCTGTCCTTGACCGTGGGACCTGGAACCAAGATGAGAGGGAGAAGAATCACAGGGCATCTTTAGAGGTGGTGCTGGAGCACGCAGTGATTCTGTTTCTAATATTTTGGGGGAATGTTCACAGTGTTTCCCACAGCGGCTGCTCCATTCTGCATTTCACCAATTGTGCTCAAGGGTTCATTTCTCCACATCCTCCGACACTGTCATCTTTTTTTTTTTTTTGAGGATAGCCATCCTAACCTGTGTGAGGTGGTACCTCGTTGTGGTTTTGATTTGCATTTCCCCAATGATTAATGATGCTGAGCACCCTTTCTTATCTGTACGTCTTCTTTGGAGAAATATCTAGATGAATGCATACATTAATGTAGCAGATACATACACTGGGAGAGCCTCTCAGGTGGTGCTAGGGGTAAAGAACTCGGCTGCAGTGCAGGAGATAAAAGACATGTGGGTTCCATCCCTGGATCAGGAAGATCCTCTAGAGAAGGAAATGGCAACCCACTCCAGTATTCTTGCCTGGAGAATCCCATGGACAGAGGAGCTTGGCGGGCTACAGTCGATAGGGTCACAAAGAGTCCGACACAGCTGAAGCGGTTTAGCACCCACAGCATACATACAATGGGATATCACTCAGCCTTAAAAAAGAACGAAATCCTGCCAAACAGGACAACAGGATGACTCTTAAGGACCTGATGCTATATGAGATGAGCCGGTCACAGATGGACAAGTGCTACGAGTTTCTATTTAGATGAAAGACCTAAATCAGTCAGATTTATGGGAGCAGAAAGGAGAACGGTAGTTGTCAGAGGCCAAGGAGGAGGTGAGGAGGAAGTTGCTGTCCAAGGGGTACAGAGTTTCAGTTGCAAGAGATGAGAAAATTCTAGAGGTCTGCTTCCATCCTGGTGCTTGTCGTTAACAACACTGTTCTGTACACTTGAAAGTCTGTCAAGAGAGAAGATCTCTGTTAAATGTTCCTTTTGTAATAAGACGGGGTAGGATAAGGTGCTTTTGAAGTGTAGTGCTGGAGAAGACTCTTAAGAGTCCCTTGGACTGCAAGGAGATCCAACCAGTCCATCCTAAAGGAAATCAGTCCTGAATATTCACTGGAAGGACTGATGCTGAAGCTCCAATACGTTGGCCACCTGATGTGAAGAACTGACTCATTTGAAAAGACCCTGATGCTGGGAAAGATTGAAGGTGGGAGGAGAAGGGGATGACAGAGGATGAGATGGTTGGATGGCATCACCGACTTGATGGACATGAGTTTGAGTAAACTCCGGGAGTTGGTGATGGACAGGGAGGCCTGGCATGCTGCAGTCCATGGGGTTGCAAAGAGTCAGACATGACTGAGCGACTGAACAACAGCAATGATGCCTGACTGCTGAGAGGCTGAATTATAGATGCAGAGGCACTTTATCTGATATCACCAACATTTCCAATCTATTTGAAGGAAAATTGGTAATGCCCACACAAATCTAGCCCTGTTTTTAGCACATTCAGAACACCAGCTTAGCGACACTAGAAGGAATAAGATAATAAGCTTGCAAAGGGTCTCCATGTTTTTGTCTTCAGGTGAGAAGGGAAAGGTGGATGCTCTGCTTGAATCCCTTACTCCAGGGTTACCTGGAAGGAAGTGGAGAGAACTGCCATATATGAAACATTTATAGAATCTCATTTAATTCTCACAACATACATATAAAGTAGGAACCACTGCCCCCATGTAGCAGATAAGAAAACCAAGGTTAGAGAGGTAACTTATCCAAGGGTATCTGCAGATGTGGCATCCTAGGCAGGTGTCTCTGCAGAGCAGAGGCTGTGGGCCACCCTGCAAGTTAGAGCGGAGTAAGATTTGAGGCTCCCAAAGGAGGTCCAGCTTGGATTCAGTAGCCAAGAACTGTGTGTCTTTTCTTCATGCAGTTCTCCACCCTTTGTTTCCTCTGGGAGAATTAGCTAATAATAGCACCTATTGCTGAGCTTTGTTAAGAGGATGAATGGAGGTCATTTGTAGCATGTGATGAGCCATCGATACACCTTAGTGTCATTGTCACCATTACCATCATCATCACCGTCATCGTCGTCATCATTGCCACCGTTAACCAAGCCAGGAAAATGCAGCCAGCCTCAGCCCCTCACCCCACACCTCTTCACCCCCACGTATGAATGTCATGTCTTCTTAAATTGGCTATTTCTTTTGAAGATGTCTTAACCAAAGCCTCATGGCTCCAGAGTCCTCACCATGACAAACGTCAATAACGATGATGACTCCCTGAGGCTGAATTTTAAAAGAGCATTAAAGATTAAAGGATGCACAGGTCAATTACTGGGGCAAGTAAATGACTTTAGAAGTAATTACGTATAATTTCGTCTTGTTTATTTGGCATTAGTTGTAAGTGTCCATAATCCCGGGTCCCGGGGGTCCTTCACTTCCACTTTGCTTCTGGCAGATGAAGGGACTCAGCTCCAAAGGCAGAGGCTGGGGCACAGGGGGAAGAGCCCCGGGGCACAGAGACTCTTGGCCTCTCTAGACTCAGCATGGTTGACTTGCTTCAGACCCGCGGACAATTTCACCATCCACCGTCCCCGACCTGTTCCCGAGAGGCACTTGTCCATCTCAGACTGTGGAGGCTTCAGCTTCCCCCCAGCCTCTCCCCACTGGGGGCTGACAGCAGAAGGCAGAAGCTGGGGCAGGTGTCCTCCAGGGTCTGTAGTGTTGCCCAGAGACGAGCTCATGTGACCGAGGTGAAGGTTATAAAGGGCAAGAGTAGGTCACTGGTGAAAGAGAGGGGTGGCTGGTGAGCGCAACTGAGTGTGTGTGGACTGCGGTTGAGAAGAAGGAGAATTTCCAAAGACTTACGAAGGAGAAAGGGGAGTAATATGGCTGACTTTCCCTTTGGTTAAAAGGGACAGAAACCTACTCAAACCAACTCAACAAAACCATCTACTATCGAGAGATGGGTTAGTTGCAGACTGGGTGGCTTGAAACAACAGAAAAGTGTTGTCTCACAGTCTGGAGGTTGGAAGTCTGAGTTCAAGGTGTCAGCAGGGCTGGTTCCTTCTGGAGGCTTTGAGGGAGCGTCTGAGTCCCTCTGGTGACTGCTAGTGACCCTTGGCTTATAGAGGCAGCACTCCAGTCTCTGCCTCCGTCTTCACACGGCTGCCTTTCTGGGTCTCACTCACACTGTGCATGACGCTGTGTCCAAATTGCCTTCTGCTTACAAAGACCGGTCATTGGATTAGGGCCACCCTAATCCAATATGACTTATGACCTCATCTTAATCTGATTATATCTGCAAAGACCCTTCTTTCAAACAAGACCATATTCACAGGTTCTGGGTGGACGTGATCAACATCATTCAACCTAGTGCAGGAGGTTACAACAAAGATACCGACAACCTGGCATTGACCCCAGAGCAGAGATGGACTTCCCTGAGACTGGAGTTGGAGACTGGAAAGATGGGTCCATGGGTGGCGGCCCTGTTGGTCTGCTCCATACCCACTGTCCCCTTCTCCTTGCTACCAGAACCTGGTTCTGTACACTGCTAGACACGCATATGCTCCAGGAGCGGGGGCCTCCACCCGAGAGGGAGCTTGCTTATGTGCATGATACAGAGCTTCCCTCGTGTCCTACTCTTTGCAACCCCATGGGCTGCAGCACGCCAGGCTTCCCTGTCCTTCACTATCTCCCAGAGTTGGCTCAAATTCATGTCCATTGAGTCAGTGATGCCGTCCAACTGTCTCATCCTCTGCCCCCTCCTTCTGCTTTTGCCCTCAATCTTTCCAAGCATCAGAGTCTTTTCCAATGAGTCAGCTCTTCGCATCAGGTGGCCAAAGTATTGGAGCTTCATCTTCAGCATCAGTCATTCCAACAAATATTCAGGATTGATTTCCTTTAGGATTAACTGGCTTGATCTCCTTGAAGTCCAGGGGACTCTGAAGAATCCTCTTCAGTATCACAATTCAAAAGCATCAATTCTTCAATGCTCAGCTTTCTTTATGATCCAGCTCTCACATCTGTACATGACTACTGGAAAAACCATAGCTTTAACTATACAAACCTTTGTCAGCGAAGTGATGTCTCTGCTTTTTAATATGCTATCTAGGTTTATCATAGCTTTCCTTCCAAGGAGCAAGCATCTTTTAATTTCATGGCTGTAGCCACTGTCTGCAGTTATTTTGAAGTCCAAGAAAATAAAATCTGTCACTGTTTTGACCTTTCCCCTGTCTCTTTGCCATGAATTGACCATATGCCATAATCTTATTTTTTAAGTCAAGCCATGACAAGATTAAGCTGACCTACTAATAAACTATCAGAACAAAATATAACACTTTAAAGACAGAATATCAATAATAATATAGAAGATCGATAATGTAATCTCAACAGTATCTTGCATGCAGTAAAAAATTGATAGCGATATGAAGCAGGAGAAAAAGGAAGTCAATAGAAACAGACCCAGTGGTATCAAAGATATTAGAACTGGCAAATGATTTTAAAAACAGAGAGGGAGAGAAAGAGAGAATTTCAACAGAAACTATGTATTTTTTGTAGTTTTTTAATTTATAAACTTTATGTTTTAATTTAATGGAGGTTCTAGAACTTAGAAATTAAAAAAAAAAATGGGCTTAACAGCAAAAGAGACACTGCAGAAGAAAAGATCAGTAAACTTGAGGGCAGGTCGATAGAAATTATCCAAACTGAGTATGAGGGTGGGGGTGGAGGAAGTGAGCAAAATTATTAGAATCTTGGTGATTTGTGCAAAAATATCAATTAATATAAGATATGAATAATAATCTCAGAAAGAAAAGAGAAGTAGAATGGGACAGAAAAATATTCTAAAAATAATAACTCTAAATTTCAAAAGACTTTAAAAATACCTTATGATTATACAGTGGAAGTGAGAAATAGATTTAAGGAACTAGATCTGATAAATAGAGTGCCTGATGAACTATGGACAGAGGTTGGTGACATTATACAGGAGACAGGGATCAAGACCATCCCCATGGAAAAGAAATGCAAAAAAGCAAAATGGCTGTCTGGGGAGGCCTTACAAATAGCTGTGAAAAGAAGAGAAGCGAAAAGCAAAGGAGAAAATTAAAGATATAAGCAAGCATCTGAATGCAGAGTTCCAAAGAATAGCAAGGAGAGATAAGAAAGCCTTCCTCAGCGATCAATGCAAAGAAATAGAGGAAAACAACAGAATGGGAAAGACTAGAGATCTCTTCAAGAAAATTAGAGATACCAAAGGAACGTTTCATGCAAAGATAGGCTTGATAAAGGACAGAAATGGTATGGACCTAACAGAAGCAGAAGATATTAAGAAGAGGTGGCAAGAATACACAGAAGAACTGTACAAAAAAGATCTTCACGACCAGATAATCACGATGGTGTGATCACTGACCTAGAGCCAGACATCCTGGAATGTGAAGTCAAGTGGGCCTTAGAAAGCATCACTACGAACAAAGCTAGCAGAGGTGATGGAATTCCAGTTGAGCTATTTCAAATCCTGAAAGATGATGCTGTGAAAGTGCTGCGCTCAATATGCCAGCAAATTTGGAAAACGCAGAAGTGGCCACAGGACTGGAAAAGGTCAGTTTTCATTCCAATCCCAAAGAAAGGCAATGCCAAAGAATGCTCAAACTACCGCACAATTGCACTCATCTCACACGCTGGTAAAGTAATGCTCAAAATTCTCCAAGCCAGGCTTAAGCAATATGTGAACCGTGAACTTCCAGATGTTCAAGCTGGTTTTAGAAAAGGCAGAGGAACCAGAGATGAAATTGCCAACATCCACTGGATCATGGAAAAAACAAGAGAATTCCAGGAAAACATCTATTTCTGCTTTATTGATTATTCCAAAGTCTTTGATTGTGTGACCACAATAAACTGTGGAAAATTCTGAAAGAGATGGGAATACCAGACCACCTGACCTACCTCTTGAGAAACCTATATGCAGGTCAGGAAGCAACAATTAGAACTGGACATGGAACAACAGACTGGTTCCAAATAGGAAACGGAGTACGTTAAGGCTGTATATTGTCACCCTGCTTATTTAACTTATATGCAGGGTACATCATGAGAAACACTGGGCTGGAATAAGCACAAGTTGGAATCAAGATTACTGGGAGAAATATCAATAACTTCAGATATGCAGATGATACCACCCTTATGGCAGAAAGTGAAGAGGAACTAAAAAGCCTCTTGATGAGAGTCAAAGAGGAGAGTGAAAAAGTTGGCTTAAAGCTCAACATTCAGAAAACGAAGATCATGGAATCTGGTCCCATCATTTCATGGCAAATAGATGGGGAAACAGTGGAAGCAGTGTCAGACTTAATTTTTGGGGGCTCCAAAATCACTGGAGATGGTGATTGCGGCCATGAAATTAAAAGACACTTACTCCTTGGAAGGAAAGTTACGAGCAACCTAGATAGTATATTGAAAAGCAGAGACATTACTTTGCCAACAAAGGTCCTTTTAGTCAAGGCTATGGTTTTCCCGTAGTCATGTATGGATGTGAGAGTTGGACTGTGAAGAAAGCTGAGCACCGAAGAATTGATGCTTTTGAACTGTGGTATTGGAGAAGACTCTTGAGAGTCCCTTGGACTGCAAGGAGATCCAACCAGTCCATTCTAAAGGAGATCAGTCCTGGGTGTTCATTGGAAGGACTGATGCTGAAGCTGAAACTCCAATACTTTGGCCACCTCATGCGAAGAGTTGACTCATTGGAAAAGACTCTGATGCTGGGAGGGATTGGGGGCAGGAGGAGAAGGGGACGACAGAGGATGAGATGGCTGGATGGCATCACTGACTCAATGGACATGAGTTGGAGTGAACTCCAGGAGTTGGTGATGGACAGGGAGGCCTGGTGTGCTGCAATTCATGGGGTCACAGAGTTGGACATGACTGAGCGACTGAACTGAACTGAAAAAATACCATATTTATGAATTACCACATGAATTTATAAAGGTATTAGGATATAAAGTCAATATGTAAAAATCAGTCAAATATTTATATTATAAAGAAACAGTAGAAAATGAAAATTTTAAAACAATCTCATTTACAAGAGGATCAAAACTATAAAATACTTAGGGATAAATGTGGCAAAAGATATATAAGAACTCTACACTGAAAATAATGAAAATTGCAAAGAAAAAATAAAGAACATATAAATAAATGAACATTATACCATAACCTTGAATTGGGAGAGTTAATATTTTAAGATGCAAATTCCTTCTAAATAAATAGACCAATAAAATACCAATTAAAATGCTACTGCTGCTAAGTTGCGTCAGTCGTGTCCGACTCTGTGCGACCCCATAGACGGCAGCCCACCAGGCTCCCCCGCCCCTGGGATTCTCCACGCAAGAACACTGGAGTGGGTTGCCATTTCCTTCTCCAATGCATGAAAGTGAAAAGTGAAAGTGAAGTTGCTCAGTCAGGTCCGACTCTTAGCGACCCCATGGACTGCAGCCTACCAGGCTCCTGCGTCCATGGGATTTTCCAGGCAAGAGTACTGGAGTGGGGTGCCATTAATTAAAATGCTAGCAGCATCTTTTTTGTAGGAATTGACAAACAGATTCTAAAATTTATATGGGAAGCCAAAGGACCTAGAATAACCTGATCTTGAAAAAAAAAATAAATTCAGAAGACTCATATTATCTGATTACGAGATTTTTCACAATTTACAAAAAGGAGAATGCGTGTATTCAGTTTGTAACTCCATAGAAGTTCTTCTGAGTTGTTCTGGGGAGACTCAACTTTATTTATACTCCCATTGGTTGCACACGGCACTGACCACTGGACCAGAACACGATTCAGGCAGAGAAGACGGAAAGGACAAAGGACAATGGACCCATCAGGGTGCTTCCTGAGGGCATGACTGCTGTCTTGACATTGATTTTTTCTGCATTGCCTAAAATCCAATACAGTAACTCAATAAATGTCGACTGTGTCAGTAAGGAAAATTGTAGATTAGTCAATGCATGAGAAGAATGAAGAATGAGTTAATGAATGGATGGATGGATAGGTGGATGAATAGATGGATGGACCATTGAATGACTGGATCAGTCAAGTGAATGATCTAATGGCTGAACAAGCACCCCTCCGTGGAACCAGCAGGAATGTGATGAGAGCAGGAAGAAGAAGCTTCTGCTTTCTTTGATTCTTTTTATCTCTCAGATCACAGGTACCATTTACTTCCCTCTTGGGGGCTTCATCCACTGTGGCTGCCAATAAAACAGGACACTTTGTCTCTTAATTAGAAAGCGAACATTTAAAAGCAGAGCTTCCCAGTGACTGAACACATAAAACAATCACCTTTGCTCTGCACAGCTGTCCCCACACTGAGTTAAAACAGTTCTTGGGTTGCCTACGATTTCATTTCTGATCACACATAAGGATGTATGTCACTGGCTGACATTTACCTCTTGTCTTTTATAGCATTTCATCCACCCATCTGCCAAGAAACAGGAGCCTGGAGCCAGCTTGCCCTTGTCCAGAGCCCCCATGAATCCCAGGCTCTCTGGCTGGGCTGCCCTCTAGCCCTCACTCTCGGTGCCCTTTGCTGTGTTGGCATGCCCCTTTCTTCCACCTCTCAGAACTTGCCGCTCGAGTTGGTTCGCACATCCATATCCTACAAGGAAGAACATCTGAGGTATACCAGGGATCTGCATTTGTGAACAAGCTCTTTAGGAAAAGGGGCTGGACACACATGGTAGAAGCTTGAGGATTGCTTATTGAACAGAAAGAAAAAATGATAAACTTTTCTTAAACTTTCCCACTACAGGCAAGAAGCTTTACAAGTGGAATTTCTAGAATTTCTCTATCACTGGGCAGGGAAGCGTGCTCCTCCTAGCCTCTGGGCATTTGTACCACAGCACACACAGACCAGGCTGGCTCTGCATACTTGTGAGTGAGGCTGCTGACTGCACTTCTACCGAGACATCCTGGGTCCAGAGAGACATCTTCATTGTACCATGCTTGGTGGTTGCTGTTATTCAGTCGTTAAGTCATGTCCAACTCTTTGTGATCCCATGGACTGTAGCCCGCCAGGCTCCACTGTCCATGGAATTCTCCAGGCAAGAATACTGGAGCATGAGCATGTTGGCATTTCCTTCTCCAGTGGATCTTCCCAATCCAGGGATCGAACCCTTGTCTCTCACATGCCAGGCAGATTCTTTACCTCTGAGCCACCTGGGAAGTCCAGCCATATTTGGTGGGTATTTAGGAACCACAACTTCCATGGATACTCATCAGCTGTGTCCACTCCCTTCAAATCTATCCATCCATCAAGAGGGAGGTGGTGGGGCTGGGTCTAGGTTCTACCGCTTCCTGTTGCTATGGCTCTGGACGAGGAACTTAACTTCTCTGACTCCAGTTTCTTCATTTGAAAATGGGGCTGAGGGAACATCCTTGAAGGGCAAAAATAAATGAAATACTAAATGTAAAAATTCACTTTGAAGATATAAGCATTATGGCAATATAATTCAATAATTACACAATTGATACTGATTCATATTTTTGACATCTACTTCCCAAGTTTCCAGATGGGCTGGATATTCTTTCTGTCCCCTCACCAAAAGCCACCCTGTTCTGTGTCCCTAGAGGCTGGCTCTTAGGAACTGCATCAATCAGTCTCTTTTGCCCTCTGCCTCCTAGTTGGCTTCAGCCAGTGGGCAGCAGCAGCAAATGCAAAGGGCAGGAGGAGAAAGAGGTCGAGGTATTGATTCCTCCCACTCCCTCCCTGCTGATCTCCTTTTGGCCATAGCTGTGTCCTCTACTGATTAAAGGATACAGCTTCTGTCCCACCACCCTCCCTACAGCTATAAGTCTTGATGAGTTCTGAATATAGCCCTCTCCCTTTTCAGCTCCAGAAGTGGTAATAATTTGCAATTTTTTTTATGCTGTATTCCTATCAGGATAAAAATTTTTGAGCTAACCAGTAACATGTGTGCAATCATTTATAAATGAATATATGCACAGCTTTAAGAGGTCCTGTTGGTTCTCAATGTCCTACATGTATTAGCTCACTTTCTTCATATTGATAAGAACCTAGAAAGTAGGCACTAGTCTTATCCTACGCTCCCCTTCTCCCCCCCTCCTTTTTTATAGATGTGAACATTAAGGGACAGAGACATTCAGGACCTCCCTGGTGGTCCAGTGGCTAAGACTCTGAGCTCCCAATGCAGGGGGCCTGGGTTCAATCCCTGGTCAGGGAACTAAGATCCCATGAGCCACCTGGCACAGCCAAAAAAAAAAAAAAAAAGCAAAAGCACAGAGAGATCTAAATAGTTGGTTAGACCAACCTCAGCACTGCTGACCCTTGGGGCCAGACCGGCCTCTCCTGTGGGGCATCCTATCTTATCCTTGTTCTTTACCCACTAGATGCCGATAGCACCCCTCCCCCGTCCCAGTTGTGACCATCAAAAACGTCTCTGCATGCTGCTCAGTATCTCCTGGGAGCAAACTCATTCCTCACTCCCCCACCATTGAGAACTAACGGCCTAGAGTAACTAGCAGAATACACATTGCAAAATATACACACAGAAAGTTAAAAAAAAAAAAAGAACAACTTAAAACATAACATCAAGACTTCCCTTCGGTCCAGTGGTTAAGACTCTGTGTTCCCAATATAGGGAGCACCAGTTCAATCCCAGTTCAGGAAACTAAGATCCTACATCTGCCTGGTGTGGCCAAAATAAATAAATAAAATGAAAAAGAGATGTTCAAAAAATAAAATGGTTAACTTTATTTTTAAAAAATCCATAATACTAAAAAATAAATATAAATTGTAGTTTTAAACATGCCCTTCTCACACCCGGGCACATGCCCTCATGTGGCCCCTAGGCATTTGAGAACTTAGCTCCCCAACCAGGGATCGAACCTGGGATGTGCACTCTCTTGAGACCCCTGTCCTGGGGATGCAGAGGGGCGTAAGGCCATCCTCTGCCCTCAGGAGCATAAAATCCAGGCTGACAAGACACATACATAGGAAAGACTCTCAGTTGAAGATAGCAGGTTAGAAAAAACATGGCCACAATTGATTGATTGGACTGGTATTAGTATTTCATAAACAGTTAGCAAGTGGCTTCTCCGAGGCTGGGCTATCTAGAGTTTTAGGACAAGGCCGTGTCACCCAGACCCCGGATGCAAAGGACCAGACAGGAAGAAAGGGCAAATGTCAGGAACGCTTTCACAAATCTCTCTCTCTCTCTTTTTTTAAAGATATTTTTGATGTGGACCATTTTGAAAGTCTTTCTTAAATTTGTTACAATATTGCTTCTGTTTTTTGTTGGAGAGGGATCTTAGCCCCCCGACCAGGAATCGAACCTGCACCCTTGAATCAAAAGGTGATGTCTTGACCACTGGACTGCCAGGGAAGTCCCTTCGTGAATCTCTTACTTCTTCCTCTGCCTCTCCTTCTTCAGCTGCTGGGAGTCCATTCATTTATTCGCTCAACAAATATTTGCCCAGTGCTTCCTCCAGACCAAGAGTGGTTCCTGGAATGGGAACATCAGCGAGAAAAACAGACCTTGCTGCCCTCGGGGGCTGCCATGCCAGCATCTTTTTGAGTTCAGCTCCGTCTGCCAGCTCCCTGCCTCCAAGCTGCCGCCCACGTCTTACCCCCAGAACCTCTTTGCTATGATGTTCTCCGAGTTGGAATTCCAGACCAACACGATACTGCCAGAGCTGGCTGGACTGGGTTTCCGTCCCTCGGGCCAAGAGTCAGGCCCGGCCCTGGCAGCTGCCCGCCTTCTCCCACTCCTCCTGTGGGGAGCACAGTGGAACCAGAAAATTCGGTCTCAGGCCTCCCTTTTCCAGTGCGATTTTGGCGTCAGGAGCCACACGGATCAAGACACAGCCAGCTCTTCCCTCTAAGTTGTTTTATGGCATTCTTCTAACACGGCAATAAAAATGAAGTTTTTAAAGGCATATTCGCTGGAACGTTGGCCGGGCAGCAAGCCACAGTCCCGCCTGGTGCTGATGTCAGGGCCTCGTTCCTGCTGGGCCAGCCCATCCTCGTCCATCCCTCACCGCTTCGGCACAAGCCCAGCTCTTCCAAGTGACTCTGAGAAGCTGACTGACGCTGTCGCTGCGTTTCTCATATGCATACCTTCCTAAGAGCTCAGCTGCCCGCTGCTGTGGGCTTCTATCTAATAAAGCTCTATAATGTACTGACCGTCCTCCAGCGTGGGCCTCGCTTCACTTTCCTGGGCCATTTACTCCTTTATAGAATTTAATCTGCTGCTGAAATTCACTGCATTATTAATGGAAGCCAGGGCACAGAGCTGCAGTAATTACACCGTTCACTCTGCAAACACCCACGTGTACACACGCGTGGACGCTCTCAGTGGATCTGGGGCTGAGTGTACCCACCCCACCCCACCCCCAGCTCCAGCACCCAGCAAAGGGGTTTCGCTCCTGACTTAAAATCCTCAGTGACTTATCATCCCTTTTAGAAAAAAACAAAACAAAAACAAATTCCTCCTCAGGGTCTAGGGGTCCTCCTGGACTGACACTGGTACTTAGAGTTGAATCTGCCCTGACCACCCAACTTCAAGGACTCTACCTGGCCCCTCATTTTATCTGACTTAATTTTTCTCATGCCCTTATTGCTGTTCGAAATGGTCTTGTTTATTTATTTGTTAGTCTCTGTGCCTGCTTTTTCTTGCTGGGATTTTAACACAATGAGAGCAGGGATCCACCTGTCTAGTCCCTGTTGAATCTCCCTGCTGACAACAGGACCTGGTATTTAACATGGGCTCAGGAAACATGTCTTGAAGGAATGAAAGAAGGAAGGAAGGAAAGATCTTTTCAGCTGGTAAGTACTCAGGTCCAAGGAATCAGCGGGAGTCGACTGGCTTCTGAGTGATGGGAACAATCTTCCTTCTCTACTTTGAGGTTTGTGGAGGCGGGGAGGGAGAAGGAAGCCAGTCCAGATTCCTTGGAGTCGCGTGTGGAATCAAAAACTCTCCCCTCCAACAATGGTAAATTTTGGAGCAGGCTTGTGACTCACTTGAACTAACACGCAGAAGCAACACTGCATGGCTTCTGAGGCTGGGTCAGAAAAGGCCTCCGTCTTCCTTCTTGGTCACTGGATCACTCGTCCTGGCAGTCCTGAGCAGCCAGGGAAACAGGCCGACCTCCTCGAGGCTGCCATGGTGTGAGAGAGTGCGGGCAACACATGGAGGCCACAGAGGGGAAGTCCCAGCCGACAGCCGGCATCCACCCGAGGGGTATGTGTGCACTCACCCCCAAGCGGATCTCAGCCCCCAGCAAACCTTCCCAGCCGATTGATTCCCAGGCGTCGTGGAACAGAGAAAAGCCATTCCTGCTGGGTCCTGTCTGAATCCTGACCCAAAGCGTTTGAGAGCATAATGCAGTTTTTAATTTAATTTTATTTCTGGCTGCACTGGGTCTTCGTTGCTGTGCACAGGCTTTCTTTAGTTGCAGCAAGCAGCGTTACCCTCAAGTTGCGGTGAGAGGGCTTCTCTTGTTGCAGAGCACAGCCTCTAGGGCTCGGGCTTCAGGAGTTGTGGCTCGAGGTTCAGTTGCCCCAAGGCATGTGGAATCCTCCTGAACCAGGGATCGAACTGGTGTCTCTTGTATTGGCAGGCAGATTCTCCACAACTCCACAACTGCAGGGAAGTCCTGCAGTTATTGTTTTATGTCGCCGAGTTTTGGGGTAGTTTCTTGTACAGCAATAGTAACTGGAAATTCCCCAACACCCTCTGATATGGCTTGAATTGATGTGATGAGTGTGCTCTGTCGTGTCCGACTCTTTGTGACTTCATGGTAGTAGCCCGCCAGGCTCCTCTGTCCATAGGATTTTCCAGGCAGGAATACTGGAGTGGGTTGCCATTTCCTTCTCCAGTGGGCTGAATTAGGTCCCCCCAAAGTGGTAGGTTGAAGTCCCATCCCTGGAACCTCAGACTGTGACCTTATTTGGAAAGAGGGTTATAACAGAGGTAATCAAGTTGAAATGAGGTCATTCAAGTGGGCCCTAATCTGACTAGTGTTCTTATAAAAAGAGAGGATATTTGGATATGGAAATGCCACCCAAGGGAAGGTCATGTGAAGGTCAAGGCCAAGATTGGGGGATGGATCTACAGATCAAAGATGCCCCGAATCGCCAGCAAACCACCAGAAACTGGAAAGGGGCGTGGCACGGATTCTCCCTTATGGCTCCAGAAGGAACCAACCCTACAGGCACCTCCGTCTCAGACTTCAGGCCTCCAGAGCTGGGAGAAAGTACATTTCCATTATTTAAGCCACTCAGTTAGTGGTTCTTTATTATGACAGCCCTGGGGAAGTGATACAGCCTCCTAGGCTCTAATGCCCAGTGACAAGCGACCGATACAAACAGCATTAAACCAACGACACCCTGAAGCTGGTGTGCACAAAATGAGCCATGGAACGCAAGCTTATTCTGCCCCAACAGCACGTGAGTGCCTAAAACACAGAATGAGGCCTCTACCCCTCACCCAGCTCCCGCTCAGTGAACATCCCACCTCCCTCCCCCAGGCACGGCAATGCCTGACTGAGGCCCAGGAGCATTGTCCGTTGAGGCTCTTTCCCCTGATTTATTTCCTCTTCCCTCCATCACTACCCAGGCTGCTCTGGGGCTGCTTCTACATACAGAAGTTGGGTTTTGATTCCACTCAACATCACCCTTGTTCCTGTTCCGTCGTTCATTATGCATTCAACACGCTTATGTCTCCTCGTGGAGTGGTCTGCAACAGTGCTCTCTTGCATGATTATCTCCATCTTACAGCTTTCTGAGATTGCCCTTTAAAAAATCTTTTGAAGTTTTCATTTTTATTCTATTTTATGGGTCTTGCTGGGTAGCTTCCTTGGCTCTGTGAAAGAACAGCATTTAATTTTAAGAGCTGAGAGCTGGCCACCATGAGAGCCCTAGGAGGACAGTTTATGACCAGGGAAAGAACAAGCATCACAGGGTTGGGATAAGAAGGATGATGCTAGGATGCATTTAGCTCCTGCGGGCCAGCCAAACAAGGCCCTTATCTGTTTACGGCAGGCCCAGCCCTGGGTCTGGAGATGGTACTTTTGAAGTCTAGTGGGTCTAGAGTTCCAGTCCTTATAGTCCTGCCCTTCCCCGTGGAGTGATGGTGTGTTCCAGGCGATCTGGTCCTGATTTCACTGCCAGGGCATTGCAGAACCCCTGGCACACAAAGAGCCACTCAATAAATGGTCGTGAAGAGAAGAAAGCTCCCCAGGGCTGCTGTAACAGAGGGCCATAGGCTGGGGGGCTTGAAACGATAGAAATGGATTCTCTCACAGCTCTGGAGGCCAGAAGTCAAGGTGAGGGTAGCGTTGATCCCTGCTGGCGTCTTTGAGGGAGAGTCCCTCCCAGGCCTCTCTCCAGCCCTTGGTGGCCACCAGCCATCCTTCCTATTCTTGGCTGGCTCCAATGTCGGCTCCAAAGTCACTTGGCCTTATCTGCGGCTCTTCCCTGTGTCTGTCTCCAATTTCCCTTTCCTTTCTCTCACGAGGACACCAGTCACTGGATTTAGGGCCTCCCACCCTCCAATTCAGGAGAAACTTATCTCAGATATTTAATTAAATTCTCTCTGCAACATCTTTAACAAACCTTTGCTAAACAGGGTCCCATTCTGAGGTTCCAGGTGGCAGCACCTCTGGGGGGACAAGCGCCAGCCTAGTGCAGAGGGAGACTGTTGATCACTCCAGGGGAGCTGCCCTTATGCAGAGGGACCGACCGTCCTGAACTGAACCCCGAGGCTCGGCCAGGAAGAGCAAGTGTAGAAGGTGGAGGCTGGAGAGGAAGAGGAGGGAGGGTAGAGGGGTGGGCATTCATGGGGAGCTCTGATCTGCCCAGGGACTCAAAGCTGAGTGAAGAGGAGGGCCTCCTGCCAGCCAGGACCTGGCTTCAGGCCCAGGAAGCCCTGCCCTCCTCTGCCTTGTCTCAAGGGTCCCTTCTAGGCCTGCCTCTCACTCCATCTTCATCTCTTCAGGCTCCAGATTTCAACATTCCCCAGTCCAGCAACTTCCCTCACACTGAAATGGGCTCCCAGGGGTGACCCTCTCAGTAGGTCTTTATTCTGGGAATAAAGACATAAAGTGGTCTTTATTCTGGGAAGAATTCAGACATGGAGAACAGGGGTTAGCAGGAAGGGATCTACCTGTGGGCAGAGATGTTTCTCTGGGCATCAGAGTGACTCGCCCAGGTCCTTCATCATCCTCTAAACCAGGGGTCCCCAACCTCTGGGATCTAATGCCTGGTGACCTGAGATGGGGCTGATGTAATAATAATAAAAATAGAAATAATGTACACAATAAATGTAATACACTTGAATTATCTTGAAGGCTTCCCTGATGGCTCAGAAGGTAAAGAATCTGCCTGCAGTGCAGGAGACCCAGATTTGATACCTGGGTCAGAAAGATCCCCTTGAGAAGGAAATTGCAACATGCTCCAGTATTCTGGCCTGGAGAATCCCAAGGACAGAGGAACCTGGTGAGCTACACTCTATGGGGTCACAAGAGTTGGACACAACTGAGCGACTAATATTTTCACTTTCACTTTTGGATAACCCTGAAACCATCCCCTCTACCCCTGGCCCAGTCCATGGAAAAACTGTCTTCCATAAAACTAGTCTGTGACGCCAAAAAGGCTGGGGACCACAGCAGCCATCCAGGAGCTGAAGCTGAACTACTGAAGTAGTTTCAAATTCAGAATTTCCAAAGGGACAGCAGATAAAGGCATTCGCTCTGAGTGTCAATGTCGCATCATCAAAGGAACAGATCAGTTCAGCAAACAATGGATAGGAGGAGGATGAACCATATCCCGGAAGTGGTGTGACCGTCCACTCAGTCCAACAGAGGCAGTGGCCCTAGAGGCCTCCGCACAGAGGAGCCCCTTGCCGGAGGAACCGAAGGCAGGCACTTCCTGGCTTCCTCCCCTTAACAGCCACTTTTCCCACCCCTGGGAAAGTTCTACCCGGGGTATTTTGTGAAGGATGACTGACGACGAGGAATCTTTGTTGTGCTATCAGCTGTAATTATTTTAATTCAAACATACTCCCTTATAGGACTGACATCATAAATGCTGTTTTCTAGAACAAATAGCTGTCAGAGCTGTCAAGCAGAGCTGCTTACTGTTTTACATCATTACAATATTTAATTTCAACTCTGCAATTTTTTTCCCCCCACGCAACACTTTCAAGATTATTTCTTCCACTTTTATCTGGAAAAACTGGAGCCCAGAAGGATGAGAAGGAAGAAGCCATTCTCTCAATCAAATAATTATTGATTTGGATGATAAGAGGAAGGAAGGAAAGGAGGGAGGGAGGAAAGAGAGGAAGGAAGGAAGGAAGGGATGAGGTGGTGTGGGGGGGTGAGTCAGGAGGGAATGACTGGTTCACAGCATGCTAGGGACATTTTTTGGCTGGCCAAGTAGAAGCCCCTAATTGTTGTTCCTTTTGCTACCTGAGTACTTCCAGGAGCAAGCGCAATTGAGCAAAGTGATCTTGGTGAATGATAAATTGCTCCTTTGGACACTTCTTTTTCTTTTTCTTTTTTTAATTAATTTTTATTGGAGTATACATGCTTTATAGGGCTTGCCTGGTAGTTCAGAGGTAAAGAACACGCCTACCAATGCAGGAGACACAGGAAACACAGGTTCGATCCCTGGGTAGGGAAGGTCTCCTGGAGGAGGAAATGACAACCCACTCCAGTATTCCTGCCTGGGAAATCCCATGGACAGAGGAGCCTGGCGGGCTACAGTTCATGGGGCTGCAAAGACTCAGACATGACTGAGCTCACACACACGCTGGCTTTACAATGTCATGTTAGTTTCCATTGTACAGCAGAGTGCATCAGCTGTATATATGCATATGTCCCCTCTTTATTTAGATTCTGTTCCCATGTAGGTCACTGGAACCAGACTTCTAATGATGGTGTTGAAAGGTCATGAACAAACAGATACACTTTCGAAGACTAGGGAACTCAGATCCCAAGTCAGGTCGGTTATGATTCAAGACCAATAACTTCAGTTACACAGTGTGCTGAGCTGCTTTGATTGGTGTTTTTTTATTTGGGGGTAATTTGCTATTTTGAAATAGTTTCCAATGAAGAAAAGTTGTAAGAACAGCACCAGGAACTTCCAATACCCGTTACCAGATTCACTGCACATTTACATTTTGTGTTTTAGCACAAACTCACTCTTTCTCTGAAACATTACTTTTTTCTTGCATCTTTTGAGAGGAAGATGGAGACAGTATGCCCCTGAACCTTAAGAATGAGAATATTCTCTAATATAGTCACAGGATAATGATCAAACTCAGGAAATTTATTGTGGATAAAATGTTATCTAATCCATAGTTCATATTTGCTACGGACTGAATGTTAATTTCTCCCCCAAATTCATATGTTTGAAGCCCTAACCACCCCTTCCCCAAGCGATGTTAGTAGAGGGCAGGGCTTCTAGGAAGTCATTGTGTTTAGGATGCAATCCCGAGGGTGGGGCCCCCATGATGGGATTAGTGCCCTAATGAAAAAAGAGACCAGAGAGCCTTCTCCTCACTCTTTCGCTCTCTCCTTCCCTCCCTCTCTCCCAAGTGAGCATACATGTGTGGCTTGTCTGCAACCAGAAGGAGAACTCTCCCCAAAACCCAGCTATGCCAGCCCCCCAGTCTCAGACTTCCAGCCTCTAGAACTGTGAGAAAACAGATCTCTGTTGTTTAAGCTGCCCAATCTATGGCAGTTTGTCACGGCAGCTGAAGCAGACTAATACTCTATTCAAATTTCATCCATTATCCAAAAATATAATTTACTGCAGGGATCCCCAACCCCCAGGATCTAATGCCTGATGATCTGAGATGGAATTGATGTAATAATAATGGAAATAAAATGCACAAAAATGTAACGCCCTTGAGTCATTCCCAAACCATCCTTGCCTCCATGAAAAAATCATCTTTCATGAAAATGGTCCCTGGTGCCAAAAAGGTTGGGGATAGCTACTTTATTGCCATCTGCTGCCTTATCCAGGCCCTAACCTGGGTTCACAAGTTGCATTTGGCTGCCACATCTCTTTTGCTTTCTGTAACTAAAAACAACAGTTCAGTCTTTCTTTTACCATAACGTTGTTGAAGAATACAGGCCAGTGATGGCCTGTATTTATAGATGGCCCCTCAGTTGGGGTTCTCCTGATGTTCCTTCGCCATCGGATGCAGGCTGTGCATTTTTGATGGGACAGCCACAGAAGTGGTGTGTGTCCTCGGTGTGTCATAGCTGGTGGCACACCCCTGCCTGTTGTCCTCATAGTGGTGACATTAGCCTTGACCCATTAATCCAGGAAGTGTCTGCCAGACCTTCCCATTGTGGAGCCACCCTGCTCTCTTTGTACTGGGTTGGTCAAAAAGTTCATTTGGGCTTTTCCATAAGATCTTACTTTGGAAGATCTTTCCATAAGATCCTCCTCTGTTCACAGGGTTTTCCAGGCAAGAATACTGGAGTGGATAGGCATTCCCTTTTCCAGGGGATCTTCATGACCCAGGGATGGAACCTGGGTTTCCTACTTTGCAGGGTGGATTCTTTACCATCCAAGCCAGCAGGGAAGCCATTAGATCTTACAGAAAATCCAAACGAACATTTTGGCCAATCCAGTAGTTGGTATGTAATTTATGGGCAGATAATAAGAAATGGACCCAGACATGCCCATGAGTGCCCAGAAGTCTCCAGCAGGGGTGTGGGCTGGCAGTGCCTGCTGCAGACACTGAGTGCAGCAGTGCGTGCATGGGGCCTTGTGAAGGAGGTCGCCATTATCTTCATTACCTCCACCACAGTTTGGCCTCAGGTCAAGCAATGGGGAGGGAATACAGCCCTGCTCATCAATAGAAAATTGGATTAAAGATTTACTGAACATGGCCCCGCCCATCAGAACAAGACCCAGTTTCCCCCTCAGTCAGTCTCTCCCATCAAGAAATTTCCATAAACCTCTTATCCTTATCCAGCAGAGGGCAGACAGAAGGGGATCTTCCCAACCCAGGGATCGAACCTGGGTCTCCTGCATTGTAGGCAGATGCTTTACCATCCAAGCTACCAGGGAAGCCTGAATGAAAACCACAGTCATAGAAAACTAACCAAACTGATCACATGGACCACAGCCTTGTCTAACTCAATGAAACTATGAGCCATGCCATGTAAAGCCACCCAAGATGGACGAGTCATGGTGGAGAGTTCTGACAAAACGTGGTCCACTGGAGAAGGGAATGGCAAACCACTTCAGTATTCTTGCCTTGAGAATCCCATGAATAGTATGAAAAGGCAAAACGGTATGACACTGTAAGATGAACTCCCCAGGTCGGTAGGTAACCAGTATGCTACTGGAGAAGGGTAGAGAAATAACTCCAGAAAGAATGAAGAGATGGAGCCAAAGCAAAAACAACACCGAGTTGTGGATGTGACAGATGATGGAAGTAAAGTCCAATGCTACACAGAGTAGTATTGCATAGGAACCTGGAATGTTATGTCCATGAATCAGGGCAAATTGAAAGTGGTCAAACAGGAGATGGCAAGAGTGAACAGCAACATTTTAGGAATCAGTGAACTAAAATGGACCGGAATGGGTGAATTTAGCTCAGATGACCATTATATCTACTACTGTGGGCAAGAATCCCTTAGAAGAAATGGAATAGCCTTCATAGTCAACAAAAGAGTCCAAAATGCAGTACTTGGATGCAATCTCAAAAATGACACAGTGATCACTGTTTGTTTCCATGGCAAACCATTCAATATCACAGTAATCCAAGTCTATGTCCTGACCAGTAATGCTGAAGGAGCTAAAGTTGAACAGTTCTATGAAGACCTACAAGACCTTATAGAACTAACACCCAAAAAAGATGTCCTCTTCATTATAGGCAACTGGAATGAAAAAGTAAGTAGTCTAGAGATACCTGGAGTAATAGGCAAATTTGGCCTTGGAGTACAAAATGAAGCAGGTCAAAGGCTAACAGAGTTTTGCCAAGAGAATGCACTGGTCATAGCAAATACCCTCTTCCAACAACATAAAAGAAGACTCTTTTATGGACATCACCAGATGGTCAATACCAAAATCAGATTGATTATATTTTTTGCAGCCAAAAATGGAGAAGCTCTATACAGTCAGCAAAAACAAGGCTGGGAGCTGACTGTGGCTCAGATCATGAACTCCTTATTGCCAAATTCAGACTGAAATTGAAGAAAGTAGGGAAAACCACTAGACCATTCAGATCAGATCAGATCAGATCAGATCAGTTGCTCAGTTGTGTCCGACTCTTTGCGGCCCCATGAATCGCACCACGCCAGGCCTCCCAGTCCATCACCAACTCCCAGAGTTCACTCAGACTCACATCCATCGAGTCAGTGATGCCATCCAGCCATCTCATCCTCTGCCGTCCCCTTCTCCTCCTGCCCCCAATCCCTCCCAGCATCAGAGTCTTTTCCAATGAGTCAACCCTTCCCATGAGGTGGCCAAAGTACTGGAGTTTTAGCTTTAGCATCATTCCTTCCAAAGAAATCCCAGGGCTGATCTCCTTCAGAATGGACTGTTTGGATCTCCTTGCAGTCCAAGGGACTCTCAAGAGTCTTCTCCAACACCACAGTTCAAAAGCATCAATTCTTCGGCGCTCAGCCTTCTTCACAGTCCAACTCTCACATCCATACATGATCACAGGAAAAACCATAGCCTTGACTAGATGGACCTTTGTTGGCAAAATAATGTCTCTGCTTTTCATATGCTATCTAGGTTGGTCATAACTTTCCTTCCAAGGAGTAAGCGTCTTTTAATTTCATGGCCATTCAGGTATGACCTAAATATGACCTAAATCAAATCCCTTATGATTACACAGTGGAAGTGAGAAATAGATTCAAGGGATTAGATCTGACAGAGTGCCTGAAGAACTATAGACGGAGGTTCGTGACATTGTATAGGAGGCAGTGATCAAGACCATCCCCAAGAAAAAGAAATGCAAAAAGGCAAAATGGTTGTCTGATGAGACCTTACAAATAGCTGAGAAAAGAAGAGAAGCAAAAGGTAAAGGAGAAAAGGAAAGATATACCCATTTGAATGCAGAATTCCAAGAATAGCAAGGAGGGATAAAAAAAGCCTTCCTCAAAAAAAAAAATAAATAAATAAATAAAAAGCCTTCCTCAGAGATCAATGCAAAGAAATAGAAGAAAACAATAGAATTGGCAAGACTAGAGATCTCTTCAAGAAAATTAGAGATACCAAGAGAACATTTCATGCAAAGATGAGCACAATAAAGGACAGAAATGGTATTGACCTAACAGAAGCAGAAGATATTAAGAAAAGGTGGCAAGAAAACAGCTAAGAACTGTACCAAAAAGATCTTCATGATCCAGATAACCATGATGATGTGATCACTCACCTAGAACCAGACATCCTGGAATGTGAAGTCAAGTGGATCTCAGGAAGCATCACTATGAACAAAGCTAGTGGAGGTGATGAAATTCCAGTTGAGTATTTCAAATTCTAAAAGATAATGCTGTGAAAGTGCTTCATTCAAAATGCCAGAGAATCTGGAAAACTCAGCAGTGGCCACAGGACTGGAAAAGGTCAGTTTTCACTCCAATCCCAGAGAAAGGCAATGTCAAAAAATGTTCAAACTATTGCACAATTGCACTCATCTCATATGCTAGCAAAGTAATGCTCAAAATCCTCCAAGCCAGGCTTCAACAGTATGTGAACCATCAATTTCCAGATGTTCAAGCTGGGTTTAGAAAAGGCAGAAGAACCAGAGATCAAATTGCCAACATCCACTGGATCATCGAAAAATCAAGAGAGTTCCAGAAAAACATCTACTTTTGCTTTATTGACTACACCAAAGCTTTTGACTGTGTGGATCACAACAAACTGTGGGAAATTTTTCAAGAGATGGGAATACCAGACCACCTGACCTGCCTCCTGAGAAATCTGTATACAGGACAAGAAGCAACTGTTAGAACTGGACATGGAACAACAGACTGATGCCAGATCAGGAAAGGAGAACATCAAGGCTGTATATTTTCACCCTGCTTATTTAAATTCTATGCAGAGTACATCATGTAAAATGCCGGGCTGGATGAAGCACAAGCTAGAATCAAGATTGCTGGGAAAAATATCAATAAGCTCAGATACGTAGATGACACCACCCTTATGGCAGAAAGCAAAGAACTAAAGAGCCTCTTAATGAAAGTGAAAGAGGAGAGTAAAAAAGATGGCTTAAGATTCAACATTCAAAAAACTAAGAGCATGGCATCCGGTTCCATCACTTCATGGCAAACAGATGGGGAAATAATGGACACAGTGACAAACTTTATTGTTTTGGGCCCCGCAAATCACTGCAGATGGTGATTGCAGCCTTGAAATTAAAAGACGCTTGCTCCTTGGAAGAAAAGCTATGACCAACCTAGACAGCATATTAAAAAGCAGAGACATTACTTTACCAACAAAGGTCCATCTAGTCAAAGCTGTGGGTTTTCTAGTAGTTATGTATGGGTGTGAGAGTTGGACTATAAAGAAAGCTGAGCGCCGAAGAATTGATGCTTTTGAACTGTGGTGTTGGAGAAGTCCCTTGGACTGCAAGGTGATCCAACTAGTAAATCCTAAAGGAAATCATTCCTGAATATTCATTGGAAGGACTGATGCTGAAGCTGAAACTCTGATACCTTGGCCACCTGATGTGAAGAACCGACTCATTGGAAAAGACCCTGATGCTGGGAAAGATTGAAGGCAGGAGGAGAAGGGGACAACAGAGGATGAGATGGTTGGATGGCATCACTGACGTGATGGTCATGAGTTCGAGTCATCTCCAGGAGTTGGTGATGGACAGGGAAGCCTGGCGTGCTGCAGTCCATGTGGTCACAAAGAGTCAGACACAACTGAGTGACTGAGTTGACTGACTCAATGAGTTGGAGAATATAATTACACTATAGGGATTTCTCTGGTGTTTCAGGGTTTAAGACTCCAAGCTCCCAATGCAAGGGGCCCAGGTTCAATCCCTGGTCAGGGAACTAGATCCCACATGCCACAACTAAGACCTGGAGCAGCCAGATAAAGTGAAATAAAATAAAAATTCTAAAATAAGCAAAACAAACTTTCTTAAAAAACAAAAAGCCGTACCACAACTGAACTTAATCATACTCTCAGCCACTATTTTTAGCAGCTGTGGATGATTTTTCTGATGTCACTGCATCATCCCTTTTGTATTTATTAATTGACATCTGCTGTAAAGACTGTCCCTTCACCCTATTTGTATGTGCTTTCATGTATCTCAACAATTCTGTCATCTCTGAGAACTCCTCTCCATAGCAACGCTACACTTAGGAACAGTAAGACAGACTCAGTCATCCAGAAGCGTTCATCCTGGGGGCCTGCCTCCTCCAGGGAGTTAGAAAAACCCAGGATCAGGGCAGGTCACTAATGCAAGAACACGCTTTTACAGACAGCGCCGTTGAGGCGGAAAAGAGAGGACGATGCCTGGAGTGGCACAGCTGCCAGCCAAGAGGAGGCGCTCCAGGACAGAGGCCGGGCATCTGGCTGGCATCGTGTTTTAAGGGGCACCAGGGGCAGAGCTAGCAGCTGCTCAGGATGTATTGCCCTCAACTTAGCGACTGGGTTCCAAGGTGCTGAGAGATGGAAACTCCCAGGTGGGGGCTTTCTGGGGTTCTCCTCTGTGGCTTCAAGGCCGCGTCATAGACCCTTTATCTAGGATGCCCTCCAGCGTGGGGTGTGCGGGGCCAATGGCCAAATAAACACAGGGCTGGGTCAAGAGGAACCGAACCGGTACCTGCACTAAAGCACCAGCTGGTGAGTCTATAGGAAGCATGCGAGCTCCTGGCTTAGAAAGTGAAAGTCGCTCAGTTGCTTCCAACTCTTTGGGACCCCACGGACTATACAGTCCATGGAATTCTCCAGGCCAGAATACTGGAGGGGGTAGTCTAGCCCTTCTCCAGCAGATCTTCCCAATTCAGGAATCAAACCAGGGTCTCCTGCATTGCAGGCGGATTCTTTACCAATTGAGCTACCAGGGAAGCCCCTCCTGACTTAGAACCAGCTGCTAGTTATCAGGACCCTTTTTTGAGATGTGAGCCCAGCCTACCTCCACTGGACATTCCAATCCCCCAGCCCCCAGAAAAATTCTGATAACGTTGTTACTGTTGTTCAGTCGCTAAGCAAGCTCATTAAACACAAAGTCCTCAGGCTTCAGCTTCCTCAACTAAAAATGGCAACAATAGATTTTATTATCTGGAGGTCCCTGCCCCGGCGCTAGGATTCTGAAATCTAAAACTAGCGTGTACTTGGGACCTTCCCAGTTTTAATGAATGCCGAATCCCTTACGTAAAACCAAGAAATAATTAGCCCTGACAGTAGAAGCAGAAACAGAATCGTGATTCATGAATCTTCTAATTGTTCTTCCCTTCTGCACATTTTAACCTCCCCTCCCCAGTCTTAGAGTAACATATGTTCTACACACACACGGACAAATAGAATTACGCTGGCACAAATGAGCGTGATGGGCTGGGGGGTGGCATTCTCAGGCAGCTGCTCGCTCCCTCCGTCTTTGGGTGTCTCTCTGCTCCGGGTATAGAAGCACAGAAGCCTGCCGCCTTGCTCCTCGGCACAAATGTGCTATAAAACACCCATCAATTCTCCTGACATTCCGGTGACCTTCGTGGGGTCTGGAAGAGCCACATTTCACACCAAAGATGGAGCTGTAAATATTCTCTCTGAGCAGTAAACACTGAGCCGACGCTGGCACCTCTCTCATGTCCTCTCTGTGCCTGCCACCTCGCAGAGGAGATTTATTTACTGCCATGGAAAATTCCAGCCTCAAGGCAGGCAGCTTGCCACGACCCAGTGTCTCGGCATCTTGCTGCTTGCGGCTGCTGCCTGCTCTCTCTTACACACACTTACACGCACACACACACACACACACACACACACACACACACACTCATATAATTATAAAGCTGGGAGCAGGAAAGGCCCTGAGAAAATCACACTAAAACACACCCCCCCCCAAATCTTATCAGTTCTTTCTGGGAGGTGAGGTTTAGAATGATTTACATTTAATTTCTTTTGCTTTCTGCTCAGCTGAATTTTATTTTGCCTTACGGAATACTTACTTTTTTAAATAAAATATTTATTTAAAGGCAATAGTCTCCCGCTCCAGCTGACCCATCTAGGTTATCCTTCTTTCTTGGATGGGGAGATGGCACACTTCCAGGGGCCAACGGGCAGAGGGGAGACCTGGTGGGCTCTTGATGTAGCCGTCAGCTCCTACAGCTGAAAGGCACCTTACGGTTTTCAAAATAATTTCATGGGGCAGCTGAGAAAATCATCTGTGCTCTTAGCTCAGTGTGGGCAGAGAGAGCCAGACAGATGGCTGGACCCAGTCCTGTCTCTTGTCCGCTCTCAGAAATCAAATCCCCAGAGGGCAGGGCTTCACTCTGCCCGCCCCAGCCACCCACATCGCAGACGTGGGGGGGTGGGGGTGAACAGAGGCTCCCCACCCACCTCGCAGGTGTTGTTCCCCACCCCTCCCCACCCCCGATTTATTTCTGCAATTGTGATGAAGGTCCTGACGGAGAGGGTTAGCTGCCTGAATTGTTTGTTCAATTCATTGATTAGCTATCTCTCAAGTTCATTGCCATCTCAAGGCAGGAGATGGGGAATTGGGTTTCCATGATTTCTCAAGGCTTTGGCTGCTCCCTATGATTAAATGCAGTCACAACACATCCATCCTGGGCAGCGGCTCTGCCCAAGGTCAAACTTTCATGCAAAACAGGAGCGGAGATCTGCATGTCTAAACACCAGGTGGGAAGGAAGGCCTGAAAGAGAATTTTGAAAACCAGGAGAGGCGGGAGGCAAGAAGGGAGGAAAAGAAAAGGCTCACGAGGGAAAGGAAGGAAGGACAGAATGGGCCCCATAGGAGAGATTCTTACAGGGGGACACTCAGCTGGAAAACCTGGGGAGCCCCGCCTCCCGACCCCCAAAGGCTACAACATGGGATTACAGCAGCCTAAGCAACTGAATGCATAAAAAGCCAAGTAAAGTGTGAAAGTCGCTCAGTCATGTCCGACTCTTTGCGACCCTGTGGACTGTAGCCCTCCAGGTTCCTCCGTCCATGGAAGTCTCCAGGCAAGAATACTGAAGTGGGTTGCCATTCCCTTCTCCAGAGAATCTTTCTGACCCAGGGATCGAACACGGGTCTCCTGCATTGCAGGCAGATTCTTTAGCAACAGAGCCACTAGGGAAGCCCAATTACAATGATACTCTGTAATCAAAGTCTTGTGAATGTGGTCTCTCTCTCTCAAAATGTCTCACTGTACAAATTTAGTGCCTTCTGTATCTTAACTAAGCACTTACACTGCACTGTGGCCGTAACGTGTGCAGTTCGAGGTGTGACAGTAACGCTGGCCCAAATTCCTTCTCCCTTCACAATTCCACAGGTAGAAGATTGTGCAGCCTAAGCTACAATGTTTTTCTTTCCTTATTGACTCCAGGACTTTTTACCATTTCACTCAAAGGAAGCATTTGATGTTTCTATCCAAATTGTCAGCCTCGCCAAGTCCTGGGCTTTGGGGCCGTTATTGAGTAAAATCAGGGTCACCCAAACCTTGGCTAATGAATCATGGCTCTTTTTTTGAAAATCAGTGTTTCTTCTTTTTCTATATTTTTCAAAATATCTGCCATGAGGACGCGTCTCCTTTAAAATCAGAGTCACCAAAGTTTGACTTTGTTTCCCTTTTTTAATATATAAAATTAGTAAAGGAAACGCCACTTTTACTGGTCACTTCTGAGGGAAAGAGCTTCACTCGGGAAACATCAGACTATAAGCAGATGGCTCACATCTCTGTCTGCAAGGTTTTAGTTACGAGCCTCTGTCGTCTGTCTGTCTCACTGCCACGTACAGCACCCACCCCCCAACTCCCCGCTGCAACAGGTGAGCTTCGATCGCTGTGCCGCTAAACCTCTCTTCTCAAAGGAGGTCGAATGACTGTTTCCAATACCTTTATAGATCATGAAGGACTCTCCAGCAGCCCCTAAAGATACAATTCAAGTGGGTTTCCCTACAGAAGAGAGCCTGTCACCCAGAAGGGGTCCACTTCTCCCTGGCCCACTCTTAGCCCCTGTGTTCCCGTGTCTCCCGCACCTCAGAGGACCTGTGGACCCCTGCCCCCTCAAGCTTTTCCTCTGTGGCTGGACCTAGGCCCGACAGGGGGACAGTGCCCACAGCAAGTGGCCTGTGGGGCTCACATGGCACCCAGGGGTGGTGCCATCAGCTCTGATGACCCCTCAGGAGGAACGTCCCCTAGCCAACCGGAAAAGGTGTGCCCCCTTGTCTTTCCCACCTCTCCCACTCAGCACCAAGCCTCAGCTGCCCCAGGCCCACTCTTGGCATCTGTAATGAAAATGGTTTCCGCATTCCGATCCTCATCTCTGGGGTGTCACTTTGAGGCCATGCACCCCAAGGTGCCACAGAGGCAGGACCCTTATGGCATCAATGCCTCTTGTATCCTTGATGACCCTGCTCCCATCTTCCTGGGGCTCAAAGGCCTGCAGAACTTGAACTTGTGGGAAGGTGACGTGTTGGAGGTCAGCGTCACTTCCCAAAGCTATAAAAACCCCAAAGGAAATGGTCAACCAGCCACGGAGTTACAATGTCCTCAGATAGAGCCATTTGGCAGGGGTGGCGGGTGGATGGGAGGCCTTGGCACCCAGAGGCCTGGAGGGAAAGAAGAGATGAGGTTTTGGAGAAATAGGCTGCAAAGTTACTCTGAGCATTTTCACTCCCTTTCAAGTATGAAAGCTCAGGCTAGGGACGTTCCTGGTGGCCCAGGCTGGTTAAGAATCTGCTTTCCAACGCCGAGGACACTGCAGTTTGATCCCTGGTTGGGGAAACTAAGATCACACAGGCCGGAGCAATTAAGCCCATGTGCCGCGACTACCGGGCCCACATGCTCTGGAGCCCACGTGCTACAACTAGAGAGAAGCCCTGTGCACTGCACCTAAGACCCGACACAGCCAAATAAACACGTAATTTTTTTTTTTTTTTTTAAGAAAGTTTAGGCTTAAAGAGCATTCCACAGGGCTGAGCTGCTGGTGTGGGGATCCCTGCACCCTCCAGCCCCCTCCTGCCCTGACCCCTGGGCGTGGTAGCATCAAACAAGGCCTCTACCATCGTCACCAAAGAGAACGTGTCCTGGGTGTGATTGTTTGTCACCGCGATGGAGTGTATGACGTGAACCATGGCAAACACCGTAAGGACTAATTTCAAACATTTATTACAATTCTTGAGAGACTCGAAAGCTGTCCCCGCTCTTGATTTTAATAAATGCGGTCTTGAAGCAGCCGCTTATCAAAGTGACACAAATTGTGTGGTAAATAGATTATGGTACGGCTGAAATACTGGAAAATGAGATCAGAAACGCTCCTTCTCTCCCGTTTAAAGCTCCACGCAATCCTTCAGCCCCAGGACGCTGCAGTGAGGCGGCCACAGGAAGCGTGGAGGTGAGAGAATTAGTGCCCTGCGAGGCGGCTTTTAATCGGCTTCTCCCCCACGTCCTCCCCTGCAGCAGGACGCTGGGCGGCTGGGCTCCCACGTCCTCAGCCTGTCCTGCCCCAGCCTGTGGGGGCGGGTCCCGGGAGGGAGGGTGGGGACCTGCATCCCGGGACGGAGGAGGATGCTGGAGGGTGGGCTGCGGGCACTGCCTCCCAGGGATGCTATGATAAAGAATGGCAGCTGCCCGCCCTCACCCCCCACACCGCTATCCTTTAAGCTCCACTGCTGATGAATTCCTGAGCACTGACTGTGTGCCAGGCATGTGTTAAGGGTTGGGCATGGCTCAAGCGGACCAGGTCAGACAGGTGCCCTCAGGGGACTTCCTGTAAGAGCAGGAGGCCAACAGGCAGGCAGGCTGTGGGATCAGAAGGCAGTGCACCCCATGCCAGCTGCACCGCCAGATGCCAGGAGCTCCTGAGGCAGTTCTGCCCCTGCTCGGCTGCCGCTGACCCGGCACTATGGGTGTGCCCTGGCCAGGACCCTGCCCTGCCCGGGACTCTGGGCACCCGTGTCCTGCTGCCTCGCTCTTCCTCTGAGGATGGAATGACGAGGGAAAGCCCTGTGCATCCTTCAAGGGCAGCAAACCCCCTGAACCAAGGAATGGCAAGGAGCCCCGGGTACCCACAGGGCTAGCCCACCTCAGGTGGTTCCCTCCTAAGGGTGAGACACAGTTAGAGCAGTCCCATGGGTGGTCACTTGGCTCCTAAAAGCAAATGTCTCTGAGGAGACACTCAAGACCCTGTTCGCCCAAGGACAATGATGGGGGACAGAGTCAGCCCGCTTTACAGGAATTTCCATGTCAGACTCACAGGGGGAGCAGCTGTCCCAGAACCCCAATGGGAACTAGTTGCCTGTATAACCAGACACAAGTCGTGTATCAGTGCTAATTAATGTTCAAATAAAAAGGGGAGTGAGTCTATGTGTGCGCAGTTCCATATCCCTACAGAAAACCCCCTTCTTAGGACTTCCTTGGGGGTCCAGTGGTTAAGACTTTGCCTTCCAAAGTAAGAGTTGTGGGTTCTATCCCTGGTCAGGAAGCTAAGATCTCACATGCCTCACGGCCAAAAACCCAAAATGTAAGACAGAAGCCACATTATAACAAACTCAATAAAGATTTATAAAATGGTCCACATTAAAAAAAAAAAAAGCCTCCTTCTTGAGACAGACTACTTCGACTCCCAGGAGGTTATCCACCTTGCAGGCAGCTACCAGGGAAAATTGCGAGAGAGGGGCCCCAGGGGCAATGGGGCCACTTGGAATGGGTTGGAGTCTGGGGTAAGTGAGGCGGTGACCTCCCAGTCTCTTGGTTTCTCCTCCTTTACGATCAGTGGCTTGAGGACACAGAGACGCGTCCCTGTGCTGGCAGAGAACAGAGGCTGGGGTTTCCATGAGGACATCTTCAGGGTCTCATGGTTCTGAGGAGTAATTCTTACCTGTTTTATGTTTTTAAATAGACATTGAATTAAGAAATTAAATAGTTTGTATATTTAAGCCCCAGTTAATAAATATTAAATTTTATTATTTATTAAATATTAATAATTCATGAGAATTTTAAAATTAAACATCAAGCCTCTAACAAAGTAAATTTAAATAATTAAGTCCATTATTAGTGGAGAGAGACTGCCAGGATGGGGGTGGGGGAAAATGTGTTACAGAAACTATTTTTTTTTTGTCAAAAGGGCAGAGCATTCTATTATGTCCGTTTTGTAGGTGGGGAGAGAGAGATGCAGGAAGTTAAAGGATTTGACTCCCCGCCCCAGAACACACAGCAGATAACATTTCTGAGCTGGGACTCAAGCCCACATCTGTTTATTTCCTAGATCCAGCCCACTGTTTGGAATGGACAAAACATGTTTCCCTTTCCTGACATGAGAACGGAATGATTTCTCGGGCTAGAGAAAGGATGGGATGCTAAATATATTAATTCTATCGGAGAGAAGGATGTGAGGAAACGGGCGATGCTGAGAAGGGGAGACTCAACTGGGGGCATCTACCCAAGATGCCCAAGAAGGGGGTCACTGAACAGCCAAGGAAGGGGTGGGGTAGAGGGGCAGGGAGAGACAGGCTGCTGCAAACTCCCCAGGAGGCTGGCACGTGCCACAAGCCCACCCCTCTCCAAGCCCACAGGAACCTGAGATAGTAGTTCCCGCACCCTGATCCTTATCCAATTCCTGGAACCTGAGAATGTCACTTTATTTGGAGAGAAAGGTCTTTGCAGGTGTAACCAAGTTAAGGATCTCAGATGAGACCATCATGGATTACTTGAGTGGTCCCTAAACCCAATGGCAGGTGTCCTAATAAGAAACAGAGGAAGAGAGAAATGTAGAGATGAAGGTCATGCAAAGACAGAGACTGGAGTGCTGCAGCCACAAGCCCAGCAAAGCCAGAGGCCACCAGAAGCTGGAAGAGGCCAGAGACAGAATCTTCCAAGAGCCACGGAGGCCGGCCCTGCAGGCACCTTGACTGTGAGCAAAGACACTTCTGTTGTCTTAAGCCACCTGCTGCTGCTGCTGCTAAGTCGCTTCAGTCGTGTCCGACTCTGTGCGACCCCAAGCAGCCCACTAGGCTCCCCGGTCCCTGGGATTCTCAAGGCAAGAGCACTGGAGTGGGTTGCCATTTCCTTCTCCAATGCATGAAAGTGAAGAGTGAAAGTGAAGTCGCTCAGTCGTGTCTGACTCTTAGCGACCCCATGGACTGCAGCCTACCAGGCTCCTGCGTCCATGGGATTTTCCAGGCAAGAGTACTGGAGTGGGGTGCCATTGTCTTCTCCGCTTAAGCCACCTAGTTCATGGTAATTTGTTGCAGCAGCCACAGGAAACTACCATAGCACCAAGGAAGTCACCTGTCCCCTCTTAGTGACAAGGTCATGGAAGGAGGCTGCAGGCAGGGTCTGCCCCACCCTGGTTATGCCAGACCCCGCTGGTCACCTTCCTCTGCAAAAACATTAAACACCTGCTCTTGGGGGGGCTTACCACTCAATCTGGTGGGAGGGAGGGTGGAGGTGCAGTGGAGGAG
The DNA here is from genome assembly GCF_003369695.1 of Bos indicus x Bos taurus. Taxonomy (NCBI): domain Eukaryota; kingdom Metazoa; phylum Chordata; class Mammalia; order Artiodactyla; family Bovidae; genus Bos; species Bos indicus x Bos taurus. The sequence goes on from NC_040094.1 coordinate 55,490,514, forward strand.
GGATCCCCATTCCATCACTTGGGGTTGGTCCCAGGGGAGTAGAGAGCCAGTGACCTTGAGGACAAATGCAGACAGGCTCTGATCTTTTTCCATTCTAAACATGGAATCCAAATGTATAAGAAGATGGGTTGGTCATGGTTGGTCTAATTATGAGATAATACTTTGCTTTACAACCAGCCTCTTCTAAATGGAAAACCTCTTTTCCCGTATCAATTGATTTGTGTCTATTGCTAGAATCTCTTACTCCTGATACAGTTTCACCTCCTGGGGAGCGACTCCCCAGTTGTATTTCTCCCCCTGGTTTCCCCCGGCTGAACAGCTCCAGTTGGAAGTCACATCTGCCCTCGGCTCCTCTCGCCTCCTCCCAACAGCTGTCCCCATCTGTCCTACTCCAGGGCTGCCAGTCTCATGCTCAAAACCCCCAACTCCCTGCTGCCTACCAAACTGAGCCCTGACTCATCCACCCAAACTGCAAGGCCATCCATATGCATCCCGAAAAGCCCTCCTGGTCTTTTCTCCTGCCCCCCCATGTTGACACAGAGGTCTGGGCACAGTGAAAGCAGAGAGAGGGAACAGACAGCTGCTGGGACAAGCATGCAGGCCATCGGATATCAGCCAGGGTTTTCCAGAGAGAGACTTATTTTAAGGAACTGGCTCAGGCGACTGTGGGGCTGGCAAGTCTAAACTCCACAGGGCAGGCCTGCCAGGCCCTCTGGTGGGAGGGGCTGCTGCAGTCTGGAGTGGGACTCCGCCCTCCCCAAGAATCCTCGGTTTTTGCTCTTGAGACCTTCTACTGATTGGATGAGGCCCACCTGCATCGTGGCGGGTGGTCTCTTCTTCTTGAAGTCAGCTGACTGCACACACTCACCACATCTACAAAATGCCTTCACAGCAATACCTTGATTCGTGTTTGATTACATAAACTGAGTACTGCAGCCTGGCCACGCACAACTAAACACCCCATTGTGAGTTAGAGACTCTGCATACAGGAGAACTGGAGGATCTGCAAAGTGTGGTGAGGGTTTGGGAAATGGATCCCCCATTATCCCTCTTGGCTGTCAGATCGAGTCTCTCTGAGTGTCTTGAGACTGGGTCCTGGGGCCCTGGCTTCTGTTCAGAGACCTGCCCCCATGGGATGAGGGCTGAGTGGGTGATCCAGTGTTGCTGCCGCCCTCTCTTGGCACCTCAACCCCCTACATTCCCCACACCTGCTCAGGGGTAGCCCACAGCTGGAGGGTAGGCTTCCAGTGGGGACTAGCTCATGCCTGAAAAGACAGGAGAGCCAAAGGAAAAGCCTTCCTCTTCTGTACTGTCCTAAACCTGAGTTTGCATAGGCTGTTAAGTTTGGAAGGTCTGAGTACCAGACCCAGGCTGGGCTCAGTTCTCTGCAGATATCAGATCAGGATTGAAAGCTTCCCTTCCTGGCTCCTTTCCTCCCTCCAGGGCTGCAGACATGAGCGATTCGCGTCCACAGGTAGCCACCTCCCCTTACCTCCACGGAAGCCCCTGTGCGGTCAATAAGGCCTCAAACGAGACACTTACAAGTTCAAAGACAAAACTCACAGCCTCTACCCTCACCTCCCACTCCCCAAATAACAGTCTGGGGAACACCACAGTCTGGGCCCCAGAACATCTTTGGCTGCTTCCTACCAAGGAGATAACTCAAGGTGGTGTCAGGATCCGACTGGCAAAGACAGCCGTCTAACGTGATCATCTTTGACCCTTTCCCTGCCCTTGCCCACTTCCACTTCCTCTTCTCGCTATTTAATCACCTCTGCCTGGGGACTCCATGATTTCTTTCCAACCCCTGACCTGTGTTTGAGGCCAGGCTGGGTAGAGCCTGGGGAGACTTTGGTACTATGATGGAGATGCTCACATGGGCTTGTCACCATGGCAACCTGCTTGGCTGAGCAGGGAGGCAGAGCAGGCTGGGGTCTGTATTCTCCATGCTGTGTGGTGGATTGCTGCTGCTGATTACTCATGAACTTCTCTTGCGAGGGAAGTGGCAGGGAAAGTCCCCAAGGAGGGGCTGCCTTGCCAACCTGACTCAGCTTGGGTCTGGTCCTACCCCCAGGCAGGGTATGAATTCCATGACCTCTCAAGGTTGAGATCAACCAGCTGGAGGAAATTCAGTCTCTAAAACAATTCTCATCTCCCAAGAGGAACAGGGATTCCCATTCCAGGCTCTGGAACAGCTCAGTCCCCAAGGATGCAAGAGGGGCACAGAGAGGCCAGAGACAGGCTGCTCGATCCAACACCCAACCTCTGGGAAGAAGGGCCCCACCCTGTCATTTCCCAGCCGCTCCTCGACTGCCTCCCAGTTCAGAGAGGAGGGCCAGCAGGACTGGGATGGTTTCTGCCTCCTGCAGCCAAGTCCACACGCCTCCACTTCCTTACCTGCGCCGCTGTCCAGCCTGACTGTCACCTGCGTGGCAGGGGCCTGCTGTCTGGGGCAGGATGAGTGTCATATCATTTCCAGTCACCACCCCGCAACCCTGCACTACTACACTGATCCTCCAGCTTTGGTCTCTTGTCCCCAATTCCTGCCTGTGCTCTAGTTAGGAGTGTGGATCACTGTGGGCCTGGGCACTGGAAGTGGGGAGGTGGAAGATGCTGGTGGGAGGCAGGATTCAGGGTCCTCGGAGGGAGGCCAGGCAGGCAGTTAACCAGGGGCAGACGCGGCTCCCCTGCCCTGCCCCAGGGAGACCCCAGCCCTGGAGGAGGCGTATCCCCTCTCACTCCAGATTAGGGCCCTTCCACAACTCAGAATGAAGGCAGACTCCAGAACGTGGCTCTGGAGTCCCCTTCCTAACCTGGCCCTGCCTGTCAAGCAACTCCCATCCTGCCCCATTTCTAGAATGTTCTAATGAAACTGCAACAGCATCACGCTTTCCAGCCTCTTGGCCTTTGCAAATGCTGAATCTTCTCCCTCCCCACTCCAGGTTTCCTTTAGTACTCATGTGTTCTGGAAAACTCTTTGGTTCTGAATAAGGACTAGACCAGGTTGAAAAATGTCTCCCTCAAAATTCACATTTACCAGAAAACTCAGAATGTGACCATGTTTTGAAATAGGATCTTTGCAAATGTAATTTGCAAAATTGAGCAGAACCAGGTCACAGTGGGCCCTAAATCCAGTGACCAGTGTCCTTATAAGAAGGAGATTTGGAAACACATGGGGAAGAAGGCCATGAGACATGAAGCAGAGACTGGAGTGCGGCAGCTACAAGCCAAGGAATGTCAAGAAGTGCCTGGAGCCCCCAGAAGCTGGAAGAGACAAGGAAGGATCCCCCATCTCCACCCCCCAGAGTTTTTGCAAGAAGCCTGACCCTGCATGCACCTTGATTTTGGACCTCTGGCCTCCAGAACTGTAAGACCATATATTCATGTTGTCTCAAGCTCCCCATTGGGTGGGCGCTTTATCAAGCAGCCCCAGGACATTTACACAGGGACCCCTGATAAGAGCACAATACCGCTGGGCACACATGTACCACAGAGGTGGCCAGTAGGTGCACCGCTCATGTGGCCCTCCTAGCACCATCTTTATCCTGGAGCTCCCTGTTGGGTAACCCCAGGCTTTGTCAGAAAGCATCACAAGTTGAGGGAGACTGCATCCTACCCGATCCTGCTCCCTGCTTTTCCACTGACAGGCGTCACCCCCAACGATATCACCCTTCTCGCACTCATGAGTGGCACGAAAGGGCAAGACTCAGGGGTCAGGAAGATCGTATGTGGAATTCCAGTCCCATCCCTCAGCAGCTGTGTGCCTACAGCAGGGGCCTTGCCTCCGGGAGCCTCAGTTTCCTCATCTGTAAAATGGGGGTGAGTCAACATGCAGAAGGCACCTAGCCCCCAGCAGCCATCTGTATGCAGCCTCCATTACAGCATGTAGCAAGCTGCCTTTTATTGTTGCTTCTTTCATTTCTCTTCCCCAGGGTAAGGACTTTTGGTAGACAGGGACTGCAGTTTATCTCTGTCAACTGCGAAATAGAGACTAGATAGCCATGGATGGTGGATGACAACGCTGAGCCAGCTAACAGGAAAGATAAATCTGACCCCAGGGAGATGAAGGGGTTTTTAAGGTTGCAAGCAATTACAGATGGTGAGGAGATAGAGTCTTTCTTGGTGTCCAGCTCAGAACTTGAGTCTTAGTTAAAAATACCTTGATTTGGGAAAACAGTCCAGTCACCCAAACCCACAGCTCACAGCCCTCCTGGATGAACCACTGAATGACTGCAGTCTCCCCTGGGCCTGCCAGGCCCCAGCTGAGCACCCTTTGCACCTGATGAGGGAGGCTCCCATTTCTCTGTCCCCGTCCCTCAGAGGGAGCTGCCCCTGGGGCAGCCTCTCCTGCCTGGAGAACTTCCCCACCTCAGACAGCCAGGTCTCACCTTCCAACTGGAGTGCTGGTAGGACATGGTGTCTCTTCAGAGACAAGCCCATCTCACATGTTTGCTGAGTTCCTAGGCCACCAGGATCAGTCCTTGACCAGACACTTGCAAAGTGAGGCATCATAAAATATAAGCAGCAACATCAGGCATTAAGGAACTACCAATTAAAACCACATCAGATATCACTATGTACCTATAAGAATGGCTAAAATATAGCCCCCAATGCAGATAAGGATACAGAGAATCTAGATCACTCATACATTGCTTGTGGGGATGGAAAATGGTACAAATACTCTGGAAAACAGTTGGAAGTTTCTTTAAAAACTAAATGAGTAGCTACCATACATAACCACAATTGCATTCCTGTGAATTTGTCCCCACAAAAATGAAGACTTTAATTTCACATGAAAATTTGTACCGGAATGGTTAACTATAGAAATATTCAAAAATTAAAATAAGTTAATTAATTTTAAAAATAATGAAAACTGGAAACAACTCAGATTATGTCAATGAGTCAATAGCTAAATAAACTGGGACATCCATACCATGGGAGATACTCACAATAAAGTGAAACATACTGTTAATACACATAGCAAGCTGGGTGAATCTCCAAGAAGTTATACTGAGTTAAAAAAAAAAAAAAGCCAATCCTAAATATTTACCATTTTAAAATATACCCAATTCAGTTCAGTTTAGTCACTCAGTCCTGTTCGACTCTTTGCAACCCCATGCACTGCAGCACCCCGGGTTTCCTTGTCCATCACCAACTCCCGGAGCTTACTCAAACTCATGTCCATTGAGTCAGTTGACATCATCCAACCATTTCATCCTCTGTTGTCCCCTTCTCCTCCTGCCTTCAATCTTTCCCAGCATCAGGGTCTTTTCCAATGAGTCAGCTCTTCGCATTAGGTGGCCAAAGTATTGCACCCAGAATTTGTTTTAATCAGGTATGGCAAGACATACAGATATGAAAAAGATTGTCACATAGGAAGAAGTGTATAGGAGGTGCTGTGCAGGGCTATACCGGGAAGCCCCAGGGTTGTCCAGGAGGCTGAAGGAGCAAGGGGCAAGTATGAGCCTGAAATTTTAGTGCAGTTTTCATGGGAGATGAAAGGCAGGCATGGAAGCAATCTAGGGATTGGCTAGTTTGAATCATTTTAGTGGGCCCTGGGCTTTAGAGGTGGTCCTTAGTCATCTGGTACGTGCTCCTGGGTGGTTGAGAGCAAGCAGATAGCATCCCAGATTGCAGGATTCTGATAAGAGGAGGCAGAGGAGAGCCTTGACTCAGGACTGGTTGGTTTGCATATAGAAGGTACGCTCCCGTTCTTTAGGTTAGTAACCCAGGGAGAGACAGTCCCACCCAGGGTCCCAAAGCCCAGAGAGATCAAAGCATCAGAAAATACAGAAAAATTATAGGAAATTCCCTGGCAGTCTAGTGGTTAGGTCTCTGAGCTTTCACTGCTGTGGGTCCAGGTTCAATCACTGGTCAGGGCGCTAAGATCTTACAAGCTTTATAGTGCAGCCAAAAATAAATTAATTAAAAATTTAATTCATTCATACAGTTACATACTGTATGAGTCCATGTATCTAACATTCATGAAATGACAAAATTATAGAAATGGGAACAGAATGGTGGTTGTCATGTTAAGGTGAGGGTCAGGCTGGAGGGAAGTGGGTGTGGCTGTAAAAAGCGGGAGAGAGGTCCTCCTGTTGAAGGAGATGTTCTGTATCTTGACTGTATCAATTGTGACATGGTGCTATAGTTTTGCAAGGTGTTACTATCCGGAAAACCTGGCTGCCAGGTACACAGGGTCCCTCTGCATTGTGTTTCACAACTGTGAGTCTACAATTATTTCAAAATTAAGTTTAATTAAACAAAATATGGCAGAGACTTCCCTGGTTGTGTAGTAGTTAAGACTTTACCTTCCAATGCAGGGGGTACGGGTTCGATCCCTGGTCGGGGAGCTAGGATCCCGCATGCCAAAAAACCAAAACATAAAACAGAAGCGATACTGTAACAAATTCAATACAGACTTTTAAAATGGTCCACATCAAAAAAAAAATCTTTAAAAAAGAAGTAAAATGGATAATCGAGTTCATTAAAAAAAAACACACACACATGGTAAAATGAACCACCTTCTCCCTATCTTCTGAACCCCAACCCCACCTCTCACCAAAGGCCACTTATATTAACATCTTCTGTGTAACTTCTCCCTGATTTTTCTCTGTATGTATTTATACACATAGGCACTAACTTAGGTGAGTGTTTCACAAATGGAATCAATGGATGGTCCCATGACTTGTGTAATAAGAGCTAGTTGACAACGAAGTGACAGAAGCCCTGAGAAAATGACTCTAACCTCTTCATTTCAAAATGGCAAGGAAAATAACTAGTGTGGACCGCCCAGTTCCCTCAGTTGAAGGAAAACAGATTCTAAAGAGAGACAGAAGCCCGTCGTCTGAGGCTGTCCCAGGACGCGTGACTCATGGAACATTTCTGTAAATGATATCTGGCCTTGCAACTGTGAACCCCCTTTTGGGAGAGATGGGAGTGGCAGTTACAGAAGTGGATGGGGCTGCATGAGGTGCCTGCCTACCTTTAAGAGATGAGCCTGGACAAATCCATAAAGAAAATGTGGTTGTATACTGAATACACACTGTGGAATATTATTTATTCTTAAAAAAGAAGAAAATCCTGACATTTGTATAATAACAACATGTATGAATCTGGAGGACATAATGCTAAGTGAAATAAGCCAGACATAGAAATACAAATACTGCATAAAACCACTTATCAAAGAATCTAAAATAATCAAACTCATAGAACATAGAAGGTCAGGGACTGGGCGTAGGGAGGGAAACAGGAAGACATGAGTCAAAAGGCACGACGTTTGGGCGTGCAAGATGAGTAAGTCCTAAGATCTTCCGTACAGCATGTGTGCTGGAGCTGTCAGTCACTCAGTCGTGTCCAACTCTTTGTGAATCCATGGACTGTAGCCCACCAGGCTCCTCTGTCCACGGAATTCTCCAGGCAAAAATACTGGAGTGGGTTGCCATTCTTTTCTCCAGGGGATTTTCCCAACCCAGGAATTGAACCCAGGTCTCCTGTATTGCAGGTGGATTTTTTTACCATCTGAGCCACCAGGGAAGCCCACTGTATGGCATAGAATTCATAATACTATTGTAGACTTAAACATTTTTTGAGATGGTAGATCTCAAGTGTTCTGATAAATAACAACAACAATAATAAAGAAGGTAGAAGGAGCCTTATGGAGAAGATGGGTATATTTATGGCATAGATTGTGGTGAGGGTTTCACAACTTATTCCAAGCTTAAGCTGTATATATTTAAAATGTACAGCTTTTTGTATGTCAATCATACTGCAATAAAGTGTTTTTTTTTTTTTTTAATAAACCAGAAGAGCTGGAGGGAAGAGAAGAGGGTATGTACTTGATGGCAAGCATCAGAGAGCTGGGAACAAATTAGAACCTTCAAAGTACAAATACACACACACAAATACACAATACACACCTTCTAAAGCAGATCAAGGTGAACAAGGACAGCCAAGGCCCCCCTCAAGAAGAGAGGGCTGCTGCTGCTGCTGCTGCTAAGTCACTTCAGTCATGTCTGACTCTATGCGACCCCACAGACAGCAGCCCACCAGGCTCCCCCATCCCTGGGATTCTCCAGGCAAGAACACTGGAGTGGGTTGCCATTTCCTTCTCCAATGCATGAAAGTGAAAAGCGAAAGTCAAGTCGCCCAGTCGTGTCTGACTCTTCGCGACCCCACGGACTGCAGCCCACCAGGCTCCTCTGCCCATGGGATTCTCCAGGCAAGAGTACTGGAGTGGGGTGCCATTGCCTTCTCTGAGAAGAGAGCGCAGAAAAGCTCAATTCTCATCTTGTTTCTGCCTATCCCAGTAAAGAGCATGATCTTCAAACTGGAAAGGGGAAAACAAGGGTGATGCCTGGCATCTTATAGGAGCTGGGAGCTGCTTATTGAATCAAATGCAAAGAGGGGATTTCAACAGACACAGTGAAGAGAGAAAAACAGCCGCCTGAGCTGCTGGAAACGATTCTTTTCCCCAGAGCCTGATGAATCGCATCCTGGTATGTTTAACCAGCCAGTAGCCTTCACCTTCACTTCTCACTTTCATGCATGAAGAAGGAAATGGCAACCCATTCCAGTGTTCTTCCTGGAGAATCTCAGGGACGGGGGAGCCTGGTGGGCTGCCGTCTCTGCGGTTGCACAGAGTCAGACACGACTGAAGCGACTTAGCAGCAGCAGCAGCAGCAGCAGCCTTCATCTCGGGGCTTCCCAGGTGTTGCTCGTGGTAAAGAACCCGCCTGCCAATGCAGGAGATGTAAGAGACATGGGTTCGATCCCTAGGTTGGGAAGATCCCCTGGAGAAGGGCATGACAACCCACTCCAGTACTCTTGCCTGGAGAAGCCCATGGGCAGAAGAGCCTGGCAGGCTACAGTCCATAGGGTCGAGCACAATTGGACACGACTGAAGCAACTTAGCACGCGTGCACAGCCTTCATCTCAGGCTGTTACTGGTAATTTCAAGAAATTATGGAAGGTGAGGGAGGTGTGGGAAAACTGACCATGAACCACTCCTGACCTGATCGTCAAAAAGAAAGGAATAAAAAAAAATTCTAGAAATAATAGGCCAGTGAATGTGGTGCAAATCTTTAGAAAAGGATAAGACCATTACAGTGCTGGCTCATGAATGCAAAAGGAGGCATGACACAAAACTGGGAACGCTCTAGAGCTAAAACAGCCGCATGAATCTCATTTCCATTTTCAATGAGTTATCAGATTGATGGATGCAAAGAATGTCTCAGGCAATACACTGATTTGCATAAATGTGTAAATTAGGTGGTCGGACAAGGACTAGAGGATGGAATTGTAGGGAAATTCACAGCTTGTTGAACACTGCAGAATGAATCGGCCTGGAAGGAGGGCCAGAGTGGAGGGCCACAGGGCTCTGTTCTGTCCTGGAGCCAGTCAGCACTTCTACAGCGCCTTGGATTAGAAGCAGGTCTGTGCTCTTCAAATCTGCAAACGGCATGAGCCTGGGAGGGACGCTTAAAATGAATGACGATGAAATCCCAAATCCAGTGGGTCAAACATTGCCAAGATCATTCGCATTTCCTATTGCGTCATTACAAACCAGGGAGGCTTGGCCTGGCAGGAGGAAGTTGCTGATGATGTACAGAGGGGGCCGCCTTCACAGTGGTCACTGGAGACACTGATGGGAGGTGAAGCCCACACAGCATGGGTTACATTGCTAACACTCCTAGAAACTCCCTGCACAGAGCAGATTGCAGCTGCAAGTGGGCTTTCAGATCTGGACTGCCTCGTTTAAGGGCAGGAGCTAGCTAGAGTGCATGCTGGGGAGAGAACCTGGAAGGTGAAGAAAGCAGGAGGGATGATGAAGAGACGATGTCAGCTGGACCTGGAGGAGAGATGACCGCGGCAGGGAGTGGGGTGGGGGGACCTCATCACAGGCTGCGAGTATATCAAGGCTACAGAGAAAAAAACAAATGGTTATCAAAAAGTCAAAGTGACTGTGGCTGGACCTGCCTCCCAGGGAGGGTGGTGTAAATCCCGTCGGTGGGAAAATAAATCCCATGGGAGGCAGGGCTGGAACACAGGAAGAGGGACGTGGGTGCTTAGGCTGCTGGAGGGGGAGGGCAATGGGGTGGGAGGGGATCTCTGTTGGGAGGGGGGCCAGCCACAGGGGCTCTGTAAGCCTGAATCCCGGTGGTGCTCTGGTGTGAACCGCCCTCCTTCCTTGCTGCCATACGGATGCTCCTGCGATAATGTTTGGAGAAAACGACCTGAGTTTCTGAATCTCGGAGGCTGTGTGAGGACAGTGAGGGGGAAGTTGAGGTGATCGGTTCCCAGGCCCCAGCCAGCGAAGGTAGGGCATCCCCAGGAGGTTCCAGCGGGAGGTGGGGTGCCACCACGTGCCGGAGGGAGTTTGAGGCAAGTTTTTCCAAAGTTCAGCAAACAAAGAGGTTTGACCCGAGTTTGGTGCTGCTCCCTAGAGAGAAGTAGGGAGCAGGAGGAGGGCAGAGCGGGGAGAGCCTTCTGACACCAGGCGCAGGGATCTGACGATGGACTCCTGCGGGCAGCTGTCCATCCTCGTGAAGTTTCAGAAGAAGACGGCAGCCACCTCACATGAATGCTGGAGGGGTCCTTTTTGTTCGTTTCTGAAGATTTTTTTTTTAATGTGGACCGTTTTTTAAAGCCTTTATTGAATTTGCCACAACATTGCTTCTCCTTCATGTCTTGACACTTTGGGCACAAGGCGTGTGGGATCTTAGTTCCCCGACCTGGGATCGAACCCACACCCCCTGCCCTGGAAGGAGGAGCCTTAACCACTGGACCACCAGGGAAGTCCCAGGAGGAAATTACTGGTGATGAAGGACCAAAGACCCGTTCAATTGGCTGAAGATTTAAAATAAATAATAATAAGGAGGTGGGGAGTGTTGCCTCCCATAACTGGAAGTACAGAATGTCCCACACGACTGGACCAGATGTGCAGAACATACCTTCAAGGACTGCTGTCTGTCTCTCAACTCTGCTTTCCTCTGTCCAGCCTTCCTTCCAGGCAGACCCTGCCCAGGTGCTAGCAGAAACAGCAGCCTCTGGCCCCCATCTCACTGACCCAGCAGGCCCACGTGAAGGCCCAAGGCTTTCTTCTTTGCTTCTCCCAAGGTCCCAAGACCAACCCATACTGATGCCTCCACCTCAAATACATCAGGAGGATGGGGCTCACTGATTGGCCAGTCCTGGGCCAGGGGTTCACCGACTGGCCAGTCCTGGACCAGATCATCTCTGGAGCAGGTGTGAGTGTGAGGGCAGCCCCCTACACCTAGGGCTTGACTGGATGGCACAGGACGAGTTTCCATCTCTGAGTAGAGGACTCTGTACCTCTCGAGTGTTCCAAGACCCAAAGAAGAGCCAAGTGTACAGCAAGACCTGAGCAAATCATGGGTGGTGGTTGTTCAGTTGCTCAGTCCTATCTGACTCTTTGTGACCCCATAGACTGCAGCAAGCCAGGCTCCCCTGTCATTCACTATCTCCCAGAGTTTGTTTAAACTCATGTCCATCCAAGTCAGTGATGCCATCCTACCATCTCATCCTCTGTCATCTGCTTCTCCTCCTGCCTTCAATTTTTCCCAACATCAGGGTCTTTTCCAATGAGTTGGTTCTTTGCATCAGGTGGCCAAAATATTGGAGCTTCAGCTTCAGCATCAGTCCTTCCAGTGAATATTCAGGGTTGATTTATTTTAGGAAGTACTGGTTTGATCTCCTTGCTGTCCAAGGGACTCTCAAGAGGTTAGCTGACTTAGAAGCACAGTACCAGATTTTCTGTCGTCCCTGTTCACATTCTTACCGGACTTGATCTTCAGATGAGTTAGAGTCTCTTGTGCCTATTTAAATTACTGGCCCTCCCCATTTTAAAAACAGTTTTGCTAAGATGAGGCCAGAACTTTCTTGCTTTGGGCTCAAGGCCATTCCAAAATTCCTGGCACACAGAACAAGCACAAAATACACTTCAGAAGAGTCTTAAGGTTTCAGGCAGGGCAGAGCTAGACAAAGGTTTCAGACTATATGACAGGTGACGTTTCAGAGGAAGGTGGAGGGAGGGTTCATTATGTACCACAGCTGCTTGACTCTGAGCCGGAATGATTCCAGCTCTGACTCTGGAGGCCGAATTGAAAATTCATAGTCTTAACCATGGACTTCCAGGGGAGACCCCATAGGCATTCTTTTGTTTTGTTTGTACCTTTCTTTTTATTTTTTAAATTATGAAAATATGACAACACCTTTATAGGAGACTTGGAAAATACAAATGGGACCTAATTAACCTTAAAAGCTTCTGCACATCAAAGGAAACTATTAGCAAGGTGAAAAGACAGCCTTCAGAATGGGAGAAAATAATAGCAAATGAAGCAACCGACAAACAACTAATCTCAAAAATATACAAGCAACTCCTACAGCTCAACTCCAGAAAAATAAACGACCCAATCAAAAAATGGGCCAAAGAACTAAATAGACATTTCTCCAAAGAAGACATACAGATGGCTAACAAACACATGAAAAGATGCTCAACATCACTCATTATCAGAGAAATGCAAATCAAAACCACTATGAGGTACCATTTCACACCAGTCAGAATGGCTGCGATCCAAAAGTCTACAAATAATAAATGCTGGAGAGGGTGTGGAGAAAAGGGAACCCTCTTACACTGTTGGTGGGAATGCAAACTAGTACAGCCACTATGGAGAACAGTGTGGAGATTCCTTAAAAAACTGGAAATAGAACTGCCTTATGATCCAGCAACCCCACTGCTGGGCATACACACTGAGGAAACCAGAAGGGAAAGAGACACGTGTACCCCAATGTTCATCGCAGCACTGTTTATAATAGCCAGGGCATGGAAGCAACCTAGATGTCCATCAGCAGATGAATGGATAAGAAAGCAGTGGTACATATACACAATGGAGTATTACTCAGCCATTAAAAAGAATACATTTGAATCAGTTCTAATGAGGTGGATGAAACTGGAGCCTATTATACAGAGTGAAGTAAGCCAGAAGGAAAAACATAAATACAGTATACTAACGCATATATATGGAATTTAGAAAGATGGTAACAATAACCTGGTGTACGAGACAGCAAAAGAGACACTGATGTATAGAACAGTCTTATGGACTCTGTGGGAGAGGGAGAGGGTGGGAAGATTTGGGAGAATGGCAATGAAACATGTAAAATATCATGTAGGAAACGAGTTGCCAGTCCAGGTTCGATGCATGATGCTGGATGCTTGGGGCTGGTGCACTGGGACGGCCCAGAGGGATGGTATGGGGAGGGAGGAGGGAGGAGGGTTCGGGATGGGGAACACATGTATACCTGTGGCGGATTCATTTTGATATTTGGCAAAACTAATACAATTATGTAAAGTTTAAAAATAAAATAAAATTAGAAAAAAAACAAAAACAAAGTTATATTACTGTTGTTTGTTTTAAGTAGATAAATTAAGATTTTTAGTTGGAGTTTCAATATCAAGGGCTTCCCTGGTGACTCAGATGGTAAAGCGTCTGCCTGCAGTGTGGGAGACCTGGGTTCGATCCCTGGATCGGGAAGATCCCCTGGAGAAGCAAATGGCACCCGACTCCAGTACTCTTGTCTGGAAAATCCCATGGATGGAGGAGCTGGTCAGCTATAGTCCATGGGGTCGCAAAGAGTTGGACACGACTGAGCGACTTCTCTCAATGTCAAACTCTCAGAAATTAATAGAATGAATGTATAAAGAAGTAGAAGACTACAGTAGACCCGAAAAGCATTACCAACCAATCTGGCATAATTCCCCTAAATATTCTTAACACCGTCCTTTGCCGGCAGCCTTCTCCTGGTTCCAGCCTCGGTCTTTCTCGGGTGAGCCATCTGATGCCCCCTCCTGCTTCCCTGCCCCCTCTCCGCTTGTCATCTGCACCACCATTTGTGCGAACTTTCTCAAAAGTCAACGGTGGCCCTCCCTCCTCATCTGAAAACCCTCCTGCGGCTTCACCCCAGCTTCTCTTTTAAACTGAGATGAAATGCATATACGATCACATTAACCACATTAGCCTGTGCAGCCCACCGAGGACTGTGCAGGCGTTAGTACATCACAATGTTGTGCGTGCATCACCACCGTCTAGTTCCAAAACACTTCGCCACCCAAATGGAAACCCTGCACCATTAGCAGCCGCTTCTCCACTTTCTGCTCTCCCAGACCTCAGGCAACCCCCATTTGCTTTCTGTTTCTACAGATTAGCCTATTCTGAACATTTCACACGAAGGGGACCTTACAATATATGGCCTTTTGTGTCTGGCTTACGAATCTGCCTACAATGCAGGAGACCTGGGTTCAGTCTCTGGGTCAGGAAAATCCCCTGGAGGGGGCATGGCAACCCACTCCAGTATTCTTGCCTGGAGTATCCCATGGTCAGAGGAGCCGAGCAGGCTACAGTCCATGAGGTCGCACGGAGCCGGACACGACTGAGCGACTGAGCACGCACACACGTGTGATCTTGGGCTCTGACTTCTTTCAGAACACAGCACTGGCCTGTTGAAGTAGTTTCACTGCAGCATCTCCAGCATCGTCTCTGCGTGGCATTTGGGACGCTGTCTTCGCCAACTGCCAGCAGGCTCAGGGACACCCCCTAACAAGAGTCAAGACGGGTAGTGACAAGGGGTGGTGAGAACGTGTCACCTGCTCATGCAGGTGTCTTGCTCTATAATAAAGAATTGGCTGGCCTTTGTTGCTGGGAGGCAACCTTTGAATTCTTGGCATCTCCTGAGTGGTAGGCATGCCTTCATTATTCATGGTGGGTCCTGATGTTTGTGCCACAGAGCTGACCCTTGGTGAGCACAGACCGAGCCAGAAAGACCAGCCGTGCGGTTACAGGGAGCTTGACTTCCATCCGTCCTGCCTCCATAATAAAGCCCCGGGAGAAGCTCTGGACATCGGGCGAGTTTCCTGGTCAGTGATCATACATCCTCGTGCCTGGAGGGCACAGAAGCTTTGCGTCCGGAACTCTCTGAGAAGACCTCACGCTGAGTGTCTCTCCTTGTGGCTGGCTTTGATTTGAATGCTTGGTAATAAAATTGTAGTCATCCGGGCAGGGCTTTCCCAAGTTCTGCTAGCTGCTTTAGTGAATTATTGAACCTGAGGGGTACATCTCAGATTTGGGGGGCTAGGTGGCCTGAGATCCCGGAGACTTGTGACTGGTGTCCGAGGGGGGCAGTCTTGTAGGACTCACCTCTTACCTGTGAAGTTGGTGTTGACTGTGGGTGGTCAGGGTGACCATCAAACTCTGGGTATCACCCCCAGGTCCCCCTCCCTGAGGCTGTTAACATAAAGCTGCACAGAATGGACGGGGTGGGGGCGGAGAACAGGGGGACGCAGGGGAAGATACTCGCACTTTTTGCCTATTGGCCACTTTGAGAAATCCTTCCTCGTTTGCTAAAAAGCAAACTGCTGGTTAGGATTGAAGAAGAAATCCAGAAACACGTGGACACTGAAGCCTCTGACGTTGGGCTGGGTCATTCACCTCCTTAGGTCAGAAAGCAGAACCCGAGGGCGGGTGACCAGTGTCACCATCGCTCCGTTGACCTCCCTCCAAGCAGTTTATCAATGAGGGGAATTGAATGAGCTCACGTCCTGGTCCTCTCTTGGGCAAGTGTGGGGGATGGTGTGAGAGAGAATGCGTGCCGGAAAGATGACGGGGCGTGCAAAAGCTAATAGGAAACACTCCTGCGCAGATCTTAGCAGTTTGCAGTGGTAGCTTGGTAGAGAGGCTGCCCAGTAAAGTCACCAGGAAAGGTGTTGGAGACCAGGTGGGGCCGCAGATGGAAGAGGACGTTAGACAGAAGGAGGGACTGGGGACAGCCCCGGAGGGAGGGATCGGCTTGATCTAGGCACCCCTGGGAGGCGGTAGACACCTGCTGGCCTGAGGGCTGGCGCACCAGGAATCTGGATTCTTACACTGGCTCTCAGAGCAACCCTGGGGTCCAGCATTATTCCCATTTAACAGATGGGAAAACAGAGGCCCAGGGGCATTAGAGGAAGTCTCCTCAACCGGGGTTCACGCGAGGCTCCTGGTGGACTTGAAACTCAGTAAGATGACATCTTCCTCCTCCATCCGCGACAGAGGGCCATCCTATCAGTCTCGAGGCCTGAACTTCAAAACAATTTCTAGAGCAGAGGGCGTGACTCTCCTTAGCGGCACCTCCAGGGTTAAGAAGGTCCTTGAAAGCTCCTCCAGGGCAATGTAAACTGTCAGAGAAGCAGCCAAGTTCTGGAAATCAGACCTGGGGAAAGGGAAACTTCAAATTACACAAGAGACCACAGAAGGTCTCCACATTTCCCAAAGCCCCAAACTCAGCAGGACCCAGGATGCTTCCTGGATCTCAGGGTGGGACTGGTGAGCCCACCTGATTGAGGGGTGAACTGAATACCATCTGGGGCTGCTAATTCTTCGTTGGCCCGATCCAGCTGTAAGCACAGTGCTGACCCAAGAGGGCTGCTCAGAGCCTATGATTGGGGCCACGTGGAGAGCAAATTAAAAGCTTTCTGGATCTCAAGTTACTCTTACAAAACAATGTTTCTAGGAGTTAAGCAATTAATCCAAACACACATGGGCTCAATTTCCTTGAAACAGAAATGGCTTCAAAAGCAAGAAAGAAAAATGCCCAGGGACAAATTGCCTCTGAGTTTTGTGATCCCCAAGCTTGTGGGAAGGATGGCCAAGCTATTAGCCTGCTCCCCATGACACCAGAGCCCTCCCCACACCTGGTCTTGGCAGAGGGAGAGGGGCTCTGGAGTAATCTCGTGCTAACCTGCTGCCCCGCGCTGGGGGTGGAGAAGGGAAAGAGCTCACTTCCCGGGGGGACGGGCAGGGACTCAAGCCCCCCACTTTCATGTGGACTGTCTTTGGGCAAAAAGGATATGAACAAGGACATGAAACAAACAAGCCCCCTGGATCCTGGGGCTCTTTCTCTGCAGAAAGCTTTCTTCCTTCTGATTTTCCTGGAGGCAAAGGAAGGGATTTCAAAGCCTTGTCTGTTTTCCCCTTGCAAAGTTTTATGACTTGGCCTCCACGATTCACTTGGGAGACAAGTGTTTTAATAGAATTACGTCGAGACCTTTAATTGACCTCCCCAAACAAAGGAAATTAAACACAAGATGATGTTTGTATAAAACTTCTAAGGTCCAGCGGGAATCAAGCCATCCACTCCAAGTGCAAAAAGAAGCAAGGAGTTCAGGGCTGCCCTCCACGGGGTCATACGTTCTGGTGAGAAAGAGGGAGGTGGGCTGGGGTGCCTGCTGGGCTCCGCCACCCACAAGCCAGTTCTCAGACAAATCATGTCACTCGGTTTCCATCTGAAAGGTTGGAGAAGAGAAGGTGAAGTAATTTTGAGTTTAGAAAGCTAAATGTATATGAAAGATTATGTTTCTGTTTTTTTTTTTTTAATGATGAAACATCGGACAGATGTTTGTGATTTTTACCTGCTGAGGGCGTGGGGCCCATGCTCTCTGACCGCCCCCGGTGATGACAGCCCATGATTTATTTATTTTTCATCCATTCCTTCCTCACCCCACTCAAGCTTCTTTCCCTCCCTTGGAGAAAACAAGCTCAGAGTGTTTCCGTGAGATACTCCACTTCACAGCTGCGAGGAACGGGACTCAGCGCCCAAGGCAGGTCTGACTCCAAGGCTACGGCCCCGCTGTCCACAGAACTGACCCCACCAGCAACGACTCCAAGCTGTGCATCAGTCACTTGTCCTCTGCCCCCTGGAACTCCAGACTCCCCCATCCAACTCTGTCCTCATCGTTTTTACTTGGATGCCGAGAGCTGTTTTAGATTTAACGCATCCACACTCCTACCCTGCCGCCAGTCCATGCCCATACTCCAGCCTGCTCCACCTGGGTCTTTCCATCTGAATTAACAGCCTCTCCAGCCCCCCACTCGCACCCCCCGCCCACTTGCTCTTTAGCCTTCTCCTTGACTGCTATCTGTCACTCACACCCACAGGCAATATGACAGCTCCTTCTGGAATTCAGGGGCTTCCTTCGTAGCTCAGTTGGTAGAGAATCCGCCTGCAATGCAGGAGACCCCAGTTCAATTCCTGGGTAAATGCAACGTGGGAGACCTGGGTTCGATCCTTGGGTTGGGAAGATCTCCTGGAGAAGAAAAAGGCTACCCACTCGAGTATTCTCGCCTGGAGAATTCCATGGACTGGACTTCCCTGGTGGCTCAGACAGTGAAGCGTCTGTCTACAATGCGGGAGACCTGGGTTCCATCCCTGGGTCGGGAAGATCCACTGGAGAAGGAAATGGCAATCCACTCCAGTACTATTGCCTGGAAAATCCCATGGACAGAGGAGCCTGGTAGACTACAGTCCATGGGGTCGCAAAGAGTCAGACATGACCGAGCGACTTCCCTTTCCTTTCCTTTCCATACGGTCCCTGGGGTCACAAAGAGTTGAATACAACTGAGCAACTTTCACTTTCACTTTCACACCTGGAATCCAGTCCTTCCTACCTTCCCCACCCTGGTGCAGCCACCACTACCTCCTGCCTGGATTCTCCCAGATGCCTCCTGTGGGTCTCCTTGCCCACCCTCCCCCACCATAGGCTCTTCTCCAACCTCACAGCCAGTTACATCAGACCACATAACTTGATCTCCAGTGGTGACCCAAGCCCTCACCCCCACCCCCGTCTCCCCAGGCCAGGCAGTTTCCTTCCTCTGAGCCATTGTGCTTGCTGTTCCCACTGCCTTGAATGCCCTTCCCCAAAACATCCCACAGCAACTCCCCCAAACCCACCCCATCTCTCAGACCTCCTCAGTAGGGTTCCCTAGATGCCCATCTCAACCCTGCATTCCTCCCCCCACTGCAGCCCCCTCTGCTGTGGCTGACTTTTCTGCATGGAGATGCTCACCCTCGGAGATGTACTGTATTTAGAGTTGCTTCTCACTCCATGGGAACAGGTTTGTTTGTTTTTTATCCTTATTCACTATTGTACCTCATTCATGTGTAGCCACTGATGAGCACAAGCATCTGTTGAATAAGGGCTTCCCAGGTGGCGCTAGTGGTAAAAAACCCACCTGCCAATGCAGGAGACATAAGAGACCAGGGTTCAATCCCACAGTTGGGAAGATCCCCTGTAGGCGGGCATGGCAATCCACTCCAGTATTCTTGCCTGGAGAATCCCATGGACAGAGGAGCCTGGCGGGCTGCAGTCCCTGGGGTCGCAGAGTCGGGCACAACTGAGCACACATGAATGCACTAACTTCCACCTGTTACCGGGAGGCCAGGTCCGATGGCTGCAGGCATCCCCCAGCTCAGGGAGGAGCAGTCAGGACAATGCCAGGGGACAGAGGGCTTATCCGACGGCCCTTCTTGCCTCCCCCTACCACCTGGACCTGGGGACATGTCCATAGGGTCAGAAAGAGTCAGACACAACTGACAATGGCCTAGCACTGCTGAATAAAGACTGTGTGAATGAATGAGTGAACAAATGAATGAAGACAACACTGGCAAAGATCTCCTACTCTGCTAGCTATGAAGAGTGCTGAGTTAGGGCCCCGTGCCCTATGGGGTCCTGTGTCTGCCTCTCGTGGGATGCGACAAGGGCACAGACCTCAGCTGGTGCAAGCTCCCCGCAGACGCAGCCATCTCCTCGCCTGGTCGGGGGTCTGTGCCTGTTCACAACCCGCCGAGTGACCTGGAGCCCAGCCTCCCATGCAGTGACCGCCCACCTGCATCCTCAGTGCCAGGAGTCCCTTCACCATTTCTGTGCGCTTTGCCTCTTGCTGAGAGGGTTGTCCTCCAGCTGTTGGGGGCCAGATCGCAGGAGGATGGGGAACTTGCCCCCCTCAGCCCCTGACTGACAGGGGAGCTCTACCTCCTCAGCTCCCGAGCCCCTGATCAGGACCGCTCTTGGCCGTGACCATCACCTCCAAACCGTGAGCCTAGCCTAATCCCACGCCGTAGACTGAGCCCCTGATCAGGACCACTCTTGGCCATGCCATCACCTCCAAACCATGAGCCCAGCCTAATCCCATGCCATAGAGCAGCCCCTCCTCCTTGGCCTCACTTCCCACTCCATGGCTCCACTTTCTGGAAACACCTCTTAACAAATGCGTTTCACGTGAATCCTCATCCCAGGACCTGCTCATGGAAATCCCAGTCGAGGACACATCTTCCAGGGTCGTGAGAATTCAAGTGAGACTGGGGGCATGCACACACCAGACACTCTGCTGTGCGCCTTCGCCCATAGTCTCCTCACAGCGTTCCAAGGAAGGGACAGCATGACACCCATTTAAAAGATAAGAGGACTGAGGCCCATGGTCCCATGATAAAGGGCATCACCAGCACTTGAATATATGTACTTTCCGGACGTGAATGTCCTTGCCTTTTACCCTCTACAAAGGATTGGCAGCCTTGAAAGGCCACCATACGTACCAGAAGGCATTGGCTCACATTATGAACACAGTTGTGTGCATTCCTTTCCAACCAACACATTTTTTTTTCTGGTCACGCTGCCTGACATGTGGGATCTTAGGTCCCTGACCAGGGATCAAACCCTCAACCCCTGCAGTGGAAATGCAGAGTCTTAACCACTGAATCATCAGCGAAGTCCCATCCAACCTAACACATTTTTAAAAAACTACGATGTATTTCACCTTTTCGCAATGAAATGGACTCAAAATTGTACCCCATCCCATCCCTAAAGAATTTGCTACATGCGAAGAAAGAAAAAAAATCACCGTGCCATATTTTTAACTGATTGCTTGCGTGTGCCTGTTTGGTGAGATTTATTCTCTCATTAATCACTGCCCTCCCTTCATTCATGTTAAATATAAAATTGATTAGGAAAGATCCCCATCATGGTTAAAAAAAAATAATTAGCTGCTACATCATACTGCCCACAGTGCGACAGAAAGGAGTGATTAAATTAGGAATATTAAAACCCCATTAATCTGCGCTCAACTTAAGCTCTGCTTGTTCATCTCGTGGTGGTGCTTATTATTTCTGACACTGAAAGATATTTGAATTACCAGCTGCAACAAGGTCACTCGCTGAAAGATGTCAGGTCAGCCATTAGTCAAAGGCTGGAGAGGCGACCAGAAGTGAGGGCTGTCCATGTGTCCGGGAGGCCTGTCCTCACAGATGTCACTCTGAAAAGCGGGAGACACCCCACCTCTGGGCTGGCTGGGGTACAGGCACCCGCAGAGCCTTGATGCACACCTGCTCTCTATCACCCTCTGTGGGTCACCTGTGACTCTAGGGACCTGCCAGGCATCCACTGGGCTGGCATCCTCTGCCCCTGCCCCACCAGGGTCCCTGCCTTTTGTCTGTGGGCGCTTGAGAGCCCTGCTTCCGTGACAGGGATTACACTAAATTGGCCAGTGTCACCTGCTGGAAGCTTGTACCTGCCCAGCCTGTGCTGGACAGTTTTCATCTTACCTCATTTAATCCATCCACAGGCTTTCCAGTGGTAAGGAATCCAACTCCCAATGCAGGAGACAGAGGAGACGAGGGTTCAATCCCTGGGCTGGGAAGATTCCCCTGGAGATGGAAACAGCAACCCACTCCAGTATTCTTGCCTGGGACATCCCATGGATGGAGGAGCCTAATGGGCTACGGTCCATAGGGTTGCAATGGGTTGGACAAGACTGAGCAACTGATGCCATTAATCAGATGAGGGGCTAAGGTCATACAGATGGCAGGTGTCAGAACTGGCAGTCAGCCCCCAAAGGGGACACATTTAGCCACTTTCTAGATACTTCCTCTGCCAGCAGACACTGGAGTCCTCCCTTTGAAGGATGCTACAGCGCCAGAGTGAGTGAAGGTGATCAGGAGTACAGTCCCATTTTGCGGGACTTAACCATTAGATCAATAACCGTCACAAACCATGTACCACAGCCAAGCATCAAGTTAGGTGAGCCAGAGCCTCTCCCGGAGCCTAGCAGAGGCCCCACAGAGCCGTTGCCTGGGTAATTGGGGCCAGGTCACCAACAAGGGGAGAGACCGTCTCACCTCCTCGTCTTTCTTTAGAATAAAAACATGCTTAACCTCTGCCTCTAGACGTCTGTGTCTGAATTTATTTCTTCTCTCCCTTTAACATCACTTGCTGCTCTGTAATAGAACCCAAATCAGCCCCAAAACCATTCGTTCCTCAGGCCCTGGAGGGAGGGGTAGGGAAGATTCCTGTCCGGTTGGCAACCTGTGTTCACAACTGCTGTGCCTGCTCTGTGTTTGGGGTTCCCTAACCTCCAACACCACCCCAAGGGACTAGACTGGACCAAGAAGGGGTCTCCCTAGGACAGCTGGAAGTGGCTGCATCAAAAGAGCAAAGGTGAGCAGAGCTGGGGGAGGAAACTC
Source organism: Bos indicus x Bos taurus (assembly GCF_003369695.1). NCBI lineage: Eukaryota > Metazoa > Chordata > Mammalia > Artiodactyla > Bovidae > Bos > Bos indicus x Bos taurus. The sequence continues at coordinate 55,512,858 of NC_040094.1, forward strand.
TAGGGTCCACACTGCTGGGGGTGTATAGGGGCCTGAGATGAACAGAGAGTGGGAGGCACTGGATAGATCCTTCCTGAGTGGATGAACGAATGAGTGGATGAATGAGTAAGCGGATGAATCCATGAATGAGTAGGTGAATGAATGAATGAGTAGGTGAATGAATGAGTGGATGAATGAATGAATGAGTGGACGAATGAAATCAGGGAATAGGAACTGAGAAGTCAGGTTTAAGTCAAGGCAGAGAGCAAGAGTCAGGGCCAAAGGTTCAGAGTCAGGAGTCCATAGGGGTGTGCCGGCCTTTCCTATCAAATCATGGCCCGGGGGCTCCAGGATGAAGGCCTTTGTCCTTGACTGACCTTCGCACATGTCTTGTATCCAAAACTGGGCTGCGCTGACCCTCCACTCAGGCCGAGACTCCATCTCCTCTTCTCAGGCCCCTGAGCACAGTCTTGCTTCCCTCGGAGTCTTCCTCTCCAGGGTTAGCCAGCTGTGCTCACAAGCGAGCAGGCCTCCTTCTCCTGTGAGAGGCACAGCCCTGCTCTGACCTCTGTGGCCACTCTCCACCCTTGACCTCTTGTCTGCAGGGCCCAGAGCACTCTCCTGGTCCCCGCTCCTGGCTGGCTGGGTGCTGGAGTGCCAGCACTCAAGCCAGGCTGTTGAACTGAATCCAAGTGGGGCTGGAGACCTCCAGGGCCGCATCTCTGTTTCACTGGGGAGGACGTGAAGCGCGGTGGGTCACGGGTTTTGCCCATATCCCACTTCTGGCTCGTAACCAGCTGCTTAGAAGAAATACATGGAGCTTATTTAACAGTGGAATTCTGACTTGGTAGGAAGGGTTTTCTTATAAGGGACGCCTGGAATGGCCCAGAGTCGGTTCCTGTTATACAGTGTTCTCTATCTCTTTTTGATGCTTACCAGATGTGCTGGTGAGGGACAGGCATAAGGGAGAATGCATGTGGACTTGGGGACCAAACCTTGTCCCACATAACCACGGTCACGAGGTGCCCCCAGTGCCGAACTCAGTCCAGGGCTCATGAGCCAAGCAGCCTGGCAGCCTGGCCACTGAGTCGTCCCTCCTAAATGGCAGGGACAGAGCTTGCCCTGCTCCCCACCCCCTTGTTCTTTGCTTGCAGCAGATGTGGGGTTGTCCCCACCCTAGCCATGGTCCAGGAGCGCTCAGCTGGGTTACTGGAAAGACAAAGACACCAACCTGTGAAAACAGGCCACACTCCTGGTTAATGCCTGAAGCTGGCTATGTACAGGGGTAGTTTGGAACAGCCTGGGGCCCTCCCACAGGTCTCCTCAGAACCACCTCGAAATCAGAACAGGGAGCATGTGACAGCTGGACCAAGAGTTTACTTGGCAGGTAGGCTCCGAAACCCAGGGCCAACTGCCTGGCCATGTGGAGGAGTGGATTCTGTTCAACTTGCCTCTGGCCAGTGTAGCTAAGGGCACAGAGCAGGCGTGCGGGCACCCATTCTCCAGGATGAGGTTCAGAGCAGGGCCAGACCTCAGACCTCTCAGAAAGCTGGTGTTGTCCAGGCTGGAGACCACACAGGGCTGCATTTCTGAGAGTCAAATTTAAGGCCCGTCATCTCTGGCACAAGGACCAGAGGGTGCGTGCTAAGTCGTTTCAGTCGTGTCTGACTCTTTGTGACCCTATGGACTGTAGCCCACCAAGCTCCTCTGTCCATGGGATTCTCCAGACAAGAATACCAGAGTGGGTTGCCGTGCCCTCCTCCAGGGAAATTGTCCCGACTCAGGGATCAAACATGCGTCTCTTGAGTCTCCTGCATTGGCAAGTGGGTTCTTTACTGCTGAGCTGGACCAAAGGAGAATTTAAAATGCCCCGAGGACACTTGGCTTGATAGGTTTGTCAGTGGCCTAAAAGATCCTGGAGAAAATGTATGTTGCGGGTGACTTCTGGGAAAAGGACTTGACAAGAATAAGAGACACGTCTCAGCATCTTGGGGAAGGGCCCAGCGGGAGGAGAGTGCGCATGTGCAGCCTGGCTGCCCCTCCACCCCACCTCCCACCCTCTCCTCCTCAGGAGCACAGGGCTGGCCTTGTTTTCTGGCCCTGGGCCTGCACAGAGCATCATATTGTGGGCATCATGAGGCAGCCAGGAGGAAAGGGCAATGAGGCACAGGCCTGAGGGATCCTCCGAGCGGGAACCCGGCCTCCCGGATGGCTCCCCAGGCCCTGTGTGAAGCCAAAACCAGAAGGAAAAGAAAATGGACACGGTAGCATGCTCCTGGCTCCTCAGATTTGTGAGGATGGAGAATTTGGTGCTTCCATGTTCTCAGCAGGGGGCATGACCTGGGTGGGCAGGGGCAGCCCTGGAAGGCGATGCTTGGTTTTTAGAGGGGAAAGGAGGGGTTAGTGCTGTCATGCAGAGCAGGGGCCCACGACCTCTGGCATCTGATGCTTGATGATCTGATATAATAATAACAAAGTGCAGAGTAAACAGTGTGCTCGAGTCACCCTGAAATCACCCCCCACACTCCAGTCCAAGGAATAATTGTCTTCCACGAAACCAGTCCCTGGTGCCAAAAGGGCCGGGGACCCCAATTTAGAGTGGTGACATGGGGATGGAGTTGTGGGAGGGCTGGTGACCTTGAGAGGATGCTTCACAAGGGGGATGGCAGGGACAGGGGATGGGGCGGGGGTAGAGCTGTGAACCCCACCGACACTGAGGGAGCCCCATGCCAGCAGGGGCTTGAGGAGAGGGAGGTCTGTGCCCAGGAAGGCATCTCCTGCTTGTGGATATCACAGAGAGAGACTAGCCCAGAATGAAGCTGTAAAGTCCAGAGAAAGGGAAGTAACCAGGGCTGAACTGAAAGTCCTGTCTGGGCTGGGGAAGACCAGGGGACCCTCCCCATGAGTCCAGGGCAGAGAGGGAGCTCAGACAGGCCCAGCGGATCCTGAACAAGGGCCTGGGCCTCCAGATAGAAGACCAAGGCCCCGGTCCCCATGCTGCCATTTACCAGTTGGGTGACCCCCTTACCCTCCAGGCCTCAGTTTTAGCATCTGGAAAATGGGTTCATTGTGAGGAATGAGGGAACCTGGCACAGAGCAGATGCCCCATAAATGCTGGGTGAGCCCAACTCATTTGCCTATCTGTGTGTGTGTTGGGGGGGCACATTCAGTTAGAATTAAAGTTATATTTGAAAGTTCCAGAAAGGTGGTCCACAAAGAAAATGGGAGACAGAAATGGACTGGAAATGTGGCCCCAAGTTATAAACCACTTTGGGAAGTGTGCTCTAGAAGGGTGTGGTATGTTGAAAAAATGTCCCCCTGCCCAGCCCCAAGATGTGTCCATATCTTAATCCCCTGATGGCTCAGCAGTGAAGAATCTGCCTGCCAATGCAGGAGACACAGGTTCGAGCCCTGGGTCAGGAAAATCCCCTGGAGGAGGAAATGGCAACCCCTCTTCGATATTCTTGCCAGGAGAATCCCACGGACAGAGGAGCCTGGCGGGCTACGGTCCCTGTGGTCACGTGGTCGGGCACAACTGAGCGCACACACGTGCCTTGCTTGGTAGACATGTGGACGCACCCTGCCGGGGAGAGAAGAGGAAAGTTTGCCCCCAGCAGGTACAGGCCAAGAGGTGGAGCAAAGTCAGAGACACAGTCCTTTAAAACGTCCCAGGGAGAATCCTCCACAACCACCCAGACCAGCAAAGGTGGCTGCTGCAGGAGGCCCCTGGAAGGATGAAGCCAGTGAGCCCAGGGCCAGCCCGGCTCCAGCCCCTGCTCTGTCTTGTTACACACCTCCCCGGGCTCCCAGGCCCCCAGGAGGAGGACGCACGTCTTCGGTAACATCTTTCCTCAACACGACTCTCTCCTGTGTCCAGAATCTGCCTCAGCCCAGCCTGTCCCTGGACGGCACCGTCTCTGCAACCCCTTCTGGTCGCAAAGCCCCAGATGACAAGACTGGCTTGCCTGACCTGATGATGCTGGGGCCACAGCTGTGCAGAGAGGCCTCCTGATGGCCATGGCGATGGGTCAAGACTGGATTCTGACTCCAGGCACCAAACTCGTCCCTGGGGGTTAGCAGCCAGATCGTTTGTTTACTCTGTCACTAGGAGGGGATCCCAGAGGGGCTCAGTTAACACTTGTGGACGGGCTTGGCTCTCGAGGCTGCTTCAGTTTGGGGATCCTAACTGCAGCAGCCGCCCTGGAGGATGGAGCAGCCTCCCTCCAACTCAAGAATACAGGGAGAGACAGGTCCTGATGGTGCATCCTGACAGAGCAATGGTCCCACCACCGAGGGTATCCCTCTCTGCTGGGGAACGAGAGCCGCATGGGATTGCCCAGGATCGAGACTCACCTGGGGCTTCCCTGGTAGCTCAGTCATGAAAGAATCCACCTGCAAGGTGGGAGACCTGGGTTCGATCCCTGGGTCAGGAGTATTGCCGGGAGAAGGGACTAGCAACCTACTCCGTTATTCTTGCCTAGAGAATTCCATGGACAGAGGAGCCTGGCAGGCTGTAGTCCACGGGGTTGCAAAGTGTCGTAGACAACCGAGCGGTTAATACACACATACAACGAGACTCCAAGGCTCACCTGACCCAGGAGCAGAGGGCGCGGCCAAGCCATGGGGATGCTGGACGCTCTTGAGACTCTGGGAAAGTGTGCTCCCAGAGGATGGAGTCTGAGAGGGAATCACAGCTCACTCTGCCCCAAAGCAAAAAATTATCCCAGCGCAAAATCCTGCTGGGTAGCCTCCATCAGGGGCTTCCTGGAAATCAGCTCATCCCAGGGCTGTCTGCTTTCCCATTACCCCTGTTTCTCATCCAGAGTAGACCACTAGCCCTACTCTCCTGGGAAGCCTACATCTAGGCTAAATTCATAAAAATTATGCAGCAGTTTATTTTATGGTGTCTACCAACTGCTCACTTAGTGGCACAATGGTAGAGAATCCACCTGCCAATGCAGGAGACACAGGAGAGATTTGGGGTTTGATCCCTGGGTTGGGAGGATCCCCTGGAGTAGGAAATGGCAACCTGCTCCAGTCTTCTTGCCGGGAAAATTCCGTGGACAGAGGAGCCTGGCAGGCTACAGTCCATGGGGACCAAGTCAGATACAACTGAGTACACACGCATATACCAACTGCTCATCTCTCTTCCACCTGTTACCAGGAGGCCAGGCCTGAGGGTCACAGGCATTGCCCAGCTCAGGGAGGAGCAGTCAGGACAATGCTGGGGGACAGAGGGCTCATCTGACGGCCCTCCTCACCTCCCCCCACCACTTGGACATGACATGTGTCCTGGGGAGAGGCAGCTGCAGAGGGCCAAGGCCAGGAAGCCTCATGATCTGTCAAGCTCAGGCCTGCACCAGCCCCAGATGGACACTTTTATTATGTGCCCTCTTTGGAGAAAGAAGAGAAGAAAAAAAAGTTTTGAGTCTCATGCCAGTTTTATATTTAAAAAAAAACAAACCCACCTATGATTTGTGCTCTGTCATCCCAGCTAATCTAGCTCCAGCTGGCTTATTAGACAGAGAGTGAAGTCATAGGGACCACTCCGGAGAGTGCGAAAAGGAGCACCATCAGCCTATGGTCACCGCTCACCGTGGTCACCTGAGCTCCCTGTGGTCACCACTGCAGCCCCAGGGCTGCCCCTCCCTTCTCCTCTCCATCACGGTCGCCTGCATGGCCCCTTGGGAAGTGTCTGATTAGCAGGTACCCGCTTCCCTGGCCCCACGCAGGCTGGCTGCAGGAACAAAAAATGGTCAGGCAGATGCGGCCAGGGCTGCAGGCTGAGGCGTTGATGTGACCAAGGAGGGTCTCCTGCACCTCCTCCAGCAAGAGATGCAGGTGCCAGCTGCCGAGGGCGACAATATTCACGGAGGAAATGAGTCTCCCTAGAGAAGCAGAGGTGACAAGATAACACTTGTCATCTTTAATCAGAGACAGAGCCAGGGCAGCTGCTTCCGAAATAACTGCTCCAGCATCATGGAAAGCTGGACGCAGTGTGGCGAGCTGCCCATTTCAGGGGAAAATCGTCAGAGCCCAGACTACAAACAATAGATGAGCTGCCCTCGCGGTCACTCCTGGCTTCCCCCGCCAGGTGCCTCGTGAGACCTCAGCTCAGTGGGGTCAGAGGAGTGGTTTGGGGGTGAAATAGCAGGGGTGGCTTTGCTTGCTGGTCCCCTTCCGGGGTCCAAGGTTGGTGGCTGGATTCACTTTGACCGGAAATAGAATAACCAGCTCCTTGCCTTGGGGGTGTGGATATTGCTTTTCATCTCTCACTGCTCAAAGTACCAACTGCCAGCATCTTTATCAGTGATGACATGGCAGCTGTAGCTCTTGCTGTACCTCACCTCCCATGGCACAGACCTGCGCGGGACTGGGAGGAGAGGCCCTGCAGGCACGAGCAGCTTCTAGAGCTGCCCTGGATTGGGTGGAGCAAGCGCGATGCCTGTGTTCAGTTCCCCCAGGAAGGGTCTCCCCCACGACAAAGGACATTGGGGCTTGATGCGGATTCTGTATCAACCGTCCGGCTCCCCCTGTTCTCCCCACCCTGAACAGCCCCCGACACTTGAACCTGCATTGCCAGCCCTCTTTCTTGCTCAGCCCCTTTACTGCCCCAACTGCTCAGAGAAGTGCCTCTGGCAAAAGAGGACACCTTTATCCCCCGCCAATTTAATTAATTAATTTATTTTTGGCTATGCTGGGTCTTTATTGCTGAGGGCTTTTCTCTAGTTGCGGCGAGCCTTGGTTACACTCTAGTCGTGATGCTCGGGCTTCTTATCACGTTAGCTTCTCTTGTTGCCAAGGACGGCTCTCAGGGGTGGGGGCTTCAGTAGTCGCGGCTACCAGGCTCTAGAGCCAGGCTCAGTACTTGTGGGTGCAGGGGCTTAGCTGCTCGGCATTTAGGATCTTCCCGGATCAGGGATCGAACCGTGTCTCCTGTATTGGCAGGCGAATTCTTTACCACTGAGCCACCAGGGAAGCCCAGAAGAGGGCATTTTTGTTACCGCAGCTCTGTGTTGCAAAGTGGCTGCCATCTCCTTTAACAGTCCATGTGGAGGCCAATGGAGCAATGGCACCCTGCAAAACCAATCCAAGCCAAACATAAGCCAAGCTGACATTTTTTTTTTTACCTTAAAAAGTTCAGCAGGCACGTACTACCAATTGGAGACAACGTGACCAGACTCTCTCTCTTCCCATTTTCCCATGTAGAACTGCGCAGGGGGACAGAGCAAGAGGAATATGGAGACAATTGTGTTAGCCAAGCACCAGAGAAGAAAATCACAAGAATACTTGACTAAGGTTCGGAATAGGCGATGGGGTGTCCACAGCTGGAGGTGCAAAGAAAAGTGGGTGTTTGGGACCCTGAGCAGCATGCAGTAGAACCAATGGATGTGGCTGGAGGCAAACTGCGGTGCCAAGACACCAAAGCAGGACTCAGCCTGCCACAGCCTGGCTGTGTGGCTTTCTTAAGCCACTTGACTTCTGTGGGCTTCATTTTCCTCTGTGCAATGAGACAGCAGGACCCAACCTCCTATTTTCTTTCCAGCTTGAAGATCTGATTCCATGACTAGGAATAGATGGAAAACAAGGATCGTTCAAGAGAACACATGAGCCTACCTGCTTGTTTCTTTAAATCCTGCTCACCTGTGCTATCTCTTGATTCGAATAATTAGAAATATCCGTTTAAGTTATTTTGCTGGTCATGGTAAAGAGCTCAACTTTCAAACAATGTCTTCTCTTTTTACTATCTTTGATCTAGTAATTCCACTTCAAGGAGTCTGAATAACAGTCGAGATAGTGAGACAAAGAATCATGTACAAAGATAAGCCACTTATCCTTACTAGCAAAGATAAAAAGATAAAAATAACTCCCCAAATGGATATAACCAAAATCAATTGACATCAGGACTTCCCTGGTGGTCCTGTGACTAGGACTCTGTGCTCCTAATACAGGGGGCCCAGGTTCGATCCCTGGTCAGGGAACTAGATCCCACATACTGCAACTAAGAGTTCACACGCTGTAGCTAGAAGAGTCTGTGTGCCACAGCTAAGACTGAAGCTCCCAAGTGCCTCACCTGAGTAGTTCAGCCAAATAAGCAAAATAAATAAATATATTGGCACAGCCGTGAAAATGTCTTCAGTGGTATTTTAAAACATTGGAAAGTATTCATGCTATAAACACACACATACCCACATATATGACAGATGTTGCTAATGGTACTCAGCCTTCTTCTCCTCTTGGAGGTTGCATTCAGACTCAGCATCCTTCTCAACACAGCTCTCTTAACGGTTGCTATCAATTACAGTTGGCATTCAGATGAAGTCTACTACCATCTCAGTATGAGATCCTTCAGCAATAAGGATAACAGACAAGGTCAGGATGAAAAAAGCAGCTAAGTGGAGATTCAGAGCTCAATTCACAGGAGGTCAAGTGAGGGCATTTACAGGGTTATCATAGCCCATCGGGAACCAGAGATGGGCTGGGATGGGGATGAGACTATTGGAAATTCAATACATTTCCTGCTGTGTTGCTTGGGAACCCCAGGAGCAGAAAGTTGTGTTTTTGAGACAACAAATTGAAAAGGTCTGGGGTTTTCCTTGTTTCCCTCATCCTACAGAGGGCAAAGTATCCTTTGAGATGTAGCTGCTCAAGAATGCCAGGCTCCCAGGGCTGGAGTGGATGAGGTGGAGGGCTCTTCTGAGTTGTCTGAGAATTGGTAGACTCCAGGGAAAAATTCCTTCTGAAATGGGTTAGCTGCAGAAGTGCAGTCACCACGTGACCAGCTTCCACTGATAACTTGGGGTGCTGTCCGAGGGTCTCCGGGTGGACAAATGGGGAATCAGTGGTCCCTTTGGGCATCCCGAGGAGGAAGTTAGGAGGAACCATGTGCCTAGTCCCTCCTCACTGAGGACTGATGCCCTCAGGACAGAGAGACAAAGAGGCTGAGCCATGGACATCTACAGAGCTTGCAGAGGCAGGCAGAGGGACTCCTGCAACTGGGGGACAGTGAGCCCACTGCCCCCATTTCAGATGAAGGAGCCACTTTCCCGGGGGGTGGTGTGGATCGTGTGTCCCTTCCCCCCACCCCCAGCAGAGACTCCCCACTCCCCTTGTGAGACTGTCTGACTGCAAGGACTGGATTTTCTAGATTAGGCCCTTTATTAACCCCAGGTTGGGAGGGGGAGACGGGTGGAGACTTGAGTCTGCCTGGCATCTTCATTTCTTCTCTCCCGTCCTCCATAAATCCATTCCAAGGCAATGACATTTGCGGAGTGTATTTTCACGGGTTTCCGTAATCCCTTCAGAATATTAAGGCCACATTACTTTATCTTTGGTTACATTAACTTCAATTTTCCTTATGAGTTAGTATTTGGCTAAAAATTAATATAGTGAAGTTGAAAAGAATCTTACGATAGGAAAAAGACTAATTTCATCTCTGACTGCTCAGATCCTGGAGTACACCGGGGTTAATGTAATTAACTTACAATTTGAGCCCGGGTTGTGTACATACACTGAATCTCCCCGCTGGAAACGAGATTAGATTTTATTACTCTATATATCCTGGTTATCTTCACCGAGCCTGCTCGGTGCTACAATGAAAACGCAGAACCATCTGGTACTGAGCCCGTGCAGTTTATTTAAGGATTTAATTAAATGCTCTAAATGGAGAGCTTCTCTGAATTAACATTTTAAATGTGACTTATTGCAGGTTTAATATTGTCTTAATGCCAACCTGGGAAACTCCATAGTCAAGTTGTTGACGTTCAAATTGAATTCATTTGGGTGGCTCCGGGGGGACCCATTAATTAATCTAAACAACTAATGGGGATTGGTTCTGACTTTTGATGAAGATTATTTACTGAGACAATTTGCAATGAATAAAGAGTCACAGTAGGCAAATGCTTAATTGAATTCAAAAAAGTCTCATTGTGTTTAATATCATGGATGCATCATGTGAGTAAGCTTTGAAATACCATGAAAGGGGCGATTGCTTCAATCTTCTTAGCTGAGCACTAATAACAAAGCGAATGGGTAATTACATTTTCCTGGGTAATTTGCTGCTTGCAAAAGGACAACAGGTCTGTCTGGCTAATCACTTCCTTGGAAAGAAATTTCTGAACGCATAAACTTGGCCCTTGGATGGCAGGTGGCCTCACTGGCGGCCCACAGGCGTAGGCATGGACAGATCTGGGCTGCACACTGCTGGATTCTCACCCTCATGCGGTCAGGAAGCTGCCTGGATGAAAAGGCCTTCCTCCACCCTGCAAAGGCCCTAAATAGCCACCACTTTCCCTCTGCTTTGCTGTCCGACTCTTGAGTGTCTCTTGTGAATCCGAATGACTCAAGCGAGGAAGAGCTTGTCCAGCCCTTCTTGCTCCAGGTTTCACCTTCTGGATCACACAAGGCAGACCTCTGTTTCCAGGAAATTGGAAGGTTGCCCCAGCAACCAGTACGCCCTCCATCCTGTCCATCCTTCACGGTCGAGGGCAGCATCTCAAGATTGCTTGGCTCACTCTGCCCTTTCCCTCTGTTTCTCCAAGTTCGATTCAGGACCAGCAGCACAGGTCACCAGGCATCTTGGGTATGAGGATTCTTGGGCCTGCCTTGTCCCCCTGAATCAGAATCTGCCTTTAACATGAACCCCAGGGGACTATGTGCACATCCTAGTTGAGACCCTTGATCCACAGCACTCTTTCTGTGAGGGTCTATGCCATCCTGCTGAATGAGCTTTTCTTCTCTCTGGTCCTCCTGGTATCAGCTCCTGGGGACCAGGGCTCAGGTCTCTACTTCTCCTGGATCTGCCGCGCCACCGGGGACCATGGAGAGCCATCGAAAACGGCTGAAGCGATTGGTGATTTCTCCCCAAATCTCTCTTCAGCATGGCCTGGTGGGGAGTCCTGAGAGCCCACTCTATTGCATTGGGCACCACAGAGACCCAACCAGCCAAGGTCAGACAGCACCTGCCTCCACCATGACCCCCTCCAAGCCCAGGGCCTGGGGGCTACTCAGCAAATATCTGCTGGGGTAAACAAGCTATCATTACTGTGGGACGATTCTTTACATCCACATGCTGACCAACAGCCCAGTGTGCACCAGTTCAACAAGATGGCCTGTCCTCAAAGTCAGGGACTTGTGTCCCCAAGAAAGTCCCCGCCACTCCAAGTCCTGCCACCAAGATCTCTCACCTCCCTAATGCAGGTTTGTGAATATTTTCATGGAAAGTACACCTGGATTCTGATTTTGTAAAGCCCGGCCTAAGGTGATCTTACCAAACAAACCATGATGTAAATATGGTCCGGGTGACAGAGGCTTTGTTTGACAAAATCATTCACCGCCCCCGGAGGAAGTGGACTTTCCACGCCTACATTTTGTTTCAGGCCGCTGCTGGCTGAACCAAGATCAGAAGGATACAGGTCATAAAGAAATAAAACAAAAGTGATAAAAAGCCAACTGACAACAAAGAAAACAATCAACAGAGAGAAAGCAACCTAAGGACAGGAGAGGGTACCACGGACCTGACAGGGGGTTAACATCCACAATAAACAAGGAACTCCTCAACTCAATAGCAAAGCAAAAATAAAAAACCCACACAGCCTGTCCTGCCCCAAGGCCACAGAAGCGGAGCCCAGAACCAAGGTCACCTCTGAAGCTGACTGAGCCCCTTTGTGACGGTTGCCAAAAGCCCCCCGATCATCACTAGCAGGCTTCCTGACCCCATATTTGGCAAAAATGCCCACCCCAGTGCACCCTAATCAATCACCTAAGGTCAACCTTCCAGCAGGAATTTTCTTTGTCTTGAGGTTATGGAAATTGGCTACTAAGCCACAAAATCCACGAATCCATAAGCACTCTCCCTGATCTATCAGGAGGTGGGCCCGCTGGGCTCACAGTGCCTTCATCATCTCCACTCTCTGTTCTTCGTAAACTCACTCCCTTCTGAAATTCTCTGTGTTTGGAAACTCTTTTCCAACCCGAGCTTGGACTGCCTCAACACAACCCAAATAGCCCAGTTTAAAAAATGGGCAAATGACCTGAGGAGACCTTTCTTCATTGAAGGCACACAACCAGCCAATGGGGACGTGAAAGATGCTCATCACTACGTCACTAATCGTCAGGGAAACACAGATCAAAACCACAAAGAGATGCCTCCTCACGTCTGTCAGGATGGCCGCTATTAAAATAAATAACAGATGTCGGTGAGGATGTGGGGAAATTGGAACCCCTGTGCACCGTTCCACCTGCCACAGAGAACAGTGTGGAGGTCCCTCAAAAAATTAAAGATTCGGGACTTCCTTGATGGCCCAATGGTTAAGAATCACCTTGCAATGCAGGGGATTTGGGTTCAATCCCCATTCAGGGAATTAAGATTCCACATGTCATGGAGCAACTAAGCCTGCTCACTGCCACCACTGAGCCCACGAGCTCCGGACACTGTACCAAAATGAAAGGTCTCGAATGAGGCAATGCAGATCCCAAGTGCCGACACTAAGGCCAGACACAGACAAAGAAATAAATATTAAAAAAAAAAAACAACACACAACTAAAAATAAACTACCAGCAATCCTGCTTATGGGAATTTACCTCAAAGAATTGAAATCAGTATCTTGAAGAGATAGTTGCATGCCTGTGTTCACTGCAGCATTATTCACAATAGCCAGGATATGGAAGCAACCTAAATGTCCATCAATGGATGAATGGATAAGGAAGATGCGATCTATTCATACTGGAAAAATTACATACTCTGCTTTAAGAAGAAAGGGAACTATGATATATGCCACCTCACGGATGAACCGGGAGGACATTGGGTGAAATAAGCCAGCTGCAGAAGATATACCATGTGATTCCACTTACAGGAGGGATCTGAAGCAATCAAGCTCACAGAAGCAGAAGGTCAAATGGTGGTTGCCAGGGTTGAGAAGAGAGAAGAAATGGAGAGCTGCTGATCAAATAGCATCATGTTTCAGTTGTATAAGATAAAAGCGTTCTAGGCATTCGACCCACAACTATTGTGCTTATCGGTAACAATTATACGTAGTACACTTAAAATTTTGTTAAGAGGGTAAAAGAAAAAAGCCAACCGATAATGGCATTGCACCTGTATCGGCTGCCTAGTTTTAGTGACTGTGCCCTGGTTATTGTAAGATGTGAATAGGAACGATACTGGTGAAAGGTACCTGGCAGGGCTTCTCAGCCTTGGCACCACTGGTGTTTTGAACTAGATCATTCTTTGCAGGGGGCTGCCCTGTGCAATGAGTGTGTTTAGCAGCATCCCTGGCTTGTATACACTGGATCCCAGAAGCATGCGCCAACCCCCAAGATGTGACAACTATGAATGTCTCCTTACCCTGCCGAGTGTCCCCTGGGAAGAATCACCGGTCCACAGAAACTCTCTGTATTATCTTTAATTTTATAATCTAAAATTATTTCAAAATAAAAAGTTTATATCATAAAACCAAAAAATGAACCATGAAAGAAACCACTGATAAGCTGGATTTCATTACAACTTAAAACTTCTGCTCTATGAAAGGCAACATCAACAGAAGGAGAAGACACGCTACAGATTGGGAGGGAAATATTTGCAAAAGACATGTCTGATAAAGGACTGTGACCCAAAGTATAAAAAGAACACATAATTCAACAATTAGAAAATAAGCAATCCAATTTTTAAAATGCACAAAAGACCTTAACAGAAAGACATTTCATCAAAGGAGATATACAGATGGCAAATAAACATATGAAAAGATTCTCCATATAATATTTCATCAGAAAAATGCAAAAATAACAATGACGTCTACATATCTATTGTTGTTCAGTTTCTAAGTCGTGCCCGACTCTTTTCACCTCCACAAACTGGAGTACGCTAGCCTCCATGTCCTTCACCGTCTCCTGGAGTCTGCTCATCCTCATGTCCATTGAGTCGGTGATGCCATCCAACTTTCTCATCTTTTGTTGCCTCCTTCTCCTCCTGGCCTCAATCATTCCCAGCATCAGGGTCTTTTCCAATGAGTCAGTTCCTTACATCAGATGGCCAAAATATTGGAGCTTCAGCTTCAGCGTCAGTCCTTCTGTGAATATTCAAGGTTGTTTTTCTTTAGGATTGATTGGCTTGATCTCCTTGGGCTGGCTGTCCAAGGGAGTCTCAAGAATCTTCTGCAGCACCACAATTTGAAAGCATCAATTCTTCAGTGCTCAGCCTTCTTTGTGGTCCAACTCTCACATCCACACACCTATTAGAGTGGCCAAAATCCAAAAAAGTGACAATACCAAATGCTGGCGAGGATGTGGAACAAAAGAAACTCTCATTTATTGCTAGTGGGAATGCAAAACGGTACAGCCATTTTGGAAGACAAGCAATTTCTTACAAAACTAAGCATTCTGTTACCATCTACCAGTCATGCATTTTGATATTTACCTAAAGGAACTGAAAACATGTCAACATAAAAACCTGCCCACAGATTTTTTTTTAACAGCTCTATTTGTAATTGCCAAAACTTGGGAGCAATCGAGATGTCCTTGGTGAATGACTAAACTGTGGTACATCCAGACACTGGAATATTATTTAGCACACAAAAAAGAAAGGAGCTATCAAGCCGTATCAAAGACAAGGCAGAAACTCACACACATGTTACTAAGTGAAAGAAGCCAATCTGAGAAACCTACATCCTGCATAATTCGTTCTGGGAAAGGCAGATCTCTCTGTTTGGAGGCAGTAAAAAGATTGGTTGTTGTCCACAGTTAGCTCATCTTAGAACCCTGTTTTTCAGAAAATACCTATTGGGATTCCATCTAGCTTTGATTTTCCAGGGTCCATCTTGGGAAATGCTGTTCTAAACCAGTAATTCTCAACCAGGGGTAATTCTGTCTCCCAAGGGGCTTCTGGCAATCCCTGAAGACCTTTTTGGTTGTCATGTCCTGGCAGGAGGGGTGCCATGGCACACAAAGTGATGTTGCCAACACTTTACAGCAGAGCAACTAAGCCCGCACGCCACAACTCCTGAGCCTGCATGCTACACCTACTGGAACTCATGCGCCTAGAGCCTCGCTCCGCAATAAGAGAGGCCACTGCAAGGAGAAGCCTGTTAACCACAGTGGAGAGTGGCCCGCACTCGCTGCAACTCAGGAAAGCCCACGCACAGCACTGAAGACCCAGTGCAGCCAAAATAAATGAATACATGAATAAAGAAGAGTTCCCACGGTTCAGGGGTTATCTAGCCACGCCAAATGACTTTGGAGGGGCCCTTTTTAGCAGAGGTGGCCATGATGGGCACAATGGAAAGAAAGTTGGCCAGATAAGGTTTTGGAAACTCTTGCCAAACTCTTGCAAAGCAGAGTTGCAAAGGGTTGTAAAAAGTTCGAGCCATGATTGAGGGGCAGAGGGAGAGTCAGTGGGCAGGAGACTTGACGGTGCAGGCTGATGCCTATTATTTTGTTTATTAAAGAGATGTCATGTCCCCCACTCCTATTCACAGGTGTGTGAACCCAACATGCAATAGCAGAGGGGAACTATGGAGCAGAGGTATGACTACAGGGGGCTCCAGGCTGATCTCTGCTCTCTTCACAGGAGTCGGGAGAGTAGAGTCCTAGTGGAGACCCAGCTGAGGACCCTCGCCATCCCTGGGGGGTGGGCAGTCCACGAGCCCACGGAGCACCAGCCTGCCGGTCCAGCCCCTCTCCCACTTCCGTCCTATGACAGCCCCGTTCCAGTGCATTAAAAGGAAGCTTCGCGTGAACCTGGATTTTACTACATTTATCTCATTGCCAACCTTCAAAATGCCAAATGCTGCCACTTGCCCTGGGGGAAGTAATTTCATCTCTTACCCCGAATGTCACCGCAGAAATTCACTTCAAACCCCACTGACTCATTGGTTTCTCCTGCTTCAGCGCCGACTCGGATGCCAGGCATCAGAGACAAAGGGACTCACCTCTTTCTCTCTGCGCTCTCGGCTTCCTTTAGTATTAAAATCACAAGCTGCCACTTCCACATCCTGAAAGAGACATGGAAAATAATTTATTCACAGGAAAAGCTTAACAATGATACATCCACATTATAAAATAGTGTGCAGCCACCAAAAAACAAAAAGCATTGAAGACTATTTAAGGAAATGGAAAAATGCTCACATTATGATGTTAGCTGAAAAAAAAAAAAAAAGCAGAATGCAATATAACCTCAAGTTTGTAAAAATAAACAGGGAGAGAAAACAGAGTATAGTGGAAAAGCAGAAAAATATTCCCTCCTATCTCCAGACAGAAAAAGTATAATTTATTCACTTTTTTGTACTATTCTATAATTTTTCAAATTTTCCACACGAGTATGTATTACTTTGATAATACATAATTAAAGGATGATTTTAAAAAAAGAAAGTGTGCATCTTATTTCTCTCTTCAGGCTCAGGGTGATGATGCTTTCATAAAAGTTGTGCGTGCTGTGACAAGTCGCTTCAGTTGTGTCTGACTCTTCGCGACCCTGTGGACTGTAGCCCGCCAGGCTCCTCTGTCTATGGGATTCTCCAGGCAAGAGTATTGCCATGCCCTCCTCCAGAGGATCTTCCCGACGCAGGGATCAAACCTGTGTCTCTTACATCTCCTGCTTTTTCAGGTGGGTTCTTTACCACTAGCACCACCTGGGAAGCCCTTTCATAAGTTCAGTTCAGCTCAGTTCAGTCACTCAGTCGTGTCCGACTCTTTGCGACCCCACGAATCACAGCAAACCAGGCCTCCCTGTCCATCACCATCTCCCGGAGTTCACTCAAACTCATGTCCATCGAGTTGGTGATGCCATCCAGCCATCTCATCCTCTGTCGTCCCCTTTTCTTCCTGCCCCCAATACCTCCCAGCATCAGAGTCTTTTCTAACGAGTCAAATCTTCTCATGAGGTGGCCAAAGTATTGAAGTTTCAGCTTTAGCATCATTCCTTCCAAAGAAATCCCAGGGCTGATCTCCTTCAGAATGGACTAGTTGGATCTCCTTGCAGTCCAAGGGACTCTCAAGAGTCTTCTCCAACACCACAGTTCAAAAGCATCAACTCTTTGGCACTCAGCTTTCTTCACAGTCCAACTCTCGCATCCATATATGACCACTGGAAAAACCACAGCCTTGACTAGACAGGCCTTTGTTGGCAAAGTAATGTCTCTGCTTTTCAATATGCTATCTAGGTTGGTCATAACTTTTCTTCCAAGGAGTAAGTGTCTTTTAATTTCATGGCTGCAGTCACCATCTGCAGTGATTTTGGAGCCCCCAAAAATAAAGTCTGACACTGTTTCCACTGTTTCCCCATTCATAAGTTACATCCCCATAAGAAGAGCCCAGTTACCTTCTCCCCTCATTTATTACAAAGAACCTCTCCCAAATTAGCCCACAAAGGACATCTTCAGGAGTCTTTCTTCTGCTAGCAGGAGTGAGTAGAAGGGGCCACTTGGAAAAACACACATGGCTCATTGCTGCCACGCCAGAGGCACAAAAGTACTTTACCAGCATGAACACTTTTCAATCACAGAATAAGAGCCCCGTCCCACCAACTTTGACACCTGTAGAATCTTCCAGACCCAGAAAGATGCTCCCCAGATCCATGAACAAGTCTTAGACCTGATACCAGAGGTCAATGAGAAAGAGGAACCAGGTAGTCCAGTTCAGGGGGTTCCCTTGGGAGATAAGTCCCTTACCCCAGGGAGGGATTGGGGGGGTGGCGTCTAGCCATGGAGAGCTGGACAAGCAAGACTGCCCAGATCAGAAAGAAAGAGGCTCCGTGAGCCACCTCCGTCTAGTCCTAGATCTTGGACCGTGAGCACCAGAAATCCACCTGCTGTTTGCTCACCACGCCTGTCGCTTTGCACAGACGCTGGGGAGAGGCAGGTGAGGGGGATTCCAAGACTGTTGCCCCGGCTCCAATCACAGCTCCTTTTTATTGGGCACCTACAGTTATGTGGTAGATACGTGCTAGAGATGAAATATCTGAAATACGTCTATGAAATACCTGGTCCCTGTCTTTCCTTCACACAGCACTTCTCACACTGGACAGACTCAGCCTCACCCAGGGGGACTTGCTAAAACAGGGTGCTGAGCCCACCTCCAGTTTCCCACTTAGCAAGACTGGAGGGAGGACCCCCAAATTTGCATCTGTTACCACGAGTCCCTAGACAATGTGCTGCTGCTGGTGGGGGTCAGGGGACCCCACTTGGAGAACCACTGAGGAAACAGCAGGGAGGCAGCAAGCTTGAAACCCATCAGTTCTGTGAAAGGACATAGCACGGAGGACTGTCCATTCGGGCTCAGATCCAGAGGGGACCGGCCTCACCGCCTTCTGGGTGTGGGGCTGCCCAGGCTATGTGAGGGGCTCAGCGCCCAGAGGGTGAGTCCCTCCGCCAGGAACTCTCCATCTTGGATCGAGAGGACAGAAGCAAGGCTTGCTCTCTCGCCTTTGTTTCTCAGGGGCGTCCGTGCCCTGAGATGGAGATTCTGCCCAGCCCCAGCCGTCTCTGTGGCAGCCAGGTTGCCTGAGACTCATTGGAATTCAGGCGGCTGGAAAACAGTTGCAGATTTTGAGATTTTGCTGAGGTTCAGAGCCTGGGGATTTTGCTTGGGGAGTTTATCAGAGTTAAGTCGGTGTAGGTAAAAAGTGGGGGGCGGGCTGTGTGGTGGACGAGGTGGCGGCGGGGGAGCAGTGAAGATTAGTAAATTATTCACACATCTCTTTCTACCAGGACGAAAGCTCGCCTTCCACTCAAGAATGCTCAAACATTATCAACACCCTTAGATTTTTTTTTCATCCATTTTTAAAGGAGGTAGAAAAAAATATATGGAAAAATGTTAATTAAGAAATTAAGCCACCCTCTTCCTAAAATATTGGGTTCTGCGTTAATCGCCTCCAGGAGGGGGGAAGGGAGAGTCCAAGCATCGCAGGAAAATGGTTTTCATCATCCGCAAAATCCAATGCCCAAAATAGCCCCATTGTTGCCCTGGCAACTAGCGTTCGCTCCCCCTTCTCCTCCACCCGCCACCCCCCCACCCCATCCCTTTGCATATTGCTGCATATTTCTATCATTCTTTCCAGGCACAGTTCATAAACAGGACGGCATAATAAAGAATGTTATCACCGATGACTTACAGCCCAGCTGCGCCCAGCGAGATAGGAAGTGGCAAGCAAATACAATTTCATGCAGCGAGGGTAACAGATTGATTGTGTGCCCTTCAAATGTGATGCCACTTCTTTAAGTCAGTCTAAATTCAGAAATAAAGTTGGTCTCGCCCTTTTCCTGGCCATGATAGACAATACATGCAGGGATAATGCCCGGGGGTCTCATTAGGACTGGAAATCTTGCCCCAAGACAAGAGATTATTCCAGCAGACTCTCAGCCCCTCTTCCCTGGCTTCCCCTCCTTTCTCTGTCAAAGGGCCAAGGCCCCGGGATGTGGGTCTTTCTTGAATTAATTATCCTCTCTTTCCGTGGATTACTCGGGCTCTGATGCCAGGGGCAGAGGGGGAGGGGCAGAGACTACAGCAGATGAAGATGGAGTATGATTTTCCTGCGTGTCCGAACCTGGGTCCTCCAGCTCACGGGGTAACAGCGTCGTCCATTGTAGCATCTCTCTCTGTGCTAGTTAATGCAGGGAGAGTGGGCTCTCAGCACGGCCCTCAAGAGCCACTTCTGTTCTGAGAGGCTTCTTTGAGGCCTGGGAGTTAGGGACCTGCCTCTCTCCCTGCTCCCCCTCCCCCAGGCAGGGATGTAATGAAAGAAGGAAGGAGTCCCCAGGGTACAAGGAGCCACTCCAGAAGACTATAATAGGGGACAGGCAGCCGAGATGGGGGTAATGATGGGAGCAGGGCTGGAGGGTGGGGGAAGGCAGGCATCCAGGGTGGGTCAGGGCCTGCACACGCCAGCAGTTCAGTGACCTCTGCTTTCTGTTCTCGCCCAGCCCCCACTGGGGACCTGCAGTTCCCCTCGGCCCTCAGGGGGCGCTGGCCCAGAACTCCAGGCCGTCCTGGGACCTGGCTAGAAGGAAAGCGCTGAGGAATGGTCCCCGTGGGGGATGAACTGGGGGGAAAACATTCACCATTCCTCCAGGAGAGCTTAGGGGCTGCCCCGGACCCAAGTACCCTTAAGACACCATTTATGGAGCCAGCCTGCGGGCCGGCCATGGACCAGCTCCAGGGAGGGAGCCGGGTAAAGCAGGAGGCCCTCCTGGAGCCCACAGATGGGAGGAGACAGCCCGCAGTCCCTGGCGGGGCTGAACAGGCATTGCATGTGCTCAGCTTCCTGGGGTGGTGCCCCTGCCAGCTGCCAGTTCCCTCACCCGTACCGGCGCCTGCTGATGGGATTGGCAGAAGGCTTTGGTAGTGCCGGCAGGTGTGCGCCTGGGGGTTGTGGTTGGGTGGGGACTTCGCTACAGGTGGAATGAGCAGTGTTGGGGGGTTGCCACTCTGTGTCCCCTCCCAGGTACTTGGCTCTGTCCAGACCGGATCCCAGGATTCTCCCAAGGGAGAGTTTACCGATTATCTGACGCCCTCCCCGAACCATCACGACTGAGATGCAAGAAACGAGAAATTCTAGAGGAGGTCTCTTCACCCAACACGGCAGCTCCTCTTGAGTCAGCCTACACTGAGGCTGCTTCTTAGGCCCGGCCGCACTTTTTTAGACACACCTTTTAACTGGGATGAATTGGTGGTGGTGGTGGTTTAGTCAAGTCGTGTCCAACTCTTGCAACCCCATGGACTGTAGCCTGCCAGGCTCCTCTGTCCATGGGATTCTCTGGGCAAGAATACTGAAGTGGGTTGCCACTTCCTTCTCCAGGGGATCTTCCCGACCCAGGGATCGAACCTGGGTCTCCTGTACTCCAGGGAGAGTCTTTACCAACTGAGCTACGAGATGAATTATGTAACATAAAGTTAACTGTTTCAAAGTAAATAAGTAAATCAGAGGTTTCTAGTACATTCACCATGTTGTGCAACCACTCTAAGTAGTTCCAGAACATTCTATCACCTGAGAGGAAACCTCCTCCCCATCCTGTCTCCCCCCAATTATTGAAAATCACCAAGCTGTTTCTACAGAGTTCCTGTTCTGGATATTTCATATAAATGTGATCACACTGATTTCTTTGACTTTTAGGATAGGTGACATCCTATCCTAAGAAGGCAATGGCACCCCACTCCAGTACTCTTGCCTGGAAAATCCCATGGATGGAGGAGCCTGGTAGGCTGCAGTCCATGGAGTTGCTAAGAGTCGGACACGACTGAGCGACTTCACTTTGACTTTTCACTTTCATGCATTGGAGGAGGAAATGGCAACCCACTCCAGTGTTCTTGCCTGGAGAATCCCATGGACAGAGGAGCCTGGTGGGCTGCCGTCTATGGGGTCTCACAGAGTCGGACACGTCTGAAGCGACTTAGCAGCAGTAGCACCAGCAGCAATATTTGAGGTTTGTCATGTAGCAGAACTTCATTCCTTTTTCATGGCTAGATACTATTCCACAGGACCATAAAGAGGGCTGAGCACCGAAGAATTGATGCTTTAGAGTTGTGGTGCTGGAGAAGACTCTTGAGAGTCCTTTGAACTGCAAGGAGATCCAACTAGTCAATCCTAAAGGAAATTAACCCTGAATATTCATTGAAAAGACTGATGCTGAAGCTCCAATACTTTGGCCACCTGATGCAAAAATCCAATTCATTGGAAAAGATCCTGATGCAGAAAAGGTTGGGGGCAGAAGGGGATGAGGGAAGCAGAGGGTGAGATGGTGAGATAGCATCATAGACTCAATGGACATGAATTTGAGCAAACTCCGGGAGATAGTGGAGGACAGGGGAGCCTGGCCTGCTGCAGCGCATGGGATAGCCAAGAGTCATACAGGACTTAGAGACTGAACAGCAACAACAACACTATTCCATTGTGTGCACAGGTCACATTTTGCTTATCATTCATCTACTGACAGACACTTGGATTGTTTCCACCTTTTGGCTTTTGTGAACAGTGCTGCCATGAACACGCGTGTACATGCATCTGTTTGAATACATTTCTTCAGTTCTCTTGGGTTTGTATCTAGGAGTGGAACTGCTGGGTTCTGTGGTAATTCTGCCTTTAACTTTCTGAGAAACCACCAAACTGTTTTCCAAAGCAGCTACACCGTTTTACATCCCCAACAGCAACAGGCAAGGGCTTCAGTTTCTCACATTCTGATTAACACTTGTTATCATCTGTCTTGACTCTGGCCATCCTAACGGGTGTGAGGTGGTTTTGACGTGCATTTCCCTGCTGATCAATGGTGTTGACCATCTTTTCATGTGCTCCCCGGCCCCTCCGTAGGTGTGATATTGGTTTCTCTTTTTTACCCTCGTTCCCAAAGAAGAGTGGTTTGTCAATGATTTTTACTCATAGCGTCAAGAACTACAAACTGGACTCTGGGGGCACTTGTGGCCCAGAACAGGATCTGTCGAAGAGAGAGCACTTTCTGTCTCTTTCCTCAGACTGATCACTGAGCCAGGACAGGGAACTGCAGCAGAAGAGCCAAAGGTTGTAAATACAATATGTAGCATCAATTTCTCGGTTGTTCCAGTGAAAAGTGAAAGTGAAACAGTTGCTCAGTCATGCCCCACTCTTTGTGACGCCATGGAGTGTCGCCCACCAGGCTCCTCTGTCCGTGGAATTCTCTAGGCAAGAACCCTGGAGTGGGAGCCTGGATGAGAGGGGATTTGGAGGAGAATGGATACATGTGTATGTGTGGCCGAGTCCCTGCGCTGCTCACCAGAAACTACCACAACCTGGTTAATCATCGCCACCCCAGTGCAAAATAAAAAGTGTAAAGTTAAAAAAAAAGAAAACTGGAGTGGGTAGCCGTTTGCTTCTCCAGGGGATCTTCCTGACCCAGGAACTGAACCCAGGTCTCCTGCACTGCAGGCAGATTCTTTACTGTCTGAGTGACCAGGGAAGCCACAAACCTCTGCCTGAGGGGTGTGAGAAGATGCATCCCTGCTTTCTTCCAAGCCAAAAGGAAGTTTCTAGAGAAGAAGTTCCTTTCCATCTTTTTTACATGCAGAAGGAGGTTCGTAAATCCTATTTATCTTTCTCACCTTGAGTACACATCTTTAAAAAAGCAAAACAAAATCAACTTGGTATTCTACAGACAACGGGGGTCTTTGTAGGACAGAAAGTTCGCAGTTAATTCTTTCGTCTCCTAAAACCTTACACCCTAACACCATAAAGCATCTCTATGGGCCATTGGATGATCAGGCTCTGTAATCTATGGGAACATTAAATGGAGGAAAATCATGCTGAAAAATGACACTAGGTCTCTGTCCCCTCCCCCACTTGGCGGGGGGTGGGGGGAGGCTTCACTGCTCTGCGTTTTTGTCATCCCAGGTCAGACACCTGCCTCCTCTTCATCATTCTCCAATGTGACAAATGCCCCTGGACACTGACTCGGGGTGTCTTGCCGTCTGCCGGCTGGTACAGCCTAGAGGCTGGGCTTTGTCTGGGGGAAGACAGAGCCTGGTGGGGCACAGCCTGGCCTCTGTATCCTGTGTCCTATGAAGGTGCATCAGACTGCGATTCACTCCACCCCAGTGTCAGACAGGGGCACGGGCTCTGATGCCCCCGAGGAGAAGCCCGGGGTGTTGGACAAGTATGAAAGGGTTAAATTGGGTGGGTGGGCCACACGACTGCCTCCTGACCTTGAACCAGGTGGGCAATCTGAGACCTAGTCACATCCCTAATGAGCCCCTTCACCCCTACCACTGAGGGCACATTTCTCCTGACGCCTCTCTTCTCTGCCACCCCGGCCCCCCAGGACACGGAGCTCACATATGATGCTGCTTTGATGAGGGGAAGGGTCAGGGTACCAAGGAGGGGGCACAGGAGGAAGAGAGCGTGGCCAGGCTGAGCCCTCGGCTCCATCACAGAGGATCGACTGTGTGCCCAGCATTCTGCTAGGCACCAGACTCCTGGAAGGCAGCAGTGATTTATAAGGTGCCTACTATGTGCTGGGCAGGGTTAGGCACTTCCCCGAGCCTAATAAGACACACACATCACAATCCTAGAGGACGATGAGGTGGAGCAAACATGGGTGGGTGAAAGCGTCACCACAGAGGCTGGGCTGCCCATCATGACGGTCGTTTTAAGGACAAGACTCACGGGTAGCACGCACCATACACTTGCAGCGTGCCAGGCGTGGCTCTGAGTGCTTCGTCTGTGTTGTCTCACTTTCGGCCCACAGAAACTGATGAATCGGAAAACACAGTCGCACCAACTGTAAAGGTGACGTCACTGAGCATGATTTTGAGAATTTGGTCATGGAGATCGCAAGGGAGTGAGCTGGGACTTGAGTTCTAGAGCTTGTGGCTTTATCTACTAAATTACTGTCCTTCTGATGGATGGAGGATGGGGAGTAGGGAGGGAAGAGGGAAAAGAGCTCGCAGCCCAAGGACCGACCGTCTCCAGGGTGACCTCGGAGGATGGGCATGGACAGGGGCTGCCAGCTGTGGGGTCCTTTCCAGCAGCTGGAGTGGGAGGGGTGTTCCTGATCTTTGAAGACAGTCTGGCTGCTGACAGGGGCAGTGGTCACCTCTACGTGGCCACAGCTGCTCCCGAAACAACCCACCCTTAGCCTGACCTCAACAGCTGGGTTTTTTTCCTTAATATATATATTTTATTAAAGTATAGTTAACTTACAATGTTTCAGGTCCACAGCAAGGTGATTTAGTTAAGCATAGGCACATGTATTATATTTGAAATTATTTTCCATTAGAGGTCATTACAAGATATAGTTCCCTGTGCTATACAATAAATCTTTGTTGCTTTGCATATCAGCTTTTTTTTCATTAGAAATCTAGCATTCTATTCATACTAAGTCAAACAAGCAAAATCAAAATGTCATAAAAATTTTAGTTAGGTAAATATTCATAAGTTTTCTGAAATGTATATTATACATATTATGTGTATGTATGTATACAAAAGCTTTTCCAATTTCTCCAACTCCTCTCTTTTTAAAATGTTCTTTCTCAAGCCTTTATCAAGTGGAGCAGCAGCTGGTTTTGAACCTGCCCTGTGGAGCATCTCAGGAAAGCAGAGCTGGGGGAGGAGGTGAACCAGAGGCCTCTGGAGAAAGCTGGACACGGGCCAGAGCCTCGGGCTGCAGCGCCCATCCGTCATCCCTGGGAGGCCCGGAAGCTGGTCAGCAGGACGACCTTCCTGGAGTAGCTACACGTGGTGGGTCATGAGGACTCACATAGGGCACGCCTGGCCCAACCAGCCATCCAGCAGCTTAGCAGGCACCTGCTAGTGGCAGCAAACTGTTTTGGGTCTTTACGGGGTAAAACTAAACCTTAGCAAGGCCCCAGGCTGAGGGCTGAGTGCTGTGATGGCCACAAAGATGGGCCAGCTGCCTGGCCCGGAGGCTTCAGCCAAACAAATAGCTGCCTTGGATGTCCCTGTGAAGACCACACAATCACGCAGCGCAGATGTCATTGACGCTGTTGGAAGGGCACACAGTGTCCTGAGGGCAGAGAAGGGAGGAGATCTCCATGGCGGAAAGGGACGGGGAGGTCTCCAGGAGCAATAATATTTGCAGAAGGTTGTGGGGTAAGCACAGGACCTCCAGAGACCAAGAGGCAGGGGGCAAGGGGATATTATGAGGGGAAGCTAAAGTCTAAGCAAGGCCCAGGAGGTGCAGGGGGGTCTCGCTGGGCACTGGCTCCTCACCAGGGTGTGGGGCAGGTGTGGGGTGCCCGATGGAGGTGGGGTCTTGCCAGTTCATGAAAGCCGTTGTTGTTCAGCTCCTAAGTCATGCCCGACTCTGAGACCCCATGGACTGCAGCACGCCAGGCTGCCCTGTCCTTCACTCTCCAGGAGTTTGCTCAAATTCAAGTCCATGGAGTTGGTGATGCTATCTAACCATCTCATCCTCTACTACCCACTTCTCCCTTTGCCTTCGATCTTTCCCAGCACCGGGGACTTTTCCAATGAGCCACCTCTCTGCATCAGGTGACCAAAGTATTGGAGCTTCAGCTTTAGTGTGACTCCTTCCAATGAATATTCAGAGCTGATTTCCTTTAGGATTGACTGGTTTGAGCTCCTTGCTGTCTAAGGGACTCTCAAGAGTCTTCTCCAGCACCACAATTGAAAGCATCAGTTCTCCGGTGCTCAGCCTTCTTCCTGGTCCAACTCTCACATCCATACATGACTATTGGAAAAACCATAGCTTTGACTATACGGACCCACATGTAAGGCTAGAGGCTAGCAGCTAGTTCTGATCTCTGCCCCACAGCCATGAAGGTGTCAGCCTGATCAAAAAGGAAGTGTGAGAGGCCCCCCAGCTGTGACCTGGTGACAAGCAGTCCCGTGGCTGAGGTCAGCTGGCAGGGCTGTCACCGTCCTGTGCCCTGGGGAGCACTGAACCCTGAGTCCCAGTGCCATGTGGGGTGCCCTCGGTTTCCCTGGGACCCTGGGATGCTGGGCTACCTCCCTGGGCATATGGGTAACCTGACCTCCCAGATATGATGCTGTATCTGCTTGGTCTCCTCCTTCTCTGGCCTGATCTGTTTCTGCCTGCCTCCAGTTTTGTCTCCTGGGACATGAAGATGCAGTGTATGGTAGAGGAGATTCAGACCACAGTGAGTGGAGTCTGTGTATGTCTTCCCAACTCCAGCCTCAGTGAAGGCCTGTAGCTAAGCTTGAAATGGGCTTTGGTGGGAGTATCTACACCAGAAGAATTGGCAAACATCAAGGTCCCCCCCTACCCCTGAGAGCTGGATACACAGATGTTAGCAAGCTTCTTACCCTGCTGGGCTCAGGATGAGCAGGGCAACTGATCTGGCAGGGCAAGGGAAAGACCCTTGGGCTGGGTCAGAGGGTCTTCCCAGAGAAATGGCATATCAACCTAGATCTTCTTCATGAAAGAGCTTTGCAGGTTCTGACAATATTTGCAGGTTCTACAGTAGTCTGAGTCCTTGGAAGGCAGAAGGTCCCAACTGTGCCGCTTCACTTCCCTGGAACTTCACCCCATTGTCCACAAAAGGGAAGACCGGCTGCTACATGAGTCCTTCACAAACCTGTGCCTGTGAAACACCAGGGCAACTTACTAAATAAAAATGCAGTTTCCCAGACCAGACTCAACTAATAAAATCCAACTATTGAGAGGCAAGCCTGGGAGTCAGCCCTGAATCTGGCGCAGGGGCTCTCAGAACCACTCCGGGGGGCTTCCCAGGTGGCGCCAGTGGTAAAGAATCCTCTGGCTAAAAGAGGAGACATAAGAGACGCAGGTTTGATCCCCGGGTCAGGAAGATCCCCTGGAGTAGGGAAATGGCAACCCACTCTAGTATTCTTGCCTAGAGAATCCTATGGCCAGAGGAGCCTGGCAGGCTACAGTCCATGGGGTGGCAAAGAGTCGGACGTGATTAAGTGACTGAGCACGTATGCACACACTACGCAACTAAAGAAACCCTGCTTGCTTGCAGCAAGGAAGACCCAACGAACAAACAAGCTTTTTTAAAAAAACAAAGCCACTTTGAGGAGCACCATGCAGTCAGGTCCATGACACCCCCAGATTCCAGGGCAGTGATGACACAACCTGCTAGTCAGATATCCACGTGAGAATTTGTTTTCTCCGCCCACAGACGCTACAAGTGCAACAGCTGCCTGGAGGGACTTGAGCGTCTTTGGTGTTCAGAGGAGCCACGGCTTCTAAGATCCCCGCCAGCCCGCTGCTCAAAGATGCCACGACTAATCATCGCCATGCCCTTAGTATGCACTGGCCCCTCGTGGGGGCTGCATGAGGACCTGCTGGCCCGTGCGCCATATGTAAAACACTTGGAAGGAACAAATAATCCCCACACAAACAGCAAAAGGAGAGGCAATTTTCATCAGCCGAGACACCATAAATCTTCATATGTTTTATGAATCTCACTTACATTTCTTGTCCGACTTGTGCATAAAACTTCTCCAGATTTATACAGCCAACTGCATAAGTCATTCCCTTCCCCAACGGGCTCTATATCTTGATGACCTTTTAGAAACCAATGACTGCTTTTCTGTTGTTATCCATAATTGGAAAAGCACTGGAGATAAGAAAATTTATGGCAATGAATGATCTACCTGAGCAAAGCTATAAAGAATGCTGGATATCTAAAAGAGGGGCGGAGGGGACAGCCCACTCTCCCTGTTTATCAAGTGTTATCTCCACCAGCCAGGGTCCTCTGCAGGCACAGCACCCACAGCGGACCCTGGAAACTCGGTGGGGCTCTTGGAAGGCTGGTCAAGTCACTGCTGCTTGACACAGTGGTCCAGTTCTGCTTTCTGTAAGAGGAGGTCAAAAGACACAGTCCCCCTGCCCCCCGCCATCCAATTTCACTCCCATTTCCATGTTGATATAGACCGTGATTCAATGGCAGTACAAGACAGGCAAAAACGGGCAGCAGACCTAATCAGACCGTTCTCCAGAGAAGACCTGCAGACTGTCTACAGGCACATGAAAAGAAAAGATGCTCAATATCGCTAATTATTAGACTATTCAAAACTACAATAGGGTATCATGTCCCAACAGTCAGAACGGCCATCATCAAAAAGCCTGTAAGTAACAAACGCTGGAGAAGATGTGGAGAACAGGAAACTCTTGTGCGTTGTTGGTGAGAATGCCACCTGGTGCAGCCACTAGGGAGAACGGTATGGAGGGTCCTTAAGAAACTAAAAACGGAACTACCAGCAATCCCACTCCTGGGCATATACCCAGAAAAGATGAAAATTCTAATTCAAAAAGGCTCATATACCCCCGTGTTCATTGCAGCATTATTACAATAGTCAAAACATGGAAGCAACCCAAGTGTCCATTAAAAGATGAATGGATAAAGAAGATGTGGTATATATTCATACAATGGACTATCAGTCGTAAAAAAAGAATGAAAAGTTGCCGCTTACAACAACTTGGATAGACCTAGAGATGATCATACTAAGTGAAATAAGAAAAGGACAAATGCCATATGATATCATTGTATGTGGAATCTAAAAAATGATCCAAATGAACTTCTTTACAAAACAGAAATGGACTCACAGACATAGAAAACAAACTTATGGTTACCAAAGGGGAAATGTCGCGCCAAGTCGCTTCAGTCCTGTCTGACTCCTTGTGATCCCATGGATCGCAGCCCGCCAGGCTCCTCTGTCCATGAGACTCTTCAGGCAGGAATACTGGAATGGGTTGCCATGCCCTTTTCCAGGGAATCTTCCCAACCCAAGGATTGAACCTGTGTCTCTTAAGTCTCCTGCACTGGCAGGCGAGTTCTTCTGTTGGGGGAGGGATAAGTTAGAAATATGAGATTAACAGATACACACAAGGATTTACTGTATAGCACAGGGAACCGTATTCAGTATTTGTAATAAGCTATAAGGGCTTCCCTGGTAGCTCAGATGGGAAAGAATCTGTCTGCAATGCAGGAGACCCAGCTTTGATCCCTGGGTCGGGAAGATACCTTGCCTGGAAAATTGCATGGACAGAGTCTGGTGGGCTGGACTACAGTCCATGCATGCTAAGTCTCTTCAGTCATGTCCAGCTCTTTGCAACCCTATGGACTGTAGCCCGTGAGGCTCCTCTGTCCACAGCATCTACCATACAAACCCAGCTTCCTTGCAGTGTTCACCCCCCATCGAGGAGAAGACAGCCTCTTCCCAAATATTTCCTGCCATGGACACTTTCTGCCTGACACGTGAAGTGCAGTGAGGGGCTGCAGGAGTCGGGGGAGGACGTGAGGAGGGGGCAGGATAGGTGTGGAGCCCCCTCCCGTGTAGGTCTCACTGCCTGCCCCACCCCCAGCAGGCACAGCTCTGGACCAAAGCCCCCAGAGGAGCAGAGATGCTTCCAGACTCTGCGCCATTTCATCTGCACACTGGCAGGAGCCATCTTTCCATCCAAGAGCCCGTAAACAACCTCCTCAATCTGCTGCCTCGGCAGACACCAGCCCTGCTCATCTCCCTTCCCCCGGGGTGGGGGTGGGGGGCATCTCTGACCCTCCCTTTGTGGGGGCGTCTGAGCCTGGGGGTGCACAGGGGCTATGGGGACAGCAGGGGTGGGGGGACAATGACAGCTCCCTGTGGCACTCGATGTTCCAGTGGGGAGTGTGCATGCATGTGCGTGTGTGTGTGTGTGTGTGTGTGCACGCGTGTGCCACTGCGGAATGCTGCCAGAGCAGTTTGGTTTCCAAGGCAACGGTGTGAAGGTGCACAGGCTGCTACCCATGCTCAGCGAGTGAGAAAGACGTGTCATCGTAGCCCCGGCTCCCAGCTGGAGCCCGGCCAGTTACTGCCCATTTGGTGGAGCAGAACCCGGAGGGGCTGGGCTGCCGTGGAACTGGAGAGTGGCCCCGGGCCCGGGAGCATCAAACCGCCCCTGGAGAGGGCCTGGTTGGGTCAGTGGGGCCGAGGAAGGCTGGGTCGCAGGATAAGGATGAATCCTCAGCCACCAATCCCCCCAGTGAAAGCCAGCAGTGTCCCCACCCTCTCTGCAGGGCTGGGGGAGCCAGGCAGGCAGGCAGCAGGCCATCCTGGGCCCCACTGCACTGCTAATTATTTTCCATGATGAACATGTTATTATGTCTTTCACTCGAAATAATCAATTTGGAATCACCACTCTGATGAGTTAATGGGCACTTGGTGGGTGTCATTTGAGAATCTCTCTGCAAAGTACAATTCTATTTTTAACAGCGGCTACACCAGGTACACAAGAGGACAGGAAAAGTGTGCTCAGGCTGCCAGCTCCCAGGCGTGCACGCTCTCTCTCTCTTTCTCTGTCCAGCTTGCCCTGCTCCTCTGGGCTTTGGCCCCATGGACTGGCAGTGGCCAGTGAAGTGGCTCCACTTCCTCTGCTCAATACATGGGTCCCTTCAGCTCCACGAAGCCCTTGATGTGTGCTATAGAATGCAATTTGGGTCCCACCCCCAAATTCATAGGCTGAATCATAACCCCCAGTGTGATAGTATCAGGAAGTGGAGCCTTCGAGAGGTGACTAGGTCATGAAAGTGGAGTCCTCATGAATGGGATTAGTGCCCTCATAAACAAGACCCCAGAGAGCTTCCTTGTCCCTCCCACCATCCAAGGACACAGCAAGAAGATGCCTATAAAACCGAAAGTGGGACCTCATCAGATACTGAATCTGCCTGCACCTTTGTCTGGGACTTCCCAGTCCTCTGGAAGTGTGAAAAATAAATGTCCATGGTCTATGGCATTCTGTTCATTGGAAAAGACCCTGGTGCTAGGAAAGATAGAAGGCAAAGGAGGAGGCCGGCAGAGGATGAGATGGTTGAACGGCATCACCGACTCAGCAGACATGAACATGGGGGAACTCCGGGAGATGGTGAGGGACAGGGAGCCCTGGCGTGCTGCAGTCCATGGGGTCGAGAAGGGTCAGATACAACAGCGACCAAACGGCATGGTGTTCTGTTCCAGCAGCCCAAATACACAGAGACAGCGTGCCCACTGAATCCTCCAAACGTCCCCAGGAGGAAGTTTGGACCAATACTTCCATTTCACAGGCAGAGCGCTGGGGCCCTAAGATTTGAAGCCAGAGAATCTGACCTCCTGCCAAGCAGATGTCTGCATTATCTGCCCCACTCGCATGACCTGATGATGATGAAATAAGAAGCAGAGGAATGTCGGTAGGTAGCGTATTTTCATTGCAAAGACAGACCGTGGAAGGATGAGACGGTAACCGTCAGGCATCTAAAGGAGTGTGAGCAGGGGTGGGCGGGCAGGCAGACGAAACCTCGCCATCCGCAGCCAAGCCTCAGATGTTTGAAGCTCAGCATCCAATTTGGAATCGGGGAGGGAAACACTGCAGAAGGAAGTCTTGATGAGGGTGAGGGAAGGGGGAGAGGGCCGTGTTCTCATCACGGGCTCCCCTGCACTGGGATTTGTTCCTATGCACAAGTATTGCTTTGACTAAGAGACACTCTCTCGGCAGGGAGGGACAGGGCTGCTAGAAGTCGCATTGTTGGTGGACAGAACTGTGGATCTGAGTGGCCCGGGAAAAGGACATCTCATCTTCCCCAGGGCACCTTGGATGAGCTCTCTTGAGGCAAACACAGTTTCCATCTATGTGCTCTTCCTTACCCCACCTGCACAAGGTCACTGGACCAAGGTCATCTTTATGACGGTATTGAATGGATGACGCTCCGACAGCCCATGGGCTATAGGGTACCACACCCCTCACATCCCAAAAACTCACCAATATCCACTCTTCTGAAACTACCCCAACTCCTGTGGTCACAGAACTAGCCACCTTTGGTCTTCCTAACCTTAGTAAGACGGACACCTGTTGGTTGCTTCCCTAGCATTCGTATACCCCCCTAACCCAACAGACTTCACCTCTCAAGTCGGGGGTCTATGCAGGTCCCAGGAACCCAACTCCATTCCTGGGTCCAGGGAGAATGCACATGATGTAAGCTAAGCCAATGAGTGTGTTTCCCATCACTTTGCCAAGTGAATGGTCCCAAGGTGGGCTCATTAACCAATCCAGGCTAATTAATGCAAACTCAGAAGCTTTGCTTGGAATGTTGGAACAAGAGCCTCTCTTTCTTCCTCAATGTGTGTGACCAAGGAAGCATGGAGCCCTGGGGAGAAGTCATCTGGGACCTGCTGGAGGCAGAACTGAGAGATGGAAACATACTTGCATGCACACATGCATGTTTGTGACCATGGGTTTTTTTTGCATTGGAAGGTTCTGGTTGCAGAATACGCAGGCTCTCTCCAGGAAAAGTGGCCAGCAGATGGCTCCAACTCAGCCTGCTCCTCCAAAGCTGGGCAGCTCCTAGATCCATTCTCTCTGTTCAAAGACAACAGGAGACATGTAGAGAGGCCGGAGCGGACAGGTCTGCTATTGCAGCCAAGCTCTTAGGAAGCCAGGCTACCAGTGCCCTGGCAAGGAGAGGCCAAGGGCTCCAAAGCAAATCCCAGCCCTCTCCAGAGGTGGAGAGCCAAGATGTCTTCATTCCCTGCTTCATTTCTGAGTCCTCTGGTCACATCCCACCCAGGAGAGAGGAGGGGCGTGGAAATTTTTGCAGAGCACCCCTCTCCAGGGTGACTGAGCCCTTAAGCCTGCAGAGCTCATAAAAGTCCACACTCAAGTGCTTGCTGGGCACTGACAAGTTCACAGGCATTCGTGGAACTCATGGGAGCCAGAGTACAGCGAGATCCCCAGGGCACCTTTCCAAGAACTGAGGTTCTGTCCAAGAGAGGGAAGGATCCGGAGAACAGCAAGTTTGCACTTGGCGTTGTGAAGTCTAGTGGCTCCCACCCAAGGGCAGTGAGAAGATGCTGCAAAAGTTCGCAAAGTCACTTCAGTCTTGTCCAGCTATTTGTGACCCTATGGATCATAGCCTGCCAGGCTTCTCTGTCCATGGGGATTCTCCAGGCAAGAATACTGGAGTCGGTTGCCATGCCCTCTTCCAGGGGACCTGCCCCACTCAGGGATCAAACCCGTGTCTCACATTTCCTGTACTGGCAGGCAGGTTTACCACTACCTCCATCTGGAAAGCCTGCGGTAAAGGTTTGCAAGCCTCTAATTCAGGCTGTGACCTATGAGAAACCCAGGAGGGTATGTGGGTGGGTCATGCTGGTGCTCATAGGTAGTCTCACTGAGGAGCCTTGTTTCTGCACCTCAGACACCCAGGTGCAGAGGGTGTGGCTCTCAGTGAGGCTGCCCCAGGGGCACCAACTGGAGTCCCCAGGGCTCCTCCTGCAGGACTGGTAGCTCTCCAGTGCTTGCCAGGTGAGAGAACAGACCTCTGTTGCCTGATGCATCTCACTTGGCCATCAAAGACAGCCTCCCTCGTGTTTCATAGAAGGCTCTCGGGTCAAGCAAAGAGGAACAGAGCAGGATTCCAAGAAGCAAGAGCCTCAGGAACACACAATCTCCCAAGGAAGGAGCAGGAGAGAACCTGGGAATCTCTATCCAGAACATCAGACTCCCAGTCTCCATATTCGGAGACTCAACCTGCCGTCAGTATTTGATGGGTTGGAAAAATAAAAAGGCTATGTGTTGAATGGAAAATTCAAATGCTCCAAGTGTGGAACAAGTCACACTTATAAAGAACATAGGTACCCCTGTTACTGATCAGTGCTTGGGTATTAGCACCTTGCCTTATTCAGGAAAGGTAGACAGTCCTCAGTCTACCTGAGCCAGACTGGCATCGTTATTACTAAAGCAATTCATCATCTGTGTAAAAGAGTTTTCATACCTTTATATACGACCCGGAAGTAATATCCTAACACATTTGAAAAAATATTTCCTGTGAAGAGTTTTGTGGATTTTGAACTCTCTTATTAAAGATATGAAAGTATAATACTTTCCAAGACTGTAAGAATGACTGATTGGCATAAGGAAGGACAGAAATTAAGCCACCAAATTTCAATTTTAAAAAACTTTACACAATTGTCAGATGGGGTTGAAAATCAAGTTTCTTTGTTCATTAGCAGCAGCCATCAACTCACTTCCTCTAGATGGATCTACAGGTCTTCATGAGGTGTCATTTTCACCTATGATCACCTGAAAAAAGCTTTCAAATAAACAGTTTAGAAGTAGACCCTCAAGTCACACTATGCATGAAGCCAAAAATTTCAAAAACCAGTATGGTCTACTTATTGTCCACAAAGGCACAAGGGTATTCCAGTAGAGAAAAGAGTCTTTTCAAGAAATGGTGCTGTAAAAAGAAAGAAAGAAATGCTGCTATAAAAACTGGATATCTATATGCAAAAAAAGATGACTCTCGATTCATGACTCACACCATATTAAAAAAAAAACTGAGAGTGGAACAGAGACTGAAAGTGCTAAAAGAAAACACGGGAGAAAATCTTGGATCGGGGAAGATCGCTGAGATGCAGATGAAATGCACAATTCACTAAGGAAAAAAATGATGAACTGGACTTCTTCAAAACTAAAAACTTCCACTCTTTGAGAGACATTGCTAAGAAAACAAGAAGACAAACCTCAGACTAGGAGCAAATAGTCACAAAACACATATCTGCGTAAGGACGCGTATCTGGGGTACTCAAAAAACTCTCAAAACTTAATAATACAAAAAGAACCCAATTCAAAAAGAAAGGCAAAAGATTTGAAAGACACTTCACTGAAAAAGATATACAATGGCAAGTAAACACACAGAAAAAGATGATCAACATTATTAATTATTAGGGAAATGTAAATTAAGACCACGACAGGATATCACAACACAGATGTTAGAAGGGCTAGAATTTTTTTTAGTCTGACAATAGCAAAATGTTGGTGAGAATGTGGAACTCTCACACAGGCTGGTGGAGATGCAAAATGGTATAGCCATGCTGAACGACAGTGTAGAAGTTGAGCATATGTATTTATTACATAATCCATACTGGCTACGTGTGTTCCCACAAAAACCTGTATGTGAGTCTTCACCATAGCTTTATTCATCATTATCCAAAACTGGAAACATCTCAAATGTCCTTTCACTGAGAGCAAAGAGAAGAAATCATGGTGCATCCACATGATG
Organism: Bos indicus x Bos taurus; assembly: GCF_003369695.1. Classification (NCBI taxonomy): domain Eukaryota; kingdom Metazoa; phylum Chordata; class Mammalia; order Artiodactyla; family Bovidae; genus Bos; species Bos indicus x Bos taurus. The sequence goes on from NC_040094.1 coordinate 55,548,324, forward strand.
GAACACTATTCAGCAATAAAAAGGAACAGCCCATAAATGCATACAACATAGATGACTGACTTTCAGATGTATTACGGTAACTCAGGGAAGCCAAGCTCAAGGGGCTACATCCCATCTAACTTCATTCATAGAACATTCTGAAAGGCAAAATTATAGGGAAAGGTAACAGATTATTAGTGTCCAGAGACCAAGGGGAGGGGAGCACTTGCCCACAAAGAAGCATAAGGGAAGGTTCGGGGCTAAGGGAATTCATGGCCACACACCTAAATCGGGGTGCTGGTTGCAACCCTGTACACAGTTACCAAAGCTCACAGGACCCTCTACTAACAGGTGTAAATTTTATTGTATGCAAATTCTACCCTCAATTTTTTAAAAAGGATACAGTCAGATTAAAAAAAAAAGGAAACAGTCCATCAGAGTGACTGCATTAAAATATACATTTGCAGCAAAAATATTACCAATGTTTTATCAATAAAGGTGGCATGGGGTCAGATCAGGGTGCTGATGCCAAGTCAAATTTTAGCAGTACTAGAGTTATTTTCAAAACAGTTTGCCCTGCAGTTGTACCGTGTGATCTCCACAGCCTCAGAGTTTTCTTCCTTCTAACAGGAGCAAATGTTGAAGGCAGGTGGGTTTTGCACTGGGAGATGGTGGGCAGGAGTCAGGGGAAGGGTGGGATGGCCCATATCATCTCCTTCCGTGTGGTTCCTGCCGTGGTTTATCTGAGACGGGGCGAGCAGGGGAGAAGGGGGAGTCTTCACCTGCCAACATCCTGAAGGTCGTCCACAGGGCCAAGAGAGACTCACCGAAGTCCCAGGATTGGTGACAGCCCGCGGGGCCGGGGGTGTCAGGTGCGAAGGTGGGAGCAGAGGGAGCAAGCAGAAGGGACAGGGAGCCTTAAAGAGGAGAGAACACGGCTGAGGCATGTTGGGGGGATGGATGGAGACCACCAGAGGGATGCCATTCAGCAGCCCGCCCCAAGCTGTCTATTCCCTCCTTGGTATTCTGTGAGCAGAACTGGTAAACAGTTGAGATCTATCTACGAGGAGCTGGTTCCCTTCCCCCAGCCCCACCAGGGAGCAGCCTGGCCCAGGAGCAAATCATCTCGTGACCCTGTCACTCCAACTAAGATGGGGTCACCAGGCCCTTTGACCTCCGTGTAGCTTGATCAAAGACAAATAAACTCTCCTGTTTGTTTAGGGAAAAGTCTGCAAAGCCCAGAGCCCTGGAAGAGACGTCCCTCCTCCTACCTAGAGGAACAGATTCCCCTCCCGCCCCAGTGCCCAGACGGGGTGCAGGCGCTGGCAGAGCAGGCAGGAGGAAGCCCAGATCTCTCTCGGTCAGCATTGTGGGCTCACCATCTCCAAACACAGGCGTCTTGCTTTTATTAAAAGCTTCCATGGGGGGTCCCAGCATCTGGGGACACACTTGGGGACACACACCTGAAACACTGGAGCCAGGGCAGACACTTTTCTGGAACAACAGGCTTTTGTCTTAACCAACTACTTCTGACTCCAGGGAGGGTTGTAAAGACAGGGTCCTGCTAACTTCTTTAGGGGCAGATTCTCATCTCAGTGGGACCCTCGGGGGCGGGGTGGGGCGATGCTCTGGAACATTCAGGAAGCTGTAATCCACCTATATATGAGGTTGGGAAGCACCTATAAGTGTCTCTACTGCAACGATGGCCCACCCTTTTGGGCTCTTGATTGGCTGATACAGTTGTCTGTCACCAACCCAGGGAGCCAATAGGGTGGCAGTCTGTGGTCCAGGTGTGAGTGCTTTGGCTCCTGGAACAAATGCCCAGGACTCTGTTCACAGGACTGTGTACCATGTAGTGTCCACACTCGTTGTTGTGACTTTGATTCCTGGTGGAAGGAAAGTGCACATTTCCTGACCGTGTTCCCATTCACCAACGGAGTGAGTGATGTGGTTCCTGTAAGGTCTTGGGATGCACAGGTGGTCTCACTGGCCCCAACCCTCAGGGAAGGATCCACTTCCCTCATGGATGAGGTCTCCCTCCCCGCAGAGGGACTGGGCGAGACACCTCCTCTTTGCCAAGTGTTTGCATTCACAGTTGGGCAAAGAGGGACTGAACCAGCTCCTCCAACACAGCCTCCTTTCTGGGGGCCAAGGCCAGGGGAGTCCAAGCGGGAGAGCCCTCAAGCTGCCCTCATGGGTGTAGAGACATCCGCTTCTATTTGCACAAGCAGCCCAGCACCAGAAACAAACACAGCATTTCTGTTGCCCCGCCCTTCATAGCAGCATCTTTCCATTCCCGGCGCATTGACATCCTCTGCAGTCTGCGTTTCAAAACCCAGAGGAGGCATTCATGGAAACCCCACCGATCTGGGCCCCGTGGGCACTCTGACTCAGCCCCAGTAAGCCCGTGGCCTTGGGAAAATCCTCGCATCTCCCTGAGCCTTTTCCGTGAGGGGAGTGGGGTCAGGCTAGATGGTTTCTATGGTGTCTTCCAGCTCTCCGTGCATCCATGTCTTAATATCTCTCTGTACATTCTCCCCGAGTCCACACCTGGGAGAGTACAGTACGCACGCTCGTGTTTTCCAAAGGGACTCTTTCCATCCATGGCATCCTTTTCGCTGCTATTTCCTACTTGTATCTCCTGGCTCCCGCTGGAGGAAGAACGGTTTAACCTCGTTGTATAGCATGGTGATTATTAGCTACACTTTGGCCATAGAAGAGATTCCAGCCATAAATAATAATGATGATGATGGAAATAACAGGCACAATCCCCTCCCTGTGTCAAAGTGCTGGCTGTTGCTTTTTTTTTTTTTTTTTTCCCTCACTCCACTCTGTGCCAAAGGCCTTCAGAAAAGGAGTTAATTAATATCCCTTGCTGTGGACTAATTCTCGTTTCAACATGTGGCTGTCATTTCCCTGTCATCATAGCTGATTTACAACAGGGTTTAATTAAATTCTCAGTACATTATTCAGCATTCTCCAAAGACAACACCAGAGAGGCTGGGGGTATTTAAAATGTCACCTGCTGAGACATATCACCTCTTCTTAAATAAATATGACAGTGATCAAACTTTGGCTAATTACAGTGACTTAGTTATTTGTTTGTATGTTTTAATATTTAATTGCTTTCATGTTCATTCAATTATCAAGCAATAGCAAACAGAAATTAACTTTTTATCAGTGCATTCCCAGCCCAGAATAAGCGCCCCAGAGCCTCAGTACAAAGGCAGCCACCCAGAGTGAGAGGATGGTGGTCTTGGTCTCAGCTCAGTGCACGGGTCGATTAAATTAAAGGACAACCCTGCCCGCTTCTGCCCCAGCTCCCAGCCTGCCTGCCTTCAGGAGCATCCAACTCAAGACCGCAGGTTATTTCCTGAACATAATCAGGGATTTGGTTCCACACTGCCACCCCATGGCCACTCAGCGCAATTGCCCCATCTCCTTCAGATGCTTTGAGTCCCCAGAAGGAGGTGAAAGATAACCACTGGACACACACACCTTAGCCAGTGTCTTCGAGCTCTCACAAGGGCAACCTGCGTTCTCCTCACCATGGGAGCGCTGTCTTCATGCTCCGCCAGCTTTGAGGGCCTTCTGCTCCTCGTTAGACATTCCAGCATCTTCTGCCGAGTTCCGGGGACAAAGGCAACACCCGACAACGTGTCGACTGTGTGCCCTTTTACCTCAAATTCCAGCAGCCAGATATACTGGCAGCTAAGAGACAGGAGCCAGGATGTGCTCATCACCAGCGAGGTTCTGCCAAACCCTTACCCAGACCCCAATACGGCCCAGCACCCCACGGCATTATCTCCAAAATTCCCATCAGCTCCCTCCAGCACAGCATTTGACACTTCGACATTTACTTTTCTCCCAAGCCTAACTTCAGCATCTCAGAACCTCTGCAGCATATGTATAAATATACATATATATATATATTTTTTTTTTTAATGGATGGAGAATTAAGCCCTTTCTGGAACTCTTCAGTGATTCCAAATTGGATAAGTAAGCATGGTCTACCTCTAGCCTAACCCCACAGTCTCATGGGATGCTGGCTTAAAACGTTCAACCTTCCAAAAATAAAAATAATCTTTCCAAGGACTTATATCTTATCTCCCCAGCTCAGCTATAAGCTCCTTAAGGGGCGGACCCAGAAACTAGCAGAGAGACAAAATCACGGTAAGAGTGAAAGAAAGTACCCACTGGCCTTCCGCTGAATGGCCGAAGGGTGGCCTTTGCGGAGTGTCTAGCTCATGAGGGGGCAGATGGGTGTCATGTAAAGAAACTGGTGTGTTCATTGAGCAAATGCTGCCTACTATGTGCTGGGTGTTGGGTGTTGGCTGTATAACGGTGACAACTCAATGCAAAGTCCCTGTCCTTGGTGCTGGAGTCTGAGAGTGAACATGAATTATTATGAGTGATTGAGATGTTGTTGGGGGAGGCCACAGGAGTGCAGTTAAATGAGGTGACCCAGTCTGAGGAGCCAACAAAAGCTTCCTAGGGATGTCACGTGTGAGCTGACAGCTGGGGAGAGAAAAAGAACCTTTTTCATTCAGCAAAGAATAGGATATCTTCAGGAAATTTTTTCCTGGGGGCCCAGAGTTTATGCAAATGAACCCAGTCCAGAAGGAAGAATTCTAATTGGTCCCAGCAGGTGCTTCCCTGGTGGGGCCAACACAACAGCGTGGGGCCTGTGTGAGCACCTCCTTCAGGGTCCCCGAGGCCAGAGCGCACTGTCACACCCGCTCTCTTCAGATCCGGGGGACTTTTACATTCACATCCAGCCCTTATTTCCCTTTCCTCACAAACGAATTCCCCTTGGCAGGCAAGTCCTCGGAGAAAGTGACAAGGCTTTAACTCCCATGGCTTGGCCAAGAACCACTGAGAAGCCAGGACTGGGAGTGGACAGAGAGCACAGAGCGGTGGATGCAGCAAGGCCGGGTATCAGGGAGGGTGTGGGCCTCGGGTCCACGCGGCTGCACTTGTTTGTAAGCACCCAGTTACTGCTCAGGTCAAATACGGGCTCCAGGAGTCTAGAAACTCTAGCTGGCCTTGTCTAGGCTCTGTGTGGCCCAGATGATAATGTCCACTGACCTGGGGTGCTTGACTTTTGTGGAAGGCAGCACAGTGTGGCACAAGGGACCAGTTGTCCAAGGGGTTGGGCTTCAATCCCGGTTCTACCACTTCCCAGCTATGTTACCTTGGGCATACACTTAAAATAGACCTCAGTTTTCCCATCTGTAAAATGGGAATAATTTGAGGAGTAAATGTATAGAGTTGCAGGAGGATTAAAAGAGATAACCCACGTAGAGTATCATGTAGCGCCTAGTACTGGTACTAGCTCTTTTCATCACACCAGCCATCTTGTGGGGTGGCTATCGTTCCCGTTTCCAGGTGAGCAATCTGAGCACAGATCAGGCAGCTATGCAGTGCAGCTATGAACTTTCTCCAAACCCAGACATGACACAACCTCAGATGTGCCCACTTGCTGTAGTGCACACCAGTGGTTCTTAACTGTAGTTCTGCTACGGATCCCTTTGACTTCTGGTGAAGTCTGTTGTTGTTCAGTTGCTAAGTCCTGTTGGACTCGTCGATACCCCGTGGACTGCAGCACGCCAAGCTTCCCCGTCCTTCACTATCTCCAGGAGTGTTCAAACTCATGCCCATGGAGTCAGTGATGCTATCCAACCATCTCATCCTCTGCTGCCCGCTTCTCCTTTTGCCCTCAATCTTTCCCAGCACGAGGGACACTTTTCCAATGTGTCACCTCCTTGCACCAGGGGGCCAAAGCACTGGAGCTTCAGTTTCAGCGTCAGTCCCTCCAATGAATATTCACGGTTGTTTTCCTTTAGGACTGGCTGATTTGATCTACTTGCAGTCCAGGAGTCTTTTCCATCACAATTCAAAAGCATCAGTTCTTCGGCACTCATGAAGTCTATGGGTGTGTGCAGGCTAAGTCGCTTCAGTCGTGTCTGACTCTTTGCAACCCCATAGACTGTAGCCTGCCAGGTTCTTCTGTCCATGGGATTCTCCAGGCAAGAATACTGGAGTGGGTTTCCATGCCCTCCTCCAGGGGAGATCCTCGAACCATGATTCGAAACTGCATCTCCTATGATTCCTACATTGCAGACGGATTCTTTATGGCTGAGCCACCACAGGAACCCAAGAATACTGGAGTGGGCAGACTATCCCTTCTCCATGGGAATCTTCTTGACCCAGGAATCGAACCAGGGTCTCCTGTGTTGCAAGTGGATTCTTTACCACCTGAGCTACCAGGGAAGACTCGTGAAGCCTATGGACCCATTTAAAAGTATATAAATACACAGAATTAGAGACTTCCCTGGCAGTCTGTGGTTAGGACTCCAAGCTTCCACTGCAAGGGGAGCAGGTTCCGACCTCTGGTCTGGGAATTAAGATCCTACATGTCATGTGGTGTAGTCAAAAAATTAAATAGACAAAAACAGGATTATAATGGTAACCAACGATACTGAACACCAGTGCTTAAGATACATTTTTCAAGAGCAAGAGATAATAATATGTGCTTCTTTATTCATGCACTAAATAAAGCAAAGTTGCTGATTTAAACCCACCATAATTTCTAAGTCATGATAAGTGTTAAAAGTATTTTGAGGTATCTACAACAATTTTAATGTAGTGGAGAAATAGCTGTGAACACCACAGGGCTGTGTTGATTCCATTTATTATTGGAGGAAACGCTCAATTTCAATAGAAGTTTCCTGAAACTAAAAGCTGTGAATTTGCCTCACTCAAGCTCCTGGACTTCCTGAATTCACTCCGCAGACCCTAACGGGTCATGACCTCAGGTCTCTATCACTTCTCAGGAAATGCCAGCTACTGTTCTTTGGGACATGAATCCTCCTTGTACATCTGTGAAGACTGATGACTCACTTCCTCAGGGAACACAGATCTATGTATGCAGACATAACGATGGCCAGACAATTGTAGGTGGTCCCCAGAAGCTCACAAGTCCCCTTAGGATCCCAGAATAAAGAACCTTGCTTCCTAAACAGACGTCAGAGTCCTTATCCATTTAGCAGTTTCCTTCAAGAGGAAAATGATCATGCTATCCCCAAACATGCACAGTCCTTTGGGGAAAAAAAAAAAAAAAAAAAAAAAGGACAAAGCAATGAGGAAAACTGACCACGGGCTTTCCAGGTAGTGGAGTGGAATAGAATCCGCCTGCCAATGCAGGAGATGCAGGTGACACGGATTTGATCCCTGGGTCAGGAAGATCCCCTGGAGGAGGAAATGGCAACGCCCTCCTGCGTTCTTCCCTGGAGAATCCCCTGGAAAGAGGAGCCTGGCGAGCTGCAGTCCATGGAGTCGCAAGGTGTCAGACACAACTGAGTGATTAACACTTTCTTTTCTTCTTTCACTTTGCATAGTGTTTTCAAGGTCCATGTTGTAGCCTGTGTCGGTATTTTATTTCTTTTTAAGGCTGAGTGACATTCCACTGGGTGTGCCTACCACAATGTGCTGATCCACTGATGGCTCCGGACAATCTACGCTGTCCCTGACTTGTTCTGATACACCGCGCCCCCGACTTGAAGCTCCCATATTTTAAACATCCCATGTTTTCTATTTCATTCCTCTCTACCTTTACACTGCTCCCTCAGCCTGCATTTGCCCAGCCAAGCCCCCTTGCCTACTAAGCGAGTAAGCACACACACACACAGAATTGACCATTCAGAAAGAAGACATTTTTCTCAGCCATCCGAGTCATCAGGCAGCTTCGACCCATCACATCCCATTTCCAGGTCTGATTACTTCACAGAATCCAGTGCGGAACAAGACATAGGGGCGAGGCCAGCAGAGAGATGGAGGTGGGGGTGGGAGGGACGCGTAACGGGGGTGCGGTTTGATTACACTAATTACTAATAACGGCCCAAACCAGGAACCCGACCACAAGTCAATTCATTTTTAAAGCCGTATAATAATGTTTAGGATAAGGAATTAATTTTTATAGCCACTGGAGCAGTGGAATTTCCACTGCAATACAGATTTATTACAAATTACATTTTCCCCTTAAGTGGTTAACATAAAGACAAAGCAGAAAGGACTCCTTGGCCAGAGCCCCCTCGGGCTAGACTGGAAACCAAGGGTGGATGTTAGAGGGGCAGCCACCCCAACCCGCAGACCGCACTCCCCGAATGGCAGATGCCTCCGATCCAGCTCAGCACCTCTCGTTCCAGGGGGATGCGAGTAGCATCCTCTAAGCTTCCCGAGGACACCAGGGCACTGTGGGACCCCCGGCTGCCTGGTTGACAGCCTGGAAGGGGAACAGCAATGCAGAGTTGGGGAAGTAATTGGTATGGCTCCTCAGGCTCCAATTTTCGGCCCGAGGAATTCTGCCTTCAGAGCATAATTTTTGGTTCACTCTCTACCCGCAAACTCCCCGCCTTTTCAGACTAACCGTTGTCAGGTAGGGCAACTATGGAGACCCTGAGGTCCTCAGGAGGGGCAGACTTTCCTACCCTCCATCTGAGACAACCAAGCCACAGGTTTCCTGGAACGATCCCAGGCAAGGTTTGGGGTCTGTGCCCCCTCCCCTGTCTGTCCAGCTCACACTCCAGCCTCCTTGCTGACCGCAGCTGTGCTCCGGTCAGCAGAGCAGCGTTGAGAGGCAGCACCCCAGCCACGCCTTGGTGCTCTTGTTGGGCAGGGGGCATGGGGCCTGGGGATCTGCGTGTTAAAGCACTTCTGGTTCTGATTATGAGCCTCTATGTGATTCCCTTCCCTGGAAAAGGCTCTCAGAACCACTTCCACATGCACCCCCAGGGCTAGTTGAAATGATCCACTTTGAGCCCTGAATAAATCAGCTTTGATCATAAGGAACCACGAACTCTGACACACCTGGAAATAGGCAGGGGGGTGTGGAGCAGACAGTAGGGTGTCAGGGACTCCTGTGCTTCCAAAACATCAAGGTCACTTCCTTCCGCAAGCCACGGGTCTTTTGGGGCAGAGCTGTAGGGCTCTGCTGCAGGGGTGGCTCTCGCCCAGACTCTGACCAGGCAACAGGGAGGTACTGCAAACCCGGTACCTAAGCACAGAGGGTCCCAGCTGTTGGGTGCAGCCTTTCCAAACATCAAGGCCCCTGACCTCACTCTCTCCCATCCACCGGTCCAGCCATCCCTCCCAGACATCTCACGAGATAACTGACCTAGGGATTTTTTTCCTATTTTAAAAAGTTATGATAAGATATACATAACATAATAGTCATCATTTAGCCACTCATAAGAGTGCAATTTGGGGTTTCCCTGGTAGCTCAGCTGGTAAAGAATCCGCCTGCAATACAGGCAACACCAGTTTGACTCTGGATCGGGAAGTTCCCTTGGAGAAGGGATACGCTACCTTCTCCAGTATTCTTGGGCTTCCCTGGTGGCTCAGACGGTAAAGAATTCACCTGCAACGCAGGAGACCTGGGTTTGACCCCTGGGCCAGGAAGATCCCCTGAAGGAGGTCATGGCAACCCACGCCAGTATTCTTGCCTGGAGATTCCCCATGGACAGAGGAGCCTGGCAGGCTACGTCCACGGGGTTGCAAAGAGTCAGACACGACTGAGCGACTAAGCACACACACGAGTGCAATTCAGGGAATTCCCGGGGAGTCAGGGGTTAGGACTCTCTGCTTGCAATGCAGGGGGCACAGGTTCCATCCCTGGTTGGGGAACGAAGATCCCACAAGGTGCAGCCAAAAATGTAAAAAGTGCAATTCATTGGCATTAACCACATTCACGACGTCGTTCACCATTACCTGAGGTTTTCTCATTATCTCACCTGAAACTGTCCCTGTGAAACACTAACTCCCCCACCCCCATGCCAGCCAGCCCCTGAGAACCTCTATTCTTTTCGTCTCTATGAAGTTAACAATGCAGTTTCCTCATATAAGTGAAATCATATGATATTTGTCCTTCTGTGTCTGGCTTATTTCACTTAGCGTAATGTTTTCAAGGTCCATCCATATTGTAAATATGCCAAAATTCCGTATCCTCTTATATTCGAATAGTCCATTGTATGTTCATCCATTCATCCATTCATCTGTCGATAGACACTCATGTTGTTTCCACCTTTTGGCTGCAGTGAATAATGCTGCTGGTGTACAAATATCTGCTCTAGTTCCTGCTTTCAGTTCCTTGGGGTGTATACCTAGGAGTGGAATTGCTGGATCACACGGTAATTCTATATTTTTGGGAAACCAGCAAACTGTTTTCCATGGCAGCTGCATCATTTTACATTCCCAACCTCCAAAGCACAAGGGTTCCAATTTCTCCACATCCTTTCCCACACGTGTCATTTTCCGTTCTGTAAATAACAAGCCACCTTAGTAAGTGTGAAACGACATCAATTTTTCATTTTGCTGTGGACTTCCCTAACAACCAATGAGGCTTCAGTCCGTGGGGCCCCACAGAGTCAGACATGACTGACGCGACCAAGCAGCAGCAGCAGTGACCAATGGTGCTGAGTGACCCGGGTTTCTCTGTGATGAGTCGGACTTTGGGAATACCTGAGAAAGCCCCCAGAAGTCCTCGGGAGCACTTGGCTGATGTGATGGGTGGGGAAGGACTTGCTCCCCAGCCTCCGAGATGCTGTCGGCTGGGCCCACCTGTGGGTGCTGGGCCGGCCACGTCCAGCCCAGCCTGCTGCCTGGCCACCTCTCCCGGCCTGGTTGGGACGGGGCCAGACACTTAGACACGTTCATCTCATTAGACTTCCCGAACTCTCTCTGGAAGCCTTCAGTGAGATTCCCTCAGCCTCCACACTGGCTTGAACTTCGATTCCAACTGGAGCATTTTCCTCCTTTACCTGAAAAAGTCTAATTAAGCAGAAAAACTGGAGGGTTTTTTTCCTGCCTGCTTTTGCCATAAGGAAAATTTCCCCTCCATTTCCTTTGACGTTAGCCTTTCTGGTTCATATCATAATCAATTTGCCTGAGAAAGCCCAGATAATAAGAACTAACAGCACCTCATCTGTATTCTTCTCCCCTGCCCCCACCCCGCCCACCCCCCGCCAACACACACACACACACACACACACACGCTCAGCTAGCCCAGCCAGGTAGGAGGGCATTCCCTCCAGCAGGCTGGGTGTGACCTCAGCCATCGAAGTCCCTTGAAGGGATTCATCCTCTCAGGGCATCTTAGACAATGCTTTCTGAATGAAAGCAGCCATCCCTGACCTACTTGGTAAGTAGATTCGGACTGGACGTTTTCTTAAGGCTAGATAAGGCTAGACACCCACAGCACACTCCTCCCAGATATATGACCCCATCATCAAAGGGCTTCGCCTCCCCAAAATTTCCCTTTTTCTTTAAAAGGTTTTTCTTAATGTGGACCATTTTTGAAGTCTTTGTTGAATTTGTTACAATATTACTTCTGTTTTATGTCTGGGTTTTTCACTGTGAGGCATGTGGGATCTTAGCTTCCTGAAGAGGGACTGAACCCTTACCCCCTGCATTGGAAGGGGAAGTCTTCACCACTGGACCACTGGGGAAGTCCCTGTCCCAAGATTTCCAATGTGGAATCTTTTGGACGAGCACCAGACAGCACGAAAGTCACAAATGCCTAACCGGGGCCATGTCACCGAACTTCTCTGCGTCTCTCTCTCCCCATCTGCAAAACGGATATGACAGGACCTTTTGTTTCCTATGATAACGTGAATGAAGGACAGGTGTGCTGAATGGCCAGGGCTGTGGAGATAAGGAGACCCCAAGCCTTTCAGAATCACACGGTCTCAACTGGTCCTCCTTATCCCCAGGTCTCGGGAGCTCTGGCATCTAGGGTAAGCCGTAAGGGCCCAAGATCCCGAGAGGTTTGGAAGTTTGAAGGAAGTCAAAGGGCTCAGCAGGTAAAGCATCCGCCGGCAACGCAGGAGACATAGGTTCAATCCCTGGGTCAGGAAAATCCCCTGGAGGAGGAAATGGCAAGCCACTCCAGTATTTTTGCCTGGAGAATCCCATGGACAGAGGAGCCCGGTGGGCTACAGTCCATGAGGTCACAAAGAGTCGGACAGGACTGAGCCACTGAGTACGGCACAAAGGGCACCTCTGGATGTGGAATCCTCCATGAGGAAAGGAGGGAGGCTGTGAGGACCAGCTGAGACCGGAAGATTGGGCCATGGCTCAGAGGCAGGACTCTGCCGGCTGCCCCGGGCCCCTGGTGCTATCACGCTCAGCTGTGGCTCACAGCCCCTGTTCCCTCTCCAGTGACCACACAGGTGGCAGGGCCACAGCCTCTGGTCCCCACCAGGAGGCCCCATGGGGAAGTGGGTCCCAGACCCGACAAGCTGCAGGAGGGAGGGTGCGTACAACTTCTCACATTCACCACCACTCCCCAGGTTTGGGGGAAATCAAACTTCAGAATGGGTGAGTGGGAAATGGGTCATTTCTCTATCGACTCATTCCCCTGTCTTTTGATGGAATAACTTCATTTTCATTAGCAGCTAAAACTGAGAGCGATGTGACATTATCATAAAGGTAAATACATAATCACAGCAGGGGCAGGTTTCAGAGCTGATTATTTATCCAACCAACCGGAAACTTGTGAGCGAAACCATCCTTCTCTGACAGGTGGGCAGAGTCAGAATTGCGTTGTCAGTGTGTACTTAAATGTTGATCTGTTGGGTTGGTGGCTCAAACAGTAAAGAAGCTGCCTGCATTGCAGGAGACCTGGGTTCGATCCCTGGGTCAGGAAGATCCCCTGGAGAAGCGAATGGCAACCCAGTCCAGTATTCTTGCCTGGAGAATCCCATGGACAGAGGAGCCTGGTGGGTTACAGTCCATGGGGTCACAAAGAGTCGGGCACAACATACTTGGGTCAATACCTTTTTAAAAGAGCACCTTTTAAGGAGCCGTCGTTAGGTGGGGGCATGTTGGTTGGGGCGTGGAGCATGAACACCATTCCTAAGAGCCTCTTGGTGCCTCTCAACCACACATTCACAAAGGGTTTCCCCTGTGATCAGAGAAAAGGTTTTTAGGGACCTGGAATGTGTCTTTAGAAATACATTTGGGGCTTCCCTGGTGGTCCAGTGGTTAAGAATCTGCCTTGCAATGCAGGGGACACGGGTTTGAGCCCTGGTCCGGGAAGATCCCACATGCCAAGGAGTAACTAACCTGGTGCTCCACAACAGCTGAAGCGCGAGCCACAGCTACTGAAGCCCACGCGCCTGGAGCTGGCGCTCCGCAACAAGAGAAGCCACTGCCATGAGAAGCCACACACTGCCCCTGGAGAGCAGCCCCACTCACTGCAACTAGAGGAAGCCCGGTGCCACAACAAAGACCCACCTTGGCCAAAAAATAAATAAATCTTTAACTAAAACAGAAATACATTTTGGATTCATTTTCTCCAACAGATCCTACATGAGCTGGCTCAGCTGTCCTGACGAAGCTCCACGGATGGGGCGGTTCAGACGACAGAGATCTATCATCCCACAGTCTGGAGGCTGGACCTAGGTGTCCTCAGCGTCGGTGCCCGCGAGATCCCTCTCCTCGGCTTGTTGTCGGCCACCTCCTCCTTGTACATGGTCATCCCTCTGAGTGCCTGTGTCCTGACTTTCCCTTTTCATCAGGACAGCGGTCCTGTTGCCTTACGGCCCACCCTAATGGCCTTATTTAACCTAATCACCTCTTTAAAGACCCCCTCTCCAAGTACAGTCACACCACATACAGACAACCCTGGGGATTACTATGTGAATATGTGAATTTGGGGCAACATCACCCAGACCGTAACGGAGTCCTGCAAACACACATTACCCAGGCTGGGGAGGGTTTCCTGAAAACAATGTCAGACACACTTCCGAGAGCTCTCCTGGTTCTAACCACTGGCTTTACTTATTTTTAAGGAGAAATAGACCAGAGGGTGATTTTAAAATAATAACATATGAAATAAATGCCTCAAAGGCAGAAGGAACATTCCAGAAAGTCCCAGACTTGAAGGATTGTCCTGATAAGAGAGGAAGCAGATAGTTTCCAGGGACAACCCTAGACGCCCCAGGAGGTGGCCAGGAGGGCAGGTGGAGGGGGCAGCCTGGCCACAGGGCGCAGGGGTGCCACTCTGACCCTCTCTCCTGTGCCCCCATGGGCCATCCCTCCTCGGCCTCATTAGCAGGTGTCCCAGATCCTGGGGGGCGGCTCTCCTGCTCTGGGAGCCTCGGCGGCTCTTCCCTGGGGGGACGCAAGCAGGAGGCCAGTGTCTGTCTGACATGTGTCAGGTCAAATCAGCAGCTTTTCTGAAAATATCTTCCTCGTCTGTCATCCTTGCCTGCAGCCACCCCAGGCCAGCGGTGGACAGAGAGACAGACAGCCCCCCTAATGATGCCAGGCAGGCAGGCAGCCCCCACAGCACTGTCCTCCCAGCTCTCCAAAGGCCAGTGGAACACTCACCATGAAGGGCATGGGCCCTAGGGACCGCACCCCCGCTTTAGAACAAAGCACCGCCGAAAGCCAGGAACCTAGGGTGGTGTGGCTGGGAATGGGGAGGATTTGCACTTTCCTGCCGGCCCGTCCCTTCCAGGCCGCAGAAAGAAAAGGAGGGACCCGCCTCCTCTGGGGCATATATCCTTGCAGCATCTCTGAACCCCCGGTCCACGATGGCCTCCCCTGTGTGTGCAGCCCGTGGCCCTGTTTTCTGTATCGCTGTCACCAAATTTATTTCATTTGTTACTCTCATTGTTGCTACTTCGGCATTTCAAGCTCTGCACCAAGACAGAGACGTATGCTCTAGCCCATGCCCCCTGCCCAATCCTGAGTGCTCTCTGCTGTTGTATGAAGCCTTCCAGAAGATTCCTCAGCCGGCCACACTGGCCCTGGCCCTCCCACTGGCAGCTGGAGGGGCGTCCAGGTGCTCTGTACCCTGGCAACTGCTACTGCGGGGCCGGCGGGTGGGCCTTCCTTCCTAACAAAGGCCGCTCTGCCCCCACCCTCTCCCTCCCTCGGGGTCCATACTCATGGGAAATGGTAGGAAAGGAGGCTGGTGAGATGAAATGATAGAGAAAGGGAAGAAATGACAGCTCCTGGGCATTAAATGAGGCTCCGTGCACAGTGGATGGAGAAAGAGGGGCCCTAGCCCTGAACACCCGGGATGGTTTTTGGGTTCCTCCCCACTGCCTGGAAGTTCAGTTCAGTTCAGTGCAGTCGCTCAGTCGTGTCTGACTCTTTGCGACCCCATGGACTGCCACATGCCAGGCTTCTCTGTCCATCACCAACTCCCAGAGCTTACTCAAACTCATGTCCATCAAGTCAGTGATGCCATCCAACCGTCTCATCCTCTGTCATCCCCTTCTCCTTCTGCCTTCAATCTTTCCCAGCATCAGGGTCTTTTCCAATGAGTCAGTTCTTAGCATCAGGTGGCCAAAGTATTTTCAGCTTCAGTATCAGTCCTTCCACTGAGTATGCAGGACTGATTTCCTTTAGGATGGACTGGTTGGATCTCCTTGCAGTCCAAGAGACTCTCAAGAGTCTTCTCCAACACCACAGTTCAAAAGCATCAATTCTTTGGCGCTCAGCTTTCTTTATGTTCCAACTCTCACATCCATACATGACTACTGAAAAAACCACAGCTTTGACTCGATGGACCTTTGTTGGCAAAGTAATGTCTCTGCTTTTTAATATGCTGTCTAGGTTGGTCATAGCTTTTCTTCCAAGAAGCAAGCGTCTTTTAATTTCATGGCTGCAGTCACCATCTGCAGTGATTTGGGAGCCCCCCAAAATAAAGTCTGTCACTGTTTCCATCGTTTCCCCGTCTATTTGCCGTGAAGTGATGGGACCGGATGGAAGGACACACACAAAAGATGGCACCTTCGGGCAGTGGCCGTGGCTGGCCTGAATGCCTTAAAAGTGCAAGTCGCTCAGTCGTGTCCGACTCTTTGTGACCCCACAGACTGTCCATGGAATTCTCCAGGCCAGAATACTGGAGTGGGTAGCCATTCCCTTCTCCAAGGTATCTTCCCAACCCAGGGATCGAACCCAGGTCTCCTGCATGGCAGGCAGATTCTTTACCATCTGAGCCACCCAGGGAAGCCTCAACTGGCAGGTGACTCAGAGGCCAGGGCACTACCGCCAACAGACTTGCAGAAAGAAAGACGTTATAAAGCAGAGGGGCGGGACTTTCCTGGTGGCCCAAGGGTTAAGAATCCACCTCCCGATGCAGAGGATGCGGGTTCGCTCCCCCGGTCAGAGAACTAGGATCCCACATGGCTCGGAGCAACTGAGTCCGTGCCCCTCAACCAGAGAGAAGCCTGCACACCACAACTAAGACCCAACACAGTTATAAATAAATAATTTATTTTTAGAGCAGAAGGGAGGGAAAGGTTAGGGAGGGTAGGAAGCAGGGAAAGAAGAACTCCTCTATGGCAACATCTGAACCCCAGAGAGGAGCAGAGGGGCAAGCAAAGGCAGGGCCCTGGCGTGACCTCCCCCACCTGCAGGGCGCTTTGCCATTGCCGGGCACACCTGCTCTTGGGTGACTGTGGGACACGCTTCCTGACCACTGCCACTCAGAGTGCCCCCCATCCCGATTTTTGTTCTTCTCTTCCCCAAATAGCCATACTTTGTTCTAAAGTAGGGGCAAGGGCCCCAGAGACCATGCAAGGGACAGAGGGGTTTCTGCTTGGAGGATGTCAGGGAGAGGCTTGGTTGAAGCAAAAGCCCTTGACTGGCCCCTTGGTTCCCCCCGCACCCCCCACCACCCACCGCCCAAGACTGAGCATAAATGCACAAGCATGGCTCAGGCTCCCAGCCAAGCAAGGAGCAAGCGCACTGATGCTCCAGTGCCTGGATGGTGCCCCTGGGCACACAGATGGGACTCACTGTCCTAATGCCCTCCATAGCCCAGCCCCCACCAAATTGGTTTTCTGAGTTCTTTTGTCTCCAATTAAAAAGCAAAATCTACACCCTGAAGGGGAGGCTCCTCCTCTTCCCATTATCCTGCAGGGTGATCGGCACAGAGGAACCCTCAGGCTGCAGTAGAAAAATACCTGGCCCGGGGGAGGGGAGGAGCAGGGCGCAGGGCAGCCCAGATGACTCCACCATAAACGGCCGCGCCCCTGTCACGCCGGGCATGGTAGCATCCCGGGGCCCTCAGCTGGTGGCGATTACCAACTGCATCCCCAGGAAGGGCGCCAGCAGTGGTCTTGGCTTCAGGAGGGAGGCTGTGGTGCTTCTGGGCATGGGAGCAGCAGGGAGGGCACTTTCGGTGGTAAACAGTCCTGCCCCCTGGGATGGGGAGGCTTTGGGACATGAAACACTATTATCACGGGGCTCATTAACCTGACTCCCAGACAGAAAGCCAGGGCCTGTTACTGTTCTCTTCGTAGGATTTTTTTTTTAATCCTCACATATTACAAGAACATGAATTAAGCTCTGATGAAGGTGATATTAATTAATTACATGAAGATCCACGTGGGAGAGGGGAGGTGGTATGGTGGGGGAAGTCTGCTCCGAAGATCCTAGGGAGGAAAGGTTGCCATGTAAACGCACTTCTCATTGTTTCTGCCTCTTTCCAGCTGCAGATGTGGTTCCAAAGGCTTTAAGCTGTGGCTCTGAGACAGAGGAGGAAAGCAGGGGCCCTGGGTGGTGGCATATATGAGGGCAGAGGGGAGGGGGGACCCTAGCACAGGCTGCCATCTCCTTGTACCAGAAGCATGGGACAAAATCCACTTCACATGTTCTAAACCGGCTGCTCCCAGCCCCAAGCCCTGCAAGGCTCGAGCAAGAAGAGCCCTCACTGCTCTTTTTGGCTTCCCTGGTGGCTCAGAGGTTAAAGCATCTGCCCCCAATGCGGGAGACCCAGGTTCGATCCCTGAGTTGGGAAGATCCCCTGGAGAAGGAAATGGTAACCCACTCCAGTATTCTTGCCTGGAGAATCCCACGGATGGAGAAGCCTGGTAGGCTACAGTCCACGGGGTCACAAAGAGTCGGACACGACTGAACGACTTCACCTTCACCTTCAAGAACAATCTGGCTACAGGCAGACTGGTCTCCAAAATATTTTGCAGGGGACTCTTTAACCTCCTTCTCCAACTCTGAGCCCCAGAAGTGGGGGCCACTGCCACAGAAGCCCGCCCCCTTCCCCCAAAAAACACCCTTCTAAGGAGAAATGTAAGATTGAACTTGACAATCAGGAGGGGGACCCTGCAGCCTGAGCTTTAAGCAGCTTGGATGTCAGTGGTCACTTCCCAAATGGCTCTTAGATACCAGCACCTCACCCCCATACCCTTGAAGTGGGACAAGTCAGGGATTTCCAGCACCCCTTCCTTCACTGGAAAAGACCCTGATGCTGGGAAAGATTGAAGGCAAAAGGAGAAGGGGGCAGCAGAGGATGAGATGGTTACATAGCATCACATGAATTTGAGCAAACTCCGGGAGACAGTGTAGGACTGGGGAGCCTGGCGTGCTGCAGTCCATGGGGTTGCAAAGAGTCAGACCCGACAAGCTCCCTGGGGAACTGAGCAGACCCTCAGGGTAAGGGGTCCGCCAGAAGGATCTGGGTCAACTGGGGAGAGATGAGGAAGCTGCAGAGAAGGGAGCCAGGAGTCGGTCCAGAGACACCCAGAGGCATGAGCTGCGGATTAGGCCCATCTGAATTAGGGCCTCCCCTGGGAAGGTGAGGGAACCAGGAGGCCGTCACACTTCAGTTCAGTGGAGGGGAAAGCCCACAGCAAGTACCGCTGAGCTCTCTCCCTGGTGCTGTCACAACCATCGCTTCAGGGACAGGCCAGACTCGAGTCTAACATCAAGGTCTCCCCTTCGTTTATTAGATATTCTGCTATAGACAGAGTGGGGCTTCCCAGGCAGTGCAGTGGTAAAGAATCTGTCTGCCAATGCAAGGAGATGCAGGAGAGGCGGGTTCGATCCCTGGATCAGGAACCCCCTGGAAGAGGGCATGGCAGCCCACTCCAGTATTCTTGCCTGGAGAATCCCATGGACAGAGGAGCCTGGTGAGCTATGGTCCATAGGGTCAAAAAGAGACACAACTGAAGCGACTTACCACAGTGGGTAGCCTTTCCCTTCACCAGCGATCTTCCCGACCCAGGAATCAAACCAGGGTCTCTTGCATTGGAGGTGGATTCTTTACCAACCAAGCTGTCAGGGAAGACAAAGCAACTTAGCACGTGAGCATAGGTGGAGTATCTGTGTTCCCCTCAAATTCATCTGTTAAATTCCAGTGCCCAGGGTGATAGTATTAGAAGATGGGGCCTTGCGGAGCACGGGGGTGGGGGAGGGGCAGGAAACCAGGTCAGAAGATGATGAGATTATTAAAAGGACCCCTTGCGTCCTTGCCCCTCCAGCCCTGTGGGGACGCAGTCAGAAGGCACCTTCCAGGAACGAGTAAACAGGCTCTCGCCAGGCACCAATTCTGTCAGCATCTTGACCTTGGACGCCCAGAACTGTGAGAAGTGTCTGCTGTCTATAAGCCGCCTAGTCTATGGTATTTTTATTAAAGCAGCCCGAACAGACTAAGAGAGATGCTTTCTGCCAGATTGAACCAGGCTTAAACATTCTGAAGCAGCATCCGTAAAATGTCAGACACGGAGTGGATGTTACAAGCCATTTCCCTTATCCACCTGGGCTGGGGGCCTGGGGAAATTCAACACAGATTTGGAGCTAAAGCAGATCCTATTATTCTCTCCACAGACCAGAGGAGAGTTTTTTTGTGCGTTTGTGCAGGGTATTCGCATTCAGCATCCACTCCCATCACTTTGCATCAGGGGAGCTAGAACGCTAAAAGCCACATCTCCCAGAGGCCTGCCTTTTACAAGGCATCAGATGTGATTTAGGGTCTGCCAACAGATGCACCTGTGTAATATCTGGACAGGGATGTCCTGACTCTTCTCTGCAGGGGTGGAGGTTCACGCATGAGTTTCCAGGCTCCTGACCCCGCCTTTCACTGCCTTGTCTCCAGCTCCACACTCATGAAGCAGTGGCGATGCCTGGACCTCTGGATCACAGCTGCAGTGCACGACCTTGTAATTAGCAATGGCCCCCTCATTTCCATTGTGTTAGCGTTCCATTGACCCCATGAGCGCCTGCTTTCCCATATTCCATCTCTTTTGGCTTAAAACTTTAAAGACACAGCTTCTAACATTTCATCAGTAAGTACAACGCTTGCTGTCAGCTCTTGGTAGACACCCATTACTCTTAGATTAAGGCTTTTAAAATTATTTTCCAAGAGTGGCCATTGAATTGTATCAGGTACCTTTTTCATATCTGTTGAGATTGTTCAGCCCTATGGTGTTTGACCCTTAATCTGATGGAGGTACTTCTGGGCTAGTACAGGGTTCAGGGCTTTAAATATTAAACTGAACAAAATTGTCAAAAAATCAACAGGGACTTCCCTAGTGGTCCAGTGGCTAAGAGTCCTCATCCCTAATGCTGGGGGCCCGGGTTCAATCCCCGGTCAGGGAACTAGATTCCACATACTGCAACTAAGACTCGGCACAGCCAAATAAACAAACACACAAGCATTTTTAAATATAAATAAATAAATAATCAACCTTTTGAGAGGCACTGGGAATCAACCAAAGGCAGACAATAAGCTGAGAAGTTCTTGCTCTTAGAAAACTGCCATAGCTTCAGGTAAGAACAGCAAGGGCTGCAGTCTTCTTACTCGGGGCTGCCCCAGCCTCCCCATGTGAGGTCAGCAGTACAGGTAGATCAGGGGTGGGGATTATTAGGGGCAAGGGGGGAAACCCCAGAGTTTTGTAAGCTCAAGGCTGTTTGCTGAGACAAGCAGCAAACCAGTCAGAAATTTACCAGGGAGAGCCTGGAAGGGAAAGAGTGTGTAGAAGTCCTGAAATCAGTTTTCAAAATTACCTGGCTGCCTGGGGAGCTACGTGTACGCGGGACACCCAAGAAGGAGGAGGCCGGCATAAAGGACGAGCCAGGGGAGGCTGGGCTTTGAGTCTGCACCACAGGGAGGAAGGTTAGGGCTCCAGGAGCTCGAGCACAGACTGTCAACATCATTGGCATCCTCTGAGCCATGCAGATGCGGGGGCGACCCTGAGGAAGGCAGGCTGAAGAGTCAAATATTCAAGCCCAGATATGAGCAGCCACACACCACAGTGGGGATAGATCCTCCAGACAAGACACCAGCAAAAAAACAAAACTCAAGACATCCAACGTTTAGGATTCTGCAGTTTCACCTCCATGGACCCATGTTCAATGTCTGGTTATAAAACTAAGATACTGCAAGCCCTGCAGTGCAGCCAAAAAAAAAAAAAAAAGGTAATACACACACAAATGAATATTTCTTGGAATTCCTTGGTGGTCCCGTGGCTAGGATTCCACACATGCCCTGCTCTGGCCAGGGTTCATTCCTGGTCAGGGAACTAAGATCTCTCAAGCCAAGAAGTATGGGAGGAAAAAAAAAAAAAAAAAGGAGGTGCTTCCCTGGTGGTTCAGTGGTTAAGCATCCACTCTGCAATGCAAGAGACACCAGTTCGATCCCTGGTCCTGGAAGATCCCACATGCTTCGGAGCAAATAAGCCAGTGTGCTACAAATACTGAGACAGCACTCTAGAGCTCAGGGTTGCAACTTCTGAGTCCGAGCACTGCAGCTACTGAAGCTCCAGGGCCTAGAGCCTGTGCTCCTCAGCAAGAGAACCCACTGCAATCAGACACCTGCACACCGCCGCAGAGTGACCCCTGCTTGCTGCAACTTGGGAAAGCCCGTGTGCAGCCACACAGACCCACCACAGCCAAAAAACAGAATAAATAAATAAACCTTTTTTAAAAGAGAGAAAGAAAAGAAGAAAAAAAGAGAACATGGAGATACTGTAATATATTATTGTAAATGTCCACTTTCGACCAAAAATTACGAGACATTCAAATAAACAGGGGAGCGTGAGCCACACCCAGGAAAATACAGCAGTCGAAAGAGACTGACTCTGCCCTGATGCTGGAGTTAGTTTCCAGGCCCCTATTAGAAATCTGTTCAAAGAACGGAAGGATGCAGACACTGTTAAAATGATAAATTGTGTGTTACCTACATGTTGCCGCTGTTTTTAAACTAAATACGAGATGGGGGAAGAAAGAACTAAAGGAAAGTATGTCCACAGAATTAGGGAAAACACGATGACCACTCAACAAATAGTTTCAGTAGAGAAACAGGAATGATCATTCTAGAGATTAAAGGTAACATAACTGAAATGAAGAATTCACAAGACGGGCTCAACAGCAGACTTAAGATCATAGAGGAATCCAACAACCACTTAGAAATGAAATTGCTGATTCACAGAGTCGGTGTAAGATTAAATCCATATGAAATTTTCAGGAAATTTAGCAGAGTTCTGCTTGTTCCTCATCTTTGCCAATAATTGTGATTATCAGAACTTTAGTTGTATTGAATATGAATCCATGAATATTCATGGATATGAAAGTGAAATATGAATTTCACTTTCACTTCCCTGATGACGAATGAGGTTGAGCAGGTGTTGATGAGTCACCTAACCGTTCCTGCATCTTTTTTTGTGTAGTAATTGTTTCAGTTGTTTTATCCACTTTTGAATGCTTTTTAATTTAATTTTAGTAATTCTTTATGGGGCTTCCCTGCTGGCTTAGTGGTAAAGACTCCTCCTGCCAATGCAGGAGATGCAGGCTTGATCCCTGGGTTGGGGAGATCCCCCTGGAGAAGGAAATGGCAACCCACTCCAGTATTCTTGCCTGGGCAATCCCATGGACAGAGGAGCCTGGCGGGCTGCAGTCCATGGGGTTGCAGAGTCGGACACGACTGAGTGACTAAACACCAACATTTCTCTGTGGATTCTGGGTTCAAGCCTTTTGTCAGATGTGTGTTTTGCGGATATTCTCTCACAGCCAGCAGTTTGCAGTTTCGTGGTCTCAGTGATACAGCACGGACTGTGTAAAGCTAATGTAATTAGACATTTTCAAAATTGACAAAGTCATCGTCACAGTGGGAGACTTCAACATGTATCTCAGGAATTGGCAGATCAAACAAACCAAGAATAAATAACTCCATAGAGAATTTCAATAGCAGCTGTAACCAACGTGACGGTCCCAGGGCGGCTACTCTGATAGGCTTCGCGAATTCTCACTCTATGCAGAGGCTGCCCAGTCATCCAGGACCTAAAGGCTATTTATACTCAGCTACAGAGTAAATCTCAACATTAAAATACCATTTTATGCCAAGTTTGGCAAATTATTCTTTAAATGAGAATATCCAGGGCAATAAGAATACAGAAAGATGAACTGTCCTATCCGTTTTGGGCATAAAAATTGGTCCAAGCCTTTGGAGAAGAACTTGGCAATATAGAATTACAATATGCAATATGCAATTACAGAGGCATGCCCTTTGGCCCAGGTACTCCATATCTAGAACCTACGCTCCTGAAACATTTGCACACCTGTGCAAATATATGTGGTTCAAGTATGCTTTTGCAGGTGACATTAGCTGTGGCAATGCCATGCAATTTGGTTCTGAGCAATTCATCTCTCATCCGTCTTTGGACCTCTCCTGGTGAGCTCCCTGACATTTCCTTATGTCTGCCTCCAGGGTTAGGGCAGCTCTACTCTCTGAGACTGGATTAACACTTTTTAAAAATGTTTTATGAGTTGTTCACAGTAGAATCACAAGTATACCGCCCACAACAAATGTTCCTTCTCATTTTTTAGAAACCCTCCAGGCACTTCACAATGTGGTCCTGCCTGCGTATTACCCTTGTGTGTGCGTGATAAGTGACTTCAGTCATGCCCAATTCTTCGTGACTCCATGGACTATAGCCCACCAGGCTCCTCTGTCCATGGGATTCTCCAGGCAAGAATACTGGAGTGGGTTGCCATGCCCTCCTCCAGGGGATCTTCCCGACCCAGGGATGGAACCCGCATCTC
The DNA here is from genome assembly GCF_003369695.1 of Bos indicus x Bos taurus. Classification (NCBI taxonomy): domain Eukaryota; kingdom Metazoa; phylum Chordata; class Mammalia; order Artiodactyla; family Bovidae; genus Bos; species Bos indicus x Bos taurus. The sequence continues at coordinate 55,572,156 of NC_040094.1, forward strand.
TTATGTCTCCTTCATTGGCAGGCGGGTTCTTTACCACTAGTGCCCCCTGGGAAGCTCCACGTGCTACCCTCTCACCTGCCAATTTCCAGCTGTGCCCTCCAGCTCCATGGACTCCCTCAGCTGACCAACTTGTGCTGCTTCCCACCTTCGGGTCCTAAGGGGAAGGGTCCCGTCCCCTTCCGCCAAGCGCTGCCCCCTCCTCTGCTTCATCTCTCTACCCTCCTCTTCCATCCTTCCATCCCGCATCGCTGCCTGGCACAGCACAGCTCCAACCGATCTGGGTGCCATGCCGTCGGCTCCCCAGCCCTCTGTGTGTGCCAACTCCATCCGGAACTTTAGTTATGATACAGTCATCTGTCTTCCTCACCTTTTATGACTTAGGTTCCCCATAGGGAGCATAGTGTCTGGCACATGGAGTTTCACTTACCCCTGAAAAAAATTTCCTTTTTTTTGACTTGCATTTTAAAATTTTTTGAATAATTATTAAAAAAATTTTTTTATCAGAGTATAATTTTTTTACAATGTTGTATTAGTTTCTGCTGTACAACAATGTGAATATATTCTCTCCTTCTTGGACCTCCCTCCCACCCACCCCCAATCCTGCCCCTCGAGGTCATCACAGAGCAGTGAGCTGAGCTCCCTCTGCTGCACAGTGGCTTCCCACTCTTACATATACTACCATATACACGCCAATCCCAATCTCAATCAGTCCCGCCCTCTCCTTCCCGCCTTGTGCCCACAAGTCCATTCTCCACGCCTGCATCTCTAGTCCTGGCCCGCAAATAGGTTCATCTGTACCATTTTTCTAGACTCCATATTGTGCATTAATATACAATATTTATTTTTCCCTTTCTGACTGACTTCAGTCTGTATGACAGACTCTAGTTTTATCCACATCACTGCAAATGTCAAAATATTTCTTAAATGTACAGCCAATCACATGAGTGAAGAGAGAGGAGCAGGACTTCCTTGGAGGTTCAATGGTTAGGATTCCTCCCTTTCGCTGCCAAGGACTCAGATAGGATTCCTGACTGGGGGGAACTAAGAACTAAAATCTTGCCAGCGTGGCCCCCAAAAAAAGAGAGAGAGAGAGAGGACAGAGGAGCAAAAGTGGGGCATTCGTGCGTCAGGGAGCAGTAAAGAGACCGGCTGAATAATAGCACCTGGGGAGGTGGGTAGATCACGCCTGTCAGCAGGCTTCTGTCCACACGGATGATCAAATTAGCTGAATTCAGAGCTTCAGAGGCAGGCACGGTTGCAAAGAGCAAGTTCGGTTTCCTTTGGGAGCTGCCGAACTTTCAATTAACCTTTTTAATCCCCGAAAAGCAGAAGAGACCCCCATCCGCACACTTTTGTGTGCTCTGCAGCCGACTGAGGGGTGAGGGCGGAAAAATACCAGCCTCCATTTGGAGCGTTAAAGAGAAAACTATTAAAGCGGCATTTTTTCCTTTTTTTAAGAGAGAGTACAAAGAAGAATTACGAGAAACCCCCGAAATTACAAGTGTGGGTTACAGTAATTGCTAAATTGCAGAGCTCCAACTTCATTAGACACACACCCCCTCAGCTTGCACAGTTTTCCAGGGCTGTCTCGAGCTGACAAGCGCCAAAAAGCTCGGTGGGAAGTCTGGCAGGGAGTTGAGTGGGACTCACGGGGGCCCCATCCTGGGCGAGGCTGGAATGCAGAGATGGGCCAGAACTAGTAAGTTTCTGTTCTTTAGTCCTGAACTCCTGTGGGGGGACAATACAGCCTGCGCAGGGGGCAGCAGGCAGAACTGGGAGGTTAGCAGGGTTTGTTTTTTTTTTTTTAATTCTGCAGAAACAGCAATGATCTGTGGCCAATTGATTTTGAAGCCCCAAGAATTTGCCTTCAAAGACCCTGGATTCAGGCCGGTCTCCAGCATCATTTTCACCATTCCTAGCTGTGACATCTACAGTTTCAAGGATAAATTCTCTCCTCCTCTGAGGATCATCACCCATCTCTGCACAAACACGGTCTCCTTTGAACAGCATCCTCTTCCATGTTCGTATCCCTGGCACCTCAGACACATCAGCTACATACAGATGTGTTCCACTTACTTCTTTCTCTTCTTTAATGAGTGAATGAATTTGAGACTGGGCTGGGTCCTCATTGGATGGCACAGGCTTTCTCTAGTGGTGGTGCTTGGGTTTCTCACTGTGGTGGCTTCTTCTGTTGCGGAGCCCAGGCTCAGCAGTTGTGGTACACAGGCTGAGTTCCAGCACAGCATATGGGATCTTGCCCCACCGGGGATCGAACCTGTGTCCCCTGCATTGGCAGACCGCTTCTTAACCACTGAACCACCTGAGAAGCCAGCCCACATCTTTCACATAGACACACCTTATGCTTTTCACGTTGCCTCCAAGCGCTTAAGGCAAAGACCTGAGTCCCACCTTCAAAATTTCTGAAGTGAGCCAGGAGATGAATCTACAGCTTCGTCAGAGCCCAGAGACAGATCAGATGCATATTAGACTGATGGCCCTTCATAGTCATGGCCTGAAGGAGGAAGGGGCATGTTCTTTTCCGGGGGAAATGTATCTATTTTACATACGACTGTTTTTTTTTTTTTCTTTTTACACACAATATTTGGAGAAAATAAAAAACGGCATGCAAGGAAGCAGTTCACACGCAGGAGGGTGGGGGAGAGGTTCAGGTCACAGCTTCCCCTGAGGGGCTGCCCTGTGGAACCTGGCCCCACCCACTGGGTCCCTGCCTGCTTCTCAAGACCCATGCCAGCAGGTCGGCCTCCTCTAAACCATCCTAGCAGGGACTCCCCTGGCAGTCCACTGGGTAAGAATCCACCTTCCAATGCAAGAGATCCCTGGTTGGGGAACTACGATCCCAAGTGCCATGGGGAACGATCATGGGGAACGATGCCCAAGCACCGAAATTGAGACCTGAGGCAGTCAAAAGGACAGACCACCCTAGGCCCTAAGGAAGTGGCCTTCTTGACCAATTCAGTTAATTTCTAGACTTCCCTGTGGTCCAACGGCTAAGACTCCGTGTTCCCGATGCAAAGGGCTCGGGGTCGATCCCTGGTCAGGGAACTAGATTCCACGTGCTGCAACTAAGACCCAGTGCAGACAAATAAATAAATATTTTAAAAAACTAACCAAGTAACTCATATGACATTTCCATGGGTCCCGCAGGTTTCTGCCCTCATGAGGCTTCTGTTCTAGTGCAGGGGCCTTGGGGCCTCTGGTGAGTGTGGTCAGCCAATGTCCTCAAAATTCACGTCTGCTGGAATCTCAGAATGTGACCTTATTTGGAAACAGAGTCATCGCAGATGTACTTAGTTAAATCAAGAGCAGGTCCCACTGGATTAGGGGGCCCTAAATCTAGTGACAGGTGTTCTTATGAAAAGAGACACACAGGAGAGACTGAAGCAGCCACAAGCCACACGACGCCGGGAGCCACTGGAAGCCGGAAGAAGGGAGGAAGGATCCTCCCCTTGAGGCTTCAGGGTGGGTGGGCCAGCAGACCCCAGATCACCTCACCTCTCTTACCAGCGCTCTCATCTTCCCCAGAAATTACACCCAAAACTTACATTGCCAGACAAGACACAGGCCACCCAGTTAAAGCTGAACTTCACATACATAAGGGCTTCCCTGGTGGTTCAGACAGTAAGGAATCTGCCTGCAATGCAGGAGAACTGGGTTTGATCCCTGGGTTGGGAAGATCCCCTGGAGAAGGGAAAGGCAACCCACTCCAGTGTTCCTGCCTAGAGAATTCCATGGACAGAGGAGCCCGGTGGGCTACCATCCATGGGGTCGAAAAGAGTTGAACTCGATTGAGTGACTAAGAGTTTCACTTCTCACATGCATGATGAATAATATTGTAGTGAAAAAAAGTTCCATGCACTATTTGGGACATACTTACATTAAAAAAAAAAATCATCTGTGACTTACCTGAAATTCAGATTTAACCAAGCAACCTGTGATTGTTTCCAGACTCTGGCAGCCCTAGGAATGCAGTTGGGAATGACTCATTCCCCCACCCCACGCTGGTCACCCCACTGCTCCCTCAATATCTCTGTGCCTGGCAGGGACCCTGTGGCTTTGCCAGCCCTGTTCTCAGCAGCCTCCTCTATGGCCCCGTGGGTTTGGGCTTCTTTTTACTCTGGGATAGGCCCCGTTCCGCTCTCACCACATCCTGCCGAGGTGCAGGGGCCCCCTGCTTGCCCCCCGTCACTCCGAGGCACACACCTGGAGCCACATCCGTTGCTGTGAGACAGGCCAGGCCCAGAAGGGCTGAGACACAGACATTGCTTTCACACTTAACTTTCAAGATCGCTTTAAAATGTACATGGGCTTCCCTGGTGGCTCAGGGGTAAAGAGTCCAGCTGCAACGCAGGACACACATGCAGGAGACACGTGTCCACTCCCCAAGTCCAAAAGATCCCCGGGGAAGGAAATGGCAACCCACTCCAGCATTCGTGCCTGGACGGAGGAACCTGCTGGGCTACACGGGGTCGCAAAAGAGTCGGATGTGACTGAGCAACTAAACAACAACAAATACGTAATGGAGTTTACCATTTTCGCTCTTTTTAAATGGACAGGACTTCCCTGGTGGTCCAGCAGTTAAAATTCCGCACTTTCAACGTAGGGGGTGTGGGTTCAATCCCTAGTCGGGGAACTATATAAGATCCCACAAGCCACGTGGCATGGCCAAAAAATATATATACAGCTCAGGGGCATTAAGTACATATGTGTTGTTGTGAAACCATTACCACCATCCTCCTCCTGAACTATTTTTCTCCCCAGACTGAAGTTCTGTTGGCATGAAACACACCTCCCCTTGCCCGCTTCCCCAGCCCCGGGCACCCACCACTCTAGCCAAGGATGTTCTAAGGTTGTTGGCTTTCAGTCGCTCAGTCTTGACTCTCTTCGACCCCATGGACAGCAGCACGCCAGCCTTCCCTGTCTTTTACCATCTCCCGGAGCTTGTTCAAACTCATGTCTTATTGAGTCAGTGATGCCATCCATCCAACCATCTCATCCTCTGTCATCCCCTTCTCCTCCCTTCAGTCTTCCCCAGCATCAGGGTCTTTTCCAGTGAATCTGCTCTTCACATCAGGTGGCCGAAGTATTGGAGCTCCATCTTCACCATCAGTCCCTCCAACAAATATTCAGGGTTGATTTCCTTTAGGATGGACTGGTTGGATATCCTTGCAGTCCAAGGGACTCTCAAGAGTCTTCTCCAGCATCGCAATTTGAAAGCATCAATTCTTTGGCTAAGGGTAAGAAGTTCTACAGATGGCGGCCAGCACCAGGCTATGAAAGCTGCCATGTGGTACATATCCCCAACCCCCCCACCGTGGGGCCCCTGAGGGGATGCAGGAGCTGGGCAGAATCCTGATTCTAGCAGTACCCACCCTGGCTGGGCCAGCAAGGATGCCCCTGGGGCTTGCTTCCTGAGTGTCATGGCCGTAGACTCAATTCCACCTGGGCAGTGTCCTCAGTCTCCCTCCCATGGGGTCACTCCACATGGCTGTTTCCTACAGGGGACTTAATACTGCTTCATGGAACGGGCTCTGATGCTGTCACTAATCAGGGAGATGGAGAGGCCATGGCTGTTCTCCACATGTTGGGACTGCCTGATGCTGATGCACCTGGTACCCAAGGGAGGGAGGGGGAGCGGAGAAGGGGGGAAAGAAGGAATCGGGGGAGGGGAGGAGGAGAATGCAGTGATGTGGGCGACGACGGGCAGCATCTCCCTGGCAGGGCCGACTCTCCCAGTAATTAGTTTTTGAATCAGCCAGATGGTTCAAGCCCCACTCACTCTGGGCAGCTTTAATAATTTCCACTCCCTTTTCATTCTCATTATTCACAGCCGTCCTCTCTGAACTGAAAGGAAGATGCTTTCTCTGCTGGGGGACTCGGCCTTCCTGCAGCTGTAGCTTCCCCAAGGCCCAGAGGAACCCCCTGTATACCTGGGAAGTGGTGGCTACACAGCTGGGCAGGGATGCCTGCAGGACCCTGCAGGGCCGGGTGGGGCCCTGAGCATGGAGGGCGGCCCGCAGCCGGTGTGTCCCCCGGGGCCAGTCCTGGGAACCCCGAGGCAGAGGCTCTGGAGGTGGCGGGGCTCACACAGACCCGTGAGGGGATGGAGTGCAGGGAGGTGCCCTTGGGCCTCCAGGGTGCTGCCTCCGGGGTGCAGGGAGGAGAGCTGGTACACGGGTGCTTACCGGCCTGCATCGCAGCCTGGCCTGCTCCCTGCCCAATCTCTGCCGGCCTCCTTCTCTCTCCGGCCTCCTGGCTCCTCTGGCTCCGAGTCCTCCTGGCTCAGAGCTTCGCACATAGGAGGCCCTTCCCGACACCACCCCGGAAAGTGTTGGGTCCCCATTATGTGACCCTGCAGCAGCCATGTTCCCCGTCTAGCACTTGCCCCCATGGACAGCACATCACCGCTCGGCTCTCGGGGCCTCCCCGCTGGCATTTTCCACCTGGTGTATGTTGTATGTGCTACTTTTATAGTCGGAAGTGGTGTTTACAAACAGGAGAGGCACACCCATAAACAGACCCAAAAGGAGAGCTCTGAGTCGGCTGATTTCCAGCAGGCTTCCTCCCCAGGTGGGGCCCTCCTGCCCTGGGTCCTCAAAGGATGCACACGAGGCAGGGCAGGTCTGGGCAAGCCCGTAGGCTGCCAGTTGATTCTATTCTCTGGCTTGTCCACATCCTGCAGCCCAGAGCAAGGGAGGGGCCGACCCAGAACACCTGGTCCTCCCAGCCCTATTGGGACACCCTCCTCCCCACCCCCAGCAGGAGGCTGTGGCCCATCCTTGGGGCTTCCTGCTCACCCTCTGGGATGACTTGGTGACAGCCCAGAGTGAATCTTAAAGGTCTTTGAAGAGCTCCCGGAGTTGGTGAGTCTGAAGCCAGGGTTCCGAGGGGCAGGAGAAGGCCATGTGGGGTCTACGTGGGGATCAACTTGTCCGGGCTTCCCAGGATCTCCCTGGGTTTAGCACTGAAGTCCAGAGTCCCTGGAAACCCGTCATTCCCAGATAAGCTGGGACACTCAGCTGGATCTACAGCAGGGGATTTGCTCGGTTGGGCAGGCCCCATCACCAGGCCGTTCCTCCTTGGATGGGAGGGGCAGGTGAGCTAGGTGGAGAGGATGGCCTGGGCCCCTCTTGGTCCCAGAGCAAGGCTGGCTGTCGTTGGACAGGACAGCAGCGTTAAGGGTCAGGGAGCAGGCTGGACATCGTCAGTGGGCCCCTGGGGGGACGAGCAGGATTTCTGAGCCAAGAGCAGGGCTTGGAGAGGGTGTCGGCCCCAGAGGGTCAGGGCCAGAGAGAGACGGTGCTGGACAGGGGTGGCCGGCAGGGGTGGCAGCGGGGACTGTTTTAGTATGGAGGAGCGAGGTGGGTTTCAGGTTCAGGGACTGCTGAGAATTACAGGGATTGAGGGCCGGGCAGAGCCAGGATGGCCTTGAGATGCCAGCCACCAGGGCTGCAACCCTGCTGGTGGGCCAACCCCCACAACCCCTGCCTGGGCCCACAGCACACACGGGTGTCGATGACACATCTCAGATCCTGAAGTAGAGGCTCCATGTGGTCACGGTCCAACCGTTCATCTGGAGATGAAGTCCACTTGCCTTCTCCCGAACGAGCCAATCTGCCCAACCGAAGGGGTAGGGAGGCCCCCAAGGGGCAGAGATGGTCCTGAGGCCACCCCACCTGGCCTGTTGGTGGCAGAGGCTCGAGCCCAAGTCACCCAAGTCCCAGTTCAGGGCTTTTCTACTTCCCCTGAGACTGGATCGGGGCAGGAATGGGGGTGTCATGGGTTGAAGAGTGACCGCTCCCAATCCCCCAAATCAACATCCACTTGGAACCTTATGTGGCCTTACGTGGACAGTCCTGGCAGTGTTAAGGTAAGAACCGGACGAGGTCACCCTGGATTAGGCTGGGCCTGAGATTCAATGAGAAACACCAGAAGAGGACTGACGCACAGACTGAACTACACGGCCACCGAAGCTGGAAGAGGCGGGAAGGCTCCTCCCTGGGCCTTCAGAGGGAGCCTCGTCCTGCCGACACATGATCTGGCATGTCTGACCCCCAGACTGCAAGAAAATCCATTTCTGCAGGCCTACACACAGCTAAGAAATACCCAGATCCCTGGTCTAGATGCCCCACTCGGGATGCAAGAAAAAACCTTGCAGGCCAGCCTCTTTTATTCCAGTCTTTTGGTGACTGAGTTCTCTTGGAATAAATTGGTATGAAATGATTGTCAAACACTGACCAGCTCATAGGGTTCACTGCAACAGACTTCAATTTTAAGAAGAAAAACATTATTTCCAGGATACAGTCATAGAAGCAGTGCACAGCACCGCCCGGTGGAATGCCTTCAAAGCCTCCTTTTAATGAATAAATTAAGACTCTGTTCGCTTTTCAATCATCCCATTAAATCAGTGCTTCTAAGTCCCTGAAACCTTTCTTCCTCCTGAAAGGAGATGAAACAATTCCCCAGCAATCACTTCCACGCTATCTTCATACTCATCAAAGGAGTGCCGTGCTCTCGGGGTCAGAAAAGAGGGGATAAAAAAAAAAATCCCCACTCCAGAGTCTTCCGGGTTTGCATTTGGAACATTTATTTCAGGAAATACATTTTCAACACTTTGTTATTTATACAAAAAGAGACAAATTTCTCAGGAGGCACATAGCGAAAGGCCACTGTGGAACAGATCCCAGTGAAACTAACAAGTTTTCAAAATCTGGCTACAGAGAAGGAAGCGAAGGCGTCCCAAGACGGGCCGGGACCCCGACGCTGGCGACGGACGCATCCTTCAACATCTCGGTTTTGGCAAAAATGGCAAGTCGGCAAGTAAACTGTTTCTGCTGAGGGTTCTTCCTCTCTCAGGTGGGGAGGGAGTAAACACACGAAGCAATGACCTACACACACACGCACGCGCGCACACACACACACACACACACACACACCGGTTGTCCACATCCACCCCTCCCACCTTCTCATGGGCCGCAAGAAGCCAGCCTGGGGCCTGGAGACAGTCACGGATCGTTGTCCCGAGTCTGAGCTCCCTGGCCCGGGGCTGTGAGGACATAGAGCCCGACTGTGGGCTGTGGACACCTGAGCCCTGATCAATCCCTCTCTGGGGATCTTTATGATGGGCTCTGGGGGCAGGGGAGGTGCAGGGCCCCAGGCGCCTCAGGGCAACACGCAGTCAGGCTTGCCTGGCCTCCCATCTCCCTGTTTGTGGCGTCAGCTAGGCCTCCGTCGGAGGGCTGTGTGTCTGGGGCGGCCAACTGAGCCTTCACTTAACCAGAGCATCTCGGGCCGAATGGGTGTCTAAACAGACAGACAGACACGCTTCCCTGGTCACACGGGGTGGGGGCAAGGCTGGCACTGAGCCCACAAGAGCCACTCAGAGCACCCCAGCCGTGGTTCACACAACCCATGGCCCCCCACTTCCTTCTAGCACTTCACTTCCTCAGCTCCTCTACCAGATTCACTCGCTTGGACCTTCCCAAAAATCAGGGCGGGGTAGGGTGCATCTTTTGCTTCCTTTGAATCCTCAAATTCCAGCAGGGGTGGGGGTGGGGAAGGGAGCGGGACATAAGGGGAGATGAAGACACATCTCCCTCTCTCCACCTTGTCCCAGTTCCCCGCCCGAGGGGACAGCTGGGGAGAGCTGGTGGCTCGCGTGGACGGCTGAGATAAAGGCACTTTCTGCTCCAGGACAGGCTCGCGGGTGGGTGGGCAGCAGCCAATGGGCAGCTTGGGTCTCGTGGAATGAACTGCTCTCCCCCAGGGGCGGGCTCAGGGGCTCCCCCGCAGCGTGCAGGGAGGCGGGGCCAGGAAGGGGCCCCAGGTCCACTGGCAGGGTCCCATCCTCCCGCGGGCACCACCCCGCCATGCTCCAGGGGCTCTAGGAGCTGGGGGCTGCTCCTGGCCCCGGGGAGCTGGGCCTGGAGTGGGGGCAGGGTCGGGAACTGAGTCACTGGTCCTCCCGCCCCTTCTGGACCTCAGGGATGGCCAGAGAGCCGCCCCCCAACTCCAAGCTCCCCCCCCACCCCCAGTCCTGGTCCCCGAAGTCAGTGGGCTAATAACAAACATACTCAGAGGGCACTCGTCATCTTGTTACTTGGCAGGTGTGAAGGGGCGGAGATCGAGGACACAAGGAGAAAATTATATAAAATAAAAATGGGGCGGGTGGCGGGTGGCGGGAGACGGTAAAGACTCGGGGTAGGGTCCCGGGGCGGGCGGTGTCTACATCTCCTGGGCTTCGGGCGCCTTCTCCTCGACGCCGGGCGGTGTCTACATCTCCTGGGCTTCGGGCGCCTTCTCCTCGACGCCGTTGGCCACGGCGCTGCTGCCCTCGTGCAGACGCTTCACGCGGTAGGCTTCGAAGTGGATGGTGCTGGTGATGTCTTTGATGTTCTGCATGTGTGTCCTGGGAGGGGCACGGGGGAGGAGTCACGAGGGGGGCCAGGAGTCAGTCAGGGCGGGGGTCCTGCTCACTCAGCCTGCCCTCCCCACTCCCAATCCCCACTACACGGTTCCCCAGGGGGGCGGTTCCCCAGCATGGCGCTTTAGCCCCACCAAGACAGACCAAGCCTGGACAGGAGCATGTGGGGGTGAGGAGGTGGATCTCCATGGCAACCCCTGCCTCTCTCAGGACCACGAATTCCAACACAGCCCCCTTTCTGTGACAACTCAATCGCCAGTTCAGGGACAGGCTGAGCACAGAGGACCCCGGCGGTGGGCAGGGCTGGAGTGCCCTTGCCCTGGTTCAGAAGAGCCAGGGCAGCGGCCAGGTGTGCTGGCAGGCGAGGGGCAGCGGCCTGCAGCAGGCAGGTGAGTAGCCTGGGGGTGGCGGGTACTGGTACCCTTGCTAGCCATGTGTTCAAGCGTCCCTTCTCCACTGACCATCAGGGCAGGTTTGCAAAGGAGGTGCCAGAAGGGCCCGACGTCAGAAAGGCGTCCTTCCGCAGCCAGGCTCTCCAGCACAGGGCAGTTAGCTCCTGGAAGCCATATCCTCCCCCAACTTGGAGGCCATGAGAGATGGTCCCATCCCTCCTAGTGACTTCGTCCCTAGCATCCATCCTATTGGCTGAGGAGCTGGGAGCCCCTGGCACCCCAGAGGGAGCCCTCATCATCTCTGTTCACCTGCCCAGGCCCAGGCCTTACCACCTAGGCTGAGGACGGGCTCCTCCTTGCCTGGGCTCAAGGAAACTGAGGTGCGGCCTCCACCAGGTCAGAGGACAAGAGGTGGAGCCCCCGACACATGCCCAGCACCCGAGACTCCTGAGGCTCAGGTTGCAGTGATGCAAACTCAACCCTTCCCCAAGTGGAAGTAAAAAAGATTTTCACTGCTTGCTTCATTTCCAACAAGGCGTTTTAAGACAATGGGGCCCCAAGGAGGAAGGCAGATGGGTGGGGTGCACTGGCTGCTGCTCAAGACCTCTGCCAGCCGGCCCATCACCCTCGCCCACCGCCTGCAGCCCTGATGGAGGCCCCTTCTGAGCTGTCAGCCCCTCCACACCCAAGCACCGGACCAGCCCGGCTCTCACCTGATAAGGAGGTCCCGCAGGTAAGCAAACTCACAGTGAGTGGTGTTCTCGACTGCAGAGGAGAGAGAGGGAGCTTTAAGATCAGGAAAGCCCCTCCCGGCAATGCTGGGCGGGTAGATGGGCGGGGCAGGGGGGCCACAGGGGCGCACTGGGCACCTCAGCTCCTGCCCTCTGGGAAGATGGCACTGTCACCCCGCAAGACAACTACGGGGGAGAGAGCGCTGCGCCAAGCAGCAGGGGGCCCGGGGGTGTCCCAGGGGAGACCTGAAGATGAGAGGGGTGCTGGGAACAGAACGAGGCAGGAACCGGGGCTGGGGTTTCTCCCCCTCGTGCTCAGGACACACGCAAGGACACACGTGTACAGAGGTTGCACACTGGGGATGACCACTCGCACTGAGCTCAAGAGCCAGCAAACCTGAGTCCTGGGCTGCCCGGGAGGCTGCACACGGGGACACACCAAAGCCCTCGGGGTGCCGAGCACAAGTGCAGGACAGCAGCTGGCTCTGGGCACGCGGGACGACGGGCAGGGAGGGGCCCCACAGCACCCCGGAGTGGGCCAGTGACGCCCAGTGCTGCACGGAAACTGCCTGCCTGCTGCGTGGTCGTCAGCTGCCAGTCACCCTTTAAAGGGTGCTGAGTGGCATCACCTGGACTCAGGGAGGCTCTCCTCTGCGGTTCTGTGGGGGCGTCCGGCCTACGGGAAGGAATCCCCAATCTCCACACACCCTACAGGAGAGCGACTAAGACTTCTCATTTGTGGTCATAGGGAGGTGGGGCTCAGAGAGTGAAAAAAAAAGCACTCTGTCCAGCTTCCACGGCCCGTGAGGCCTGGCTCCCAGGTCCAGGCTTCCCCATCCCAGGGTAGCAGGGCCTTTCTCAAAGTTAAAGGGTCGATACAGCCAGCAGATAGATGGGGAAACAATGGAAACTGTGAGAGACTTTATTTTTCTGGACTCCAAAACTGCTGCAGGTGGTGATTGCAGCCACGAAATTAAAAGATGCTTGTTCCTTGGAAGAAAAGCTATGACCAACCTAGAGAGCATATTAAAAAGCAGAGACATTACTTTACCAACAAAGGTCTGTCGAGTCAAAGCTATGGTTTTTTCAGTAGTCATGTATGGATGTGAGAGTTGGACTATAAAGAAAGCTGAGCGCTGAAGAATTGATGCTTTTGAACCGTGGTGTTAGAGAAGACTCTTGAGAGTCTCTTGGACTGCAAGGAGAGCCATCCTAAAGGAAATCAGTCCTGAATATTCATTGGAAGGACCGACGCTGAAGCTGAAACTCCCGTACGTTAGCCACCCAAAGCGATGAACTGACTCATTGGAAAAGACCCTAATGCTAGGAAAGATTGAAGGCAGGAGGAGAAGGGGACGACAGAGGATGAAATGGTTGGATGGCATCACCGACTCAATGGACATGAGTTTGAGTAAACTCTGGGAGTTGGTGATGGTCAGGGAAGCCTGGCGTGCTGCAGTCCATGGGGTCTCAAGGAGTCGGACACAACTGGGCAACTGAACTGACTGACTGCCAGCCGGCAGGGGGGCCAGGGTGGTAAAAGGCCGAGTGCCCCACCCTCCAACTCAGGCTTCCCAGGTGGCACTAGTGGTAAAGAACCCGCCTGCCAATGCAGGAGACATAAGAGATGTGGGTTTGATCCTTGGAATCAAGAGCATGGCAGCCCACTCCAGTATTCTTGCCTGGAGAATCCCATGGACAGAGGAGCCCGGCAGGCTGCAGCCCATAGGGTCACACAGGGTCGGACACAACTGAGGTCACTGAGCGTGCACGCACACCCCCTACCCCCATGCCGAGCCTCCAGTGCTCTGATTGGCCTTTCCTTGCTTTGTGCCTGGGCTCTGTCCTCCTTCCTCTCCCATCCCCTATCCTGCAGGGCTGCGCCCACAGTAGAATCCTCTGCTGGCTGGCTCTCACGCAGCCTTTCCATCTAACGTGGAGAAACACTGAGAGTTCAGGGAAGGATGGGGCTCTGAACCTGAAATGACTGACCACTGCATCCCAGGTTGGGCAAGTTATTCTGGCCTCTCTGAGCCTCCATTTCCTCATCTGTAAAATGGGCATAATAATGCCTCCCACCTCTCAGGGGTGGAAGAGGATGAAATGAGTTAACTGTGCGCTTTATCACATCCACCCTCCTCTGAAAACACTCGGGCAGCTTCCAAGGATGAGTAAAGTACCTCAGGACGGTGGTGCGCAACCCAGGAGGAGGAAGAGGGAACTGGGCCTGGAGAGGGTGGGGATGAGGAGAGGCACAGAGCAGCCTGCTCTCCGGTCAGCTCTCAATTCACAAGGTCCCAGAGATTAAAAAAAAAAAAAAAAAGTCACCAATGTCTTGGGGAAGTTCAACTACTCTAATGGCAGAAACTCCTTCTGGGACCTCACGAAGGCTGCTGGGAAGTCAGAGCTACCCCCCGCCACCATCTTTAAAGGTTCCGTGGGGCTGTTTCTCATCACCACCCTCAACGTGGGCTGGCAGCACCACAGCAGGGCACAGATCATTCAAAGCGCAGGCAGGATCCAGGCCAGAGCAGGGGAGCGCGGACACAGAAAACCAACCTCCCTAATTTCCCAACAATTTCCTTTACCGGATGCCGGCAGGGCCCAAGTTGGCCACCAGAGGGCAGCAGAGGCTATCAGAAGCGGAGCTGCCCTTCCCTGCCCCTCCCCAATGGCCTTTTCTTTTTCGTTTTCCTTTTTTCAAATGTACTCGGGCTGCGCCACGTGGCGTGTGGTATCTTGGTTCTTGACCAGAGATCAAATCTGTGCCCCCTGCAGTGGAAGTGTGGAGTCTTAACTACTGGCCTGCCAGGGAAGTCCCCCCACTGGCCCCTTATCCCAAATCCTCCAACACACTTTACAAAAAGGTTTCTAAACAGCAAGATTTCAGGAAGAAGAGAAATGGAAGAGGAGGGGCCAAAACGGGATGAGCCCAGGATGCAGCCTAATTGAGACATCTAGGCGGGACAGGGAGGTGAGGGAATTTAACAATAATCCAGGTAAAATGAGCCTGGGAGTGCTCTATTAGATCAGTTTTCATTATATCATTTACTGCTAATACAATGAAAGTATATGAAAAATTAAAGTATCTGCTGTCCTGAAAGCTCCGATGGTCTTTGAGACATTCTCTGATTTCACTAAACTCTTGGCACAAGGTGCTCACTTTATGGACGGCAAAAACGGGACCCAAGGGATGATGGGACATGCCCAACGTCACAGGGACGTGCCCAAGGTCATGAGCTGGGTGTGGGATGGGGTGGTAGCAGCGGGAGTTGAAAGCAACTGCTGAATTTTCTGCTTCTTTCTCTATGCTAGGCCTTTCAGCCAAGTGAACAAGGAGCAAAGTGGTCCATTTTAATCTGCTCTAGAGAGAGAAGGACAGAACAGAGAGAGGGGGAAGGACACGCCCAGGTCCACCCCGCCTAGGGTTGTGGCCACCTGCGGTGGGTTGGATGGTGTCCCCCAGACGTCCAGCTCCCAACCCTGGGCATCAGTGAACGGGACCCTATTTGGAAAAAGAGTCTGTGAAGGTGTAATTAAAGCAAGGATTTCAGGGACTTCCCCAGTGGTCCAGTGGTTAAGAATCCACCTTCTGATGCAGGGATGCAGGTTTGATCCCTGTTTGGGGAACTGAGGTCCCACATGCCAGGGGCCCCCTGAGCGCCACAACTAGACCTGATGCAGCAATAAATAAATAGATCTACCTCAAGAGGGGATCATCCTGGATTTAGGGGGGCCCTAAGGTCAGTGACAAGTGTTCTTAGAAGAAGAAAGACACAGGAGCACAGAGGAAGGCAGAGCAGAGACCACAGGGCTGAACCTACATGCCAAGGTCAGCCCGCAGCCACTAGAAAGCGGGCAGGGAACAGAGCCTCCCTCGAGGCCTCCAGAACACTGAGGATGAACTTCTGTTTTAAGCCACCCAGTCTGTGCTGGTCTGTTGCAGAAGCCCCAGGACATGAAGACGTGGGGGTCCTGGAACTCCGAGGGGGCAGGGAGTGGGGAGGGCATCTGGTTCTCAGCTGGACAGAGCTCCAACCCAGCCCTTTCCCCAGGCCCAGAGAGGCAGGGTGACTTGTCCAGGGTCACACAGCATGCCTGGAAAACCCCAGCACCAGGACCCTGGCAGAGCCCGTCATACCTCCTTCCTGCCTGGATGTGGGGGACTGGGACGGAGGCACGGCTCAGTCAGCTAACGGCTGTGGGCCCGGACAAGACACCTAGCCCCTCATTTCCTGCACCAAGCAGGAACCACGGGAGCCCTTCCTGTGGCCGAATGGGCAACAGACGAGGTCCCAAGAGCACCCGGTCAGGCCCGGGTGCACAGCTCCCGGGTAGCAGAGGCAGCTTTCCTCCTGGCCTGACTGGAGGCCCCGGCGTCAGCTCAACCATTACCTTCGATGGTGCCCCACTTGGTTTTCCTTCCAAGGATCCTCTTCCCGTTCACCTGGTACTCGTGGTCACTGCCCACCACGGCGAACGGGATCATCTCCTGGGGGACGGGCAGGACGCACTGGTCACTTGTGTGTGCAAAGGCTGGTCCACTCCCTGGGCCCCTGGCAGGAGCTGCCCTGAGTCGGGCCCCCAGCACCGAGACCCCTCGGCCTGAGAGGGCTGCACGTGGGCCCTCTGGCTCCGACCCCTCCTAGACCAGATAACACTTCCTTATGGCTCAAGACCATCCCACCTGTTTCCCTGGCCCCTGGAAAGACCCCCACCCACGTCCTCTAGCAGGAAGTGAGGGGCCTCTGGAAACAGCAGTCTGGTCGGTGCACTCACCCGGAACTTCTCATTCACCAGCCGGTCCTCAGAGTCCTCGTCAAACTCCTTCTGGGGGTACACGTCAATGCCATTGGACAGCAGGTCCGCAGTGATCTGGGGGTCCAGAGGGGAGACAGGTGGGCACTGTCCATGCAGCAAACTGGACCAACCCACTGGGATCTGCCCGTGCTGTGACCTCCACAAAGCAAGTGGCCCCGGGCTCAGTCAGGGGTGGGCTCTGGGGGGCTGGTAACCCTGATACTGTCCAGCTCTTGTGCCTCTGGAGTGGAGGAGGGGCAGCTACAGACCTGCCTGCCGGGAGACCGCAGCAGCCGCAGGGCCCCAGGTTCATCCCAGGCACAGGGCATCTCCCCGTCCTGAACTCCACCTGGAGACCCTCTCACTGAAGCGGCCCATACTGCACAGGGGCACCTGCTTGTGCCAACTGTCACCAACCACCGTCGCAGTGACAGCTGCCTGTACGATGGTGCTCGGTGATAACGTCCCCGTGAACAGCTGTCGTTTCTGCCCTGAGCACAAATGCCCGGGGGCAGCTTTGGGGGCTTCCTTGTTCTTTTCCCTCCAGACACATCCATTGCCAGGGCGCTGTCCTCCCCTAAGCATGCTGGGAAAATCCCTGGACCTAAGGGATTGTGGGTGGAGCTTTGGGAATAAGAGTGAGGAGTCTCCCCACTCAGAGGCAGAGGCTCTACGGGGCCCAGGGTTCACCCTCCTGTTCGGACAGCAGTCCAAGTGGGACAGCAACTGGGAAGGAAGTGACCATCTGTCCCCTGATGGAAACTGTCTCTTCTATCCACAAAAAAACTGGGGATTTTGTCTGATGGCCTTGCTCCCACCAAGAGGGATGGCGGGCAGAGGCGGAGCCCTACCCGCTGTTTGAAGTAGACCCTCTCCTCCAGGGTCAGCGTGTCAGCCTTGGCGATGACTGGGACGATGTTGACCACTTTGCTCAGGCGCTTCATGAACTCGATGTCCAGGGGCCTGAGGCTGGAGCAGAGGGACAGGGATGAGGGTGTCGGGGGAGGGACATGGAACGGGGACAGAAACGCGGAAAGGGGGCCCACTCCTGCCTGGAGGGAGCTGAGAGGAGGCCCCCAGGGTGCCTGCGGAGCTCCCAGGTGGGTGTACGCCAAGGTCAAGGCTGTGGACTGAGCGCCAGCCAAGGCACCAGTGAGGGACAGAGAAAGGAAAAGAATCCTGGTCCACGTGAACTGGGAGAGGAAGGAGGGGGGGCCAGACCAGCTCTGAGCAGCCTGGGGATGAGCTCCCAAAGCCCCCAGTGTGTCCACTGGGAGAAGGGCTGCCACCGGCTCAGAGGGCCATCAGATGGTGGGGCATCACCGTCTGGGGGGAGATGGGCGCTCACTCAGCCCCATTCCCCAGGATGAGCTGGGGGCTGCTGTCTGGGGCATCCCCAGCCCCTTGCCCACTGGCTCCAGGTGTCCAAGGTCTGATGCGGGGAAAGGCTACCCCTCAGGCCCTCCTCACACCCCCCACCCCGACCTGAGACAGTTCTCAGCAGCTGCAGGGGCAGGGCTGCAGGGCTCCTGAATGGCAGGCACCGCCTTCCCACCAGGACCAGAGCTCTCCCTGCTGTCCCCGCACAGTCGGTCACAGACTCGGTGTGAGGGTGAGGCGGGCCCCAGGAGGAGGTCTGAACGGTGATGGGGAGGAGCCGCTGGATCCCCTGGGCCGGGGTCTGGGGGAGGGGTGGCGTGGTACCCCGCAGGGTCACCTCAGCAGCAGCAGGGCCTACCCTCAGCTCCCTGCTTTCAGCAGCACCTCAATGGGTCAAAGCCTGGACTGGCTGCTGTGGGACTCGCGGCTGAGCCCCCCGCCCCTGCACAGATCCTCACCAAGGGTGGCTTGGGGACTCGCTTGGTTTCCCACAAAGGCACCCAGGTGAGGCCTGCGGCTCCTGCTGGCTTCCTTCCTGTAACTGGTGCCTGCGAGGCTGGGCCCCAACCCTGGGCTTCCTGCTTCTAGTAGAACTGAGTGCAGAACAGTCAGAGCCAGAGCCTCAGGCCGCGGTGACCAGTCAGACCCCAGGCCCCAGCAACCCACCTCTGTCCGCCCTCGCCGCCCTCTCCCCACCTGCTCCCAACGTCCACTGGGTGTGGGCTCCCCTCCTTCCCACATCCTGATCAGGACGAGCCCGAGGGTGTCCACCAGGCGGTGGGAAGACACCTACAGGTGTCAGGTGCAGATGGAGCCACAGGGAGCCAAGGACAAGGGGTCTGTGAGGCCATCCGGGGCCCATCTGGGGCTTCCCCGGTGGCGCAGTGGATGAGAATCCGCCTGCCGATGCCTGGGACACGGGTTCAATTCCTGGTCCATGAAGATTCCACATGCCGCAGAGCAACGAAGCCCATGTGCCACAACCACTGAGCCCGCCAGCTGCAACTACGGAAGCCCTCGTGCCCCGGGGCCTGAGTTCCACCATGAGAAGCCACCGCAACGGGACGGTGTGCACCACAATAGAGCAGCCCCCGCCAGACGCAACTAGAGAAAGCCGGAGCAGCAACAAAGACCCAGCAGAGCCAAAAATAAATATATAAATTTAAAATATGGGTGTTTTTTAAAAAGGGGCTTCCCAGGTGGCTCAGTGGGTAAAAGAATCCGCCTGCAATGCAAGAGACGCAGCTTCAATCCCTGGGTCGGGAAGATCCCCTGGAGGAGGGCATGGCAAGCCACTCCAGTATTCTTGCTTGGGAAATGCCATGGACAGAGGAGCTTAGCGGGCTACAGTCCATGGGGTCGCAAAGAGTCAGACATGACTGAAGCGACTGAGCACGCATACACACACACACACGTTTAAAGAAAAAAATAAATAACACTGGCCTTACTCACATGCACAATTAACATTCTAAAAAATCAAAGAGCCCATCTGCCCTCACGAGGGAGACCGCCCTTGCTCAAAGGAGGCGAGGAGGGCACCCACCCCATGCCAGCCTCACTGACTTGTGCGTACATCTGTAGCTGCAGATGGCACTGGCAGGAGAAAGCAGCTCTCTCCAAGGTGGCCTCAACTAACAGCCCTTATCCAGCCCTGCCCGGGGCCAAGCCCGCTGTTCTCTGTGCTCTAAACCCTCCTGGGTGTGTGGGGGGGTGGTCCCTGCCGGGGTCTGTTATCACATCGTCAGCACTCCCCTATGGACTAGCGACCCACATGGAGGGACAGGTAAGTGCTAAAGATACACAGCTGGAGAGTCTCTGCCCACCTGCCAGGCCCGCCAGAACGCCTGCCCTGAGAAGGCACAGCCCAGGCTCCGGACCACCCCAGGCCCAGCCGGTCCTCTGCCTTCCCAGGCAAGCTGGATGCTGACAGGTGGGCGGGACACAGTGTGGGGGCCAGAGGGAGGGTGGGGGCACTCAGGCTGCGGCCCGGGCCCACCCAGCCCCAGAGCGCGCCAGGGGCACGTACGAGTGGCCGGTGGCGGGGATGAAGTACAGGCAGCAGTGAACGCGGGTGTCCGGGATGCGCTTCTTCCGGTTGATGTTGACCTCCTCTTGCAGGTACTTCTCGTACTGGTCGTTGATGAACTGCATGATGGGCTGCCAGCTGCATGGAAGGACCCAGTCAGCGGGCATGGAACCCCCACCGCCCCAGCTGGGGAAGCAGCCCCCTGCCCCCCCATCCTCACCTGCAGGTCCCCAATCCCCCAACTCTCTGCCCAACACCGGGAAGCAGGGGGTGGGGGTGGGGTGGGTACCACCTGCAATCCTGAGTGCAACAGAGACCTGAGCCCGCCTCCCAGGCTGACCTGTGACCCCAGGGGTGGGGGTGGGGGTGGGGCGAGACTCCCAGCAGCCCCGGGAGGGCTCTTCCGCCGGGGCAGGGGAGACTCCCAGCAGCCCCGCGAGGGCTCTTCCGCCCGGGCAGGGGTCCCCTCACCAGTTCTCATTGTTGATGTGATCCCCGAAGCCCGGCGTGTCGATGACTGTCAGCTTCATGCGGACGCCCTTCTCCTCAATATCTGCACACAATCGCAGCCCCCGCCGAGTTCAGGGGGGAGACTCGGGACCTGTGCACATAACCGCCCCCCACCGGCCAGGCTGCCCGACCCACCCTGCCCCAAAGAGGCCCTCCTGCAGCGCCCCCAGGGTGATGCCAGGGAGATGCCAGTGTAAAGCAGTGAAGCTCCCTGCCCATGCTTTTTGGTGGAAAACTCAGCTGTCTCCAGGGGGCTCTGACCAGGGCCTGCAGGGATCCTGGAGAGCATCCCTGACCCCTCGCCCTCCTCCCACCCCACTCCGAGTCTCAACATGCCCAGAGGTGCTGCCCCGAGGGACCTGACTCGGTACCCTGCCCCCAGACCCCGCCTGGCTCTCACCGTGTGTGATGGACTTGATCTCTATGGTCTTAGGGATGCGCTCCTCCGAGGTGGGCTGCACTGACTTCCGGCTGATCTTGGATTTGAAGAGAGTGTTGATCAAGGTGGACTTTCCCAAGCCGCTCTGCCCTGGGGAGAGAATGGGGCTGGTCGGCAGGGTGCTCCAGAGACAGCGGCTCAAGCGCCTGGGAGGTGGCGAGGCCTGGGCATCATCCCCCAGCTCTC
The DNA here is from genome assembly GCF_003369695.1 of Bos indicus x Bos taurus. Classification (NCBI taxonomy): domain Eukaryota; kingdom Metazoa; phylum Chordata; class Mammalia; order Artiodactyla; family Bovidae; genus Bos; species Bos indicus x Bos taurus. Next base: position 55,593,061 of record NC_040094.1, read on the forward strand.
CTTGGTGGGACTCTGGGTCAGGGGGCGGTCAGGAGGCAGGAAGGGCTGGGTGCCTGGGCACTGGCCAAGCTCTCGCTATACTTTGTGGCAGAGCAGAACACGGACCCCTTGCCTTTTGACCACAGGGAGCCCCATGCAAGGTCCTGGGGCTCCCAGGAGGAGCTGAGATACAGACAGCGTTGGGGAGGGAAAGTGGGGGCTGGCCCCTCCAGTGCGATGCACCCTTAGCTGTGGGACATACCAGGATCCACGTGAGGTTTGATGGAAAAGCCCTACAGAGCCCCCCACCTTGGGACCCCAGTGGGGAGGGTCTGTATCCCTCACTGCTAGACCACCCACACTGCAGGGTTCTGGCCCAAAGCCCTGGGGGCCAGGCTCCCCACCGCTGAGGATCACCTCAGTAGAAGAGTCCGCATGCTCGTGTCCTGCGGGCCAGGCCTGTCACCCCGTTTTACAAGAGCCTGTGTGGCCGGCCGGGGAGGGGCAGGGGGGCTTCCTTGCGTGGCTCTGGGCGGCTCTCCGGCCTGATGAGAGCGGGGGAACTCACCCACCACCATGATGTTGAACTCGAAGCCCTGCTTCATGGCCTTCCTGCGCATCTGCTCCAGGATGGAGTCGATCCCCACGTAGCCGAAGTCCACGGGGGCCTTCTCGTTCCGTGGTGCGGGCGGCTGCTTGAGCGCGGCATCTCTGGGGGTGTCGGCCATGTCGCCAGCGCTGCTGGGAGCTGCCTCGGTGGCTGCAGGAAGAGGAGCGGGTGCATTAGGGGGTGACGGTAGGGGAGTGGGGACACGCAAGTGGGGGAAAATGAGGCTCAGCTGCCCAAGAGACCCGGAGGAACGCCCCAGAGCCAGACCCCTCGGCTTGGGCTGTCCTGCCGCCGTCTGCCTGGCCCACAAAGCCTCACCCCACAACTCAAGTCCTGAGCCAGGACAAAGGAGAGGATGACCCTCTGAAGGGAGGATGGAGGGAACCAGCCGTGGCCAGTCCCAAGCACCTGCTGGTGGCCCCAGGCCAGCGGGAGTGTGGAAGGAGGGCCGGGACGCAGAGCTAGCTCCTCCGGGCACAGTGGCTCCGTTGGCCCCTGGGCGATGGCAGGAAGGGGAGGGCCCATGGGCAGCACCTGCGGGTACTGCCCCTGCCTCCCACCCTGGACTGGATTCAAGTGTCTTCTCTCGGGCCACCCAGCACCTGCGGGGCCCCACGCCCACAGCCTGGGAGATGGTTTTGTTTTCAGGTCTGCGGACGGGCAGATGGGACTGAGCTGCTCAAAATAACTCAGGCTGCTTCGGTCTACAGGTCAGAGCCTTCCTCTTCTCCTCCTGGGCTGCCCTCAGAGTCCGCGTGACCCAGCTGGAGGCCTGGAGGGGTGGGGGAGATGCCCAGAAAGCTCCCAGTGGGGACCCGAGGGACACCCGGCCTGCGGGGCTGGTCAGGGCGCTCAGGACCGTGTGGGTTCCCCACCAGGGTCGGCTGCATCCCAGCGAGTCCCCCCTACCACGACAAGCACATCCAGACCACACCCGTCCCCGACGGCCCTCCCCACTCCCTCCCCTGCCCCCGTGGGTCCAAGCTCTTCCCACCCCCTCTGCCCGCTAAGGATTTTCAGCTTCATCCTGCCTCCCAGAAAGGATCACAGTCTCTTCTCCCCGGGGCACCCTGAGCTCATGGGAAGCGACCACCCAGCGAGTCCAAACACTCCCCCTCTGCCTGGGAGCCCCTCTCACAGCCCTCAGGGAGGGAGTGCTGGTGGTTTCCAGTGCAACAGCGCCCCTCCCCCCAGGTGCCCACCTCTCCGGGGGCATATCCCACTGCCAAGGTGGGCAAGCAGCCTTCCCAAACACGGCCTGCCACCCATCCCCTCCTGCCCCTGCCAGGAAGGTCCCTGCCAAGCTTTCAGATAAACTGCATTTTGGTTTCCTGGGGAAATAACCGGACTCCACCCCACCCACCAGGTTGCACCTCTGCAGCCACGTCTGTCTTCAGGAGCCTCCAAGGGAGCTGAGATGGGGGCCAACACCCTCTCCTCCCCGCATGCCCAGGCCAGTAAGAGAGGAAAGACGACTGGCCCCATTAGCTTACAAATCCCAGAGACTGGGGTGTCGCTGGTTTATCCCCACGTCAGTCACTAACATCCCGCTATCCTTTGCCCGGAACAGGCAGAGACATTCCTGCTTTCGAGAACAGGGGCGCTAAGCATGGAACGTAACACGCATAAAGGCCAGGGGCAGCCCGGGGTCCACAGATCTCTCCTAACAGGCTGGTGATAGAGGTTTTGGTTCCACGTCCCACCTCACCCCATCCCCGGGCCGGGGAAAGGCAAAGGGTCCAGGAGGCAGGGATCCCCGCTATTCGACCGCCATTGCGGGGGCCTCCTCCCTGCATGGCCCGGAAGGAATTGCCTCTGCTCAGAAACACTCTGCCCCGGGCTCCGGCATCGTTAAATAAACAAAGACCAGAGCCACATCTGGCCCGAACGTGTGGCTCTGGGGCTGCTTCCTGGAGACAGACATGGGGCCCTGTCTTTCGGGACAGCAGTTCAGCCCTGCCCCACGTGACCGAAAATTGCTTCCATCTGTCTGCGGGTCTGGGAGCCATTCTGCCCTGGACCGGGCCAGCCCCCCGCCCCACCCCCACATCTCCCTCCATCCCTCAGCCCCTCCGGAGCAGCACAGGGTGGGGGCGGGGTTGGGGGTGGGGAGTGCCCCCTGAACCAGCCCCTACTCCTCTCCAAGGACTCCGGGAGCAGCAGAGAGAGGCTCCAGCCGGCCCCTCCACAGGCACCAACATCTGCAGAAACCAAAGCGAAACCCCCTGCCCACCAGGACCCTGTTAGAGAAATAATCAGAGAAACGTGACAAGCGCCATCCTTCTCGCTGAGAGAAGGGCCTGGCCTTCTGCACAGGTGAGGGTCCATCTCCCCGAGGCCCCTCCTCTGGGAGGCTCCATGGTGGGCAATCCCCACTCTGTCTGCCTGGATGGCCAGCAGACACGGGACCCTCCAGCTACGCCCACCCTGATAGGAGGCTTTGGGGTCTGCCTTCAGGACCCCATGGGGGAGTGTAGAGGCGTCTAGCAGCCAGCCGGCCCAGAGATTCTCTCTGTGAAACTCGGGGTTTCTGTGACTCTTGCAGCCTCGAGGACTCTAGCCAGCTAGATGGGACAGTGGAGACAGGCGACTCCAGCACCGTCCAGTGAGGCAGCCGTGTGCGCCACTTCCTAGAAATTGTGGTGGAATTTACAGAACACAAAATGTACCATCTTAACCAATTTTAAGCATGCAGCTTGGGAGTGTTAAGTCCATTCACGTTCTGTACCCAAGCTCCTAACTCATCCTGCAAAACTGAAACCGTGCCCGTTAAGCATGAACCCCCACTCCATTCTGTTTTATGTCTCCATGAATTTAGCTACTGTGCACCCCAGGTCAACAGAGTCACGCAGTATTCATCCTTTCGTGACAGGCTTGTTTCACCAAGGAGAATGCCCTCAAGGTCAGTCCACACTCTAGCAGGCGTCAGGATGTCCCTCCTTTTGAAGGCTGAGTGATACTCCAGTGTGTGGCTGGAGCACGTTTTTAATTCATTCATCAATGGACACTTGGATTACTTCTGTATTTTAGCTAGTGAACAGAGCTGCTGGGATCATGGGTACACAACTCTCTCAAGACCCTGCTTTCAAAGCTTTCCGAAACATTTTTGACCCGGTGGGAATGCTGAGTCAAATGGTAGTCATATTTTTAATTTTCTTCAGAACCACCAACTGTTTTCACAAACATGACATTTGAGCACTTAAAATGCAGCTAGTCTAACGGAGGAACTCAGTTTTTTATTTAATTTTAATTCATTTCAATTTAAAGAATGATACACGCCATGGGGACTTCCCTGGCAGCCCAGTAGTTAAGATTCTGCCCTTCAAATGCAGGGAGTGAGGGTCTGATCCCTGGTCAGGGAACTAAGATCCCATATCCCACAAAGCATGGACAAGAAATTTTTAAAAAATTTTTAATTAAAAAAAAAAAAAAAGAATGACACATGGCAAGTGGCAACTATCCTGGACAGCACATAACTCTTGTCTAACCTACTTATTTTACAAATGGGGTGTGATTTTTTTTTTTTTTTCCTGAAATGCACTGGAAGCGGTCTAGCCAACCGGAGACCGTCAATGAATCTAGTCCTGTGACTTCACATTCACTCTCATGATATCGGATTAACATACGTGTCCCCCCAGCAGGCCATGAGCTCCAGTGAGGATGGCAGTGACGTGTGTGGATCCCCAGTGAGCCTCCAGGGCCCTACAGGGAGGGGACACTCAACCAAACTGAGTGAATGGGGTCTTGGGGGAGACCCTCGAGGCGGGGGACAGGGAGGAGGGGCTCTGCTGCCCGAGCTGCCCACAGACCCTCCACGACAACGGTCAGACCCACCTCCACACCTGCCTTCTCCTGACCCATCCCCACCCCCAAGACCTGTGTCCAGACCACCTCCTCCAGTGACTTCTGCCTACGGCTCACTCTCTTCCCTGTTAGCTCGGTTGTTGTTTCATACCCAGACTTTATCAAATGCTATTAATAGGAAAAAGGAAGCTCTTAACAGAAAAACAAGAAGTTTCACATTTACATCCAAGGTGACTTTCACTGCAGCCTCTGCATGCAAACAGAGAAAGAGGGAGCTGCCCTCTTTAAAAGCGGGAGACGCATGTTCAGGGAAGTCAAGTGACTTACCAAGGTCACACCGCACCACCAGCTGCTGCTCTCCACTGCTCCTACTTGGGAATCCCTGGAAAAGGGGATGGAGGGGGCGGCACAGACTGCCATAGCCTCTCCTTCCTGGGGTCACGCTCTGAGGGGTGCCAGGTTTGCTGGGGTGTGTGTGGCGGGGGGTGACCCCTGGGACAGCCTTGTTTTTGCTCCACTGGGTCAGCCACTCTCTCTCAGGCCCAGGGCGACATCCCTGCCCACCAGAGTGCCACCTTCCTCTGGGAAAAGACAGCCCAAGTGACCAACTGGGTGGGGGTGACCTTACACGCTGGTTTACACCCTCCCTCCAGCCTGATCACTTTCTTTACTGCAGTAAAACAGACGCAAGTTACAACCTCAATCCCTTTAACCATGTTAAATGTTCATGTTAGCGTCCTTAATTACATTTACGATGGCATGCAACCATCACCACTACCTACCTCCAAACGCTTTTATCATCCTGGTCGGAAGCTCTGAGCCCATTAAACACTAACTCCCCGTCCCCCAACCCTGTAGGCTCTGTTCTGTCTCCGTGAATCTGGCTCCACCAGGAACCTCATATAAGTGGGAACATTCATAAGTATTTGTCCTTTTGTGTCGGGCTTCTTTCACAAGCATCATGTCCTTGAGGCTCCCCCCTGCTCCAGCATGTGTCACATTCCATTCCTTTTCATGTCTGAATAATACTTCATTGTTCATCCATTCATCCATCAGTGGACACGTACGAGGTTTCCACCTTTGATGATGACGAATAATGCTGCTATGAACACGGGTGGACACGTGTCGTTACAGTCCTTGCTTTCAAGTTTTCTAGTATCCAGCCTAATTATCAATATTAATAGAACCCAGTTGGTGCTCAGAAAGGCCACGGTTTGGACAAGTAGGTAACATGGTCACCCTAGTCAAAGCGAGGGGCAGTGCCCCCTGCAGACTTTGCGGCTGGGAACCAGGGCCTCGGATTCTCACTCTGGCTCCACGTGGCCCTCTGCGAGTCTCTCCACCCTGCTCTTCACTCCCTGATCTGACTTTGCAAGATCTTCAAACCCAAGGTTGTAGCTCAATCAGCGGCACCCCCACCTCCTAGGCCAGGGGGTGGCACAAAGCAGTGATTCAAGAAACATCTGAAAGGCCGTCCACCCATGGATGAAAAGCCAAAGACAATGCGGTAACTCTACATAACGGATGATGAGCCATTAAAAGGTCGTCCACCCATGGACGAGAGGACAGACAGTGCAGGAAATCCACACGATGGACGATGAGCCATTCAAAGCACTTATGTCCTAGATGAATGGATATGAAGATGTGGTGTACGCAGATGGTGGAATATTACCCAGTCATAAAAAACGAATGGAATAACAGCATGTGCACCTCCACGGATGGACCTAGAGATTATCAAACGCAGTAGTCAGTCAGCCGAGAAAGACAAATATCGCAGGATATCACTTATATGTGGAATCTAAAAAATAATACATTGACCTTATTTACAAAACAGAAACAGATTCTCAGACAAAGAAAAAAATACCAAAGGAAGAAGAGGGAGAAGCAAACTAGGACTTTGGGATTGGCAGATAAAAATTACTTTAAATAAAACAGATAACAAGGTCTTACTGTATAGCACAAGAAAATATATCCAATGTATTGGAATAAACTAAAATGGAAAACAATCTGAAAATTAATGTATAAATGTAAAGAATATGTGTGTGTGTATATATATATATATATATATATATATATATATACGTGGAACTGAATCACTTTGTTGTACATCAGAAACTAACCTGACATTGTAAATCAATCATGTGTACGC